>NC_049232.1:15347771-15995929 GCF_011100685.1 Canis lupus familiaris
AGGAAAGTAGATTTTCACACACACGCACAAGTGTATGCCCACACACACAGGGGCAATCGACAGTGTCAACCGCTGAAGGTGGAGGTATAGGAACCTGGGATGGCAAATCAACACTGAACTAGTACAGGTCCAAAAGGCATTGGAAGTAGCTCATGAACTCTTCCAGGAAATTAAAAGGCAGGAGAAAGAAAAAGTCCCACCAACAGATGAAGGGGACATGAAAAAAGATTAACCTTGACTTAGGGCAAAGAAATACAGAGTACTTCAAAATGAGGAAAAGAGTTTACCTCTTTAAGAAGCGAAGAAAAGCAAATGACACCTAAGAGTACACCTAAAAAGGGCTCAGGAGTTGGGACCAAGTGCTCAGACTGAAGGGTCAGCCTTCTGGAAACAAAGTCTAGTTCTAGTTCACAGGGACATAAGACTAAAGGAAACCAAGGCAGAGACACAAATATTTGAATTTTGAGAAGCATCACAGTATGAATCATTGCTAGTGGGTTTTGTGGGTTTTGTGATTAATAACATACTTTACAAAACAACACAAACCTAGATTTAATGAATCAAAACTAAAACTGGCCATAAGAATTAGGTTTCACCTGAAGGCATGTAATTCTTATTTAGGAATCTGGTGAAGGCAAAGCTCTCCAGGCCATGATGCCACAGGCTTGTTGAACATGTGTTGACTTAAAACCCTAAAGTGAAAGAATGCTATGAAAAATTTTGATTTTCTCTATGTGCTTCATTAGTCTGAAGTTTTTGAATACTTCTATACATAAGAATGTTATGGTAAAACTAATTTTATATGTAAATCACATTAAAAATAAATAGATTATGTATTAGAGTCTCACAAAATTCAGAATCAATTTTTTCTAAGGGAGATACTTCACACTAAGACTTGTTCAATAATTAAGTGACAATAAATTGCACTTATGTACTATGGCAAGCTTGTTGACATTAACCTTGTTTGAAATCCTACATTGGTCACCTACGCTTCTGACATGCCTTAGAGACCAGTGACAATGATGAAACAAAATAGTCTCTAGGGACCAGCAACTGCGTTGTTAGTTGAAGCATCTGAAAGCCATCAAAGTACTCTAAAGCAGTTAACAATATTTTACTGATGAAAGAAAGGGAAGACAAGAAACATGAATAATTGTGGGAGGGGAGGCTTTCTTATTTTTATTTGTTTGGATCATAGCTTTGAACCACATTTTCTCCGAGTGCATCTGGTACCAAAGATACCAGGATCAAGTGGGATATGGTAACAAATACACAGACATGAAAGTTCTAGAGGAGACCCACTAGACTATTGACCATGTTTATCTCTGAGAAAAGATATACATCTTTCTTTTTTTAGAGAGAAAGAAAGAGTGCAGGAGTGGGCATGGGGAGGGGTATAAGGAGGGGTAGAGGGGGAGAGTGATAGAGAGAATCTTTAGTGGGCTCCATGCCCATTGTGCAGTCCAACCTGGGGCTGGATCTCACCACCCTGATATCATAGCCTGAGTCGATCAAGAGTCAGATGCTTAACACACTGGCACCCCAAGATATAAATTTCTATATCAGTTTAGCTTTTTCTCTACTAAGCATGTGTTCATGTTTACTTGTATAATTAAATACAGTTGACCCTTGAGCAATACAGGTTTAAATTACACAGGTCACTTATATGTGGATTTTTTGGACAAATACAGTATAATTCCATAAATGTATTTTCTCTTCCTTATGATTTTCTTAATAATGTTTTCTTTTCCCAAGCTTACTTTGTTGTAAGAATACAGTAAATAAAACACATATGACATACAAAATATATGTTAGTCAACTGTTTATGCTATCAGTAAGGCTTCTAGTCAACAGTTACGCTACTTAGTACTTAAGTTTTTGGGGCATCAAAAGTTATATGTGAATTTTTGACTGTGTGAAGGTCACCACTCCTAACTCCTCCTGCATTGTTCAAGGGTCAATGATAAATAGATGTATAAAATAAAACTCTAACAAAAACATTTCATGTATTCATAGGTCCTCATCTCAGCATTATAATTACAACTAAGTGAGGTATTATACAATGTAAGTACTCAATGCAAGTTAGCTATTGTTATTGTTTTGCCAAGATACTACAAATGATTTTCTGAAAGGACTATAGCAAATAAAAAAGATGGTTGCAAACTGACACTCTTCTCACTGAGACGTAGAGCCAGTTTCCACTCTTGTTGAAGCTGAACTGGCCCATGGCCACTTTAACCAATAAAATATGATGAAGGGACACCTGAATGGCTCAGTGGTTGAGCATCTGCCTTTGGCTTGGGTCGTGATCCCAGGGCCCTGGGACTGAGTCTCGCATCAGGCTCCCTGCAGGGAGCCTGCTTCTTCCTCTGCCTGTATCTCTGCCTTTCTCTCTGTGTGTCTCCCATAAATAAATAAATAAAATCTTAAAAAAAAAAAATAGGGACGGGCTCAGTGGTTGAGCATTTGCCTTTGACTCAGGGCATGATCCTGGAGTCTTAGGATGGAGTCCTACATAGGACTCCCTGCAGGGAGCCTGCTTCTTCCTCTGCCTATATCTCTGCCTCTCTCCACGTGTCTATTATGAATAAATAAAATATTTAAATAAATAAGAAAATAAATAAATAAATAATGACGAAAGCAGTACCATTCTGGTTCTCAGACCAAACTTTAAGAGAATCTGCAGCCTTTTTTGCAATCTCATGAGCCCTGAGTCACTGAGTAAGAAGATTGCCTCCTTAGGCCACCATATTGTGAGGAACACCAGAGGATAAGACACTGTGGTGAGAAAAACACAGCAAGTCTCACCAGGTATGTGAATGAGGATGCCATCTTGAAAATAATAGCTCATAAAATGGATACAGAGTATTCAACTAAAACATTATCAGACCAACAAAATTGTGAGTAAAACTAAAACGGTTTTTAAACCTCTTAGATTTGAGGTGGTTTGTTACACAGCTACAGATAACCAAAAGAGCATCTCTAATGGGGACTCTACCTGTCTTCCTGTGTGCATTTTCCAATTTTCTAAAGAAATCACGAAATTCCTTGGCTTACAAATAAATTTTAAACTGTAGAAATTCTTTTAGTTTAAATGAAAAGTCAGAGAGAAGATGGAGTAGTTTCCAATGGAAAAGCCCTCTACAAAAACAACTAATAAGGCTGGATCTATCTATATATGTTAAATGACCCCTCGAGTCACTGTGGAAGCAATGAGATTCAGAGAGCTGAAATTTCATTCAGGGGGGAAACTCTCGGTGTTGAGCTAATGAGCTGCAACTGTTTGTCCTGAGGAAATTGTTGACATTCAGCATATGCTAGAGGCTGGCAATCTAGGTTTGGCCCAGATAGAGTGTCACTGCTTGGGGACAGTGAAACCATTAGAGCTTTTGGTGGTACTACGGGAAAGCAATAGTAAAACTACAGGCTTTGAAGGAACTCAACACACAGCAATGTTCCCCCTCAAGCCATTTGCCAAATGTTGAAGCAGATAGAGTAGAGTTGGTTCCTTTGTAGCTATGCTGAAAACGTTTGAATAACAGGAAAATTTTAAGCACTCTGTATACCAAGAGGTATGCAGAAGTAAAAAGCTCACCAAGGTGACAGAGCACAGATACACACCAGTTGAAAACCCTTGGGGAGACAGTGAACAGACTATCTGTAGCTACATTTTCCCTGGAGGTCTTTAGCAATTCTGTGCATAGGACAGAATCTGAGGCTCGAAAACAGAGAAATGGTGGTGGTCTCAATAAAGCTAAAGTAAAAAAAAAAAAAAAAAGGAAGACCAGATAACTCCAAGTAAAAGACTAAATTTATCAGGGTGGATAAAAATAAAAAGCAAGCCACCTGCTGCTTATAAGAAAAGTGCCTCACTGAGGGGGACACTTGACAGGATGAGCACTGGGTGTTATTCTGTATGTTGGTAAATTGAACACCAATAAAAATTATTTATTAAAAAAAAAGAAAAGAAAAGTGCCTCAAATATGAGGACAACAAAATGGTAGACCTAAAATGGAAAAATATATCAAGCATGTGCTAAGCAGAAGAAAGCTGGAGCAACCATATCGATGCAGACAGAGTTAACTTCAGCAAAGAAGAATGACTAGAGATACAGAATATTTCACCACAATAATGTGGCCAGCACAACAGTAAGATAATAATTCAAAGTCTGTTGAAAAGTTTGTTGAAAAGCTATTATAAAATAGCTTCAAATATATACAGGGCTGCCTGGGTAGCTCGGGATTTTGGTTCAGGTCATGATCTCATGGGTAATGAGACTGAGTATGGTGTTGGGCTCCCTGCTCAGCAGGGAGTCTGCTTGAGATTCTCTCTGTCCTTCTGCCCCTCCCACTACTCACACTTACTCACTCTTGCTCTGTCTCTCTAAAATAAATAAATATGGCTGTATGGCTCAGTCAGTTAAGCATCTGCCTTCAGCTAGGGTCATGATATTGGGGTCCTGAGATCGAGCTACGTCAGGCTCCTCCTGTTCAAAGGGGAGTCTGCTTCTCCCTCTTCCTCTGCTCTTCCCCCACTGATCATGCTTCTCCTCTCCCTCAAACAAATATATAAAAAATGTTTGAAATAAAAAAGATTTTCTCTCTCTCTCCCTCTACCCCTCCCCACTCACGCACCCTCTCTCTTAAATAAATGAAATCTTTTTAAAAAATAAAAAAGTAAAATAAATCTTTCATATTATATATATATATATGTATATATATATATATATATAGGCAAAAACTGACAATATTAAAAAGAGAAATGGGCACATTCACAGCCTGGAGAAGTTAACATACTTCTTGCAAAAGTTGACAGGAAAGGCAAACAAAACAACTCATGGGGACATATGAGTTAGCATTAATGATAATTAACAAAATTGACTTATATATATAACTATAAATAAATAGTGCAGTGAAGTAAAACAAAAGCCAATGGTTATGTGGAAAAGAGGAAAAGAATGGCATTCTAAGTTGTTGGAAAGATAGTACCATGATGGAAATCTTAGACTTCAGTGTTCAGTCCTCATTCTTATCATGGTAATTATGAGCTATAACATCACCAGAAGGAATGGAGTGTTTCTTAATAAACCAATGTCATTCTGCTGGCCTAAAGCTTTCTCCAAAGATACGACTCCTGTACTTCATTCTTCTGGGTAAAACCTATTAAATTCTGTTCAGATTCCCCTCTCAGAACCAAACAAACTCAGCGACAACAACAAAAAGTCACGTCTTCTCTTTCTTCCAAAGAAAGGCCCAATCAAATTTGAAGTATAAATTCCGCACCAAAATCCATCCAGTTTTCGTCCTTGCAATACACCCTGACTTCCTCACTTTGATTTATGGGCACATTGGTTTCTCTCAAGAATCTTTAAGGTACAGTTAGTTGGCCCAAAGTCAAATCAGTCACACTGCTTGCCAAATAAAAACAGTCTCCAGTGTGTCTTTTCATGTTTTGATGCATATCTTCTTTTGAATACCTTATAAAATGTATGATTCTTCAAGTCCTGGAAAAATGCCCATCCCTTGCTGCACTGTCCACTTACTCTTCCTCTCTAAAAGATCCTTGGCTTGCCAATTACATCAGTTCATTTCTAAGCCAATTAAATTATATCAATCTGTCAGGGTTTTTTAAAATTAATTAAATTGATTGTTGGGTATCATGTAGGATTGACATAAAATAGGATAAACCCCAAATTATAGGCTCATAAGTAGAAAGTAGCTGACGTAATCAATCATCAGTATGTATCTTCTTATAAAACAATAAAATGCTATGAAGAAGGACTAAATCAGAGACAACTGGTGCTTTTCCCTCAATATCTGGTGCCTCTCCCCATTCTAGATATCTGGATTATACAAAATACTTAGGTATAAACAGTAATTCCTAAAGGAATGATAGCATATTCCCTTTTATAAATTCCCCCACATAAAAACACAAAACAAGCTGCCTATAAAGTGAACTGAGAAACTTATCAATCACAAAGCCACAGTCATTCATCAACATTTTTAAAGGATTTTGTAGCAATAGATAATTCTCAGACTTAGGAGGCTCTCATGTTTTCTCAGAGAAAACTTTAGAATTCTCTTTGCATCAGTGTTTAATAATATGGCTCCCTAAACTGGAGAGTCTAGTTGTAGTACCTGAAATGAAATTAAACATTAACAACTTTCTTTTATTTAAAATGTGTTTCTATTCTAAATAATTAGTCCATATTTGCAAAAAAAAAGAGAAGGGAGAAAACAATAGTAAGTCTCTCTGAGTAAGATCCCTATTAATATTTCAACTATAACCTATTTGAAGTCTGAGGCTTTTGTTTCCATTTATTCATTTCATGGTCAAATCAAATAACCATAAGAGTTTTATTTACTCGTCGTTGTACAATGCAACTAATTATTAAACTAGAGAACAAAAAGGAACAGATTTTTGACCAACAAAAACCATTATACTAAGGCTTCAGTTAATCATAACCTTGACAGACTCCTTCTCTTCCCCTCCTCCCCCACCACCCAAACCATTCTACATACTGTGCTGGCTCGAGAAAACAACTGGATAAAAAAGCCCTTTCTGTCAGGACGTGAGATAACTTATGACTCACAGTGATCGGTGATAATATATCGCCTTGAATGTTAAGGGAGGCACATGACAGAGATGAAGCAAACAATGTATTTCATAAAACTGCAAAGGCGTAAATTAAGACTTCAGGTAATAGGGACAATAAAAAGTCATCATGCAGGTCTGAAATGTAAGTGTTATGGTTCTTACAAAATGTGCTGTAATATCCAGCAGGGTAGTGACAGATGATGCACTGCACAGTGTCTAGCATGGCAGCAATGGGACACCTAGCACACCACACTCCCTGCTACAGCTAGGTAAAAGGCATGTGCCTAACACATCCAGTAAATTAGTGTAATAGACTATGGTCTGCAGTGTCCTTGCTGGAGGGGTCTAGGAAACATGGTGTAGAGCTACTCACCGGTTTGCTGAACTGTTACTGATCTAGGGTAAATGTTCACTTGCTTATGTGTGAGGTGAAGTGCAAACCTTTGTTCAATTCTGAGCATATTTTTCTCAGATATTTCAACTCATTACTCCAAATTCTCCAGCTACAAAAGGCAGGGAGAAAATCAGGATTTGCAGGGCTGTCTTCCCATGCTGCTGAAAGGAAAGATGTGTGGATCACCTTTCTCTGACAGACCTAGAATCTGTGCTGTTTCATTCTCAGAGCCACAGAAGATGAAAACTTGGAACACGAGCTTCTCCTATTCTCATTTGCTGCTTATGGTATTGGCAAGTACTCAGATGTCTTATTTGTCCCTCAGAGACACTTTTCAGAGACAAACAAAATACACATAGACATGATAGATAGATAGATAGATAGATAGATAGATAGATAGATAGATAGATAGACCCCTATAGAGAGATAGATTATAGATATAGAGATATATCTGCAGATCTAGATTTCTATATAGCTACAAAATTACTCTCACTATTGCTTTATAATCAGAACCCTAAACTATATCTAACTTAATTCATCCACCAAGTTACCATCTACATTTTTTAAAATTATTCACAACAATCCTCAGTTTCTTCTGATTTGATCTTAAGACTAGAAGGGTCCTAAAAATGATATGGTGTCAGGGACACAGAGGAAGTGCTCGCCTCACTCCTTCCAAAATTCCTCCAGCCAAATGACTCTTCCTTGAAATGCCACGATTAGTAATAACTGCTTCATTTAATGTTTATTTCTCTGTAGTATGTAAGTTGCAAAATAAATAACAGTTAAGCCTTACCAGTCATTTTCAACCTAAGATAAACAGGGTGATAAAAATGTATTCTTAAGCACAGATAAAAAGGAGGGCATAGAAAGGCTACGTGTAACACACTGCTTGGAGGGCACTAGCTTTGAGGAGGAGCAGAGACACCTAAAGGACAGTGTATTTACGTAGGTGGAAGAAATAATGGTAGAGGAATGTGCACCTCATCGATTCTGAACACGGTTTGTCTATGATCCCAAATTCCCTTCTGCAGATCCAATCATTTGTTTCCTGGTTGGAATGCTATGTATTAAGGGCATATGTGATAATTCTGGCAGGCTTCACAAGTGCCTAAAAGAACTAACTTGAGGAACGAGTTTGCCCTTCCAGCAAGACAATACCCAAAGCTAGAGCTCAACAGGAGGAATTTTGTATGTATGTATGTAAACATACATCCATAGGCATAGGTATATGTAAACATATATATTATATAAAATATGTAACACTATGTATTATAATAAAACATATAACATTATATATTATATATCTATAAAATAACATACAAATATAGTATAATGTTATATATAATGAAGGAGCATATTTCTATTTCGACATAATAACACTAATAGATGAAATCTATAAGGTACACATCCACAGTTCTTCCTCCCAAATCCTCAAATACAGAAGTGTTTGAGCATTATGAATTATTTGGGGATTTTGAAAACATGATATGGCATAGATACCTGATATGCATCCCACCAACAACAACAGGGTGGCTATTCATTACCAAACAGTATAATTTCTACCATGCAACATAGAAATATTCACACAAATTTGGTCTACAAACAAACAAACAAAAGATTATAAATATCCTTACAAGAATTCAGGTCTGATTTTCACCACCAAAGAAGTTTGTCATAATTCTATGAAAAAAAAATTGTTGTTTTTTAGGCCTTTTTTGGCTTAGCAATCAAGGATAATTGATAAACGTTTCTCTCAACAGTTTTGGACTGAGATGATCAAGAATTGCTTCTATAGCATTTTTTGGTAGCACAGCCCCTAGTTTATAATGCATATGTCAAAAGTACCCATGAAGGGAGGAGGTAGTGTGAATGGATGATGTTCAAGGAACTACGGTAAGCCTCATTCAAAGTCTTGTAGCCAAGTGCTCACAAAGCCAGAGTAAAGGAGGCTGGGAAGACAGCTTTTCTTCTACTGCTCTTTTCTGATCAGTATCTCTGCCAGAGTAGCACTGCCCCTAAGTTAAGATACCATCATCATTCAAGTGTGGTCGAGTGAGGAGGCTTGAGAAGGAATGATGGACAGCACCAGCTTGCCACCTTCTGTCTCCACGCTAATTGCCTTCAGGATCCTGCCTTTTTTATGTCCAGATATAATTTTCTTCTTCCCTGCTGTGCACAGACATCATCATCTTTTAAGTCCCTGGGCACGGGAGCTTATGAAGAGAGTAAGAGATCTGCCCACATTCCTTCCCTTCCAGCCTTTTGTTCAGATATCTATTCCCATTTCATTTGACTAGTGATGGAGTTACTGTTTGCACACATCCCACACATCTCTAGCCACACATCCTTAATTTCCTTCTTGATGTTTCTCCTTGGGTAATGCACCCTCATTTCAAACTGCAGCTGAGCTAATAATATTCCCCCTAAAATACACTGCCCTTTGGGCTTCTCTCTCCCACAGCCAACCGGGCTTGAAACCCTGGAGACATTAATGACTCCTACTTTGTCTCCAAAACAGGCGGCAATGAGCAAGGCCAGTCAGTTCTGCATTTGGACAACACCTCCTTGCTTTACCTGCCAATTCGTATCCTTCTCTATCTGTGCCTGATCTATTGCACTCCATTCTATCTTGACCAGGCCAAATAACACATCAGAGTCAAATGAATCTTACTAAAGTAATTGTCCGTTTACCTTTGATGCATTTAAAATATTACAGAATTTCATATACATATGTGTGTATTTATGTATTCAGATAGATAGATGATAGATAGATCCTCTTTAATCTGCTTTCAGAGCCCTCTATCATATAAACCCAATCTGCTTTTCCACTTTCATCTTTCAACCCTCTGCTAAAACTTTTCAACAGATACACTAGCCCTGACATATCACATAAACCTGTCAACATCTTTCCCACCCCAACCCTCCAGCACATTTTCATGCTGTTCCCGTGATACAACCCTGATTCCACTCACTCATCAAAGCTCAAGCTTTATATGTCCATGAAGGGTTCTTTTACCATCTAGGGCCATAATAATTATGAAACAGACTACTGATCATTCTCCAATATCCATTCTCTCTTTCTTTCACATGACAACAGAACTTCCAGTATTTAACTGAGCACACAAATGCCCAGGTGAAAGACTACATTGCCCAAACTCCCTTGCAGGTAGGTGTGATGTGGGACTAAGATGTGACAGGTGGAATGAGAACAAAAATGATGTATTTAACTTCTGGGTTACATACTTTAGAGAAGGGGCATACCCTTTTGGACCATATGGATGACAGTAAAACCATTAAAATGGCAGAACACAAAAAGAGATGCCTGGACACCTGATGACTTTACAGAGTACAGCTGCCATAGGAGCTTATATAAAAGATTTAAATTTCATCTAGCCCACATGACTATTGTTTTAGACTTCAGTGACAGTAACCAAATCTGTCTACCAACTAATCTTACATCACTTATTATTTTTATGGCTCAACTGCTTATTCCTATGGCCATCCTAAAATTATTAGTTACTTTTGCCTTTACATATATCTCCTTTGCCCACTGCGAAGAGGGACCAGGAGCTTTTCTGCATATAGCTACCTCCAATACAGCACTTTCTCTTCACATCCTGGTCACAGCACACTAAGAATTTAATGAACACAATCATACTCTATCCATGATCAATGGAAAATGAACTTTTGTGTGAGCATATTCACAAAATAAAATAAAAATATACTTTGAACCTCAAAATTATTTAAAAGACCTTCTCTTGCATAAAACATCTAAAAATGTATTTCACTCTTTGCTGGCATATTACACAGAAGGTAATAAGAGTAACTCTATTGATGCTTTATGTCTCAAGATCATAATTATCAGCATTCATCTTGTATTATTCTCTATATATCTCAATAACAACTAAAGGATATATTCCTAAAGATAAACTACCAGGCAGCCTGGATGGCTCAGCGGTTTAGTGCCGCCTTTGGCTCAGGGCCTGATCCTGGGGACCCGGGATCGAGTCCCACATCAGGCTCCCTGCATGGAGCCTGCTTCTCCCTCTGCCTGTCTCTGCATCTCTCTCTCTTTCTCTCTCTCTCTCTCTCTGTGTGTGTGTGTGTGTGTGTGTGTGTCTCATGAATAAATAAATAAAAATTTAAAAAAAAATAAATAAATAAAGATAAAGTACCTGGGAAGACTTTGGAGAAAACTTTTATAATATCTTTTTTATGGATATAAAAGTAATACCTATTATTGCAGAACATTTAGAAAACTGAGAAAATTCTAAACAGTCTAAATTCTTATGTTGTATTAGCAATATTTTTCTTGTTTATCACCAAAAGAGTATCAATCACTTTTCTCCATTTCCTTCATGCCATTAGTGTGTTGCTATTTCTAATATTCTATGAACTAGAATATCAGATGTTCAAGTGTCCTGGAATTATGTAAAGATCTGTGGGAGAACTAAAATGCTCTGCCCTATGCAAAAAGAACACATTTCTGGTATGAACCTAATACTTCACCCCTGATTTTGGCGTGATAGATATTAAGCCAGTCTTACAATTTTTTCTGGGGATGAAACCTTGAGTTGGGAAAGAGTTGGGTATTTTAAGATTGCTAAACTCTGGGTTCCTTCATACTCCTTGGGTACTAAGAATTCTAAAACAGCCAAGCTAATAGTGAGATGTGCTGCTTACACTCACAGCACTTGGGTCATGCTTAAGTATATATTTTCGACATGGAGATTTTATAAAACATACATTGGTGCAGTGTAGATGACTGGTCACCCTAGTGACCTGCCAGCTTCTTGAGTATCTATGTTAGTGTTTCCTGCTGGCATAGGGGCACAAAGGTAAGAACACCCAAATGTTAAACCATTGCATATCCACTATGAAAAAATAAGTTTGGAAATTACAGTGGGTTATTGTGTAACCTTTATCTGCTAAAATCAAGATGCGACCTGTTTACTAAATCAAAGGAGCACATGCCCTGGAACATGGCAGATAGTTACTGATTTAGAGGGGATGTTGATAAGGGGAGAATAGTACGTGATTATGGCCTTACATCAGGGCTGATCAATTCTCTGGCTTTATGTCATAATTCAGTTGGGAAAAATTCCAACCACCTCACTTTTCAGTGAATATTATATCACTCCACTGTATGGATAGCATCACATTGATAGGACTTGGAGCAATAAGCACTCCAGATATCTTGGATTGACACTTATATTCTGGAATCCAAGGGGTAATTTTAAAGAAAAGTCAAGACCTGCTATCCCTGAAGCTCCTATGTATCCAGAAGTGGTATAGTTTACTAAGTGGCAGAAAATTGAAGGCCCCCTTTGGGTTTTAGAAACAATATATGCCAGATTCAAGTATGCTGTTTGACACTGTTTTCTGAGTAACTCAGAACTGTTAACATGGAGAATATCCTATACTAAGAGAAATCTATCTAGTGCACATAGGTTTGTCAGTTGTTCCTTATGACCATGGAGCACCACTGCTGGCTGCTAATTGTTCTACTGCAGAATGAACACATGCCCACAGGACATGAGCAAGCGGTAGCTTATGATCTGCACTACTCATAATGAACTTGGTACAGTCTGATGCTTCAACCCACAATACTTGGAATGCCCAGCAGTTTCTCATTACCAAGTAGAAGTAACAGACAAGAGATGGGGCTTGAGAAGGTCATGAAGCGATAAATATTTTGCATAACAGATGGATCCATTTCCCATTGTGCCTGTCACACAGCCATCTTTCCCCAAATCCACACACAGGGCCTTGGGGGAAACTCTATGACTAGGGAAGAAAATCATTCAAGCCTTGTTTGCAGATGGCACTTTATTAAGTGTTGGCATCAGCTGGAAATACATTCTTACAATAATTACAGCCCCACTCATGGATAGTCTCAAATGATAGGGAAAAAGGGAAAAACCCCAGTGGATGGAATCCATTTTTAAGTCAACCTTATTAAGGTAGAATTCACAGGCAATGAACTACACAGATTTTAAGTATACAGGTTGATGAGTTTTGATAAATGTCCATGTCACCAACATCTCAATCAAGATACATACCATGCCTATATTCCGAAGAAGTTCTTCATACTTCTTTGTAGCCCATCTCTGCAAAAATCATTCCCCATCACAGAGAACCACTACCATGACTTCTATCACTTTATATTAGTTTGACTTGTTCTAGCACTTCATATAAACAAAATCATACAGTAGAAATTCTTTTCTGTCTGGTTTTATCCCAACATGATGCCTGTGTGGTTCATTCATGTTGCTGTGTGAATCAGCAGTTCTTTCATGTGTGTTACTCGGTAGTATTTCATAGCATGCATTTATCATAATTTGTTTATGTATTCCCTACCAATGCGCAGTGGGTTGTTTCCAGTTTCAGGCTGTTATGAATAAAGTTACTCAAAATACTCATGCACAAATCAGTGTACTGTCACGTGCTCCCATATGTCTTGGGTAGATACTTAGGAGTGGAATTATTAGACCATGTTGTAAGCATATGTTTAACATAGTGAGAAATGAGGGGGCTGGTCTTTGAGCAGTTTTTGGTTGACTTTGCCTGAAAGGAGATGTGGCCTGAAGCAGAAATCTATAGCAACACCTAGAGATACAGTGGCTAACATGTAATGACCAATAGACAGCCTATAAAGAGCCAAAGACTTAGCAAAAACAAAATAGAAAATGGATTAAAGAAGATCTGGAGAAGTATATAGAAGAACCTATAGTACTAGATTACTGATGTTTGCATGTTAATCACTCTTCACTTCCCTCACGAAACAAGATTCCCCTAAGAAACAGGTAGATATGGGCTGACCTTTGTATGGATAGGCCAGAGCTTGCTAAATGTGTTACAAAGTAGCCACGTTGGCAAGTCAGAGTTGGTGTTTGGGATTAGCATCAGAACTTACCCTCATAAAACTAGACCTAGCTAATGTATGTCTCCCTGCCAGTAACAGAAAACAACTGAGCCATAGGCAGCTGCCAGAGGACATACATGGCCAGACGATTACACTGAACCATTTCTGTTATGAAGAGGTAGCAATTTTCCCTATTGGGAATGATTCCTGTTCTGAAATGTGAACAGTAACAGCATTCATGAACTTACCAAATGGTATTTCAAAAACCATTTTTCTTTTGAGCAAAGAACCACTTACTCATTTTACACTGGAAAAAATAAGGGGATCAGTAGACACTCATGAAATCCACTGATCTTTCCATGTTCAACATCACCCACAAGCAAGGAGATAGTATCTTATAAATTTGGGGTGCTAAATATGCTCTGAATTATGTGAAATGCATATTCTACATATATCCATAAACACATGACCATGACTGCTGTTGGCTGAATTTTGTCCACCAAAGTTCCTATATTGAAGCTCTAACCCCCTCTACCTCAGAATGTGACTATTTTTGGAGATAGGATCTTAATGAAGTAATTAAGGTAAAATGTAATTATATGGATGGGCTGTAATCCACTACTGCCAGCATCCTTATAAGAAAAGGTGATTTGTACAGAGATACACACAGAGGGAAGACCATGCAAAGACATAGGGCAATGGTCATCTACCAGCCAAGGAAAGAGGCCTCAGAAGAAAACAATCCCAGTGACGTCTTCATCTTGGACTTCAACCTCCAAAACTGTGAGGAAATAAATTTCTGTTGTTGTTGTTTTTATTTTTTTAAAGATTTTGTTTATTCATTCATGAGAGACACCGAAAGACAGAGGTGGAGACATGAGCAGAAGGAGAAGCAGGCTCCCTATGGGGACCGTGATGGGGACTCGATACCAGGACCCTGGGGTAATGTTCTGAGCCAAAGGCAAACAGTCAACCACTGAGCCACCTAGGCATCCCTAAATTTCTCTTGTTTAAGCCCCCAAGTCTATGGTACTTTGCTATGGAAGCCCTAGTAGACTAAAAATCATGACTTACATGATACGTCACATATCTCTATTGCATTTAATGACTTACAAAAATGTTCTGTCTCCATGACTATTAGCTTTGCTAGTTTTTTTAACTTGAGTACCCAAGGGGTGTTAAAAACCAGGATTCAGGCAATCTCAGGCTCCTGTCCTTCCATAATATGGCATAAATTCCACCTTCTCCCATTGGGGCATCTTGCAGAAGTGTTTGAGAAGGACAAAAGACAGAGAAATCGGAGATACTGGCTGAGATTGATTAAACTATTAGATTCAAACTTAATAATAGATTCCAAATTGTTACATTTATTTTCCTGCTCACCAGCAGGTAGAGGCTGATGAGAAAGATTATTCATTAATACATAAAATAAAAGTTTATATTATCTCTGTGTATATAACTTGTAGCCGGAGTCATTTGCAACTATAATACTATTCATCGGAGCGCACTTAGGAGTGGTGACTTCTGCTTGGGAAGAGTCCATTGCTAACAAAGCAAGTAGAAGAACCTCTGAAAAGATACATGGACCTCTTTTTAAAGAAATCTCTATGCCTAATGGCGGGCTTAAACTCAAAATCCTGAGATCAAGAGTCACATGTTCTACTGACTGAGCCAGCCAGGCCACACCAAATATACATAAATTTTTAACTCAAAATTAACCAATGATTGAACACAATAATACATCATAGGTTCAATGACTGTATATACAACCTTAAAAATTAATCAGAGGGACACCTGGCTGGCTCATGATCTAAGTGTCTGACTCTTGATTTTGGCTCAGGTCATGATCTCAGGGTTGTGAGATTTAGCCCCAAGTGGGGCTTTGCAATGGGCATGGAACTTGCTTAAGATTTTCTTTCTTCCTTTCCCTCCGCCCCTCCCCCTCCTTTCTCTCTCTCTCCCCTCTAAAAAAAAATCAGAGAACTAGAAAAAATTAAAAAGTAATAAAAAAACACTCCTGGTTTTATTTACTATGCCATATTATACCACATATAGTATTATCACTTTTGTGAATGTTACACAACTTGATCAATTCTCTATTATTTTTTTTAATTATAAGTAATATTACCTTATGTTCTCATGCATGATTATTTTTCATATTTCTGGTTGTTTTCTTAGGCTAAATCCTAGAAGTCTGAATATTTCTTCAGGCTTTTGGTATTTCTGGCCTGTCTTCAAAACTACTGTATTAATGTGTACTTCCACCTGGAATATATAGCAGTGTCTATTTAAACCCTAACATATGTTGGATTTTATATTTTTCATCTTAATAATTTGGTATTAAAAAGCTATATTGATATTTCAATTTATTTTATTTTTGTGATTATATAAGTAAAATGGCTTCCATATGAAGGTTGAGCATTCTCACTTTGGTGATTTCAAACACTAGACTTTAATTGAACTGGGCCAAGTCTAGTTTCAGTGACAAAGTCAACATAGATATGCATACTAATGATGAATATCATCCCTTTTAAGTAATTAGATTGAAATATGAGTGAAATTTGCCAAAAATTAATTAATACATAATTAATGTACTGATACATGTGGATTCAGGGCAGATTATCTGCATGACAAACAAACATACACACACACACACACACACACACTACAACAACAACAACAACAACATCAACAGAGGGGATCCCTGGGTGGCTCAGCAGTTTAGTCCTTGCCTTCGGCCCAGGGCGTGATCCGGGAGTCCCGGGATCGAGTCTCGCATCAGGCTCCCTGCAGGGAGACTGCTTCTCCCTCTGCCTGTGTCTCTGCCTCTCTCAGTCTGTGTCTTTCATGAATAAATAAATAAAATCTTAAAAAAAAAAAAGCACTAAAGTGCCACCCTGACACTTAAATATAATTAAGTTTTGTTTTTTATTGTTTAATTTTTTAACAGCTAAGCCTGACATTCTCTTTGAAATGGAAAATCACATGTTCTCTTAGTCCTTGTTGGGATATTTTTAATATTAGTTAAACATAATCTTCAAAACACTACCATTTTTTTCAGATAAAAAGCAAATGAGTAGCTTGGGAAGAAGACTACAATTTAATTTTCAAAAAAAAAATTTAAAAATTTTCTTGTAATTTTTCTAAGGTTTTCTTTAAATCCCCAAAGGTTAACAATCTGAGATATAGATAAGATTTGCTTCCCATGTCAAAAGCAATTAAAAAGGAAAAACAAGTATTCTTTCCATTTCTTTCTGTAATATGGACCACCTTTTCAATAGTTTAACTACTTTCCTGACTCTGATTCAGCCTTTGGTCACATTCAAGCCTACAGAATCATTATTTAGCATGAATTGTATTCAAATATTACAGAGCTAATCACCAAGCACTTTATTCTAAAGCAGAAGTCATCAAATATATTTGTAGTATTTGACATAGCTGTGTTTGTTTTGCAACCCAGTCTTTGTTTTGACCAAATACGATTTGGGGCAAGTAGGCTCTCAACTACCAAGGTAACGTGTACAAGGTCATATACAGGAATTCATCATAGTCTGCAGAAAAACTCATTAAGCTGTAACTCTACAGGAATTCTGAAACATTGTATCACAATTAGAAACTTTTTATTGATAGAGGATCCATAAGAGCCTTGCTGGGTGTAGCTACACATTTATAAGACTTATCGATACCACAAATAGATATCAGTTTGAAATGTAGACAGGATGGAGTTTAGAGGCCAACTTTAATATTAAATATCCCAGTAAACTCTCACCGAGAAAATCACAGTGCAAATAGCACAAACAGCAATAAGTGCCCAAGGAATTGAATCTTGCTAATTCTACTGCAGAAAAAAAAATTGCCAATGAGTTTAACTTGAGAAACATAATCAACAGGAAGCCTTGGGGCTCTTACGCAAACAAGAAGTCAAAGCAAAAAGAGGTAGGGTTGAGGTTGAGAAAATAATTGGTTTAGGTTCATCAAAATAGATTGCTGCAATACATTGAGGTGAAGTGGACATCTGAAATTGTGAACTCTGGTAGGTAGAGCTAGTAAGTACAAAAGAAGTAAATAAATTTAGCCTTTTGATTGTTTAGTTGGAGATTAAGAACTCTCTGATTTTTGTCTTGGATAGTCATTTGTTGATTTGTCATTCAACAAAATAAGGAATACAGGAAGAGGCACCAGTTTCATAAAGCAGATGAATGGAGATGGAGCTGAGAAATGAGAATCTGTTTCAATCAACCAATGAGACGTGTATGTTGTAAAGCCCCGCAGGCAGGGAGATACAGGGACCTTAAATTCTAAAGTCAATCTCTGGTTAGCAGCAGGCTTTGGTTGCTAACAGAAATCATGTGACAGCTGAAGCTATGGGAACAAGTAAATACATTCAGGAACAGTTTGAAAAATAAGGACATGTGCAGGATAGTGAAAATGCTTGACAAATAACAGTATTACAGACATGGTCCAAGAAAACGTTGTCAATAAAAGATTAAAATGTAACCACAAGAGGACAGGAAGTTAAACAGATAGAAGAGTTGTTACAGAAGCCAAAAGAACAGAAAGAGTTAAAAAGATAAGGGTAATCAGAAGTCCCAGATGTCATTAAGAAGGAAATAAGATAAGCACTAAAATTGCCCAGGGACTTGGTAATAGGAAGCCATTAAACTTGACTGGGGGAAAGGAGAATGCCAGGGAGTGGTAGAGGCAGAAGCCTCAGTGGCACACTGACTGGATCAGTAAACAGAAGCAGAAAAGGAAACAGAACTACATATGTCCTGGTTTCCCTCACCTCCTCAAAAATTCTGTTTCCATAGGTTTTAGCAATGAGAAAATTCACCCATATTTCTCAGGGATGTGCGAAAGGTATCCTTAGAAAACAGTCACAAATAAAACATCTGGGATCACTGCCCACTCGGCTCAGACAACCCTTTTAAAGGGTATTTAGGATGGAGTAGGATTTACTGATAAATCCTACTCCTTTTGTAAACATTTCCAGTGTATTGGACACGTTCCTAAACTCTTTTGATAAATTATCTCACTTAATCCACAACAGCACCTCTAGGTTGGATAACTGTACTTGAAATTCACAAGTCAGGGTTAAGGCTCTTAAATATTAAGTTCTGGAAGTCCACAAAGAGGCAAAGGATGCCTGGGTGGCTCAGTGGTTGAGCATCTGCCTTCGGCTCAGGGCGTGATCCTGGGGTCCTGGGATCAAGTCCCACATTGGACTCCCCGCAGGGAGCCTGCTTCTCCCTTTGCCTGTGTCTCTGCCTCTCTCTGTGTCTCTCATGAATCAATAAATAAAATCTTCAAAAAAAAAAAAAAAAAAGAGGCGAAGTGTAAGAGCTGGTCCCAAAGCCTATATACACTAGCCACCATGAACTGCTTCTCAATTTCCACTGAGTCTTTCTGCTATTGCCCAGTGTGCCCACAAATTCACACACTGGCCCTGAGCTGATGTTTTCATATTTTATAAAGGCCATCCTCCCAAAGCTGTCTTTAGGGAAGAACCTCAAATTCCCCTCCTTGAAAAGACTGCATGCAGGTTCTAGAGGATTGGCCAATATTATTTTCCCATTTCCCTTTCCCAAAATTCAGAGGTAAAAATATATCAAATGAGTCATAGGAACACGAAGTAACCTCACAGTTGCAAAAATTACAGCATGCACTCAAATATGGGCACCTGGGTGGCTCCGTGGTTGAGTGTCTGCCTTTGGCTCAGGTCATGATCCCAGGGTCCCAGGATCAAGTCCTATGTTGGGTTCCTCCCAGGGAGTCTGTTTCTCCCTCTGCCTGTGTCTCTGCCTCTCTTTCTGTGTGTCTCATAAATAAATAAATAAATAAATAAATAAATAAATAAATAAATAAATCAAATCTTAAAAAAAATTAATCATTTTTATAGTGGTTTTTACTTGTATTATTAACTTTCTTGTTGCTAAGAATATAGACTTTACATAATGTAACTGCTCACTTTTTATGATCGGCAAATTATATGATCAATGTGGGAAATAGGAAAAGTCTAGTAGAATTCTCTTAATTGACGCCCACTTGACAGACTTGCTAAAGTATTCAACATTCTCCATTTTCTCTTTAAAAAATACTGCCCAGGCCATACCTAATTTGCTTGTGGCTAGTGGGTCTCTGATACACTTGTAACGTCTCCCCTCATGGGCTGATTTGTGTGCTTGCCAGAATAAGATTATTTATTCACAAATTCATTTACACCAGTTGTACCTATTAATGTGTTTATGAAGCATAATTAAATGTCACATAAACCAAGAAAATCTGAGTATGAAAAGAGAGCTATTGAGTCTATAAAAATAATTTGAATTCTTAGGAAAGACTTGATAAAGATAAGTAATTAAAATCTGCTGTTGAATTAAGTGTGGGTATAATAACTTTTTTTAATCATAATAATCTGCACTCAGATTGTTCCCAAAAGCTCTTTAAGTCCTTACTAAAGAAGCCAAAGTGAGGCTGGTTTTATAAAGGGGAAAAAAAATGTGACATCCAATTAGCAAAACGTTACAAAAAAACAAAAAACAAAACAAAACAAAAAAACAAAACCCAGTATCCTTCAAGAAAAATCCAGGAAATAAATACTCATTGCTTGAAAGTCTAAATAAAATATTTATGGTATGTATGTATTTTTCTTCTGATTCTCTGCTTCAACAGAGTTTAAATTAACTGATCAACTACTTGTCACAATGATGCTTAGTAACAATCATCCATAACCCTGCCAGCAACAATGTTAATCATGATTATTAACAGTGCAGCAAATTTCCTCTAGACTCATTCCTTCTATCCATTTTACATAGATTAGGGTTAGATCATACCCTCCACAAAAATTTATAGCTCTCTTATTTATTGATATTATATAGCAAGCATTTCCCCATACATAAATCATTTTTCTTTTCCAAATCCACTTTATTTTAGTTTATTGTGCCCTATTATTCTAATGGACTATTTCCTATACAATAAAAATGCACAGCTCAATGACCTTTGCTATTTTTATATACTCATATACTGAAAGTGTAAATCAAAATATAAAATATAACCTTCATCACCCTCAGAAAGTTCCCTTATGCCTGCTTCCACTCAACTACCTCCATCACCACCTCAGAAGTATCAACTTTCCGATTTTTATGACTACAGAACTCTTTTGCCTGAACGTGGATTTTACATAAGTAGAATCTTACAACATGCATTCTTTTGAGTCTAGCTTCCTTAGTTCTATCTAATGTTTTAAAGATTCATTCATGTTGTTGAATATCATAGTTTTTTTCCTTTTATTAATAAAGGCTATTCCCTTGTACTTTCTCCTATTGGTGAATAGGTGGCTGTTTCCAATTTTAAAGATGCTATGAACATTTTTTTAGATTTATTTATTTATTTTAGAGACAAAGAGAGAGCATGCTTGTGTGTTGTGGGGATGGGTAGGGGTAAGGGAGAGGAAGAATCCCAAGCAGGCTCCCTGCAAACCCGGAGCCTGGTGCAGGGCTTGATCCAACAACCCCAAGATCATGACCTGACCTATAACCAAGAGTTGGAAGCTCAACAGACTGAGCCACCCCAGGCTCTGTAGATGCTATGAATATTTTTGTACAAATCTTATTGTGAACATATTTTTTTATTTCTGAATCATTGGGTAAGTGTACATTTAGCTTTACAACAATCTGCCAGTTCTTCAAAGTGCTAATAGCACTCTACAATCCCACCAACAAAAAGCAAGAATTCCAGTTATTTCAGGTCCTCAGTGATATTAGGTATTCTCAACATTTTTTATTTTATCATTCTTTTAGATGTGAAATGGTATCTCGTTATAGTTTGGATTAGTATTTCACTGAAGAGTAATAATGTTATGCCTCTTTTAATGTTCCATAAACATCCTTCCCGTAGCTGAGTTTATTCTATGCTGTAGGTACACAGTTTTCAACTTCTCAGTTAGGTCCTTCCTGCTTATCCTTTCTCCAGAACAGTAACTCTGTGTTATCTTAAATGATATCGTATCTATCTATTTACTTACATGCTTTCATGTTGTTTATAGATTTGTTAGTATGTAAATGCCACAAGATTAGGAATTGAGCCTATCTTATTTACCACTATATATCCCCAGTGCCAAGATCAGTTCTTGACACATAAGCTCAGCACAGGATTTGTTGAATGAATTCTTTAAGCAATAAAATATTATCTGATATTTCCCCTGACATTTCCTGTTGCCTCTTTACACACTTATTCCCATTCTGAATCTTCCTTCCCACATCAATTGGGCCAAATAAACTGCAGCATTTAGTTCCTAGGAAATGAAAGACAAAGCAGAAATGCTGATGAAAATCCTCCTGGCTTTCAGGTTTCAAGCAGGCTTCAAAGTAGATTTTTTTTTTTTTTTAACCTTTGGCAGAGAAATAGGTTTGAGAGTTTGTCTCTTCATTAGTGTTTTCTTACTGGTATTTATCAAGGACACTTGAAAAACACACAAACATGTATGACTGGCTCCCCAGAAGCAAAGCCAGTGGGCATATTTCTTTGCTGAAATACCAAATTACGATGCTGTCTGTGAATTGCTCTAGGTTATCTGGACCATCTGGGGCTTAGCAGCACAATAGGACTAGAGAGAAGGTCAGAAATAGCAGTGGAGTCAAGCAAGGAACCAGAACAATGAACACAAACAGTGAGTAGAAACCTGATCAGACCTATAAGTATGAATTTCCTGAAATTCCAATTATTTCAGATACCACAGGACTCACAAATACTAGATACCCAGCACTTTCTAACTGTAGCCACCTGAAATTGATACAAACCTAGTCAAACTCCCAAGAAGTGACTCATCAAATTGTTCACTTTCTTTTTATTTTTTAAAGATTTTAATTATTTATTTTAGAGAGAGAGCAAGAACACCAGTGGGGGAAGGGGCAAAGGGAGATGGAGAAGCAGACTCCCCACTGAGCAGAGAGCCCCAATAAAGGTTCCATCCCAGGACCCTGGAATCATGACCTGAGCTGAAGGCAGACACTTAACCGCTGAGCCACCAAGCACCCCAATTGTTTACTTTCTGTTTCTATAAACAGATAATCATCTGGGTTTTTTTTTTCATTTTTTCATTTATATCATCATTTGCTCCTCAAATATGTATACCTTAGTCAATTTTATCCATTTCTACTGTTGCCATCAGCCTTCACCACATCTTCTCTTACCCAAACCACCATAATAACCTCGTATTGTGTCTCTCTACTTCTTCTATTACCCCAGTACAATCTGTCCTGCACACACCTGCACCAACGAGTGCAAGATGTCATTCAGATCATGGCACTCCCCTGCTTAAAATCTTTCCAGGGTTTCCCACTGCACTTAGAACAAACTTCAAATTCCTTACTCTCACAACTCAAGTGTGGACATCAAAAAGACCGACCACCCCTATGAGAAAAATAGGGCTACTTATTCTGGGCTTGCAAGGGAGTCAGTCACCATCACTTGTATTTTGGTAGAGACTCAAACTGGCAGAGGAGTGGGAAAGCTTTATAATGGAAAAAGCCTTATTGCAGACTGTGGGCATGGGGGCACCACAGGCAATCTAACTAGAAGGGAGGCATCTTGTTTAATTGGTTTGGGGTACATGTTTGGCTTTCTCTGGTTCATCCTAAATTGGAAGTAAGAACAAAAATTAGGTAAGCTGCCAGGTATTAATCAAGTCCTGGCCATGTGGGGCAAATTCTTACAGAAGTTATCATTTAGCTTCTGGGATTGTCTCTAGAGATACCAATCTGGCTTTCTGCAAGTCTGATTTGTAGAAGGCTGGCTTCCTGGGGTATTTATTGTAGATAAGGGATTGGTTGTAGAGTCGAGGTTCTATTTTTATATATGATCTGGCCATTGTCCACTTGTATATTCAGCCTCTCAAAATCCTGTGTCATGTATTCCCTACCCTCTACTGTGATCTTATCCTGTTCTTTAATCCCTCTTTGCCTATGTGTACTAGCCAAAACAGCTTCTGAGAAGTCCACTAAATTTTCAAACTCAACACTGCCTCCTCCTCACCTTTGCATTTGCCTCTCACCTAGCTAACTACTTCCCAATCTTCATATCTCAACTTCAATCAATTTCTTTACAGTCTTTTGCGGATCACTCTATTTAAAAATCAGCTTACACCATCACTACTTTCTAGGTATTAAACATTGTTTGGTTTCTTAATTTCATTTACATGTTGTGGTTATTCTTCCTCATTTTCCAACTTCTACTTCATCTGTCGGCTCCACTGAACTGTAAGTTTTTGGAAGCAGGATCTAATGTTTGCCTTTATGTTTCCAGTACCTATCAGAGTAGAGACCAGGTTAGGCCTTCAATAGAAACTTGTCAAATGAATATTAGTCTGCCACTCTCACTCTTTGTATCTTGCTTTGCAGACCGCCCTAAATTATAAAATTTCACAAATGCTTGGACTTCTGCAAGAATTAAAAATATCATGATAAATAAATTTATTGAATATTATCAAAGCAACAAGTCTAACATTTTAAATTGAAGATATTCTCATCCTTATGTCTGGATAGATCATTATTTTGTTCTTCAAATGCTCTGCCTCCCACAGCATTATAATTTGAATCAATGTTACATGCTGAAATTATTCTTTATAATTTATGTCACTTAATAAACTAATCCAAGATTTCTTATGGAACAAAAACAAGTAATGACAAAAAAACAAAACAAAACAAAACCAAAAACACTATAAAGAAGGAACAAAGAGAAGGCATTAAAATTTAGTTCTGACTCATTACAAGAATGCCACAAATTGATAACAGACCTCAAATAATTTAGTGCTATGCAGTATAAATATGATGGTAAAATACCTAGAGTGTTCAATTCAGAAGGTATGTCAACAACTTCCAGTGATCTCTCTCATGATAGTGGCAGATAGGGTAAGCTCCTGCTTCGTATATATAAGTTTATGGATAGAGAAAGGTGGAGCCGTTTTAATTATTTGGACACTGACCAAATAGAAATATATCTTATCACTTTAGTTAATAATTAGAAACTCAAAAATCATCCTCCCCCTAAATTGTACTTTCACATCAAACTGTCATTCTGACTCAGAGGGGATAAAAAAAAAAAAAAAAATACATGAGATTTTCCCCTCGCATACCAATACCAATTAGGATACTGTCCATTCTTAAGTCCAGAAATCAGGACCCTGATTGATGGACCACAGAGGCATTGAAAATGAGAATACCATAGAAATATATTCCCATCATTTCTTTTTCCTATCAGGACCAACTGTGGACACACAGTAGGGGGGCATATTATCCTTGCCATTATCCAATTGACCCAAGTGACAAGAAATCAAAATGTCTTTTGTAGTCTTTCAAGGGAATGGGGATTAGAGACGGGAGGGGTGAAAGCTGCTGCCTTTATCTTGACACCTTTTAAAACTAGGGAATCCATTTAATGTTGCGTGCATTATTCCAAAATGGTAATTACCCTGAAAATATATGATAAACACATGCTAATGAGATAAGCCAACAAGGGCAAAAAATCCACTTTAATAATGCAATCATAAGAGAAAGAGTTTTAAGTAGATATGGGGAAATTATCATAAATGTCAAGGCTCACAAAATATAATAAAAAGGATTGATGTGTTTTATACATGCTAAATCACTGATGGGGATTTATTATCTACACAAGACTCCCAGCTGACAGAAAAACAGGCTCACCACATAACAATAACTTTTGTAAAACATTACCATTTAATTTTACATTTTTCTCTCCTTTTGCACTGAGCTCATAAGTCAAAAATTTTCCCATGCACTACAAGGATATCAAATCTTTTGAAGGAGGGGTGAAAAGTATTTTGTTACCATTTGCATGAAAAAAGAAACAATTAAAAAAGGTGCTGGTTATCTTCATAAGCATCACATCTATTTCCCTCTCAAGAGCGAGTACCAATATCTCTATTATCAAGACAGCAAGGAAAATGCACATGAAGTCAGTATCTTCCAAGGTAAAATTGCATGTGGGGAAGAAAGGGTTTCAGTTTGTATTAGGAAATGAAAACAAAAATAAAAATAGACATTACTTCAGCTTCCTAAGAAGATGCCAGAAAAAACAATCTCAAGGGAATATAAGAGGGAATTAAACCCTGCAAGTGGAGAGGATTAGTTTGGGAGGAGGACCAGAGTCTGTTAGAGAGTTCACAAATTTCTGGAAGACACAATTGGGGGAAAAGCATGCTGAAAGTGAAAGAAGTGTGGAATGTACCTAGGTACGTTAGGCCTTCTTGCTTCCCTCTAGAGGCTCCAGGCTCAGAAGTAGGCTTAGAAGAAGGAATTAAAACAGGTAAAGAAGTAAAACCTACACAATTTTCCTTCCCTCCCCATATGCAGAGCAACAGCAACCCATGGTGGTAATTTGCAGTCCAGGCAAATATGTTAAAGAGATCTTCTCTAAAAAGATCAAATAAGCTGACTAGGGAAATTATGGTACATTTGAAGCCTGCCTATACACAGAAGGATGGACAACAGGTTGGCTCCAGCTCTTGCAGCCTGGGTAAAGGTGGAGGTTCATTCTGTGGGTTGACACTGTAAAGCTGTGCTTGTCTTTGACAGGTCTTCGCCAGCATGGCACTGTAATATCCATGTGGAGTTAAAGTACTCAGGAAAGAACTAGTTCAAGGATAAAAGTCATCTAGCCTTCAATTGACCAAAACCATCCCAATGGTAACCATCAAAAATAGGACTGCTAAGAGTTCGCCGTGCCACGCCCAGAAATCCCCTCAGTACTCTATCATTTGTAATGTGGTATTTAAATGAGGAGCACAGAGGATCCCAACCATGGTGGATTCTGGCTGGTATAAAAGGAAGTTTTCAAGCAAAGATTAAAAAATGGTTTCATGAACAAATATCCTATTATAAAAAGCAGCTCTTGGGCAATGAATTGGAAGATGTTTTGTTTTAAACGTTCAGAAATACAGAGGTAAAGAAATAGAAGATCCTAAAAGTTTCCATGGTAGAGGCTGGGAGAAGATTGCATACAAAAAACCCAAAAAACAAAAAAACAAAAAAGTAGGGTGACGTTAGACTTCTCACTTAGAAAACTTTATGCTAGAAGACCTGAGGAAAATTATTTTGAACTAGATTTCCAGACAAGCTATATAATCAATCAAATATGAGTGAAATAAGACTCATAAGAATTCTTGCCAAGACTGTTTCTGAGTTACTCGAGAACATACCAAAACAAGCAAACTCAGTCAAAATCAAGAAAGGGAAAATAGGAAATCCAAGAAATCCTAGATGTAACATAGAAATGCAGTAAATATAATCTCAAGTCCTTCAAAGTGGAGGAAATACAAAACACAATTGGTTAAAATTACAGGAAGAAACAGTACTGACAGGAACATGACAGGGATGCCCACGCTCACCACTGTTGTTCAACATAGTTCTAGAAGTCCTAGCTCTAGCAATCAAATGACAAAAAGAAATAAAAGGCATTCAAATTGCCAAAGAAAAAGTCAAACTCTTACTCTTCGTAGATGACATGATACTTTTTGTTGAAAACCCAAAAGTCTCCACTTCAAAATTGCTAGAACTCATACAGCAATTCAGCAATGTGGTAGGATATAAAATTAATGCACAGAAATCAGTGGCATTTCTATACACTAACAATGAGACAGAAGAAAGAGAAATTAAGGAGTTGATTCCATTTACAATTGCACCAAAAACCCTAACATACCTAGGAATAAACCTAACCAAAGAGGCAAAGGATCCATACTCTAAAAACCAGAGAACACTTATGAAATACATTGAGGAAAACACAAAGAAATGGGAAAGCATTCCATGCTCATGTATTAGAAGAATAAATATTGTTAAAATGTCTATGCTACCCAGAGCCATCTCCACATTCAATAAAATTCCTATCAAAATACCATTGACATTTCTCATGGAGCTGGAAAAATAATCCTAAAATTTATACGGAACCAGAAAAGACCCCAAATAGCTAGAGGAATGTTGAAAAAGAAAACCAAACCTGGTGGCATCACACTGCCAGACTTCAAGCTGTATTACAAAGTTGTAATCATCAAGACAGACTGGTACTAGAACAAAAACAGACACATAGATCAGTGGAACAGAATAGAGAACCCAGAAATGGACCCTCAACTCTAAGTTCAACTCATCTTTGATAAAGCAGGAAAAAATATCCAATGGAAAAAAGACAGTCTCTTCAATAAATGGTGCTGGGAAAACTGGACAGCCACGTGCCTACTCTTACACCATACACAAAGATAGACTCAAAATGAATGAAAGATCTAAATGTGAGACAAGAATCCATCAAAATCCTGGAGGAGAACACAGGCAGCCACCTCTGTGACATTGGCCGCAGCAACTTCTTGCTAGACACATCTCCAGAAGCAAGGGAAACAAAAGCAAAAATGAACTATTAGGATGTCATCGAGGTTAAAAACTTCTGCACCGCAAAGGAAACATCAACAAAACTAAAAGGAAACCAATGGAATGGGAGAAGATATTTGCAAATTATGTATTAGATAAAGGGCTAGGATCCAAAATCTATAAAGAACTTATCAAACTCAACACCCAAAAAATAAATAATCTAGTCAAGAAATGGGCAGAAGACATGAACAGACATTTCTCCAAAGAAGACATACACATGGCCAACAGACACATGAAAAAATGCTCTCCATCACTTGGCATCAGGGAAATACAAATCAAAACTACAATGAGACCTACCTCATACAGTCAGAGTGTCTAAAATGAACAAGACAGGAAACAACAAATGTTGGCAAGAATACAGAGAAAGGGGAACCCTCTTGCACTGTTGGTGGGAATGCAAGCTGGTGCAGCCACTCTGGAAAACAGTATGGAGGTTCCTTAAGAAGCTAAAAATAGAGCTACCCTCTGACCCAGCAATTGACTAGGTATTTACCCCAAAGGTACAAATGTAGTGACCCAAAAGGGCACCTGCACCTGCTGCTTCAAAGCAGCAATGTCCACAGTAGCCAAACTATGGAAAGAGCTGAGATGTCCATCGACAGATGAATAAATAAGGAAGCTGTCGTATATACAATGGAGTACTACTCAGCCATCAGAAAGGATGAGTGCTTACCATTTTCATTGATGTGGATGGAAGTGGAGGAATTATGCTAAGTGAAATAACTCAATCAGAGAAAGACAATTATCATATGGTTTCACTTATATGCAGAATACAAGAAACAGTACAGAAGATAACAGGGTAAGGCAGAGAAAACTGAATGGGAAGTCATCAGAGAGGAAGAATAACCATGAGAGACTCTTAACTGTAGGAAACAAACTGAGGGTTGCTGAACAGGGGGTGCGTGGGGTATGGGATAATTTGGTGATGGGCATTAAGGAACACATGTGATGTGATGAGCACTGGGTGTTATACACAACTGATAAATTATTGAACGCTTGAAATTTAATAAAATAAGAAACTACCTTCCCAGAGGCCCTTACATTAGCCTCAACTGACAAGAAGAACTCAGACCACATCTCTTCTGCATCCCTTGGGTTTTTTGTTTATTTTTACCATACACGTGCATTAATTTCATTTTAAAATTCTTATGAATATTCTCCTTATCTGTGATAGATTGTGCATCCCTCTCATAATTATCACACACGAAGACGAGTCTTAATTTATCTTCTCTGGTTCATTGACAATTGTTACTATGCACTAAACATTCACTATACGCTTTAAATGATTTCTCCTGTCAAGGAAAATGCTACATTTAGCATCACAGCAGAGAATAACAATAATCATATAAAATTCTAGTCAGTGGAGTATCAAACTGGGAAATACAAAGACAAGAAATACAATTTGAAACTGACAACATTCCCACAATGAGTGAACCTGAGTCCCTTTCTTCCTTTTATAAAAGAGCACAATAATGCTTACTTCCCAGGAAACTGAAGTGAGTTTTTAATGATTTTCAAGTACTTCTTGAGGGCTTGAGAGCTGAGATTTCACAACATATTATATATTTAAACTATTCGCAGTTCTCAAAAGACTGAAGTGAATAAGTGTCCTGAGCAGGGTGTCAGAAGCCATGAATCCTTGATACAGCTCTGCCTGTTTTTATTCTAATATTTAGGCAAGGCATTTCAACCTGCCTAGTTTCAGTTTCCTCATCTTTCAAGTAAAGACAATGTTAGCTCTGCCAAATCTCAGGGTTATTGTTAAAGGTTAATAAGCAATTATGTGCAAAAGCTCTTAGGAAACTATCAAGTACACTGCAAAATCGGGGCACTATTATACCCGTGGGAAGCATATGGCAACAGTTACTAAGTGAGAGAAAACCCTTCATTAGGAGAATGCCCAAATTGGACAGTTTTGAAGCTCAGCCCCCTCGGGTAATGCTGAGATGTTCTAAAGCCAAGTCTGTAAAACAGCTGCCCAGGGCAGCCAGCAAAAGTTCACTCTTGGCTGTCATACTGTTTTGGAAAAAATATGAATCACTTGCTAACACTTAAAATATAAAGAAAATCAACCTAAAAAATCCAAACTTTCAGCTCCTCTGTAAAAGCCAGGAGATGTGGCCTCACCTTGGCTGTGTTCTGGAATGTCACTATTCCTGAAGTGAGCAGGTTCTTTTTCCCCATAGATGGGGTGTGTACCCCCTTATCAGCCACAGTCCCCACCACTTCCTTCTACCTCATACCTGGCCCACTGCACTTCTTTCATTTACCAGTTTGGTCTCTCTAACAGTTGAATTTGAAGCCATTGTTCTAGCATTGGGTACAGAGATAGATAAATGCATCCCAATTACATGAAAAGAAAACTCTGCAAAGGTTCAAAGAAAAAGATGCAAAGCTGAGGACAGATGAGAAGAACATGAGTTCCTGCAAAATGGTTGGATGCCAAAGCTGGAATAAAAGACCAAGAGAATGTCCTGCTACATGGAACACTATAAGGAAAGTCAAGACTCAGCACTACTAATATTAATTTTTCACATTACTTTCTCAACTGTGCTCTTTTCTAGCTTTATTGAGATATAATTGGCAAATAACATATATCTTTAAGGTGTACAATGTGATAACTTTATATGTGTATACCTTGTGAAATGTTTACAACAAGGTGAGTTAACACATCCTTTACCTCACATAATCACCTTTTGGTTATTGTTGTTATGGTAAGAATATTTAAGATCTACTCTTCTGGCAACTTTCAAGTATACAATACCATATTTTTAACTATCGTCACCAGGCTGTATGCTATATCCTGAGAACTTATTCTTCTTATAACTGGACATTTGTACCCTTTACCAACATCTCCCCATTTCCACCATTCCCCAGTCCCTGGTACCCACCACTCTACTCTCTGTTTCTATGACTTTGGATTTTTTTAGATTCCATATGTAAGGGAAAATATACAGTATTTTTTTCCTGTCTCATTTCTCTTAGCAAATACCCTCAAGGTCCATCCATGTTGTCACAATGGCAAGATTTCCTTCTTTTTAAAGGCTGAATAATATCTCTCTGTGGTTGTGTATGTGTGTGTGGTGTGTGTGTACACATACGTATATATACCACAGCTTTATCCATTCTTCTGTTGATGGGCACTTGTATTGTTTCTTATCTTCACTAGCATGTCAACAATGCTACAATGAACACAAGAGTGCAGATATCTCTTTAAGATCCTGATTTCAAAAAAAAAAAAAAAAAAGATCCTGATTTCAATGTCCTTTGGAGATATACCCAAAATTGGGTTGCTAAATAGTAGCTCCATTTGTAATTTTTTCAGGAAACTCCACACTGTTTTCCACAGTGGCTGCACCAGTTACATGCCCACCAATAGTGCACAAAGGTTCCCTTTTTTCCAAATCCTTCCCAACATTTTTTTATCTCTTGTCTCTTGATCAAGAGACAAGCTATTAGCTTGTCTAATATCTGTTAGCTATTCTAACAGATGTGAGATGGTATCTCATTCTTGTTTTGATTTGCATTTCTTCTAAGTTGTCCAATTTATTGGAGTGTAATTGTTCATAGTAGTCTCAAGATTCTTAGTATTTCTCTGATTTCAGCTGTATCATCTCCTCTTTCATTTATAATTTTGAGTCTTCTTTCTTTTTTTCTCAGAAAGTCTAGTTAAAATTTTATCAATTTTATTAATCTCTTCGAAAACCAATATAGTTTTGTTGATCTTTTCTATTATTTTCTTATTCTGTATTTCATCTGTTTTGGCCCTAATCTTTACTATCACCTTCTCTCTGCTAACTTTGGGCTTTGTTTAATTATTCTTTTTCTAGTTCCTTGAGGTGTAAAGTTAGGTTGTCTAATTAAGATCTTTCTCTTTTTCTTAATATAGGCATTTATCACTATAAACTTCCCTCTTTGAACTGTTTTTGCTGTATCCCATTAGTTTTGGTATGTTTTGTTTCCATTTTCATTTGTTTCAAAATATGTTTTTATTTCTCTTTTGATTTCTTCTCTGACCCATTGTTGTTCAGGAGTGTGTTTTTTAAATTCCCACATATTTTCCACTTTTCCTCCTGTTTTTGATTTCTAGTTTCATACCATTGTGGTTAAAAAATATAATTGGTATGATTTCAACCTTCTTGAATTTGTTATGACTTGTTTTGTGGCCTAACATATGATCTAACTTGGAGAATGTTCTGTACGCACTTGAGAAGAATGTGTATTTTCCTGTTGTCGGATAAAACAGAACTCTAGTTTTTAACTTAGTATGGGGCCACCCAGAAGAAATATTTCCCAGTTATACTTGCAGCCAGGTATGGGCATAGGCCTAATTTTTAGCCAATGAAATTTAAGAAAAGTAATATGTGTACTTTGAGGATGTACTTTAAAGAGAAGGAAGATAGCTCATTACTCCTCTCTTCCTCAATCCTGATACCCAGGATGTGGATGTTATAGTGAGTTATCTTCAAGCATGACAATAAAACTAACATTTAATGGATGGTGGAGTCAGAAGATAGAAGGAAACCTGGCCCCTGGATAACTTTGAAGCAAAGTCAACATAACACACTCAGGTCATCAGCCTCCAGTTTATTACAAAGAGAGTGAAATAAACTTTTGTAATATTTAGGACACTGTTAATGTGAGTCTCTCTTATACACAACAAAACCTATACCCTAACTAATACATTTTGAAAACCTTCAGTAAAGTCTGGTGGCACCATAGGCTTGACTTGGTGACCATTATGGAAGAATACGATTGAATACATGCCCAGTGAGACCCTCTGAAGCATATCAGATAGTTTAGCTCTTGCAACAATAAAACCAAGACTGACTGACAGAGATGAGAGAAATGGAAACCTCTTTATTCCAATGCCTGGAGATCCTGGGTCTTCTACTCCCTTTAGATGAATCTGAATCTAAATTACTTAAGAGGTTCAGCATGCAGGATGCATGGGCAATATGAGGGCAGAGCACACTTATATGCTAGGTACACATATATGCACACACATGTACACATGTGCAGGAGTGTTTGTGCACACATAAAATTACATCCATTCATAATAGAAAAAAAAAACCTACTTCACAATTGGAACTTCTCAATAGGGAATAGTCTTAGGAAAAAAATTCTGCCCACAAATTACATTACAACTTCCCTATTCAGTGATATTATCTTTAAGAACCCAGCTATCAGGTCACCTGGGTGGTCTGCCTTTGGCTCAGGTGATGATCCCGGGGTCCTGGGGTTGGGTCCTATATGGGGCTCCCTGCATGGAGCCTGCTTCTCCCTCTGCCTATGTCTCTGCCTCTCTCTCTGTCTCTTAGGAATAAATAAATACATACATACATACATACATACTAAATACATAAATACATGAATAAATCTTAAAAAGAAAAAACTAAGCTATCATCTGAATTCTATATTGAAATACAACTTTCATGATTTCAAAGCAAAAGGGAGTATTATAGCTCTGGGGACAGAGAATGGTACCTCATTTCTCTTTTTTTTTTTTTTATTGAAGATAATACTCTAGTGACTTTCAAGAGAAAACACTTAAAAATAATAAAGTTCCCTTCATCTTATTTGTTTTGCAAGGACAGTGGGATCAGTTGCATTAAATTATTCATTAAATACATCTTACTTTACTCACTTTGTTTTGTATATATATTATTTCTCAGGATATTATCACTTTAATTATTAAAATATCCCCTGTGAGGCTCATAGTAATTATTATTACCCTGGAATCATTATATAGAATGAAAAAAATTACAGGTAAATAGAAGATGACAATCTTTTCTCTTGTAAGATCAAGATTACAACAGCTCTGTAACAGTAATCAAGATTGGGACATTCTGCTAAAAACCTGGAAAGTTTTTCAAACTATCAAAACCTGCAGGGCCGCCCAGGTGGCTCAGCGGTTTAGAGCTGCTTTCAGCCCAGGGCGTGATCCTGGAGACCTGGGATTGAGTCCCACGTTGGGCTCCCTATATGGAGCCTGCTTCTCCCTCTGCCTATGTCTCTGCCTCTCTCTCTCTCTCTCTCTCTCTCTGTGTGTGTGTGTGTGTGTGTGTCCCATGAATAAATAAATAAAATCTTTAAAAATAAAAAAACCCTGCATGATTGGGGTCCTGAGTGACTCAGTCGGTTAAGCGTCTACCTTAGGCTCAGGTCAGGCCTTCAGCTCAGGTCATAATCTGAGTCTTGGGCTGGAGCCCTGCATCAGGCTTCCTGCTCAGTGAAGAGTCTGCTTTTCTCTCTCCCTTTGCCCCACCCCCTACTTGTGCTCTTTCTCTCAAATAAATATCTTTAAAAAATTTTTTCTAAACTGCATGATGAAATACAATGGAGCTATGATTGGAGCACAAACCAGTTAGCCTATGGACTCTGAAAACCCATGCTTCTTGCTTTATATTCTTTTACTGACACTCCTACTGTCTCTTCACTAGCATGCCATCCACTCTGTCTCCAATACCACTATTTCACAGATATGGGCACATTTTTGACAGTGGAGAGCTAGATTAGTCTAGAGGGCGCAAAAGGAGAGAACCAACAGCTTAGGAGATGTTCTAGGTTTGAAATTCCCATAAGGTATAGACAAAGGGCACCTATGATTTTCATTGCAGTTGCTCTGCCAGAGGCAGAAAGTGAGATGAATTTCTAGAAAATAGTCTACCTAAGACTGCAGAAGAGTTCTTCTGACAAGAACATCCCTTTGCCAAATTTTATGTAATATTGATACGAACATAAATTGCTATAGCTACTATGGAAAAAGTATGTAAGCTTCTCAAAAAAATTGAAAATGTAACTCCCATATGAACCAGCAATCCTACTCCTGGATATATATGCAAAGAAAATGAAATCAAGATTTCAAAGACATATGTGTATTCCCATGTTTATTGCAGCATTAATCACAACAGTCAAGATATGAAAACAATCCAAGTGCCCATCAATGGAAGAACGGATAAAGAAGATGTGGTATATACATAGAGATGTGAGAGAGATATATATAGGCATAATTCTAAGTGAAATAAGTCAGACAGAAAGAAAAAGACTATATGGTATCACTTATATGTGAATCTAAAAATGCTGAACTGGTAGAAATACAAAGTAGAATGGTGATTACCAGGCTAAGGGTGGGGGATAAGGTAAAAATGTTGCTCAAAAGGTATAAACTTGCAGTTAGAGATGAATAAGATCTCAGGAACTAATGCACAGTATTGTGATTTTAGTTAACAGTACCTATTGTATATTTGAAAATTCTAAGAAAGTAAATCTTAAATGTTCTTTTAAAAGAAATGGTGACCTGTGATGTGATGGAGATGTTAGTTAATGCAACAGTGATGAGCATATTGTGATACATCAGCATTTGTAAACCTTAAACTTACACAATGTTGTATGCCAATTACATTTTAACAAAGCTGGGAGATGGGGAGGGGGAGGAACATTCCATTGCCATTTTTCCTTTATGGATATCAATGTTAAATGGAAGACACAAGATCAATAAATCTTAGTGATTCTAGGATTTCCAACACACTACCTCTTTATACCAATCAAGCCTTACCTAAATTCATTTTCTCATCAATGTTACAGTCATTTTAAAACATGAAAACATGAAACATTATACACATTGGGTAAGAAACATGAAACATGAAATTATACACATTGGGTAAGAAACATGAAATTATACACATTGGGTAAGAAACAATTAAATCCTTTAATTGTTATATTGATATTGATAACAAAATATGGTCACATAGGAAAAGAGAGATCCTAAAATACTCCCCAAATAATTTTATACAAAGCTGAAGTGTTGGAAGAATGGTGGCTGCAAGACAGAAAATGTTATTTCCAATTTTCCAACTCTTTCCCTCTATTATGTCTTCAATTTTTTTATGTCTAAATAAGCTTTCAAAACTTTTACTTTCATCCAGTCAATTGAATTTCTCAGAGTCAATTCATGTACGATTTCAAAACAAGAAAAAGATTAACATGACAGATTCCATTTTATATCAGCTATGTGTTGTAATTTTAGCTTATCTGCAAAAGAGGCAGTATCTAGATAACCTTACTAATAAATACACATAAAATTTATTAGCTTTTAAATGTGTACACTTTGGGGCACCTGGTTGGTTCAGTCAGTGGATCATGCAACTCTTGATCTCAGGGCTGTAAGTTTGAGCCCCACATTGGACATAGAGATTACTTAAAGTTAAAATCACAAATAAATAAACACATAAACATGTACTGTTTTCTCTTCCTGAAAGGAGCTGACGAACAATTAAGCAACACACGGAAATGCAGCATATGATCAGTTTGGGAGGAACACTAATACTGGGTATCCAAGGATGAGGATTATGTTTCTGACTCAGGGAAAGTGGACACGGGGACTTGACTTGAAACAAATATTAACCCTCTGTGATTCATCTAGTGCATTCATATAGTGAATATAAAATAGGTATAGTCTGAACTCTTCATTATCCTTTTCTTCACCATTCATCTCTGAAATAGTATTTTGATATTTTCCTTAATGCTAATTCCCCCCAGAGGGGAATTTTTAAAATAATTATTATTCACATTTAAGTGCTTCTCTGTCCAGAAAGGTGCAAAGGGAAAATGCTATAGGAAAGTGCAGCCTAGACTTTCAGTGAAAGTCACATCTTTTCTTAATTTTCCTTTAGGTCATAAATTCCTTGAGAACAGGAATAATGTCTTTTCCATTCCTGTAAAATCCCTCGGGTAATAGCACAATGTCTTTCTCTCAGTGGATACATTTCTTTCAGTTTAGGGACTTTCTCAGAATCTTAAAAATATTTTCTTTTACTACAACTATAAGCATTCCTTCTCTTGAACGTTGAGAAACAAATGTAATTTTAAAGCTTCTTTTACAGGGATTTTAGGAGAAAATGACAGATAACCAATGCAGAAACAATAAGTATAATACTATGTAGGATAATCCAGACTGTGATTCTCAATAGAATTCTAGACTTTTTATTCTTTCCTTTCCAAAAAGAAGAAAGAAAGGAAAGAAAGAAAGAAAGAAAGAAAGAAAGAAAGAAAGAAAGAAAGAAAGAAAGAAAGAAAGAGATAGAAAAAAAAGAAAAAGAGAAAAGAAAGGGGGAGAGGAAGAGATTGTTTCTACCTATACCTTTTGTGCTTGAGTAGTAAGTTCTGATGAACCCAGAAGGAGCACATCTTGTAACTGTTAAGATAATTCTTTCTGAATCTAAAATTTGAGGTGATGCTGTTGAGTCCATTCCTGGGGAGTATATATATATTTCTATGCAACTAAATAATATCCTCAGATAGAACAAGTTGAATAAACATTCCCACTTTAAGAAAATGTACACATGAAGAACTATAGCAAAATATTTGAATTATAAATTCAGTAGCATAATTTATTTTGACTTTATCAGCTGAAAATACTACATCATCATGTCAACAATTAACTGATGTATTTTGTAACCAAATCTAGAATTTTAAGTAAGGAAAAAAATAAAACGTATTTTCCTTTTTTTCTATTCATCTGTTGTGTTTGAAAATAATAAGGATTAAAAAGAACTTAATTGATCTAAACCCAAATTCTATTTGAATTTCTCATTTGTATTTATTTTTTTCATTTTTTTCATTTGTATTTAGTGAAATGAGTAGGATATGATAACTCCAAGAACAAAATTTCAAATTATTTGACATGTTACTACATAGCAAACCTAAGATTGCCAAATGAAAAAAAAAGAGCAATATATAAGAAAGATTTCATATCAGAAAAAGCATGCTGAATATAAATGAGATGTAGAAGGACATCTGGCACAGCAAATAGTGATAAAGTACTTAGAAATACACATGCACTTTACCATTAAGTACAGACAATGCAGCCCCCCATATGACAGTCTTCTTGCATCTAGAATCACTCATTAAGCTAAGAAGTAGCTCATTCCGGTCATAAAATCCTCGAGAGTGGGAACAGTGTCTTTTTCACATTACATAAAATCCCCGAGTAATAACACCAACCTCTGATAATATTATGATTGTTGTCAATAACTTTATGTGAATTCTCTTATTCAATTTTCATAATAACTCCATAAGGTATTACTTAAACCCACTTTAGAGATGAAGAAAAAAAACTTCAAGAGGTTAATAATTACTTTAGGATAACACATAGTAAGTATCAGGGCTGGGATTCAAATAGACATTCTGAGTCATGAACTCCCATTGTCTGAAATAAATGTATTTCGTTTATCAAATAAAGAGGTCTTCTTGGTTTGCAGACTGTTTGCCATCTTCTTGCTTCATCCTCACATTGTGGGAGATGAGGAGAGAGGGAATGAGGAAGAGTCAGAGAGAGAGTGAAACAAAGAGAGAGCTTGTATTTCCTCCTCTTTTTACAAGATATTAATTAATTCCATCATGAAGGCCCCACCCTCATGAACTACTCTAATTCTAAAAACCCTTCCAAGGCGCCACCTGCAAATACCAACACACTGGTTACTGGGGCTTCAACAAATGAATTTTGGATAGATAGTCAATCTATTATATTCTCTTTGCTCATTCCAAATACGAAGAAGGGATCTGATACACGCAGAAAAGGAGTAAGAAAAATGGGTTAAAAGCCACTATTTATTGAACATGTAGGTAGTATACTAAACACTTTACATACATTATCGTTAATCCTCTTCCCAACTCTGAAAGGTAAGCCTTTTTAGCCTATTTTATGGAAGAGGAAACTGAGTTTCTGGGACATTAAACCTTTTGTTAAGGTCTCTCACCAAGCATGGGGATCTGGCGTTCAAATGCAAATCTGACTGATTAACTTCTGGGCTTTCTGGTAGAGATGCCTGTGAGTTAGGTGAGCCTTCCTCAAACTCCTCAAATCCACTACACAGGTTTGGCCCATCCCTCATCCACCTCCCCACACTGAACCTAGGCTGTTTTTTTACTCAAAATAGTGAAAAGTCCTGGTCAGTAGGGAGCTGAGGATCTAGAACCTCATGGTGAGTTACTTGAAACTGCATAAAGAACTTCCATTGTGTGGTAAACACACAACTCCTTAGTGGAACATTTCATGGATTCCAGAGGCCAGTGATTCCACTTCTTTGTAGGATTGCACTGAGATAGCTGACCCTCAAACATCAGCAACTGTCTGTAGAGAGGCTGAACGCTGGGCAGACAAGCCCCAGCCTCACCTACTGTTCCCAAGTTCCATACAGGCACAGTAGCACAGAGCCTCCAGGGCTTGAACACTGCCCTCTAGTGTCAGTGTGAGTCAAAGGTCAGAGGAGACATTCTGAAGAGAACGTATCACTCATTTTCCAGGTATAAATATACTTCTATAGTTGCATCTAAGGGTTAGATTAGTTTAAGGGAAAAAAGAACTTATACATAATCCATTTGTCAGACCCTTCTACACCAGCCACAGTATTCAGTTAACCTGACGGGAAAGTGGTAGGTCTACAAAGCAGAGGATAGCAAGGCTTGCCTAGGCTCTCACTGACTTTCCATGCATTGCTATGTTTTGCAGCTTCTGTACAGCAGTTTATAGATTTATGGGATCTCACATAGGGAATCTTTCCATGTAGTGGAATGAAATGGTTGTGTGACCATCCTTTATTTAATGTTATCTAATGGCAAAGTATTTAAAAGGACTGTCAAATTTAAACATAAGTTACATATATATAATTTTTACAAAAAGATACGCATTTCAGATTTGTTTACCTTCCTGTGATAAGTGAATGTCAATACTAAGACACCTGGAAGATTAAACACACACATACACACACACACACACACACACACACCACAAAAAACAAAACAAAACAAAACAAAAAACGGGGCTACTGGATAGTTTACTTAAGCATCCGATTCTGTCTCAGGTCATGATCTCAGGGCTGTGAGATGGAGCCGCACCTCAATCAGCCTGAGATTCTCTCTTCCTCTGCCCCTCATCTCTCTCTCTCTCTCTTTCAAAAAACACCACCCTTATATGTTCCTTCAAGGTAAAGGTGACATTTAAATGTGAGCCTACAATGACTATAGCCTAAAAGAATTTTAAGGTATAGATAGAGCATTTTGAAAACAGATGTTTGGAAATGGAAACATGTGACTTAGCTGCCAAAATTAAATAAGCATGTTATCTCTTATTTTAAAAAGCCTCATTTCTTACACTTTAAAAGACTTAGATATACAATTTTCTAGGCTGTTTTATAATCATCTACACAAAGAGTATCACTGGATTTAAACCTTTCAGTAAAATGTAACAAAGAAATACCTTCATGTTAATGGATAAGAACTATTAACTCAGTGACATCATGGAACATGAAAATGTACCAGATAAATTTCAACGAAACCTTTCTATTATTAGATATAAAAAAAAGTTATAATTTCACAAGTAGAATCAAGTTTTCACTTCATCCATATGAATCTACTTATTCTTATTAGGTATCTTTTTCAGCTTTGTTTTCATTAAAACCAAGTGTGAAATTAAACTGGACTTATGAGCCAACATTTGCATCACCGATAAAATGAATATTTTCAAAACTATAAAGCACACTCGATCAAGTTTTGCTTGCTAATAATTATGAATAACACTATGACAAAGATGTATTCTATTAATATTATAATTTAAATACTTAAAAAATAATAGTTGCAGAAATCTCTATTCTATTTTTGTATGTTTTGTAATAAACATTAATAGAACACCACATGCAGAATTTTTTTAGAGATTGTTTTTCTAAACTATTAGCACCATTGGAATAGAAGTCTATTTCTGGAAGAATGGGTAGTAATTGACTGAGCTTAGATTTCTTGCCATCCTCGTGTGAGGGGGCTCTAGGTCAGATATAATCGGATTTAGAGGGTTACGGAAGAAATTCACATACTTCAATCTGTTACCTCTACTCTGAATAGTTTTCCTTTAACTATTGGAACAGAAATCCACAAATTAAATCCATTCATACTTGAATAATAACAGAAAGTCCTGTCTTCCATGAACCCAGATTAAACCCAGCATACTTTTAATACTATTCTCCCCAACTCCTTGTTTAAAACACCCGAATCTGCCATCTTGCAGAACATGGGGAAGAAAGTGTCTTAAAAATGGTGCAACTCCCATGCAATGAACAATCTCCATCATAAAGAGCTGTTTTCATTTTAAAATAAACTTATGAAGAAATTAAAGCTTAACAGTTTAAGGAATGGACTTCTTCACAAGAGGCCAAATATCTTAAGATCAGCCTCCTTTGCAGTATTTCCAAGTGGTCCTTTTGCTCTAAATAAACTTTCTGATTACTCCATCACTTGCCTAGTTCACTGCCTACAGCCACCACCATGTGATATTTCAAAGAAGGTCCTGCCCACCCATCCACCACAGAACGTTAGCCAAAGCTTCACAGAATTACTCACCCACAGTGTTGTTAGCAGAGAAAACTGGGGAAAGAAGAATTTCCTCCCTCTCATCTGCAGATAATCATCTTCTGTCCTAAAGCATAAATTTTGATTACCCAGATTATTTTAGCTTTCAGAGTCACACAGGTTATTAGTGGTAATAAAATCATTCAGCCTTATAAAAATTAAAAAAAAAATTCCAACCACAGATATTTAAGAATCTGACCTCACAGCACATTATCCACCCACTATGGTAAAGTAATTTTCTCTTTGCTGTCAGGGTGATCCTTTTTTCATTTCTCTAGCTACAATTTAAAAAGAAAACAAAGTGATATGACTAAACTCATCAGGGCACAAATATCTGCAGCCAAGGAATGGGGGTTTTTGTTTGGTTTTTCTTTCATTTGTTTTTCTGTATAAAGCTAACTAGCCTACATGGATGCCAAAATCAAGAGCTTATTCACAATCTCCTTAAACCCAACTGAGGGGATCACCTGACAGAGAGGTGAAATCCTTCCAACTCAGGTAACTTTGTCCTCACCACCTTGATGACCATGGGTATTTTGGGTTTTTTTTTAAGATTTTATTTATTTTTTCATGACAGACATACAGAGAGAGAGAGGCAGAGACACAGGCAGAGGGAGAAGCAGGCTCCGTGCAGGGACCTCGACGTGGGACTCGATCCCAGGTCTCCAGGATCACGCTGGGGCTGAAGGTGATGCTAAACCACTGAGCCACCCAGCTGCTGGATGACCCTGGATTTGAGACATCTCTCAAGGATTCTGCCCTCACTGTCTAAGGTACCTTCTAGAAACTTTCCTTCTTTCAATTTTCCCTGCCAAAATGTACGTTAAAGTTTGTTTATTTTTAATACTTGTTCATGTCTAATACCTACACCTTCACAAACCAGTAGGCAAAAGTTACTATTTTCAACAAGCGTCTCACGTGTCTAGGAAAATGCATGTTGGCATAGCTATGAAACAGCAGCATTCTTTGTGGATCATGTCTATCTCTGGGGTGAGGAATCAGGGTTTTCAAAGAGCCCAGTGAGGCATGAAGAAATCCAAGCAAGCACTCAGAAAAGCACTGTGCTCCAAAAAGCTACAGAAGTATATATATAATATAATTGTTTTTTTTTTTTAGTTCCACATGCTGAGACTGGAAAATGGGAAACAAAATACTTCTAAGGGTTATGACTAGTAAAATTACTCTCTTACTTTTTTTCTATATGTTCCAATATTTTCCAAAATATCTGCCACAAACTTGCTATTTTTATAATCACATTATTTTAAAGCATAAGTAAAAAAGTCTTTTCTTTCCATTACTGCTGATCTGAAGCACATATTATCTGAATTTTAGAATATTTTGTTATGGGAATGATTCCCTCCAAATAAATCTGTGGTAGATCCAAGAGATCAATTACACATACTTTATATAAAGAGTTCTTTTAATTAACCATATAGCAAATTGCTTGCATTTACTGTCACTAAATCATCACTCTACTTGAATTCCTCTTTTCTTGGTCATACCTAATCAAGTATAAGTATAAACTTATAAATAAGTTTAACAAAACTTATGCTTAACAAAGATTACTATATACCAATTGCTTTGGACATCTTATTCAATAGTCTCTGGGGATCATGACTATTTTTCATAATTAAATAGCTCTATACTTACTACACACTTGCACCAGATAAGACATTCTGCTGCCGCTGAGAAAAACTGAGTAATGCTAATATGCTTTCTTCAAGTAAATACATTGCGAGTTTTGCAAGAAGGAGCAGGGTGGGAACCAAAAGAAGATAGAGGAAGCTAATCATTGGTTATAGATAGCACATATATCAAGGGCAAAGGGATGAAAAAAACGTTGGTTTGGATAAGAAAAACAAGAAAAAGAAATTTTCAGAAGGTTTTGTTTAAAAAAATAGTCTATTCAACAGCTGAATTTGAAACGGAGTTTACCAGTTGTTACAGTAAATATATTCAAAGTGAATCATATAACCGCTAATTAGGTTTGAATCACTCAAGTGTACATTTGCTGTGACAACAGTTTTCCCTTTACAGATCATCCCTCTATTTATAAAAGAGCTGAAAATTAACATTTCCTGCTTTTGTCACACTGAAGCATCTTTCAATAGTTCCCAGCAAACATCTGAAGGATTCTTGCATCCTGAGATCATCTGGCCATTATGTTTTCAAGTGTTGTCTCTTTTCAAGAACTGGGTGAGATGCACAGAATAAGTGATTGCAGATTCTTTGTAAAATAGCAACAAGAACACAACAAAAATACCCGATTAGAAAAGATCACGGGTTACCATTCACGGCAGATGGGAATCAACGTAAATTGACAGTGGAAGTTTTCATTTTGTTTTGCACATGACTAACCACATGTGAAGCCTGAACCCCAGAGAAATAAAAAAACAAGATTGTGTAGCTCTGTTTTTAATACTGTGATTAGTAGTATATCCAGATTTAAGCAGGTTTTTTTTCCTCCTAATTGAAATAGTTTCTCAAATAACATCATTTTAAGAACATGTGCTCCTCAGATACCAAATACAGCCTAATGCCCACTCATTTCCACAAGTATTCATCTCAAAGGGGGAAAGTTTTCTGGGTAATTTTAATGTGGCATCCCCTAATCAATATTAGCCGTACTGTGAGACACTGCCATCAGGAATGAAGCAGTGTTTTTTCTCCAGGACTGTCAGCTGAAAGTGCTAAATAGAGTCTCATTCTATTGTGGACTTGATGCTCTCTACTCTCTGAAAAATAAAAGTGCTGTTCAGGCCCTGAAATTCACTGCATATTAGGGAACATCTAAAGATCTGTAGCATAATCTCAGGTCTTTTTTTTTAATTAATTTATTTATTTATGATAGTCACAGAGAGAGAGAGAGAGAGGCAGAGACACAGGCAGAGGGAGAAGCAGGCTCCATGCACCGGGAGCCCAACGTGGGACTCGATCCCGGGTCTCCAGGATCGCACCCTGGGCCAAAGGCAGGCGCTAAACTGCTGCGCCACCCAGGGATCCCCATAATCTCAGGTCTTAAAGGAGTGAATAAAATAATGCTTTGTCATAGGGTTTACCCAATTGCCCAAGTGGTAGACTCACAGGCAACTATATAAAGGTCAATTATATAGAAGATGTTTCCAACTTATTTTTCTGAGCACATTCTTGTCTTCAGCATCTTTCTCTCATTCTTTCAAGTTTTCTTTTCTGTTTTTTTTTCTTGAAGTTTCTACACCTTCTCATGCTCCCCATAAGCTTTCCGTGATTAAATAATTCCTCAGGTTGAATACTTGGCAACACATTATTCTGAAATCCACTCAAAATTGATACACTCGGAGTTCACTTTTTAAGAGATGGATGACCCCACTCTTTTGAATCAACTGCCATAGTCACACCCTGTCATTCCTAATAATTTTGCCTTCTTCAACACGCTTTGTATCTTCCCATCAAGCCCATGCTGTTCCTCATCTATGAAATGTCTTTCACACACCTGTCTTCAGCCCTCACAGTAAGAATAGCATTAATCCTTCAAGGGCTTGTTCAAATAACACCTTTCCCTTGTGGCTTTCCCCTGAATATTTTATTTATAATAACACTATGCTTTTGCTAATAAATAGCCCTTTCTCACCTAGAAAGTTTTCCTCTTTGACAAGATTCTAAAGACACATGGATAGAGATGTAAAGAAGAAGAGAGATATGCACCTAGCTAGCCAAGTCAACTAAGCCAACCTTACTAATCAATAAGATGGTCAATGTCAGAGCTAAAGCACCCTCACAATCAATACCTTTCCCCAGGCACCCATTAGTCAGCATTATACTCTGTAGTTCTGGGGCTGCTCTGTTACCACCATAAGCATCTTGAAGGCTTATTTATATTTGTAACTCAGCATCTGGTCAATATCTACTGCTTACTCAGGGCTTGACAAATATACACTGCACTGGCTGAATTTTTCAACTCTAGTTTTTCTCGTTTGTTTCTTTTGGGATTTTTTTGGTGGTTTCATTTTGGTTTTGTGTTTGGGCTATTTGGTGCACTTAGGAACATTTCACTGCAAGAATGAATCCAAACAGTAAAACAGCCTTTCAAGAGGGTAGATGAACCTCCTCAATGGAAATTATTTTCAATGGCATTGACCACCAATCATTACTACAAAATTTAAGTAACAACACTGCTAATAAAGGAATTTAATTATGAAAGATTCTTTTTTGACTTGCATAGCAAGAGAAGAATAAGAATGAAGTTTAAGATACTCTACAGATAAAAATTATAAGTTTACAAAAGTAAAAGCAATTTGATATAAAAATTAAACACCAAGCTCTCACAGACTGTGATTGTAAACATCTCTCCACACCAAGACTTTACATTTCATTTAAGAGATAAGTGTCACGACAATCAGTTTTTCTAGACTGAGGTTCAGAGTTGTGCTTATTAACTGAAAAGCAGCCTGTTTAGGAAATGGTCCTCATTCTGATGTTGCTCTTTGAATAGTCAGTGTGAGCTCATGTTTCACACAGTAGCAACATTCACACAACCAATATTTCTGAGTTTTTTAACCTGCAAATCTGAGAAAAGAATCTTTTCAAATGACAGCTTCTTGATATGTCTTTAGTCAAGCAATCAAACAGACCACCCAAGAAAATGTAGTTTTGTAAAATAAAGCCTGCCCTTCAGAGTTACATTTTTGAATCAAAGCAACTTGAGCACATGAGGAAAAAAAAAGAATAATTTGTCTATAGAAATTATGCATGTGATTTTCCTATTCAATTACCCCTCTTTCTAAGCACTTTTGCATAAACAGTGACATTCATTCATTTGAAAATTAGCTATTGCCCTTACGGGCACTGTGAGTACATACAACTCACAGTGTATGATAATCAAGATAGTCAACCATACAAAATAGCCAAGTTTTGTTCTGGCCTCACTTAAAAAGTTATATTGCTGTATGAATAAAAAAAAGAGAGAGATGAGGAATATGAAAGGAAGAAGAGGAAGAGGAAAAATTATGAAGAGGAGAAAAAGTAAAGAGGAGAAAGAAGAGGACATCTGGGGAGAAGGAGACTCTTGATCTCAAGGTCATGAGTTCAAGCCTTACATAGGAGGAAGAGTTTGCTTTAAAAAAGTTTAAAAACAACAAAATAAAAAGTAAAAAAAAAAAAAAGATATAAAAAAAGAAAGAGGAGAAGAAAGTATAATATTCCAAAGAAATTATCCATAAAAAAAGAAGTTATCTGTCTTCCTGCTGAGCATCACTGATCATTTGTTTTAGAATTGATTAAAGCAACACAAAATACACCTTTTCCCATAGCTTTGTTAAAACTTATGTAAAACTACAGAAAATCAAAAAGAAGTCAAAGGGAAAATATTACCGTTCTTACAGAAGAACAAAGATAAGATTACATCTGATTTGTCCTCAGAAACCTTGCAAGCAAGGAGAGTAGAGTGAAATATTTAAAGTGTTGAGAAAAAAAAACACCAACCTAGAATTCTATACCCTGAAAAAAATCCTTCAAAAGTGAAAAAAGAATTTCTTAGACAAACAAAAACTGAAGGAATGGCTTTCCATTAGACTGAATATAAAAGTGGAAAGAAGTTTTAAATGTCTCTCAAGAGTTAAATTTCCAATAATATGTGAATAATCAGAAAGCATTATGATTACTGGAAATAGAAAAACACATTAGGGACCTGCTACCCTAATACTCATCTTGGATTTTTTATCTTATTTTGTTGTTGTTGTTCTTGTTGTTGTTGTTGTTGTTTGGCTGGGTACAGTATACTTTATTGATGGTACATGACAAGCTAGGGGTCCCCAAATCCTTCCCCTTCTTCAGAGAGTCTGGAATGAAAACTGTAGAGGTTGGGAGATTCTCAATGTGTTGGGGGATGAATTGGGGCAACGTCTCCCCAGCAGCTGAGGGCCTCTCTCTTCCTCTTGATCTCACTGGGGCTGGTGGTCAAGGGAGCTTTTATTCCTTGCAGGCCATGTGGACCATAAGGCCAAATTCATTCTCATACCAAGAAATGAGCTTGACAAAGTGGTCGTTGAGAGATAGCCAGTCCCAGCATTGAAAGTGGAAGAGTGAGTGTCACTGCTAAAGTCGCAAGTGACAACCTAGTCCTCAGTGTATCCCAGGATGCAGTTGAGGAGGGCTTCTGATGCCTATTTCACTACCTTCTTGATGTCATTGTATTTGGCAGCTTTCTCTAGGGAGCAGGTTCAGGTCCATGACTGACACACTGAGGGTAGGGACACAGAGGGCCAAGCCAATGAGTTTCCCATTCAGCTCAGGGATGACCTTGCCTACAGCCTTGATGTCACCAGAAAAAGCATGAATGACGTTCTGGGCAGCCTCTTGGCCATAATGCTAAAGCTTCCCAGAGGGGCTGTCCATGGTCACCTAGAGGTGGCAATGATGATGAGGAGTGTTGTAATGAGTCCTTCCATGATGCCAAAGTTGTCATGGATGACCTTGGCCAGAGAGGCCAAGCAATTAGTGATGCAGGAGTCATTGTTGGCAATCTTGAGGGAGTTGTCATACTTCTCAGGATTCACACACATCACAAACATAGGGGCATTAGCAGAGGGTCCAGAAAAGGTGACCCTCTTGGCTTCACCCTTAGGTGAGCTCCAGCCTTCTCCATGGTGGTGAAGACTCTAGTAGACTACTAGAGTACTAGACTATGACTACAACATACTTAACACCAGCATCACTCCATTTGATGTTGGTGGGATCTTGCTTCTACAAGACAGAGATGGCTACCAATTAATAACAAGTTTCTCATTCTCAGCTTTGACTATGTTGTTGAATCTGATGTGGGTAGCATTATACTGGGACATGTAGACCATGTAGCTGAGGTAAATGAGGGGGTCACCAGTGGTAACAATATCCACCTTGCCAGAGTTAAAAGCAGCCCTGGTGACCATTCTGTTGAATGGGGAGAAGCAGAGAGCCCTATTTTGTTGATTACAGTTATACTCAGTGGTGTGCAGGTCAGTAATTAATAACCCTCTCCTATGGGGCAACATGAACTGTTCCAGCACACTTTCTCCCCTTTAAGACAAAGGTGTTCAGCTTTCACTGCAATCATTTTGCCTATCATTACCGACAAAGCCAAAGTCTTTTCAACAATGTATTCATCAAGGAAATTTCCAGTTTTGATCCATCCCCAAATCAAGTGTAATTTAATTACAAATTAGAAACTAAGTCAATGATGCTACTCTACTAAAACAGTGATTAAATCCTAGTAAAAACCTGAGATTTTAAACAGACTGAAATCTGGTCAACTCTTAGAAGACATCATTTTGAGCTTGCCAAGTAACCTCTGTAAACCTTTTTTCTCCACATCTCTAAATTGAATATAATACCAAGCCTGCCTTGCTATTGCATAAAAATTAAACTAAATAATCCATGTAACAAATATCCAGTAATGACTATATGTGCACAGCACACAGACCAAAAAAAATCACTCAAATTGCATCAGCTACTCTTATTCTTTGAGAAGAACAAGGTTATTTACAGTTATAAACTTCCAAACTAATAGACTCTTGTGTAAAAATGAATTCACTTTCCTGAGTTATTTATAGTGGCATTTTAAATTTATTTTCAAAAATGAACAAGTACATTTAATTTAAAATTAATAAGACCATTATTGTGTATTCATTAAAATTCATGTGATTATTGGAAGCATTTATAAGGTATGCAGTGGACTCATTATATAGAGAGACAGTAATTAAGCCTTAATAAATGGAATTTGAAATAATCATTTATAAAAAGATATTATTGAATTTGAGACCCCTTATTTTAAAAATCTATCTATAATATCTATTTACTAGAGGCAAAGTAGGAAATTATATGTTTTGTGAATATTTAAACAAATAGAATTAATTTTAGGAATGGATGACAAAGGGTAAGTCTTCCAGTCAGAGACAATCTGTTGCCTGTTAGAAAACCATAATACAATCAGGAGATTCTTGTGACTTTCTTCTCTGCATCTTCTCCTTTTTCAATAATCAAGGTCATTACTTAATGATGTCAACAGAGACTCTCCTTTCTTCCTGCAAACACTGACAATAAATGGCAGGCTTGTTCATGTGTTGTCACAAAGGTCAGTGTGTAATTGGCATCACTAATAATACCTGTGTGATTTAATTTGATCTGCAGATAATTTCTCTGGTTTTCTCTTTTTCCCTTGTGATTTTGCAAGGGAAATGGCAATATTTAATTCCACTTCCTTAAAATATTTGGTCACCTGAATAGCTAAATCACAAATTTCAAGAAGTCACCATGAGTATTTTATCTAGAATTTTTTTCCCCAGCTGCTTGCACAGTGCCTGGAATTAACCAGGGTAAATTTCATAAAGTTTTCTCAAATAAATGAATGAAAAAAAAATGAATGAACAAACAAATACAGGAAAGAGTGCAAAATGTCTTTAGAAATTACTAGAATTGTTCAGAACAGTGCTTTATGACCTCAGATGTGATCTCCTTTAGTTTTTTTACAGTACTTCTTACAGTTTGAAAATACATGTATATATGTATTTAATTAATTTATTCAAGTAATTAATGACTGCCTCCCCCACCAGATTATTGTACTTACACTAATACTCCTAACTTCTAGGACAGGACCAAGTACATAGTAGGCACTCAGTAAACCCTGGGTAAACTCTAATCAAGGAATAAATGCTTCCTGTTTGGGTAGCTCTGCTAATTAGTAGGCACCAAAGCTCTATTTTAAGATTCTATGCCTCACTTCATTCCATGAAAAAACTCTGCAATTAAAAAGCAAGTCTATTTGATAATATTTATTATATGATGGCATATTCCCCAAGATTTTCAGTTGGCCTTATACATGTGAAATCTTTAGAGATGGAATTTCATCTCACTTTCTCCAAATAACCATGATGTGCAGACCAGAATTTGCATCCACAACCACTTTTAAAATACATAACATATTTTCCAAAATATACAACATATTTTAAATTGTATTTTAAATGCTTTATTTCTCTCCAGCCAAATGAGTTCCAGTTATTTGTCCAACTGTTTTATCTTAATTTTGAAGGTGGGACTAAGAATATTATAAAACAAAATGTGTATATGGTCAGGTCTCTATGAGCCCCACAAAGTTGTCTGTGATTTGTGGTCCATATTAAGCTAAAATATATTCAGTATATAGCTCTCCATATTGTCAATGTAACCTTTGGGTCTCTTTTTATGCTTCAAGGAAAAATGCTATGGAGAACTCCCCATACATGAACTAATAGGCATTTCACATTTTTCCCTCTGTCTTCTCAAAGACAAGATGATTTCAACCTGAATGTGATTTCAATCTGAACATTCAATCTCTTATAAAAACAAAAATTAATACAATACAAAGCAACAGTAGCAATAATAGTAGGATCTATTATTATTATTATTATTATTATTATTATTAACCCCAATTATTAAGGGTCTATTATGTCCCTAGCTAAGCACTAAGAGTAAATGATATTCAAAGTAAACATCAGTCTTATTTTAATATTTTTCTCAAAATCACATAGGTACCAAGGGGGCACAGCTGGTATTTGAACCCAAGTCCATAAGAATACAACAGAGATTCTCAACTTTGACACTATTGACATTTTAGGCCAAATAATTCTTTGGTGTTGAGTGGGCTGTCAAGTGCTCCTACTCAGTGAATGCCAGAGAAACCCCTCCCAGTTGTGACAACCAAAAATGACTCCAGATACTGTCAAATACCCCATGGTGGGGGGAAGGAGGGCAGGGGTAAAATCTCTCCCACTCCCTGCCTTTCAATGCCACACCTATCTCAACCCATCATCCCCATTCCCATAAAGAACCACTGGAACACAATGCCCAGTTTCTTTACCATTATTCCTTCCTCAATGAAGGAAGAAGCCTAAGAGTCCAGCATTCAAATTTTACCTATTTTTAGTATTTACTAAATTTAGTATTTACTCCCTTTTTTTTAGTATTTACTAAAATTGTAAAAATTGGTTATACATTCATATGTCAATTTAACCAAGCAAACTTCTACCTTAACGAGATATCCCAGATAAACCAAACTTCACAAGGGAAGGTACTAAGTTACTGTGAAACTAAATTTCTCGGGCATTGTTTGGTAGTGCTTAAATATTGGAAAAGCAAAGGGAAAAAAATGGACAAAAACCAGAGTATAGTGACATTTTCATTTGCACGTTGCCTCTCTTTAAGGAATTCACGGAGTTTACTAGAATTAAATCTACGAGTTAAGAATAAGAAACAGAATTTGATTCATGGTTTATTTTCCAGTGATTTTTTTGAAGTGGGGTTTACCCTGAAATAAGAGTCATGAGTGTTGTTTCTTCGGGTGATATATCTTCTACCACTTTTATCTAACATCTGAGGATCACAATTCCAAATGATTTTTCTAATTGAAGAAATTGATTAAAATGACACCTTGGAATTTTGAAAGGTAATTTCCCCACCTTTAATTTTAAAAAAAAAATTAACTTGTTTCTCACACACAGAATTATACTGCTGTGTTTTGATTTTGCTTTTGTTTTTGGCATTCCTGATTCCCAACATTTGTATACAGTAAATGAACTTCAAAAATTAAGTATCAATAACAGTGAGACTTTGGCTTCTCACCATGATGAAGGAACTGGTATCCATGAACCCTCCTGCAAAAACAACTCTAAAACTGGACAACATATGGCAAGTATTTTGGGGAAGTGGACAACACACAGGCAGCTAAGAAAAGGAAGACACATGAAATTGCCTCCAGGTACTTTCTGGACAGTGCACAGAAAAGCAGCCCCAAGCACAGAGTGATGAGCTAGACAATCTGAGTTGAGGAGAAGAGGTGAGGTTTGGGTCTGCAGAAATGGCAGACTTTCTAAGATAGAAGAGCAAAAAAAAGAGAAGGAAGTACAAATCCAAGGGCCCAGATATCAATGTGACAGGTTGCCTGAGGTCCTCAGCTGAGAGCAAGGCCATGTGTGTAAGCAGTGAGATTGCCCAGATAGAGCGATGCATAGAGAGACTGGAGTGCCAGCCAAGCCACAGGCAGGAATGTCACCATGCACATTTGCCATTCTATGGAGATCCCAAAAGATCCCACCTTACAACTCAGGACCAGGCCCTAGATTGAAGGCCATGACCAAGGACTAAGGACAAAACAGAAATAAGCCTAAAACCAAGCCCAAAAGTATAAGAGGATTCACTAATAACTGCCTGCTGAAAGAAGAAAAAGCAAAAGAAAAACACCAACATTCAAAGGAACACAACATAATCCAGTGGCCAGAGGAGTAAGGAATTCTAAATGTGTATAAACATACCAACAAAGTTCAAAAACTCAAAAAGAAAAAATGGAATCAAATCCAAAACATTGGTGGACATGCTTTAACTAATTAATGTATTATGAAATACAGAGTTTAAGTGTTCATTTGAATTTTGATAATTATGTATACCTACCCCCATTACTGCCACACAGGTACACACAAAAAACAGGGTGTAGCACATGTTCATTACCCCCAAAATGTCCTAATACCCTTTTCCAGTCAAATAGCTACCTCGATCCCAAACAACCACTCTGATGTTGTCACCATAGATAAGTTTGTCTCTGGAATTCTTGTAAATATAATCATGTAGCATGTACTCTTTCCATGTTCAGTTCTGTTTGCATAATGTAACAATTAAACATTAAATTCAAACACCTTGGGATCCCTGGGTGGCACAGCTGTTTGGCGCCTGCCTTTGGCCCAGGGCGCGATCCTGGAGACCCGGAATTGAATCCCACATCGGGCTCTCGGTGCATGGAGCCTGCTTCTCCCTCTGCCTGTGTCTCTGCCTCTTTCTCTCTCTCTGTGACTATCATAAAATAAAAATAAAAAAATAAAAAAATAAAAATTCAAACACCTTGTTGCATATATCTATAGCTTTATTGACGTATATGCTTTTCCATGGGTGAACATATCACAGTTTATCCATATTCTTTTTGAAGGACATCTGGGTTGTATCCAGCTTTTGACCATTATGTACAAGGCCACTATAACATTCTCTTACAAGTCTTTCTGTGAACATGTTTTTATTTCTCTTGAAATATACCTAGGAATGAAATTGCTGGGTCATAGGAGATTTATATTTAACTTTATAAGAAACTGACAAATATTGTTCCAAAGTTGTTGTATTGCTTTAAATTCCCATAAAAAAAATGTGGGAAAATTTCAGGAGCTCTGCATGTTCACCAATATTAGGCATTTTTAGATAAAGACATAGTTACAGCCATAGATAAAGATATATAGATATGTTGTTAGATATATAGATATCTCTTCTTTGCTATTCTAATAAATGTGAAACTATGGTTTGAATTTTTTATTTCCTTGGTGAGAAATGATGATAAACATCTTATTATGTGTTTAATGAATGTTCATGTATCATCCTTTGTGAAGTGTGTATTCAAGCAATTTGCTCATTTTTAAAATCTGGGACATTCATATTCCTATTATTAAATTTCAAGTGTTCTTGTATTTTTTTATGCAAGTCAAACATATGTGTTATGACTATTTTTCCCAGTTTTTGGCTTTTAAATTAGGTTTTTTAATATTAGTTTTATATTTATTTCATGATATTTTTCAGTGAAACCTACTTTATCAATAATTTCATTGAAACTTTATGCTTTTTATGCATCAACCAAGAAATCTTTGACTCCACTAAAGTCACAAAGATATTCTCTCTTTTTTTCTTTTTCTAGCAAAAGCTTTATGCTTATATTTTAAATTTTCAGGAAATTAGTCATCACAAATTATTTTATTATTTTATGTTTTTATTGAAATATAATGAACATATTATGTTCATTTCGGGTATACAATATGATGATTCAACAATTCTATACATTGCCCAGTGTTATCGAGATAAGCATACTCTTAATCTCCTTTATCTATTTCACACTTCTCTCACCTACCTCCATTCTGACAACCACCAGTTTGTTCTCTTTATTTAAGAATGTTTCCAAAAAAAAAAAAAAAAGAATGTTTCCTTGTCTCTTTTTTTTCTTTCTTCATTTGAAAGTTTCTTAAATTTCACATGAGTGAAATCATATGGCATTTGTCTTTCTCTGACTGATTTATTTCATTTGGCCTTATACTCTCTAGCTCCATTCATGTTGTTGCAAACAGCAAGATTTCATTCTTCTCTATGGTTCAGTAATATTCCACTGTGTGTGTATATATACCACAACTTCTTTATCCATTCACCTATGAATGGACACTTGGAATGTTTCCACAGCTTGGCTATTATAAATATGCAACAATAAATATAGGGGTGCTTATATTTTTTTGAATTGGTGTTTTCATTGTCTTCGGGTAAATACCCAGTAGTGGAATTACTGGATCCTGTAGCAATTTTACTTTTAATTTTTTGAGGAACCTCCATACTGTTTTCCACATTAGCTGCACCAGTTTACATTCCCAACAGTACACACGGGTTTCTTTTTTTCTGCATCCTTGCCAACACTTGTTATTTCTTGTCCTTTTGATTCACACCATTCTGATAAAGTGATATCTCATTACGGTTTTGATTTGCATTTCTCTATTAGTAATGTTGAGTATATTTTCATGTGTGTGTTGGCCATCTGTATGTCTTTTTGTAAAAAACATCTATTCATATCCTCTGCCCATTTTTTAAACATTTTTTTAAATGTTACTTATTTATTTGAGAGAGAGAGCACAAGTCTGGGGGAGGGGCAGAGGGAGAGGAAAAGGCAGACTTCCCACTGAGCAGGGAGCCTGACACACAGGGCTTGATCCCAGGACCCCAAGATCATGACCTGTGCCAAAGACTGAACCACCCAGGTCCCCCTGCCCATTTTTTAAACAGACTGTTTCATTTTTTGGTATTCAGTTGTAGAAATTATTTTTTTTTAAGATTTATTTATTTATTTGAGAGAGAGAGCACACATGCATGGTTCACAGAGGGTCAGGAGAGGAAGAGAGAGAATCTCAAGCAGACTCCCCACTGAGCAAGGAGCCCAATGTAGGTCTTGATCTCACAACCCATGAGATCATTACCTGAGCCAAAACCATAAGTTATTACCCAAACAACTAAACCACCCAGGAGCCCAAGTTGTTTAAGTTCTTTATATATTTTTCATTAACCCCTTATCAGATAAATCATTCGCAAATATCTTCTCCAATTCAGTAGGTTGTCTTGTCATTCTGTTGATGTGTCCCTTGTTATGCAAAACCTTCTTCTTTTTGCATAGTCCTAATAGTTTACTTTTGCATTTATTTCCCTTGCCTGCGGAGACATATCTAAAAAAATGTTGCTAAAGCTGGTGTCAAAGATGTTACTGCCTGTGTTTTCTTCTAGGAGCTTTATGGTTTCAGGTCTCACATTTAGGTTTTTGATCTATTTTGAGTTTATTTTTATGTATGGTGTCAGAAAGTGGTCCAGTTTTATTCTTTTGCATGTAGCTATCTCACATAAATTATTTTTGCATAAAAATTTGAGATAGAGGTCAAGGTTTCTTTTTCTCATTGATATCCAGGTATTACAGCTATGTTTTTGACAAATACTTTGTTTTTTCATTAATTTAACTAAAAACTTTGATCACATATCAATAGGCTATGTGTGCATTTGCACACACACTCATATGGTTCTATTTCTAGATTTACTTTTCTGTTTCATTGCCTTAATATATTCTATATTCATTTATATAGAAATGTATATTTGTATATATTTATCATACATATATATGGAATTGTGTGTATATATCACATACATATGTCTTCTGGACTCTCTATTCTCTTCCATTAATCTACCATCTGAACACATACTAATGATGCATTGTCTTATCTCCCATAGACTTATAATAAATCTTGAGCCCAAGTGCAATTAAGGTGATTTTGGAATCACCTTATTATTTCTCCAAAATAGCCTGCAGGGATTTTGATAGAAATTAGACCTATAGATCAATTTAGGTACAACAGAGAACTTAACAATATGACCTCTCCAATTCATGAACAAGATATCATATATTTATTTAGGACTTTATTTGAGTGGGGGGGGGACTTTATTTCTTTCAGCTGTGTATCATAGTTTTCCATGTAGGGGTCTTACAAACCTTTCATTAGATCTACTCCTTAGAATTTTATGTTTTTAAACACTATTATTTTTTTTAAATACTATTATTATGGTATTGATCTTTTAACTTAATTTTCAAATGGGTTTTGAAACTGTATAGAAATATAATTGATTTATATATTAATATTATATTCTTGATCTTTCAAAATACACTTTTTAGTGTAATTATTTTTCTTATGAATACCACAGAGTTTTCTGGAACCACAATCATGTTATCCTCAAATAATGACAGTTTTACTTGTTTTTCAATCTGTATTTTGTTTATCTTGTTTTACTGCCCTACTGAATTTGTGTGGACTTCTAGCAAAAGTTGAATAGAAATAGTGAGAATAGATATTTTTGCTTTTTTCCAAAATTTAAGGGAAAAGGATTAATGTTTTAACATTAAGTATGATACTAGCCATAGATTTCTCATAGATGACTTTTATCATATTAAGTCACTTCCCTTCTATTTGATGAGAGGTGATGTTTTTAAACAATATCAAATTTTGTTATATTCTTTTTTGCATATAATGGAAGATTACATGGATTTTTTTTATTGTATTCTGTTAATGAGATGAATTATAATGTATAATATTAAAATGGCAAATCAACCTCACTGATTCTTGGAATGAATTCATTCATCATGTTGTATTATCCTTTTTATGTGTTACTAGATTTGATTTGCTAATTTTTAAGAGAATTTCGTGCCTGCTTTCATAACAGATATTTGTCTGAAATTTTATTTTTTTGTCTTTAAGAAGTTATAGTATTTAGGTTATACTGGCCCTAAAAAAAAAAACAAAACAAAGAAAATTATTAAACATTCCTCTATTGGCTATTTTTCTAAAAAAGCTTGTATATATTGTAATTATATCTTTTAAAAATATTTGTTAGAATGCCTGGGGAAAGACATCAAGGATGGAGTCACCTGCAAGGAGGAAAGAGGGATTTAGTCATCAAAAATTCAACTTCTTGGGATGCCTGGGTAGCTCAGTTGGTTGAGCGTCTGCTTTCAGCTCAGGTCATGATCCGAGGGTCCTGGGATTGAGCCCCTCATTGGGCTCCCTACTCAGCAAGGAGCCTGCTTCTCCCTCTTCCTCTGCCCTAAAAGAATTCAACTTTTGAAGTAAATATGGCACTATTCATATTTTCTATTTCATTTTGTGTTCATTTTGGTAATATCTGCCTTCCAAGAAACTTGCCCATTAATCCAAATTGTAGAATTTATTGGCATAGAGTTATCCATAATATCTTATTATTTTCATTTTGACATCTATAGTTTATAAACCTAATGATGCCCTCTTTATGATTCCTGATGTTGATAATTTGTGTGCTTTCCTTTCTTTTCCCCTTGACAAGTCTTGCTAAGGATTTAAAATTTTACTACTCTTTTTTAAAAAAACACTTTTTATTTTGTTAGAAAAACAAGGATAAATTAAACTTGAATAAATAGAATGAAGTAAACAGCAAAGACAACAAGTGGAAATCATTGACAAAGATCATATAGAAAACTTTAATAAAGCCAAACGTTAATACTTTGAAATTTTTTAAATGATTAAAAAATACCTAGTAAGACTGATCAAGGAGAAAGGACAAAATTCAAATTGTCAGTATCAGGAATATCACCACATATATTACATATGTTAAAAAGTACCTTTATAATAAAATTGACAGCTAAGGTAAAATGGGCAACTCCTCAAAATACACAAATTACCAAAGGGACATAAGAACAAAGAAAAATTTTAAATAGCCATATGTCTGTTAAAAATTGACTTTTCACTTAAATACTTTCCAGGTCCATATCATTTCATCTGTGAATTCTATCAGACATTTAAGAAGAAAAAAGATTAATTTAAGTGGCTTCTCTAAAGAATTTTGTCAAATATTTGAAAAAAAAATTAATTCTTATACATACTAGAAAAAAATACAGGAGAACATATTTCCTAACATTTTTGTGAGGATGACATAACCATGATACGAAATCTAGTGAAGATATTATTTAAAAATAACTATAGACCAGTATCTCTCATGAACATAAAAACCCTCAAAAAAATATTAGCTGATCATAACTGAAAATCTGTAAAAAGAATAACATAACATTACCAAGTGAGATTTATCCCAGGGATGCAAAATTAATTTGCCATTTGTATAAATTGATGTCATTCATCATATTGACTGAATAAAAGGAAATACATGAATATGTCAACATTGCAGAAGAATTTTTAGCAAAATTTGGCACTCATTCACCAATAAAACAAAAACCCCATTATCAAACCAGAAATATAAAGGAATCACCATAATCTCATAGAGGGCACCTATTTCTTTCTCTTTTTTTTAAGATTTATTTATTTATTCATGATAGACAGAGAGAGAGGCAGAGACACAGGCAGAGGGAGAAGCAGGCAGAGGGAGAAGCAAGCTCCACGCCAAGAGCCCGACACCAGACTCGATCCCAGGACTCCAGGATCGCGCCCTGGGCCAAAGGCAGGTGCCAAACCACTGAGCCACCCAGGGATCCCCGAGGGCTCCTATTTCTTAAAAACATCTACAGCTACCATTATACTTAATAGTGAACCAGTGAATTCTTTCCCCTTAATTTGTGAATAACACTAGGATATTGACTTTTAAGAAGTCTATGTGGCACTGTACTAGAGATCTTAGACAACATGTAAGATCTTAGACAACAACCTAAATGAAATTTATGGAGATTGAAAAAAAAGAAGTAAAATTATACTTGAATCCAATCTTTTGTTGTGGGATGTTGGAGTAGCCAATTATATTGGGGAATACTACCCATCAATAGAAAAACCAAACTGAGTATACATACAACATAAGGAAATCTCAAAAACTTTGTGATGAACCAAGAGAGGCCAAATACAAGAATATGTACTGTACAGTTGCATTTATGTGAATGTCAAGAATTTAATCTAGGGATCCCTGGGTGGCGCAGTGGTTTAGCGCCTGCCTTTGGCCCAGGGTGCGATCCTGGAGACCGGGGATCGAATCCCACGTCAGGCTCCCGGTGCATGGAGCCTGCTTCTCCCTCTGCCTGTGTCTCTGCCTCTCTCTCTCTCTCTCTCTGTGACTATCATAAATAAATAAAAATTTTAAAAATTTTTTAAAAAAAAGAATTTAATCTATAGCAAAAGATTTCAGAGAAGTGGTTGCTCTCAGGAAAAGGGTTGCTTTCTCTTTTTGGCTGGAGAAACAAAAACGAAATCTGGGGTTATTGGAATGTTTTATATTTGATAGAGCTATTGGGTATGTGGTTGTGTGCATTTCCCCAAACTCATTCAACTGTACCATTTAAGATTTATTTCACTAAACATAAGTTATACCTCAACAAAAAATATAAATGCACAAAAAGTTAATAAATCAGGCAAAATGAATTTACTGTGGTAAAAGTCCAGATAGTGGTTATACAGCGTATGGAATTGTGATGTGAGAGAGAAACGAAGCAGCTTATACAGGACTGATAATGTTCTGGGTCTCAATCTGGGTACTGTTCGTGCCGATCTGTTTACTTTGTAAAATTTCAAGTGCATTGATGATACTGGCATTTTTTAGCGTGTTCAATATAATTAGCATTTCAAATTTTTGAGGCTAGTCATCACAAAAGGCCTCTCCATCAATTCCTAGTTAGAAATGCATATACTGTGTCATTGGTACAATGGGATGTAAAGAGGTTGCTAGCTGTACCACCCTATTGTGCATAATAACCTCTGAGTGGAAACGCTTTAACCTGTTACTATGACAGCATGCTTTGACTACGGCATTCACAGAGAATAAATCTTTTCAATTTAATCTGTCCAGTTGCTTTGTTATTAAAGATGACAAGGAAGCAACAGCGAGCATCACTAGAGAAATCACAGCAATATACATCTGTCACATTATAATACAGTGGGATCGGAGATCATTCAGGAGTGTCATAATTGTAATTTCAGAAAACCAAATACTATTTACGCGATAACATCCACCTGTATCTCTTTAACGTGTATTTTCAATTTGCTGCCTGTTTACATCTATTCAAAACTGAAGTGCTGCCTGTCATTAAATACTATGTAAATAAGTCAGGCCTAACTGTGAAGCTAACAGGGAAATTTCAGCATCTGGGGCCAGAAGATTCTATTTTAACAACACGCATATGGTCCTTGAAGCAGAGCTCAAGCATTTGATAGACATGCCAAGATTCAGCAAAGGAGACAGACTTTTGCCACAGATGAAACTATCTCACAGTGAAAGAGAATGGATTAATGGAAGTGTCAAGGTTCTTTGGTTGCAATCTACAGAAACTTGTTCTGGCTAACACATGCAAAAAAAAAAAAAAAAAAAAGAGAGAGAGAGAGAGAGAATTCATCATAAATAGATCTGAGAATGGCTCATTAGGTGAGGAGGAACAACAAGGTATCCATGAGGCTTTGAAAAGGGGCACTGATGGAAATGTGGCTTAGAGATGACATAGCCCCACTTCACATCCTCTTGGGTCAACTTTTTATTCCAGTCATTGCTATAGAATACAACTACATAGGTATAATGTGACAGCCCCCTCTGTACGGGGGCTTCTCGGCTCCATAGTATGCTCGTGAGAGCCCACTCAGGCACACGCACAAAAATATGGAGATGTGAAGGAATAGCAATTCATGTGGCAAATAATGAGATGTGAACCGCTGAAAAATATGACCCTCTTCTATACCCCAACTGGGTAATTTTGAGCTGCTTCCCACATGGCTCCACATATGGTCCCTAGCAAGATTCAATCTCAGTCGCCTAAGGCAGTGATCTGGAGAAAATGCAGCTCTAACTGAACTCTCCCTCCTTCTGTCCTCTGCAACTTTTGCTGAGAGCCACCTCCCAAAACATACTTTCTGCCCACAAGCCCTGTGCTAGGCTCTACTCTTTCAGGGAAATCTAAGCTAAAACAAAAGTTATATGCAGGGTCCTGTGGCTGCCACAGGAGATAAATTTCAAATCTATTCAGTCATGTTTGTTCCTCTGCTCATGGTTCAAATCTTGAGAGAGAGCACACACTTGGCCAAGCTTGGGTCCCACAGTTCACCCCATACATATGATGTCTAAGGCACAACAGATAGTCCCCTCAGAGAAGAGGTAATTTGTAGGAGAGAGACAAAAGGAGAGAAACGAAGAAGAGAAAATTGCCCTTCATGTATCTTTCTGTGTATCCAAAACGTTGCATTAAAAACCTGAGAAGCAAAATCAGTAGAGTGAAATTATTTAAGTTATATTCCTAAATTACCAGCACATATAATGTCATATTTATAATGAATTTATTTCACTAAGTGTTTGAAATTACAGGTATCTTATACTTATGGTGATTGACAAAAAATTCATCAAGAATCTGAAGATGTTTAGGTTAGAACCTCATAGCCTACTCACTTTTTTACAAAGTAGGATATACACTGCCACCAGAAAGGAACCAAGCCTTCTAGACAAGATGGAGTAAGCACATTCCACAGTGCTAATCTCAGTAATTACAACACAACAGTAGAAACAAAACACACAGAGCAACTATCAGAAGACAGTGAGGGATAGATAAGGCAAACTACCTAAGAACCTGTAGCTTCAAGGAACAATGTGGTGGTGAGTTCCCTCGTTTGGTTTGGTTTGGTTTAGTCTCCTCTATTTCTTGGCCTTGACACTAGAGCAGCCTACACCCCAAAACAACCCAACACAAATGCAAAAGTTAAATAAGAGACTGCTCTTGCTAGCCAAAGCATGGGGAAGAAGGCACCCCTCAGGACAGACCCTTTAACCCATTAACCCTATCTCCCTTACTATAGGCAAACACCACAAAAGAAACTGCCAATACCTCTTCCCACCAGGCATTGCAGAGGCTCTGCGGCAGACCCAAGTCAAACACCCCACATTGCACTGATCCAGCAGAGGCTGCATTGTGTTCTCCTCCCTGCCCCTCCCTGGGTGCTGTGGATACTCTGGAGTAGAGTCTTGCCAACCAACCCTACTACGCAATAACTACAGAAGAGGCTGAGCCCTCTCCCCTGCCTTACCCAATAGCCCATCTTGCTCTACAAGAACATAAACAGACAGCATCACTCCTTCTTCTGCATCAGGCAGTATGAAGTCCCTGCCCTGCACCAAGGAAGGGTCAGCCAAAAGGAGGCTCTCCACCTCCTCCTGATCAGACTGGGGAGATTAGGAGATCAGATTAAGGAGAGAAGCTGGCTGGGGAAAGAGATTCTTCTGTCTCAGCATAAACTCACAGTCACACCCCCAAGCAGCCCATGTGTGAAACTGACTAACATCAATACAGCCAACGCTTTGAAAAGTGAACTGTACAATAGCACTCAGGGGTCCACCTGGCCTCAGCAGCACAAGCAGGATAATCTAAGTAACACTGCAAAAGTCTCAAGACTAAATTGACATTGGAACTACAATCCATCTACAAAAGTAGGCCAAGTCATGCTTTCTGAACCTCAACAGGTCTGTTCCCTGGTAAAATACAAGATTTAAACAGCATCCAGAGCATCACAACCTAATACTTTAAAAGTCCGGAATGCAATCCAAAATTATGTGTCATACCAAAAGCCAATAAATTCTCAGTTCAAGTGAGAAAAGATTATCAACAGATGCCAACATTGAGATAATCCAAATGCTGGAATTATCTGACAAGAATTTTAAAGCAGTTATCACAAAAATGTTCCAACAAAAAATTACAAACACTCTTGAAACAAATGGAAAAATACCGAGCTCCAGCAAAGAAACAGAAGACATAATAAAGAGCCAAATAAAAATTTTAGAACTAAAAATAAAGTAATTGAGGGATGCCTGGGTGGCTCAGTAGTTGAGCATCTGCCTTTGGCTCAGAGCATAATCCTCGGGCCCTGGGATGGAGTCCTATGTCAGGCTCCCCTCAGGGAGCCTGCTTCTCCCGCTGCCTCTCTCTATGTCTCCCATGAATAAATAAATAAAATAAGTAAGTAAGTAAGTAAGTAACTGAAATTGAAAAACTCCCTAAATTGGCTCAGGAGCAGAATGAAGATAACAGAGGGGAGGAACGTCAGTAAACATAAAGATATATCAATAGACATTACCCAATTTGAACCAAGAGAAAATGGATAAAAAATGTAAATTACATAGCCTCAGGAATGGTGGAGCAATAATTAAAGATCTATCACTTGGGTCACTGAGATCCCAGAAGGAAACAAGGAAGAGGTTGGGGCTAAAAAAAATATTTGAAGAAATAGTAGCAGAAATATTCCCAAATTTGAAAAATGACATGAATCTATTTTTTAAAAAAACCATAAACAGAATAAATGCAAAGAAATACATCCTCTGATATATCATAATCAAAATTCTGAAAACTAAAAAAAAGTAGAAAAAAGTGTAAAAACAGCGAGAAAAACAATATGTTACCTCTAAGCAACAATTCAAATCCTCAAATATTTCTAATCAGAAAAAAACAGAAGCTAAAAAGGAGTTGTCCAACATTTTTTTAAGTGTTTAAATAAAAGAACTATCAACCTGGAGTCCTACATCCAGTGAAAATATATAGGGAGTTTCACAAAAAAGGAGAGGAGGAGGAGGAGAAAAGGGAAAAGGAGGGGCAAAGGATGGGAAGAAAGGAAGAAGGAAGGAAGGGTGGGAGGGAAGGAGGGAAGGAGGGAAAGAAAGGGAAAGAGAGAGTAGGGGGAAAGAGGGAGGGAGGGAGGGAAGAAGGAAAGAAGGAAAGAAGGATCATATATTTGACTGCATGAAAAATCTCAATAACTGGTCATTAGGGCCTGAATTCTCACAGTGCAAAACAATGGTCTTGAGGCAGAGAGGCTCCCTTTAGAGGACACATGCATTCCCTATATTCTCTGTTTACCAGAACATCCATCAATAGCCTCTTATCCGGGGACTGTTTCAGCCATCTAGTCTACTTGCCTGACTATTGCAGGCATTAAGTTATGAAATCCAGACTATTAGCTCTAAAGTCTTCTAGAGACTCTATCAAAAGCTATTCATCCTCAGAAAGGAAACCATACAAATAATTTTGCATTTACTTTCAAAGGTCATCAACCCATATGTTCCTAAGATTCTCCAGACTCCACTTTCAGAACCCCGATTTCAGACAGCTCAAGTACTGTTCTACTTGCATACATAATGAGATCATTTCTGGGTTAGTGCTATTTAGAAATGACTCTTATATTGTCATATGTGTTTGCTGCATTATTTAGGGATATTCAATTCTATTATAGAGAGTAAGACAAACAAGCAAGGAACATAAATGAAACTAAATATAAAAGCAAGGTCCTTGTGAAACATATTAGACACAAAAAGGAGTAAAAGGACCAAATAGCTACTAAATACTCATGAGGCATCCAACAGTTTTTGGCATGTAATTTATAGAATGAATGAATGAATGAATGAATGAAGGCTCAGCTTCACAGGCTCAACTTCTCCATCACATGGTACCTCTCCTTCTTCCTCTAATATATTACTATTTTTTCCTTACTCATTAGTGCATCTCTGCCAGGTAATAAATACATTTATTGGAGATAAGAGCCATAAATTATGTTGTGCACATGGCAGCAGTTAATAAGTATCTAAAAGCAGTCTCACACATAAAGCAGTGATTCTTAGACTCAGCAGTATAAGACAGTTACCTTGGAAACTTGTTTAAAAGGCCACTCCCAGAACTTCTGATTCAGTAATTTACAGATGTGATTCAAAATGTGCATTTTTACCCAAACTCCCACTACGCTTAGTGGTAGGGGCTCCATCCACAACATATTGACAGCTATTGAATAGGGAATGTGGAAAAGTTGGGGTACATGGTAGTCTCTACTTTCTCTCATATAGTGAATATCATAAAATAGATTAAAATAAACATCAGAACAGCCTGAAAGACACTGAGGCAAAGGTGGACTCAGCTCCTTCATGTTAGGTGCTGTGATTTGGGAGATGGGAAGGGAGGGATGGAGAATCTTGCTATCTCTATATGAAAGAGAGAGAGAGTGACCACCACAGAGAAAGAGTGCAAGGGGATTTTTCTCCTTTTCCTTATTTTTTTACCAGCTGGCAGAGCTTCTATCCAGCCAGCTGCCTCTTTGTTACCATTGTATGGTCAGAAGAGAGGGAGAAGCAGGACCCACAGCTTCATTCCTGAGGCACTTGCTCCATTTTGTCACCCCAAGGGTTGAACAGTTTTGCCTCTTGTTTGATTTCATACCACTCATCCTTTCAGCAGGCATTTACTGCATGCCTAATTAAAGTTAATAGCAGATGTAAAATTTTAAATTAATATTTAGATTTTTTTAATTTAAATATTACCTTTGGACAGACGCAGATTGAGGATGCACATTAAGATCATCAGAGATTTTTAAGGTGACGCTTGAAAAGGCAGAAAGAATTTTCAAGTTGAGCAGTTACTTTATGTGTGTTCTCAGAGGTAGTTGAAATAAGTAGCCTGTGGATTTTCTTCACTTCTGCTTTACTTTATGAAAATTTTGCGTAGTGCTTTTCAACCCTGCTGCCACCTAACAGTGGGTTTGAATCCACTTATATATTCTAGTCCCTAACCTCTTCAAACATTGCCAATCTAAAATACTCAAGCTTTAATTTCTGGAACACATAATGGTCAATTTGGAATTCTGGATAATATATGTAATAATGCAATGTATCAGTCAATTAGGAAGAACTCTTCTACATATCTAGAAAATGTTTATTTACTGTTGTTGAATCTGCATAAAATTGGATTAGAATTCCAAACTTCTTGAGTCTTTGAAAGGCAAAGAAATCCACAATTAATAGTACCATAAACATTTGTATGCTAAGTAAAGGCAACTGTCATCTTGCACAAGCTCTTGTTTTCCCAAACCAAACAGCAGTTTGCAAAGAAACAGCTAACCTAATGATAAAACAGATGGAGCATTTACTGCCTCCTTACCTGACATGATACGACCCAAAAAATAAAAGCTGAGTTCAGTACTAAGGATCATTAAAACAGTAATAAAAATATACAATAGGTATAATTCTCTATTAACTGACTGGACCTTACTTACATGAATTACATAGGTAATAACTCCAACATTTTGATTTTTCATCCAATAAGACAGTATACAAAAAAGAAAGGTACAAATTATAGTATTATTTAATGCTATACTGAGCCAGACCCAGGCAGCTATACAAAAGACAAATAAACCACTGATCTAATACAATAAATCAGCTTCGGGCTATACTGAGTAATGCAAAGGAAAGGTGCCCCCACCAGGAAATATTACCCTCCCACCTCATAGGAATCATTCAAAGACAATTACACACTGACATGACCCCTTTGAGGTTTAGTCAATGTTTTTACCTTGATTTCATACTACTTTTCTTCTTTTATATTTAGATAAAAGCTAGGGAAAAAATAGTAAGTTTCTTTCAAGTTTGCTACTGATATATGACATAAGAAGCATTTTCCTGATTTCACTATTGATGACTTACTGAATTTACTCTTATCCTCATTGTGCAAGAGTTTTATCCCATGAGAAGGGTTATTTGTCTTTTCAAATGTCTAAAGGCCATAATTTATTAAAAGATTTTTTACTTTGTAAGATATTTTCAGATTATTTTATAGTAAAAGAATTTATATATCACCTTCAGTTACTTAAGGCCTCTCTGACTCTGAGCTGTGAAACATCTGACCAAAACTTTAACAGCACTTTTTAAAAAATGTTGTTCTGTAGAAGGAAATAAAGAGCCTAATGAGAAGACTGGATATTGTAGGATTCTTATCTGGATAAAGTTAACCCTATTAAAGAAAAGATCTCCAGAAAAATACATTTTATCCTCCTCGACAAGACAGCTAGCTACCCCATCATCCTAATAGTGAAGCACACCCAACCACACCAATGGGATCTCTCAAGATTAAGAATTCATGTAAAAGATTTCTATACATGTGAAGGAACCTACATGAAAGTAACCAAGACAGCAAAAAGAACTAAGAGAAAACAGACAAGGTAGGAAGTGATAAAATTCTTTCATGTATCAAGACCAGTGGCCCACCTCACATTATAAAAGTCTATACTCAAATCAGGCTGCACTTAAGGGAAGAATCCATCAAGAAAACCTAACATCCACCAAGCATAGTTCTCTGACTCAGCTCTTGCTAGCTTATCTTACCCTGGAAGATAATACCTGCTAGGCTTATCAGGAAATCCTTGATCTTCTAGCCAATCAGGTCCTGTTTCTACATTGCCTCTGCTAACATTCTATAAAGCTCACTCTTGCCCCAGATCTCTTGGCTCTGCTTGTGAGGCATTTAGTCCCCCAATCCATAGACTATTTTTCCTTAAATAAAGGGGGGCAAACTCATTACTTAGTTGTTTTAATTCTGTCATTGGCAGTTCTGGCAGCCCAGAAGGAAGTGAAAGATAGCTGCTGAAGATTCCAGGGATGGCTCCTAAATACAGGCAAAGGTAGCCCCAGAGCCCTTTTGGTTGGCTGCCTATTCTCATACTTTCCCAGATCTCTGGTGGGCTTCTCTCAGATGGAGATCAGCTTATTTTGTGTTCAAGTTTACCTGCCCTAATCCTTCCGGGTGGAAAATTGGGGTGTAAGAGGCTCCAGATTATTCTGGGTGAGATTCAGTGGACCACAACATGTGCGTCTGTGGCCAACCTCATCTACGAAGTAAACACCATTGGGCAGTCCTGACAGGTGTCAGGAGCTGTACACAGGCAGCCAGAAACAGTATGTCTGGTTGAATTAGGGAGGGCTATTTCAACAAGGGAAAATAACATATAACCCCCAATCTAAGAAAACAATATGACTTACAAAGCCTTAAGGATAGTCCATAGCATAAACAGCTAGGGGACTTGGGGAAATAAAACAAGAAACTTGAACTATTTTGACCAATGGCACATAAAAATCTAAGTAGGCTTTCCTCAGACTATTAAAAGCCATTAGGGAATCTGCCATAATAAAGACATCTTCTCATAAAAGGAATAATAGATCTATTGCTTATGAGACTCTCAGAAACTAAAGTCACAAATTTGGTGGGACGGATCGAGCACTTAAAAGCAGCTAAAGTGCTGGCCACCTATCTCCAAGATACCTATGCTAGGCTAAATTGGTCATGGCATGGGTTAGATTGATACTAGGTCACCCATCCATCTCAAGAAAATTTCTGTGCAATGAGGTACACTGTAAGACACCACAAAATTCTCAACCTACGGGCACATCTCTCTTAGTTATTAATCTGCTTCCAAGAGACCCATGGCTTAGCTAAAGAAATAGAATCCTCAAGTTTCAAAGAATTAAGTATACCACCTTCCCAGCATCTTACTTTATGTCTAAGAACTGTAATCCTGAAGGCTGTAGATTTCTACAAAAATGGCAAAATCTGAGACATCTGGGTGTCTCAGTGGTTGAGCATCTGCCTGTGGCTCAGGTCCCGATCCTTGTGTCCTGGGATCGAATCCCACCATCGGGCTCTCCGCAGGGAGCCTGCTTCTCCTTCTGCCTAGTCTCTGCCTCTCTCTGTGTATCTCTCATGAATAAATAAATAAAATATTTTTTTAAATGGCAAAATCTTACTAAGAAACCTAGAATTACAAGGACCATTATGGGGAATGTTCCAATTTGATAAGATTGGTCATTTAAGTGTACCTGAAAGCAAGTGAACACTTGCTGTGAACACACAGAATAGGGTATCTATTTTCATTGGCATGCAGGAACCTCCAAAAAGCTGCAAAATGTGAAAGTATTTTCATTGAAAGATTCACCACAAAAGACTGATGAAAAATTAAACCGCTATAGGTACCTAAAATAAAAGACGGTAAGACTAATGTGACTCCTATTACTCATGTCTATCCTCCTTTACTCTTACTAAGAGCACTTAGTCTACTGATCTTCTGTTTGAAGTGTCTTTCCACTCTGAAGAGATCACAAGATCATAAACAAAAGTCCACCAGGTTAGTGGACTTACAGACACCCCTATATGAACCTCTCCCAGGACTGGCTCCTGGGAAGAGATAGAAGGATTCTCCAATAAGCTGCTACCAGGTATTCCCTTAAATAGCCAAGGTGAAATTAAAGTTAAAACCTAAGCAAAGTCTGCTAGATACTGGAAATACTCTCTACTTGAAACCTCACTTGCTCAGGGCCCTGCAGATGGGATCCTGGAAAAATTGGCAGAAGCCAGCAAAGGGTGAGGATTCTTGAGAGTCAGTTCTTGCAGATAACTATCCATTATGCCCATTTGAGAGAGGAAGATAAAATGTCACAATGTCCCTTCCTTTCCAAACCCAAGTCCATAGGTTTTTTTTCCAACTTTTTTCTCCCAGGAACAGTAAATGTCTTCTTGTTTATCTCATTTTGAGTTCTGAGAATTTGGTTTGGCAACTGTCAGATTGAGGGCTTTCAAAATATGGCTGGGAAGAAATGTGGGTTGAACCCCAGTTGTGGCTACAGATGGCCAGACTATGTGAGCTCGCATCATAAAAATGAAGCCGTCAGATTAATTAATTTTAAGTGTCCCTTTCATCTCTAAAATTATTTAATCAGATGAATTTGAGTGACTTCCCATAGTCCAATTATTAAGACCAATCCAGCAGTCTAAACTATTGAATTGGACAGAAACTCTAGTTCTAACAAGCTTAAGAAGGGAAAAAAATTATTGATTCACTTAATTGAGAAGGCCAGAAATAATGTTGGCTCCATATATGATTGGATTCAGAGGTCCAGTGATGTCATTAGAACTTGGTTTCTCTCCAGCCCTTGACATTATCTTCCAGTGAGTTGGCTTCTTTCTCTGGCTTTACATAATGGCCCCCTGACAGCTCCAGGATTGTAATCTCCCAGGATTATCTCCAACTGGGCTATTTTGGCTGCCATATATAACCCTGAATCACTGCAGCCTGAGGCTGATGCTCAGCCCTGATTGAATTGTGGCTTGTGCCCCCATTGCAAATGTTCTGTATTTTCAGCTGAGAGTGCTTTAACTAACATAGATTTTAATACCAGGAAATGAGGCACTGCAGAAAACATACTAATTTAATAGAAGATGATAGGTAAAGGACTGAGAAGAAAAAGAAATATATATTTTTTAAAAAAGAAATTTTAAAAAAGAACAGAGAAGACCCTACTATTTACTCTACTCTTACTTTCTGGCAATTTTATCATACCATTTTGAAGGCGTCAGTTAACTATAGTCTCTATTATGTTGAAACCCCGACAATGTGCCTAACAAGTCTATAGCAATGAGGGACTTGGTAAGAAATGTGTTTAGAGTATTTTTTAACATTTCTTGAGGAAATCAATGAAGTCTTACAAGAAAGAGACAAACAGGCTGAATGTGGTCCACTATAAACACAGAAGGAAGAAAAAAAATAGTTTCATTAAGAAAGGCCCTTTCTGTATTCCAAAATCATGGAATTTTGTAGCTTGGAAGAACTGAATTACCTACCTCAAATATAAATCCTTGTAAAGATTGGGAGGTAGGTGATTTGGAAAGATATAAAATTGAAGCACAAGAAAAACATGAGATTCAGACAACTTCTATTGAGTATTCTCTGCCTGATAAAGAATAAAACATACTTGTGTCCGTTAACCCAAAACGAAGGCCTCAAATCTCTTCCAAGGACAAGCCAAACACAGACGGGAGGCATTAAACTAAGATTCTAGGAAACAGAGACTTGTTACTAGGAGTCCAAGATCTCACACTCAAAAACCAGGACCACACTAACATCTCCCGGTATGGTACTGCACAGTGAAAATTACTAAGCTTGCCCATCAAGAGCTACAACTTAAATATTAAATCCCTTCAACACACGCTTATCTGGAGTGAATCACCTAAAGTTGTACAGCCCTACAAAATGTATCATACCCAATGTTTACCTCAGATGAAAGACAAAAGAGGGATCTTCCTGGGGCACAACATGAGGCACAAAACAAGAAGAGAACTGATAAGTGAGTTTATTCGGAGGCTGCTGTATGTAACAAAAGAAGTCACTATACTACCATGTCAGAAAACTCTCATCGCTCCCAATAAGCAGGCTATGTATGGCTTATGCTGGGTACCAGTGAGCTGTGTGTACTACTGCCCTTTTCCAGAAAGAATTTTCATTATGCTTCTCCTGTGCTTTCTCTACTACTTTCTACTGAATGTGAAGACAGGTAATAACTGTGTTTAATATTAATACAATGAGGAGCTACACTTAGATGTGATGGGAAAAACACTGACCCAACCATAGCTCTGGAATCAAAACATTGGAGACTTCGATCTGTCCCATTTTGGGGAAGACTGAATGTATTTCATGCTGGTGTAAGCATTTTCAGGGTGCATATTTATTTGAAAAGGAGCTAATTTTGAATGTTGATCAGTTAAAAGGGAAAACTATATTTCGCATTTGCTTAAATCTTCCACATCCATCCCAATCTTTCCCCACTATATAATAGCAATAGAATTTTATTTTTTACCCTGTTTCAGAAATAATTCCTGAATTGTCCAAGTCAATGAGGGTAATCTCTTCTTGCTTGCTGGTGATTAGTTAAAAACCCAGGGTCAAGCCAATCAGCAAATTCCTCTTATGCCAATGATTTGGGATGAGGGTGTCACCTAAATTGTCTCCATGGAGTGAAGCTAAGATTTATGTTTATGTTGACATTTGTGGGAAAGTTGTTTACTCTCCCACTGGACATGAATAGGAAGTCAACGAGATGAAACCAAAACAGAAGATGATAGAGTAAAAATAGGAAAAGTTCATCAGTTTCCTGTATCCTTCCTGAGCCCTAGAACAACTAGTCTTGGAATCTCTTAGAACTGGAAATCTTGTAATTTCCAATTATACAAGATTAAAAATGTTATTAAGTCATATTTTTCTTGCTTACAGCTCAAAACACCCTAATATGCTATCTCTATGCTAATGACACCCTCTATCAGTAATGAATGTAGTCAGCTACAAGGGACAGATATCTAACACTAGATTAAACACATGAAGGGTTTGGCTTTTCTCTGGAAGTAGGACATCTGGGGATACATAGTCCAGGGTCAATACAATAACTATATTCCAGGCTTGCTCAATCATTTCATTCAGCCTTCTGTAACAGGCACTCTCTACCTTGTTATCAGAAGTTAGCTGTGTTAGTATTTCAATCAGGAAGAATGGAAAAGGCAAATAACCAAAGGCCAATGAATCTGCTGCTCTTTTAAATAGTTTTCATCTAACTAGTTCACAACAATTGCAACATACATTTTATTGGCCAGAACTGTGTCATGTGACCATGCTAGGTGCAAGGAAAAATGGGCAGTACAGTTTTCACAGGTGGACCTATTTCTATTACCAAACAAATAAAAATTATATCCATAAGGTAGAAGGGAAGATTGCCATTAGGTAGGCAAACTAACCATCACCACCACATTCTCAAATTTTTGCCTCCAGCTCAGACCTCACCTCCAATCTCTTGACTCATAATATCAAACATGTAATTTAAAACCCATACTTGTGGATTCCAGATACCTCAAATTGAATATGTCTAAAAACAAAGCAAGGAGGGTCCAAACACAATCTGTTCCTCTATAATGGTTTTTTGTTTGTTTCTTTCTCTTATTTTCTTGATTTTTTTTCATGGGGGAGGCTAACCAGGTTGGTTTTGATCTGATAAATGCACACATCACCCTCCTCCCCACTTTGAGGGGTGTCAGCACCTATCAGCATTAGCTCTTATGATGGTTAATTTTATATGTCAGCTTGATTGGGCCACAGGTGCCCAGACATTTGGTCAAACATTGTTCTGAGTGCTTCTGTGAGAGTATTTCTGGATGAGATTAACGTGTGAACTGATAGACTAAATAAAGCAGGGTATCCCCACTAAGGGAGGTAAGACTTGTCCAAATCATTTGGAGATCAGAATAGAACAAAAAGTCCAAGTAGAAAGGAATTCCTCAGGACATCTGAGTGGCTCAGTAGTTGAGCATCTGCCTTTGCCTTAGGCCGTGATCCTGGGGTCCTGCGATAGAGTTCTGCATCAGGCTCCCCATAGGGAGCCTGCTTCTCCCTCTGCCTATGTCTCTGCCTCTCTCTGTGTGTCTCTCACGAATAAATAAATAAAATCTTAAAAAAAAAAAAAGGAAGGAAGGAAAGAACCCTTCTTGCTGGATGCTTGAGAAGGCCATCAGTCTTCTGCCCTTATACTAGAATTTTAACATCACCAGCTTTCCTTGGTCTCTGGCTTGCTGACTCTAGAACTTGGTACTTCTCATGCTTCATAGTTATATCCATTCCTTAAAATCAATCTCTCCTTTCCTTCCTGCCACCCTCCCTCTCCATTTATATGGTTCTCTGGAGAATCTTCTTCAAGTCATTGCCATCTCAATGAATGGTACCACCTCTTAGTCATTGAATGGCCTGACCAACTACCTAAGTATACCTACAAAAACCTAGAAATCATTCTTCATTCAACTTTTATGCATCCCCTCCATGTACTGAATTTATCATCAGATTGAGTCAGTACTTCTTTCTAGTGTATTTCAAATCAATCCACTTCTCTCCATCTCCAATGCCACCACTTTAGCAAAGCCACTGGACTCTGGAAATTTCTAATTGACTCTCCTGTTTCTACTCAATCCTTTCCAATACAATTTGTATGTAGCTTTTAGAATGATCTTGGAAACCATAAATCAGATGTCATCTCCAGCTTAAAATGCTCCAACAACTTACCATTACAATTTATCATGTGATGGTCCACACGGTCTCATAAAGTAGTTCACCTACACCTCTCCAACTTCATCGCTTTTACCTCTTTGCTTACTTGAAGTCACATCAGTCTTCTCGCTGTTCCTCAGATACGCCAAGCCCTTTTCCCCTTTGCAATTTTGTGCTGTCTAAATGATTGACCTTTCCCTTTCCATGTGGCTAGTTTATTCTCATCACTTAGATCTCCCCATTTGGCTTTGCCATCCCCTCCAGGTAATCATTCATCATTTAATCAAATAACCCTTCATAATGGTTAATCATAATCTATAATCCCAATCTGTAAGTATTTTTCACTTACTGTATCTCATGCCCTATCTAAAATATATGCTCTATCAGGACAAGAAACTAGTCTTTAGAGTTAATTGATACTTCCAGGTTCAAGCACAATATTCAATGCTCAGAATATTTACTGAATGATTTCATTAATTCATTCAACAAATATTTATTGAAGTCTTAAAAGGAATTGTTTGACATACTAGGAATATAGCAGTAAATGAAAGGGCCAGAGTTATCACCTTCATGGCACGTTCCTTCTGGAGGTTGCGGGGAGCCAGAGACGAAACAAGTAGTATATCAGAAGGAGACTATTTTTTTATGAAAAGCCCGTTGGGCATTTGTTCAGAATATTTTCTCTTTCTTAGAACTTAGACAAGAACCAGATGCCAAGAAAACACTAGGAAGTTTGGCATACACTATCCTTTCCAAATAAGCCCTTAGAATGTGCAGATGCTGTCATATACATCCTGGGAAACTGACTTTAGTGTCAGTTACCCTGACATATATACAAGAGGCCATGGCATCCACGGACTTCCTGGGGGGGTGGGGGGGAGAGGAGTGCTAATCGGTTATTGACTGAGATAGTGATCAGACAGGCAAATAGACAATAGCCAAACTCACTGTGAAGATTCACAATCTTAATTATTCCAAGGCCAAAAAAGTCAACAAGATGGAATGTGACGGACTGAATACAAATGCCAAAATGCTAAACCAAAAGGAAGCTGAAGAGAAAAAATAGAATAAATGGGATAGCACATTAGATTACTGCCTGTCAGCAAAGCTCATGACAGCACTGGCTGCCAGCTGTGGAAATGCTGTGAACGAATGGCATGCCATCCCAAACCATCACACCCAGTCTTGCCAAGGCTCCTGTCAACACACAGCTGGGCTTCTCTTGGCATAGTGGTTGATGTTCTCTCTCAATTTATTAACAATTGCTTCATTTTGGTTGATTCTAAGGATGAAATAATTCTAATATTTTTCACAGCTGATGAAATTAATTGCTGAATTCAGACTTTGGGGATTATTTTGCCAATAATTTCTTGCCCAGATTTAAGATAATATCCATTTTCAATGTGACTGCTCACAGACTCTAATGATAACTGTGAGTCACACATTTCAGCCTCAGCGTGTTACATGCTTTAAGAGGTACTACTTGGCACAGGGTGAGTGGAAGCCAATGCAAATGGAGGAAAATCATAGCAAATGTTACAAGTAAACAATAACAATAATGATAATAATGTTTAAAAAACTAACAATTATTAAGCCAGGAACTTTAGTAAGCACTTTATTATGCATTATCCCAGGCAGCCCTCACAACAGTTTTGCAAGATAGGTACAATTATTTTACTTATTTTACAAAAACAGGAAAGGCAAGGAGGAGACACAGCTCTCTGAAGTCTGTACCTCTTGTTTTGGAGGAGGCAGCAAAGCCAAGCATTCACATATTCACAGCATCCTTATGTGAAATTGCGAAAAACTGGAACTCACCCAAATGCCCATCAACACAAGAACATGTATCCCACTGGAGTATAAACATACAATGGAATACTATTCAGTGGTAAAAGATTAGAGATGACTGATGTTATAAACAACATACGTGAAGCAAAATCAACATGCAGGACGAAAGAAGACACAAAAAGAGTACATAAAACACAATTCTATTTATACAAAATTTTAGGAAATTCTGACTATTGTATACTGACAAAAAAGAAAAAAACGATCAGGTACTGCTCGTGAATGGGAGAAGGATTGCCAAGGAGACAAAGAAAATTTTGAAAGTGATGAGTGTGTTTGTTGTCTGGATGGTAGTGGCGGTTTCGCAGGTATGTTCATATACCAAAACATCAAATTGTGCACTAGAAGGTGAGTAGTTTATTATAGGTCTATTATACCTCAATAAAACTGTTCCTTAAAAGTAAGCAAAAATTGCCATGAGATGTCCCCGTGCTTTGTGTTCACATTTCCCTTTGGCTTTGGATGACTCAAGACAAAAGACATGACCCTGTTCTAATATGGCTGGCACCTAGTGACAAGAAATATTGGCAGAGACACTAAAAGGCACAGCATCTCAGCATCAGACTTCACCCAGGAAAGCCATAGAAGAGACTAATGGTATGGAGTACCAATACTAGGCTGAATTGTCCTAAGAGATGCTTTGCTGATATTCTCTGGGTAATTAGCCTTGCCCCTTGCATCCCTCAGATGGTGGAAGTGTGTCTTCATCGATTCTCACTGAATTCACAGTTACCAATTCATTCTGTACCCAGAAAACCACATGAATCTCAATTAAGTGCAAGTTCTTTCATGAGATATGTGGAAAGTCAAATTTTAAGAGTCATAAAATCATCATCTTCTAACTTTATCACACTATAGAGCTCCCTTGATTGCCACTGAATGTGTAAAAAGAAAATCAGGAGATCTGCATCTCGTACCAACTTGCAACGCATTTCCAAAATGGCATATGCTGTGTCACTCTGACACTTAAGGGAAAGAGGGAAGAATGAGCCACAGAGAGGGACCTGAACAGCATTAGGTTTGCTGAGTCAGGGACTGTTGAACAGCAAGTGTTCTGGGACCCATCTGTACACACTACAGGGATTTAGAGTGGGGTTAGCTTGGAGGCATTTTGCAGTAACCAAGTACCTGCTTGTTTAAACCCTGTTCATTACTGTTCTGCTTTTTTTCCTAGGCAATACAGCATAATGAGCCTGAAAGTCAAAGCTTAGAGCCTGGAGGAGCATAGGAGACACACAGAAATTTTGAAATAAGACAGGATTCCTCCAAAGGAGCTGAAGAAAAAAAGATGGTAGCCCTCCCCTTCCCCTCCACAAAGGAAAGCTCACGCAAAGGTTACTTTCCTTGTGATTAAGAGTCTACACAATTAAAATTTTTAAGTGGCTGATTGAAGGATAATGTAGCAGATTTTATTCAGCCAAGTATACCTCAAGGGAAATTCAGCTTTCCTTTATTACTTTTACTGCATGCACACATTTTCCCTTAGAAATAAAAATTAAACCTTTGCACAATTGCTTCCAAATGCAGTTTCTCTTCACTCTAATAATGGTTTTCAGGAAACATCTGTAGCAAATTTAAATGCTCCTTTTTTAAAAAATGCATAGAGTTATCAAGAAACTGATGTAAAATATGAATATATGTAAGACTGAATAAACATCTGTTGCTAACCATCCGTCCTCTAAGTAACAAAATGTGCTCACTCCTCCTTGCTATGTGTTTACCTTTCAGGTGATTACCATTGTCGAAAGCATTCAAGAATGAACATACAGAGGGAGGGGGTATGGTAACCTCCAAGCGAAATTTCTTCTTTCTCTTTTTCACATGCTCACAGTCCCTTACAGTGCTAAGGATAATGAGAAATTAGGATGATTTGCTGAAATCCTTAACTTCCTATCTTTGGAGGAGTTCATTTATTTTTGCAGGCTTTGAAATGCAAAATAGGTAGGAATAAGGAGAGTAGTGAAAGAATGCTGGCCAGTCTGGTTAGACGTAGTACGTACAATAACAATGGCTAACATTTTTTTTAAATTCAAATTCAATTTGTCAACATATAGTATAACACCCAGTGCTCATCCCATCAAGTGCCCTCCTCAGTGCCCATCACCCAGTTACCCCATCCCTCTACCCACTGCCCCTTCCACAACCCTTTGTTTGTTTCCCAGAGTTAGGAGTCTCTAGCGGTTGGTCTCCTGCTCTAATTTTCCCCATTCACCCATCAGAAAAGACGAATACCCACGATTTGCTTCAACGTGGATGGAACTGGAGGGTATTATGCTGAGTGAAATAAGTCAATTGGAAAAGGACAGTCATCATATGGTTTCACTCATATGTGGAATATAATAAATAGTGAAAGGGATTCTAAGGGAAGGGAGGGAACAATGGCTAACATTTGGTGCCTGGCTCCTACTTCCCAGGGAGTTCACCCATTTAATACTGCCCTCCTACCTGCACTTGGCATTTGGTTCTTACCATTTAACCAAAATTGGGGTTCAGCAATGGCAAGCTACTTGCCCACAGCCTATTATTAGTGACACAGTCATGAAGGACAACCAGGTCTTCCTAAAGAAGCTCATGTTATTTTCTAAGTGAGAAAAAAAATACAGAATATTGAACTGAAGCATTCTAACACATTGTCCACTCTTACATAAAAAAATAGCTTGATTTATCTCAGTGAGGCCAACCTGAAAAAAAGAAAACGCCTCTTTAAGAATATTTCTATGCCTCAATTGCATCTAAATTCTGCCAATCTACTTAGGGACAGATCGTCTTTTTCTGCACTATCGAACAGTTAACAAGGAGCCTACTTGTTACTTTCCTTGCCATCATGTCCCTGGAAATCCAATTTGAGAACCTGATTTTAGTCTTTAATGCTGTCCTCTATTCCACTGTGGATCTGAAAAGAATACTTGAAATCTTCAGATTTTGAATAGGAGTATGAAGATCTAATAAGATGTCAGCAAGAAAAAAGCTACTGCAGTATATTTAACAACATACAAAATCTCTTCTGTAGGGGCATCTGGGTGGCTCAGCGGTTGAGCATCTGCCTTTGGCTCAGATCATGATCCTGGAGTCCTGGAATTGAGTCCCACATTGGGCTCTGTGTGGGGAACCTGCTTCTCCCTCTGCCTGTGTCTTTTCCTCACTCTGTGTCTCTCGTGAATAAATAAATAAAATCTTTTTTAAAAAACCCACGTCTTCTATAAAGTTCTGGAACTCCTAAGTCATTATCCTTTTGGGTGGACTTCCTTATCCATCTACACACATTTAATTTTATATCCTCATTGCATAATACATTCTTTTATGTCACATGCCCACTGGACATTATCCCATTCGATGAAAAATATGATACTTTATTGTTTGGCTCTTCTTCAAACTGGATTACTGAAGGATGTTTCAAAGTTAATAACTCTAACTATCTGAAATAAAACCTACTTACTCGCCTAGAGAAAAAAAAATCATACATGCTGCACATACACACTCACTCATAAATTCCCCAACTTTGGATCCCACGTCCTGATATTATCATGAAGAAGAAAGAAGTTACAAGATTAGAAAATTTAAAATCCAAAAAACTATAACCAACATTCAGGAATCATACCACTAATATTATGTCAACTCTAGGCCTAACATTCTTCTGGGTTCTCCAACCTCTGTTATTTCATTTAATCCTCACAAAAATCCAACAAGATAATTCCTTTTACTTTCCCTGTTTTATTGATGATGAAACAGAAGCGCAGGAATTAGCACAAGACTATGTAGGAAATACAGAAACCAGATCTAAACTGAAAGGGACTAGTTTCTGAGTATGAGGCTTTTTTTGTTGTTCCTATAACTGTCTTCCTTTCTCACCCACTAGTACAAATAGAATCTAACACTAGTGAGGGCAGCCAATTTTTTACAATAACTAACATTTTTGATGAAGTGGTCTGTGGCATTCTAAATTACCCACATTCAACTTAGCCTTCCATTATCAGCAGGACCCACTGGAGTGGAATTAGTGAATTAAGACCTCCTACCCAAAGTATAAAAGTATTAAAGACCAAAAAGACATAAAAATCTGTCTCCTTCATGTCTCTGTCTACTCGGTGGATTTCATTTTATTCTTTTGGAAACGTGCACACCTATTGAACCCAAGTATAAAAGGTAATAAGAGAAAATTTCTGCTGTGAATGGAAATGAAATGTGACTATGAAAACATTATTACTAGGAAAGTATTACTTAAGTGGAGAGAAAAAAGAGCATCCTCATGTCAGTCCTTCTGTGTGGCAGGCCACTCGGAAAGGTGGTGAACAATTTCAACATTTATTTGCTCTAGGTCAGCAGAATTCTCTCATAGGTGAAGTATTGCCCGTAGACTCTCACTGAGATCTTGATGTTCTGAGCAAAACCCAATGAATACTTTGCGCTCTAGAAAAGAAACTTGTTATCAGTCTGGAGCCCACATGTGGTAAGGCTGCCTTTAGCTGTAGTTCCTGACCTTTTTTTCTCCCTGAGAAACTATGGCTGTGAAAGGTTCCATCCATAACATTTTTGTCACCTATAATATCTTGCTTCGTTGAAAGCTGTCCCACCTGAAAAGCTTTATTTTCAAAAACGTTGTTACTGCCTTAACCTTACCATAATTAATTCAATAAAAGTTATGAGCACTTGCTTAGATGCAAGGTATTACATTCAACACTTCTAAATGATAACAAGGACAGAGCAAAAAAACACAACTTCTACTGAAGAACCCCCAAATCACGTAATTCAGGAGAAGGGAAATATTTACGTTAAATATTCGAGCTGGGAGTAATTTTTAAAATTTAATCATGGATAAAGAAACAAGTTTAACTAGAGAAGGAAAAAAAGAAACTTGACAGACCAGTGTGCTCTATGCCCAACGCGGTGTTAGCCACAGTGCCGAGTCACTTCAGTCATTCCCAAAGGCACACCCAGAAACTAACTCTTGTTCTTTCCAACTGACAAAGAGAAAGTTACCTGGGTCGCCCCTGGCGCCTGGCTGATCTCAACTTCCAAGGCGGTGGAGGATCTCCCGGCCCCCAGGCCAAGCGACTCTTCACATGCCCTATATTTTGAAGAAACCCGTGGGCCTGGAAAATGAGAGAATGGACACCTGTACCTGAGAAGGACCCTGACAAGACCCAGCGTCCCACAAATAAGAGCTGGTGATCATGACAATAGTGACAGCAGAAACAGAAGCCGACGAAGCCATCATCTGATTCTTCCACTGCACCAGTCAGCCTCTCTCCCACACCCTTCCACTTCCATTTCCACACAAAATGCTGACAGACTTCCCCCTGCCACCTGCCTTTGCATTTGTCCTCCTCTTTCTTATTGTGTTATTTGCATAAAACGATTCTCATCCCTTTCTTCTTTCTACTTTATCTCCTCCCAACCCACCTGATAACCTCTGCCAGCAGCAACCAAGATACTTCTCCAGGGCTTCCACAGTGACAAACTGAACATCTGACAATCACCTAGGGCTGTGGGGTGTTCTGGAACTCGCCTTCACCTCAATTATTTTAAAACTCAGCTCCTGAACAAAGGAGAAAGTTTTAACAACACCAGGTCCACCTCGATGTTATTTCTTCAGTCACACAGAGATTGCTGTAGATGAAGGAAAGAGAAGACAGAGAAAGCGGTTTCCCTTTCTAGTTAAACTTGTTTCTTCTTCTTCTTCTTCTTCTTCTTCTTCTTCTTCTTCTTCTTCTTCTTCTTCTTCTTTTTTACGAAGTCTCCCTGGTAGCTTGGCTGCTGGAAAAAGAAAATAATTTTCATAATAAAGTCTAGCTGTCGTACATATGAAATGCCCCCTACAAAATAACTCCTCTTCTGTAGGATGCTAAAACACAGATTTTCACACCAGAATAATAATTTTAGACTGAAAGGAAGGAATTCTTCCCGCTTTAGCTTTCGTATTCTCTCAAGGTCTGTAATCCAACAAGACAGTATTATCCATTCAAAATGTGATCTGGACCTCTGATGACCGCTAACTTTTACCTCCTTATATAAGCAGGGGATTCAGATCCATGAAGTCAATATATTAAGCAGTGCTCGACCATGGCAGTCCCTGGCAACCACTCAATTCACTGAATGAAGCAATTTGTGTCAGATTCATATGGCTTAGATTTATTTACACAGATTGAACCATTGAGGGTCATTTGATGTTCAAGCCTTATTCTGAAGATGGCACATAATTCAGGAATGCTGAATCAGAAGAGCCTTCCCCAGGGACTAATTCTCAAGAACCAGCATAACATGTATCTGCTTTGTCAATTTCCATTTAAGCAGAATTAAAGGTTACCCTACCAGATGCTCTAGAAGCTAGTAACAAACAGCATTTCCCCCTGTGAGTATTATAATAAATTCAGAAAAGGTCCGGTTCTGACACCCAAAAGGCAGCAACATTATATCACTGACAACATGCTATTAGCAGTCATTTTCACTTATTACTGTTTTTCAGGCTTATACTGGGCTGGCTTATGTTTTGTTTTATTGTATCTTCATAACATTTTCCAATGGAAGCTCGAGAGCTATATTTTTTTGTGTACACACTATAATTTTTCACATAAAGTATAACAATAGCTTCTCGTGGAATCTATGCATTAAAGGACTCAACATCAACTGTATTATCTTCCCAACCAGTTTCTGGACAGAACAGCAATATGCTCAGAGTCTAATGGAATTGAACTTAGCCTTCACCCTCTTTTCCAAAGAGCTTCCTCACAAAAAACTACCAACATACCTCTTCATTCCCATGTCACTCTCATGTGTACCCAATGTACACCTGGACAATTCTTTCCAATATTCCCTTGCCCAAGCCTTCCATCCCCAGTTCTGAACTTCTGCATGTGGTGCTTGTGATAAATAACATTTTCTTTAATCATTGTAGATATCCGAGTACATTCTTATCCAGGTAATTCACAGATAACATACTTTGACTTAAGGCTCAAATGTTACAAGTCAGTTGGTAGTAGTTGGTCAAAGAGAAATAACTTTCTGATTTATTTATTCTAAAGACTAATGAAGAAGAAAAGAGAAGGAATGGAAGGAGAGCACAAGGGAGGGAGGGAAGGAGGAGAGGAAAGAGATTATTTCGGTAGAAATTAGAGGTAAGCAAAGAGAAGTGGCTTTAATCATCGGGGAAGGAGGAAGGCAGTACTAACAAGGAAGAGATACACAGTTAAAGCTCTGAGAGAGCTTTAACCTGGGACAGGGTGAAGTCCTGCACTTCGATAGAGAAACTCTCCATCTCAGAACAGAGTATTTGTCTACTAAGCTGCATAAAGATGACATGGCGGATATTTGCAAATTTTCAGAAGCCTTACTTACAGTTGGGAATTCCCAACACCACAAGTCCCAGTAGGAGACAGGACCAAATTCCAGATAAATGTCAAAATTTCTAGAAACTCACTGCTGGGGCTTCTCCAGTAGGTATGGTATGGGCATGTGCCCTGGGCCACAGCCTTTACATTGGAAGACAGTGTGCAAAAATGTAGAAACTGTGGGAATTCCCATGGGTTGGAGAAGGAGTGTGAGCAGACAAGCTCCTTGGGTAACAGTGGCAGTGGGACACAGTGCAGGTCTAATGCAGAGGAAGTGACACCCCTGTTCTTCTGCAAACTTCTGGCTAGGCCTGCTCTGTGACACCATATTGGGCATTTTTGAACCTATCTACAGAGACCCAAACTGGTTTTCAAGCTCTCCTATTGATTCTGTAACTTATCCAATATTGTTTTATGAAATTACTTCTCTGCCCAAAACAGTGAAAGTGAGGGAGTATATAACTTCACACATGATATATATAAAATATATAAAATATGCATGTGAAATTATATATGAAATACATATATATGTATATATACACACATATGAAATTCCCCTCTCTAGAGCAACAGATTTCTGTCAAATTCCCACAATCTTACAACGCAGTAGAAAGGAATAACACCATTACCATTGGTGTACATTGGATGTACACCAATACATCCAATCCCATTATTGACAGATGAGGAAGCCCATACCCAGAAGAGTTAAGGAGATCACCAAAAGCCAATCAATTCAAAAAGCAGAGTGAGGCCTAGAATGATTTCTAATTAAATGCCCTTCTCGCCACACCATGAAAGTACCTTCATTATTGGGTGTGGTATTTCAGTTATAGATTGCCTTCATATGGATTGAGTTACATTTTGTCTTAAGAAAGATCATTCTAGGTTTGTATTTGATTGAGTTGTCTGTATCTGGTTATCTGTTCACCTATTAGTATTGATATAGGTAGATGATGATGGGGACCTCAGAAAAAGGTAGTTAACCTAGAGAAAGGACTCAATGGAGTAAGAATCAGAGGCATGAGGATATGACAAGCAGGTTTCTGCTATAACACTCCCTGGTTTGGAACATATACTTAGTTAGAGCAACATCCTTTTGTGTGGTGCTGCGTAGCTGGTTTTGCTGCTGTAGAGGCCAGATTTTGAACACTGACACATATAACTATAATAGTTAGAATATTTCCTCAACTCTAGACCATATGAGGAAAACAAAAGGATTTGTTGAAAGGAAATGAACTCAATATACAATGAGAACTTTCTACATGCACAATTAGCTTAAACACAATGACACTTAGCAAAGTTTTACCACCACATTCAAGTCTCAATTTCTGATTTCTCAATGCTTTGCAACAGCTTATAGTCTAGCCTCTGGATTGAATCGGTTTGAAACCCTTTCCTTCTGGAATTGTCCAGGGCTGTAGATAGATATTCATATGTATATGTGAATGCACTTTTGTCCCATGCTCCCTTGGCTTTATGTTGCCTTCATATATCAGGACCATGATTTTTTTTATAAAATAAACTCTTCTTCCCTATACCCAGTAATTGCTGAAATTCTTTGTAAAATGCTGATATTCCAACAGGATTCCTCAAGAGATTTGCTTCTCTCCAACACACTTTGCAAAATTCTTGGCACTAATATACCACCTATTTTCTCCAGAACAGCTTCACTGACCTGAGCATTTTGCACACTAACTCATCTATACCTTACATTTCTTATTTGTCATTTTCTGGCATGACAGGAAAATGGAAAGTCTTGCATACTAATCATACTTTGACAAGTAGCCTACCTTTTTCTTGTTAGGATTCAAGTTAAAATCAGATTCACCATTATGCATAAATGTGGACTTCACATACAGACACACACACACACACACGTACCAGTTCACACCCAGGATCAAGTGGCTGCAAAACCAAAACAGGGAGCCTACCAGATTGGCACAACTTTTATCCCAAGATACTCTTGAAACTCAATCTTTTCCCTAAGCAGAAGGTATTTACTCCTATCTCCTTGAGAAATCCAATTTTAATGACTTCCCCTTCTCTTCCAAAATGAAGCTGAACTGACAGCTCACTTCTAACATCCTTTAAAATTACTGCAAATTATCTACACTATAGAGGATCCGTTGTATGGGTTATCTAAACTATAAATAATCTAAAAATGACACATCCTAGGTTTTATAATGCATTGCCTTTTTGAAACCAAATTACAGCATTAATTATATTTGGCTTCAGCAAATATTAAAATTTCTTTACATGCCCTAAGCCCAAACATCTAATGAAGAGACTGGAGTATAAGCTAGAATCATGCAGTTCCCCAGAGAAAGCCAAACTTAAAGTTTAAACCACTAACAATAACCTACAGAGCAGTTCATCCCCACAGGGCAGGTCAGCTTTAAGCTAGCATCTGTCCTGTCCTTTCGATACGGCAGGTCTGTCCCTTCCACCTCGACTTAGATGATCCTAGCTCGCCTTGCTGGTGGCATAGTCCTTGATACACAGGGGCACACAAACTGCTTTTAATGATATATTTGTGGCTCTCAAAGTGGATAATCAAGGTCTGGAAATGCTATTATTGTAACAGCTGCAACACTAACCCTCTATGAGAAGTTCACTTTCTAGCTGCCTGATGTCTAAGGTTCCAAATGTTTCAAGTCTGGAAGGTGGGTGTGGGGGTGAAGGGAGGCAAAATGACGATCACAGCAGGACCCCTGAAAACATCAAAACACTGTCTGTTCTTGCCTTTTGTGAAGTCGACCCTTGAGCTATTTGTTCGGGTCTCCCTACCAACTTCATGATGAATGAGGTTTTCCAAGGGCTTTTCCGCACAGCGCTGTTATTTCACTGGGGTTCGGTGAGTACTTTAAACAGATGAAGACAAAGAAAGCCAGCCATATAATTCAGTGTCTGATTGCTTTTCCACATGTCAGTGGTGAAAAGTACAACTCCGCCTTGAGCAGCTCTGAGTGGCTGCTTGATTGAATCCAGTAAAGGCTGATAAATTTTGGAATGCTCTTTCAACACAAGAAAAATAGCATCTAGATGGAATATGGAGCTGCGGTGCTTTGCACCTTACAAGAGAAACCTCAAAGAAATCAGGGCTTTTCACCATGGGGCATGAAGAAAGAGAAGCAAAAAGGCATTTCCCACCCCCCTCTCCCAGTCACATCATCAACATCTGGAGGACAAGAGCTGACCCACTTCTTTTTTTAACCTCAAGTGATTTTTTTTTTTGAAGCACTGAGTGCAATTGCAGCATGTAAGCAATGGGTTATTAATTTAGAAGCAAATTAATTTCAATACTAAGTGTTTCCAGAAACAAAATTTTATAAGATGCAGGGAGAAGTACAGAGAAAGCTTATTCTACTTTTATAATACATTTTCTACTGCCTGGGGAAAGAAAAGTGTCCTCGCTGTACTCCAACAACTTTCCCCAGATGGGTTGAGGAAAGAGACATAGTACTAAGATCCACGGGAGCTATACCTGTGGAGTCTAAGCAGCCCCTTTGTCTCTACAGATAAGAAAATCTGATCATACTGGAGCTAGTTGACCAAAAACAAGGGATAGAGAGCAGGATCAAACCCTAGGATACAATTTAGTGCAAAAGAAGCCCTGGGCTAAGCACAGAGTCACCTCCTTGACTCAGTTGCAGAAACATCACCTCTTGGTGCCTCAAAACCTTCCCTTGAGGGTAATTTTTGCTTATATATTGCTTTGCAAGAGTTGCCATAAAAGGCTTTAAGTAACACATCCTTGAGTAAAAGCTTTCCCTAGGACTCCAGGCACAGTATATTCCATGTAGCTAAATAACAACAGCTCACAGTAAAATTACACATAATCAATAGTCTGTCCACTGATCCAAATGCCCCAGGGGCCCATTTCTGAGGATTTTATTGTATATCTATCCCAGGCGTGCATATGGTGGAGCCTACTGATTCACACACAGCTGTTTTTCTCCTGTTAGTGCATGATTATTTTCAAGTGTTTTACTAGAACAGATGTTTTAAGAGCATGCTGAGTACACGTCTTTCCTCAACTTTTTTATTTACGTACACAGCAGATTGCCATGCTGCTGTCCTTTTGATACTGGAGGGGTGGGGACGTGGTGCAATCAGCAAACAACGTCAATTTTCTTCAACATTCTCGAGCCGAGACACTTCTGGCTAGCTCCATCCCCACAATCCCCGCTAGCAGAGACCCTCTTGGTCTCCATTCCTCTGTCACTTGTTCTTCCCCTGATCCTTCCTCTCATCACACTGTTTGAACTTGGTTTTTCCACACTGAGATTTTTCATGTCAGAGCCAACTGAATACACCAACGTCCTATATAGAATGCAATTTTCTCTGTTGGGTTTGTGCCTGCTCCAAATCGTTGAATTTAGATAACAGCATATTTCCTGAAAGTCACCATGTACTTCTGCTTGAACCTACTGCAAAGTCAATCCTATCCTGGTGCTACAAAAATCTGTTACCATGGAAAATAATATTCTGCCTCACGTTCATCAAAAGAGGCTGCCAACCTTGTCGATTGTGCATCAGCAGAATGTACATAGCCCTAAATGGAAGAGTTTTCCCACCTAAAGAACGTGATTTCAGGTCTTTAAAGCAGAGGCTACAGATGGATTTGTGCCTTCAATAGGATGTTAAGTGATTCTCCAAAATATCTTGGTAGGAAAGTAAAGGTTCTTTTCTGGTGCTCACTCCTTGCCAGTTTATAAACTGTTTCTTTCAGGATTAACACAATTGTTCAAAGCACTTTAGAATATTTCTAAATTTAGAATATTTGAGGAAGCTAAGTGGAGACGGGAAAAGAGTGATGAGCCTTTTCAATACCTCTCTGCCCATCTAGAGAGGGCATTCCCCTTCACAGGACTTAAATTCAGGACAGCTTTATTCTTTCCACAAATGCATCTTCAATTCAGAGCTTTAGGAATTGTCAAATGTCAAAATCAAATGGCCATTTCATGTCAAGCTCCTTTTCACAGCGAACCAATCATCTCATAGTTGATAGTTCTACCAACATTAACAGAGTTCCAGTTATAATCTATGTACTCTACTACATGCTGGGGACCTTGGTGGGAGGACACATGGCCATTTTCTGGTAGAGAAGTAACACGGCACCCCCAGTAATTAGACTCTTGAGCCACAAGAGCCTTGCTCAGAGGACAGTACCAAGGTCACTAGGGAAGTACTCATTTTCTATCCACACAAATGAACTGACTCACTTTGAAGTAGAATTTCTGTAGAAGAGAATTTCTCTTTCCCTCCCTTCCATTCCATTGAATATTTCTGACTGAGAAAGAAGGACTAGCATTGGTGAAAACAAATATTAATTATCAAAGCAGTGTGATAAGATGCTAAATGGAACTTTCCTTGTAATTGTGGCATGTCAGTTGAAGTATCAGGACTGAGGACACCGGATGAAGAGACATTCCTCTTTCTAAGGAGAGATATTAGAGTGGTTTTGTTTTGTTTTTTAGATTTTATTTATTTGGGACACCTGGGTGGCTCAGCAATTGGGTGGCTGCCTTCAGCTCAGGTGATGATCCCAGGATCTGGGATCGAGTCCCACATCAGGCTCCTGCGAAGAGCCTACTTCTCCCTCTGCCTGTGCCTCTGTCTCTGTCTCTCTCTCTCTCTGTCTCTCATGAATAAATAAATAAAACTTTAAAAATATTTAGATTTTATTTATTTATTTGAGAGAGAGAGAAAAAGTGAGAGAGTGAAAGCATGAGTGGGGTAGGGGCAGAGAAAGAAGCAGCCTCCTTGCTGAGCAGGGAGCCTGATGTGAGGCTTGATCCCAGGACCCTGAGATCATGATTTGAGCCAAAGGTAGACACTTAACCAACTGAGACACCCAGGCATAAAGAGGCTAGAGTATTCTTGTAAGACCTATTAAAGTCTTACAAGACTTTGGCAGGACTTGCCTGTCAGTATCCATCTCCCACTTACCACCCACATAAGAGAAGGCTAGAGAGTCATTAAGGAGTTTATGTGAAGGGAATTTATAGAAGTGGAAAAGGTGGTGGCATTATGCTCCCCTCTGCCTACCATAGGTACTTGACCTGTAGGAAGGGAAGTAGCTTTTCACAAGCAGATGGTTTCCTGATAACTATATCGGAGGCCAGCCCTAGACTACCACTGAAGTGGAGTGCAAGTAAATTCTTGGGAGAAATTTTTTTTTTTTATTTATTTATGATAGTCACACAGAGAGAGGGAGAGAGAGAGAGAGGCAGAGACACAGGCAGAGGGAGAAGCAGGCTCCATGCACCGGGAGCCCGACGTGGGATTCGATCCCGGGTCTCCAGGATCGCGCCCTGGGCCAAAGGCAGGCGCCAAACCGCTGCGCCACTCAGGGATCCCTTCTTGGGAGAAATTAACACACATTCTTATATTGGGGGAAATTCAATAAGCAGCCTCACGCCTGTAAAAGCATTTATGTAGAAGCATAAATGTAGGGGCCATCTAAAGCATATGGCTATGCCAGAAAAAATCATCACAGGGCAAGAAGGGAGCACAGCATTTGTTCAGACTTGAATAGAAATAAATTTGAAATTTCTGTGGCTGGGCAACACCTTGGAGAGAAACAAGGCATGAAATGCCTGAAGGGGCCTCACTTAAGAAAGCTAACTGTAGCAAAGTGCTCCCAGCAGGAAGTACCCTGTAGGGTCTGGGCTATCTGGGGAAGGGTCACAATGTTCACTAACTCCCATGAAGGAAGAGTAGAGGGTGGTGGAGGGAGCGAGAGGCACTGGTTAAGTCAGCATCTATGCAACAGAAGAGTATAGAGAAGTAGAAAACAACTCAAAACCATTGTAGGGTCTATATTGGTTAGCATGAGCCACCATAACAAAACACCCTACACTGGGTGACTGAAACAACGGAAATTTATTTTTCACCATTCTGGAGGCTAGGAAGCCCAACATCAAAGTGCCAACCAGTTTGGTTACTGGTTAAAGCTCTCTTCCTGGTTTGTAACTGACCATCTGATCACAAGGTCCTCACATGGTGGAAAGAGAGAGGGAGTTCTCTGATATCTCTGTACACAGGCACTAATCCTCTCATTTCAGGGCTCTATCCTTATAACTTCATTTAACCTTAATCACTTCTGCAAAGTCCCTATCTCCAAATCCAGTCACATTGAGGCTTACGGCTTCCACATTTGAATCATGGCAGGAAACAATTCTGGCTACGGCAGTTTCATTTAAAAATAAATAAATAAATAAATAAATAAATAAATAGGCTATGGGAAGGCATCTGATGAAAACAAAATCATAGGCAATCTCTACCCACAAGCAAAATATCTTAAGAGTTGGGAGAAAAAGTGACTGATTTTGTGCTTAAATCTTCTCTGAGGAAAAGAAATGGTAAATGATCTGTAAGTACAAAAACGTGCCAGAAGGGAAATTCATTAGAAAAGCAAATCACAATGAGGAAAAGAGGAAAAAGAAACAGGGAGCATGAGCCTATTGTGTTCACAAGAAACTATATAACTAATTGAATGCATATGGAGTCTTTGGTTGATTTATGGTGGGAAATAAATTTAAATATAAATGCCATGTTAAAAATGATGTAGGATCTTAGACTTTAAAACTTTGAGTTTGTAGAATACATAAGTATGTAGAAAAGTTTAAAATAAAACTGACTTGAAGAAAGAGAAATTATAGAAAGGAAAAATTCAACTCTGCATTTACTGCATTTATAAGAACCTGATTTATAACCAAATATTTGAGGAAAATGTGTTGGCTTGCTTGAAAGAATAAAGGAAAATGTAAATATACTACATAAATGTGTTGGTTATTTATTATAAACTCTAAAATCGTCTATGCTTCCTGTAGGGAAAAGAAACTACAGCAAGATGTGAATTTAAAGTAATAAAGTTCAAGATGGTAGACTCTGCATATGCCTTTGCCTCTTCTCCTTTGAAACTCATTAAAATGGCAGTTAAAAAAGACACAAGGAAGTAAATTCATAAAAGTGCTGAGAACATATGGGACACCAATGGACCAGATATTTTTGCAGATTTCTGGATGACAGAGCAGGGAATAGAATGGTTCTATGTATACATGAAAGCAGAGGGAGCCATCACTCAAACCATGATCAGAAGGGAGGGCTAAGGCAGGAAGTTAATCGTGGAACCTTCCAGAAAGAGCAAGTAGAAAGAGCAGGAGGACCAATTGCCAAAATTTTTAAACGCAATAAAATGTTTGGAAAATAAAGTTGATACATTCTTCAGACAATAGAGCAGAAAGGACGAAGAAATTCAAAATATGAGCAAAAAGATAAGAGACATACAAAATCAATCCATTGGCCAGCATCTGATTAACAGAAATCCTATAAAAATGAAACACAGGTACAAAGGAAAAGATTCCATTGTACCCTGATGAGTGGCCTGGGGGCATGTAATAGAATCCAGAAGAAAAGAAATGGAATCCTCGCACACTACATGTCTCAGCAGTAAAAAATAATTACATACTTATAGTAATATAAAAGATTGATTATTTTTAGCCTCAAAGGCAACAAACATAGTCAGAAAGCACAGAAAGTATGGTTGTAATTGCAGAACAGACTGTAAATGTTATCAACCTTGACAATATAAAAGCCAAAATTAAATTGAAGGAACGTGGGAAGAAAAAAAAATGTAAAGAAAAGGCAAGGGAGAAGGTAAAAGAAGGGACTAAAGTTTTCATCATAGAGCAAAATCAAGTCAACTGATTAAAGTAAAGGGAACAAGAGATAAGATTATTTATATATTTTGTAAAGTTATGAAAAGGACCAAAAGTAAAACTGAAAATACTAATGTAACCACCAAAGTTAAGGGAAAGGATGAAGGAGCCAAATCATCATCTCTCACAGCAGGGAGTAATAGGAAATTGTACAAGGTCATTGAATTAAGAAATCGGGGTTGATGAATTTTTTTCAATAACTACCAGAATTTCTTTTTAATGCTTAAAAGAGATGCTGGTGGAAATGAACCTGAGAATGTGAGGAATAGGGCAAGAGGGTTTCCCTCCTCTTTATAAGCTCACCTATATCCCCGATGTCTTACCTTGTGTATGTATTACTTGGACAAAAACAAATAAGAACAAATTCACCGGGGGGATCCCTGGGTGGCTCAGCAGTTTGGCACCTGCCTTCTATTCAGGGCATGATCTTGGAGTCCTGGGATGGAGTCCCACATCGAGCTCCCTGCATGGAGCCTGCTTCTGTCTCTGCCTCTCTCTCTCTCTCTCTCTCTCTCTCTCTCTCTCTCTCTCTCTGTCTCTCTCATTAATAAATAAATAAAATCTTAAAAAAAAAAAAAAAAAGAACAAAGTCACCAAAGCTAAAGTATTAAGCCAAAGCCAACTGTCTCCTTTTTCCACATGCTGAGTGAAGTCAGGGCCATGGCCAGGTGTGGAACGCAGATTTTAATCTTGGAAGGAACTGAATGACATTTTAAAATAGTCAATGTAAGTAACTCAGTATATATAGGAACTGAAACCATCCTGTGTCTTTTCTCTCTCTGTGTATCCCTCTCTCTCTCTCTCTCTCTCTCTCTCTCTCACACACACACACACACACACACACAAACCACACATGCACACACCCCACAGAATTTGCACATATGATTGTACCCTTTCTCTGTTGAGACACACAACACACTGTAATTACTACTTCTTCACAGAGTCAAATAATAAATCCTTGGATAAAAATTAACTCATTCTAAAAATAAATTCTGTGTTCAAAGACACAAAGTGTGGAATAAAAGGTAAACAACTTTTTACCAGCTTCCCCAAGTAAAATGGTCAAAATAGGCAAAGACCCCAACCAGGCTACTACACTCCTAACACACTTGATTTAACCAAAGTGTGGGTTAGTAACCTCTTTCTATAAAGGATTAGAGAGTAAACATTTTAGGCTTTGTGGATCGTACTCAACTCTGCCACTGTAGCATGGAAGCTGCCATAGACAATATACAATATATGAATGTGAATGGATGTGTTCCAATGAAACTTATTTACAAAACAGACTGTGGACAGTATTTGGCCACAGGATATAGTTTGCCCATCCCTGAACTAAAGGATCAAGGACATTAAGACATTTTCCAATTATTAAAAAGAAAGCACATATTCTAACTTAAATAACTTGTGGCTAAATTATAATAAAAACAATATCCTGGGGCAACCCAGGTGGCTCAGCGGTTTAGCGCTTGCCTTCAGTTCAGGGCCTGATCCTGGAGACCCAGGATCGAGTCCCACGTCAAGCTCCCTGCATGGAACCTGCTTCTCCCTCTTCCTGTGTCTCTGCCTCTCTCTCTCTCTCTCTCTCTGTGTGTGTGTGTGTGTGTCTCATAAATAAATGAATAAAATCTTAAAAAAAAACTATATCCTTTCAATTATTGTTATATATAATTCCTGATGTTCAAATGCCTTTTGAATAAGTTCTGGTAAAATAAAAAAAATAAAAAAAATAAAAAAAACAAAGCTAAAGCATATTCTCTTTCCTTCCCATAATTCACACATCAATAAAATAAAAAGACCCTTTTAGCTAGCTAACATATTTGATCTCCTCTTTCTCCATCAAAATGAGAAGCCCAATGGTTTCAACTTCGGTTACATTTTAAAATATTGTTAAAGGAAAAACTGTGGCCCTCTCTCAACATCAGTGGACAATGACATCTAGCTTTAGATTGCTACAAGGGATGTTTAATGCCTTCAAATAACCGACATCAGGTAAACATAAAGATGAGCACCTGTCAAGGACATAGATGACTCCCTGAAGCCTGTAACCTTAATCACAATCAAATCACATTTGTTAAGCAACTTGGTGTTCCTGGGGCCAAGTAAATATTCTACTAAGTTTGTTTGTTTGTTTGTTCAATGAATTGGCAGTGTGGATAAAAAGTAAAATTCAAATATCATATCAGCTTTCACATGAAAATCCTGATTATATTTCTGATGGCTGTGAGCAAAGTAGTGTCCTAAATAGAATTCTACAGAGCTTTAATGATAGGATCAAAAAGGATAAAAAATCACAAGTGACAAGGAAAAGCTCATTTGATATGTGACCAAAACAAGGGATATTGAGATATCTTCCAGCCACACAAAGAAATCCTCAAAACTAACTTGGGCAGTTCCTATCAGATCCTACATGATTATAATTATAATGCCAAGTGCAAAGAGGAAAAACACCCAAACCTTACAAATCATGGTGTATCCAAGAATGAAGGAGACTGTCAACAATGGCACGTGTACAAAAAAATTTAATTCTAACTAAAATGAATGTTGTACGACAGTAGAAGACAGGTTTGGGAAACGTGAATTTTGTTTTGTGTCATGTTGTGTTTTGTTTTGTTTTGGCAGCTTTAGAGAAAAAAGAGCTCATGAACATACCCAGTAAATACACACCTGAGTACACACCAGCATGTATACACACAAAGCAAGGGAGGCTATTTGAGATTCAGTAAGATTTTTTAAATGATCAATTCTCTCTGCAGCCACTCCAAATCCTTCATAGACAAAGGATATTTCCCAATTCTAACCAGAAGAAAAATATAAGATCCGCACACAAAGATTATTTGTTCAAATGCCGCCTCAATCTTCACAGATACTTTTTAATCAACATGCAAATGAGGCATGCTTCCCTGCAAAATTACTGGTTCCTTATTTAATTTTAGCATTAAAATAATAATTGGCACCTAAAGACTATTCCTTAGCCCAAAGGCTTTTAACGTTTGAAAACTGTATAAGCACTACTCAGCTGAACATACACATTCATTGTAAGAAATAGGAAAAATCATTGTTATAAATGAAGGCTTCTTTTTCTAGGAAAAAAAATGCAAAGTAAAAGTAGGTCTAAAGGAACACCCAGTCCTCTTTCTTGTCAGTTCTGCCTTTGCTTACTGTGTTTAGATACACACATATCCTATAAAATGACCCAAATTCTTGTTATTTCTTATTCCCTATCTTGTAATCAAAGCTGCCTATTATCCAAGTCTGGGGTGACCAGCTAATGATCTGCAAAAGAATTACAACCAAAGCTATCAGTGACTGGTAAAGAAGAGTATCAGCCCTTCCCAAATAAAAATGCATTTGACAGGAACCCTCCATGCTGTGGGCTAGTGGCATCCTGTGTGTTCTGTGACTGAGTCAACGGGACAAACAGCTCAGGGCCAAGGGGCCTTAAGCATCTGTGGAGTGACACCATCTATTCCATTCTCTAGCTAACCTACACATAGACCAGCAATGTCTACTTAAATAGACTCATCAATGTGGACTCTGGTGACATGGAAATTCACAATAAAAGTCCAGGGAAAAGAGTTCTCCATGACAAAATGCTTCAAATAACCAAAGCAGATAACTCAATCTGTGGAAAGAGTGGTTGAGATCACTGGTGAACTGGCATCTTTAAGCAAGACATCTCTTATACACTGTCAGTTTGAAGTTCATTTTTAAATCTCCATGAGGCTATATGCTGGTGCTTTCTAAAACATACTAAATGAATGTTTAAAAGTTAATATGCTTGGGGCACCTGGTGTCACAATCGGTTAAGTGCCTGACTCTTGGTTTCAGCTTAGGTTGTGATCTCAGGGTCAGGAGATCGAGCCCCACATTGGGCTCCGCACTCTGTGTGGAGATTTTCTCTCTCTCCCTGCTCCTTCCTGCCCACTGTGCATGTGTGTGCCCATGCACACGTGTATTCTCTTTCTTCCAAATAAATAAATCTTTTTTTTTTAAGTAATTATGTTTGAGATATATGAGTGAGATAAATAGATTGATGGTGGATAGATGATGGATACATTTCATACACTTATATATTTATACCATTATATGATAGAGACGAGAACAGAATTAGTATTTCTCAAAATGGATCCAAGAACCACATGTATCTGAATCATCGGCTATTTCTTTTAAAACACATATTCCTGGGCCCCACCACAAAATTTTTGGTATAGAATGTTTAGACAAGCCATTAGATCTACACTTTTAGTAGATTCGCCAAATGACTTTAATGGTGGTATTTCCACAGAATGCTCTATTATATTGCTTCCAGGTCTATTGATGCCCAACTTCATGGCAATATGCGAAATATCTTCAGAAATAAGATAAGAGTTTCAAAATCAACAATCTGAAAACAGTAGTCATCTCCTCCTAGGCCACCAGGATACTTGTCTTGGTGACAATGATAGCACAAGAAATAAATGAATGAAAAGAAATAAATGAAAACATCAAGTCCTCTTTATTGCCTAGGCTGGAATCTGGTATATAGTCACATCTCCCTCATTTTATTGGTCAAAGGAGTCACAGGTCCAAACCCAAAGTCACACAAATAGCACTGTCTGTTTTATAAGGCCGTCTACCTTAAGAATGTGTCAAATATGATCAAGTAAGTGTTGACAGAATAGGCAGAAACAGGGGTGGGGGTTCTGAGCTGAAGGGTAATTAAGTGAGTAAAATAAGAAGGAGCCTTCTACAGTGAAAATAATGTTCAATAAATCAAGTAATGTAACTCAATAATCAAGTAACTCAATATTGTGCAAATGAATTTTGCATGCATTCCCCCCCCCCAAAAAAAAGAAAGAAAAAGAAAACAAACATCTTCCAACTGTTGCAGCAACTTATACAAGTGACTGACTTCTCTAGATGAAGTTACTTACCTACTAATGATGCCTGAGCTCAGGCTAGAAACCATTCCTTTTCCAGTTATGCCTTGTGGATTCCTCTCTAAAATAACATCCACCAGTCCTGCAACCAACACTGAAATTATTACAGTCTATTTTTAAAAGAAGTTAATTTTTATTTAACAAGATATCAACTGAGTGCTTAAAATATTTCCCATTCTTGAGTCTGATCTGATGAGCCTTCAGGAAACTTACTATGGGAATTTAGATATGCAAGATAAGCCAACTATGTAAAATGGAGAAATAACATATCATTCATATTTAGTATAATTCAATTCAACAACTATCCTTTTCTTTCAGCCCAAGTACTAAGCTCTGCAAAGAAAATGAGTCAGGGAAAGGACTCAGAAAGAGATACAAAGTATAAACATTTCAAAGAAAGGAGAGATCACCTTAAGGAAATCAGGAAAGCTTTCATAGGGAAAATGGCACAAATGAGCCTTAAAAGATAGGTAAAATTTCAATTGGTTCAGATCTAGAAAATAAAAAAGGGGGAAAATCCAGGCAGTGAGAGCAACATGAACAAAGATAGACAAGCAGAAGTTAGAAGTAAATTTTGCACATCACAGCACAGAAGTTGAAACCATCAATATATCAAACATCTCACATGAGTTAACTGCCATATCAGGTGCTGGAAATACAAAAATTAACATAAGCCGAGTCTCCCTCTGGAATTCACAGTATGGATAAAAGCTGAGTTATCAGTGGAGAAGCTCAGAGGATAATAAGAATGTGACAGCAGAGCCACAAAGCAAGACTGCACATTGGAAGGAGAAGAAGGAATAGCCAAGGTAAGAAGGTTAAACAGGAAAGACACTTGGAAAAAAAAAAAAAAAACTTGGAACCTTCATTTACATCACATTCAAAGGTCAAATACTCCTCCCAAAGAATTTCTAAAGATTGAGGATAAAAGGATCAGCAATCCAATAGAACATGAGTCAAAGATATGGACAGTTCACAGAAGAGAAAGTGGAAGTAGCCCTTACACATAGGAAAAGATGCTTACCCTGGCTGTTGATAAGAGACGTGTAAGTTAAAGCTATACCAAGATACTATTTCTCACCAGTCAGACTGACAAAAACCTTATGCTTGGCAGTTCAGAGTATTGTTGGCAAGGCTTTAAGGAAATCAGTGCTATCATATGTTGCTGGAGGAGATACAAAAATGATACCCCTCTAGAGGGGAATTTAGCAATATCCAAGATACTTTTTTTAAAGATTTTTTTTTAATCTTAGAGAGAGAAAGAGGGCAAGAGCAGGGGCAGGAGCAGAGGGAGAGAGAGAGAGAAAGAGGGAGAGAGAGAGAGAGAGAATCTCAAGCAGACTCTCACCTGAGTGCAGAGCCTCACGTGGAGCTGGATCCCAGGACCCTGAGTCCATGACCTGAGCCAAAATCAAAGGAGTCAGACACTTGCCAGACTGAGCCTCCCAGGTACCCCAAGAATATAGTAGATTATATATGTGGCTTGCATTCTACTCCACTGGACAGTGCTCCCCTAGATCTAATTACCACTTGACAAAAAATTTGCAGGAGAGAAGGACACATTGAAAACACCCAAGGATACAATTAGCTAGATTCAGCATGATAAAATTCTAACAGACAAATGATTCCTATTCCAAAATAGATGGCATGAACAGGAGAACTGAATTCAGACTGACTCCTGAATAATTCTAAGGAATTATCATTAATGCTTAGATGTGCTAATGCCATCAGGGTTATTTTTTTAAGTTTTTATACATTAGAGAGACACACTGAATTATTTATCATTCAAATAATATGCAGTCTGAGATTCACTTTAATCTCCTTAAAAATAAAGTATGGGGAGATGGGAAAATCAAAGCAGCAAAATGTTGACCATTATTGAAGCTGGCTTATAGGTAAACAGGGATTCGTTATACCACTTTTGCTTCTCCTGTAGATATTTGAAATTTTTCACAGTTGAAAAGTTTTCTAAAAGGGAATTACTGAAATATAACAGTATCCTCTGGAGAGTTCCATGTCTTTGATGCTACCAGGAGGGAAAAAGTGAACATCAGCCTCCAGGACTACAGAGAGATCCAGGAAGAGACCACTCAGTAAAACCACTGGGACTTACTAATTTCCTAGGACAATCACAGTCTCCCAAAAGGTGATAGAAAAACCAGAGTGCAAAGGCCTGAAATGGCAAAAATATATGAGATAATTTTTATAAGGCTTTCAAGCCATTAACGAAAAGAGAGAAATTTGATATAGAATACAACGAAGTATCACAATGATTAATAACTAAATACCTCAGTATCACTGAGTCAACTACATATTTCTGCAAGTCACTAAATCTTTAAAAGTATGGAAATGGCACTAGGTTAGAAATCAGAAGATCTAGATTCTTATTACAAACATTAAGTGTAAGAGCACATCCATCAGTGGGAAAAAAAAAAGTAGTCATTTTAAAGATGTAAAACTATAGGAATGTGGTTTGGGTTCATTGTTCCCTCAAGGTACCTAAGAAGTGGAGAGGGTACAGGCCATAAAAAAAAAAAAAAATAGCCAGGAGAGTGAAATTCAATGCCTTTTTCAACCAGTGGGCTCAAGACACAACCATCATCTCTGCTTTGTACATGAGCAGAGAGTTGGAGGGATCCCTCAAACCAGAAACAGAAATAAGTCACCAGGCCCAGACTTGAGTGTGTATCTGCCTTTAGTTAGTGCAAGGAAGTAATTTATTACCATCGGGCTACAGGGAAAGTTGGCGCTGACTTGGTCCACATGTCCCCTACTGTGAACTATCTCCAGATGTGAGCTAGAAATGCTGCACATCATCAGAAAGTTGAGTAAGTCTGAAACATCTCGTGAAAAAGCTCCAGGCAAGTTTGAGGGAAGAGGTCAAGTGTGAGGGCAGGAATTCCTGGGGCCCACAGCTCTAACCTGCTGGCTCTTTCATCTGACTCCAAATAAATAACTTGTAACACAAAGTATATCATCAGTGCATTTATTCAACAAACATTTCTTGAGGCCCCAGTATGGTTCAGACTCCACTCTGGGTGTTAGAGGTGGAAAAGTAAATGTTCTTCACCACAATAGTGTTAACACTAAGGACAGTATCAGGACAGTTTTGAATGCAATGGAGCTTTCCTTACAGGTGAGGAGGACCAGAGAAGAATCAGTATGAGCCAACATGAAAATATCTTCCTGACCCAGAGGAAGCTGATCTGTTTACCCACACCTTGGGAGAGACCAAGGAAGCAGGTTCTATTAGAAAGCGGTGATGAGGGATCCCTGGGTGGCGCAGCGGTTTGGCGCCTGCCTTTGGCCCAGGGCGCGATCCTGGAGACCCGGGATCGAATCCCACATCGGGCTCCCGGTGCATGGAGCCTGCTTCTCCCTCTGCCTATGTCTCTGCCTCTCTCTCTCTCTCTCTCTCTCTCTCTCTCTGTGTGACTATCATAAATAAATAAAAAAAAAATTAAAAAAATTAAAAAGAAAGCGGTGATGAACAAAGCAACTGCAACCTATAAAGAAATACAGAGAAAATAATTTCACAGAAAACTGAGAGAGAGAGCAGGGTGGAGGAGGTGGGGGATGCATACAGAGAAATACAAAGGGAAACAACTGCAACAAGATAATACACTTTATCAACACTTCCCATTTTGAGTAGATAACAACTTCCACTGGTCATAGCAAGAGCCTCTCTGCATAAGATTCAGAATTTGGAAGTAGTTAAAACACACAACTACTTCAGGCTAGAAGGAACACTGCCAAATTTCATCTGCAACTAGACAGAGCAGAATATCAATCAGAAAATTTCAAGTGTGCTCAATTTTATGCTCTTGTAAGCTCTAGGATACTTTCCCTTGGCTTTTTTCAGAAAGTACACTTTACCTTGAGCACTACAATTTTATCTAGGTCTGTTCTCACCTTGGTCAAAAGTCACAAAGGGAACATAGGATGGGGGTCCTACCTCTTCTCCAAAGTAAGGTCCTGGAACTGGAGTAGCTCAGAGACAGGCAAGAGGTGACACGTTTTACGAAGCAGGAAATTCAAATCAAAGATGGATAAAGTTGGATGCTGCTTCCAAATTATGGAATTTCCTTAGAAATTCACCCTATGAATAACCTGAGTAAGAAGCTCCTTGCTCAACTGCTCCTTGGTCTCCACCGCACAGAACAACTCCATCACACAGGTGCTTAAGTCTTGCCTCCTTCACTAGGGACTCTCGCTGGCTCCACCTTATTTGACAGGATTGGTTTGATACATAGTTCCTCCACCTGACAGCAGAGGGCAATGTGGAGCTTTTGGCTTGCACGGGTTCCGCCCCTGTTAAGCTCAGTGTTAATAATTGTGAACACAAACGTGCAACTATGTGTTCTCTCATCCAGAAGCACAAAATTAGAAAAAAGTTGGCATATAAAGAAGACAAAGATGGGGCGCACTCATGTAAAAAGGAAAGAAGAAAGAGAAAAAAAACCCACACACAGTATCCTGTCTCAATTAATCACATGTTCATGTGCCTCTTGAACTCACTATGACAGTGTCATTGGTCCATCTTTTGTTTATTTCACTTCATGAGCTCCTTGTCATTTAATTAATGTTTTTACATGAAACATGAAATTTCTTTATCAATTCATTTTGAAAATATATTCTGACTTGTTAATCTCTCTCTTCTTTAACCAGAAGATTTCTATAGCTTACATTACAAGAAATGACAAGGGCAATTATCATTAAAAACTGAACAGAACAAAGCTATGGTAATGAGGAGCGCTACAATTCATTCACCAAGACGCTAGGTGATAAAAGGATAAAATGAACCTACCTCTGTCTTTCTGATAACAAAGCAATTACAACTTGTAAAGTAATACGGAGAAAATAATAATTTAATGGAAAACTGAAAGAATGGTAGGCACAGAGAAATACAAAGGAAAACAACTCTGCACAAAAGATAATTCACTTTATCAAAACTTTCCATTATGAGTTGAAAAAAACTTGCCAAAAATGTCAGGATGCACGGCAATATTTTTCCCAGGAAAAATAATTTTCTCTTATTAGTATTCAGAAGGCTGCTAGCAGAGTGATACAATGAAAAAAGTTCAATCTGTCTTTGAAAGTAGTAAGCAATAATGCACAAGGAGAGGTAAAGCAGGGATAGCATAATACACACACACACGCATATACACATACACACACAGACATGCACAGATATATACACACATACACACACACACACACACAGATATACATACATATAACACCAACAAACATACAAGGCTTAGGTTGGCATTCTAAGAATCACAGACCAGAGACCCCGGAATTAACATTCTGGACAAACAAATGACATTTGGACAAAGTGAGAGACGGGAGCCCTTGTGACCTTCAAAGATGTGTGGGACACACAGCCAGCTGCCGGGACAGGATGAGCAGTCCCTGTGCAGGGTCACATACGCCCAGGCTGGCAGAAAGCATATCTGTAGACCAGTGCCAGTTAAGACTTGCTGGTTGAAAAGTGTTCATTAAGGAACTTAAGCATAAAATTGACAACCAAGGCATCTAAGCTTCTGTGTGTAGTCCTGAAACTCACTCCTGGAGTCTTAAATCACCCCCGTTGTTTCATCTCTAAATTGGGAACGGCACTGCTTACCTGTCAGGGATGCCGTGCAGATCGGGTAATGATTACAAAGTACTCTGGAGCTCAGTATTAAATATTACAAAATACAACACAAGCTAGAATCTGGCCCCCACAGCTGACATGGCTCCGTACTGCTCACGTCACAAATCATGTCACTCTCCCTGGTGTCGCTGAGTGCCAGAGAAGAAGCCTGGAAGGCAGGCTTTACTTCCCACATTAGGGAGAGTTGTGTCTTCCCACAGTGGCTGTGATACGGTACTAAAGCAGATATAAAGAATGTGCATCCTTTATGAATGAAGAACAAAAGCTGAAAGCTGGAGTGTTTTCTGCTTCTTACACACAGACTGCATTTCTCTCTCTCCTCCCTCCTCCTTCTCCCATGCTCCTTTTCTCATTTCTGCGTTTTCGTGCTCTTTCACACATACACTTATTCTTAATGGTAGCTTCTTAGCTTTACTATGAAATAAAGTTAATGTCCCATTTATGCATAGCATAACATGTCAGCCCTTCCCAAAGCCACAGTCCCGGAATGGCCCAACACCATGACGACCTGTAAACTTATGGATGAGGAACATGTCGTAATTTAGTGCAGTCTCTCATCAGATGCTTGAATCCTCTCCATGACATGCTTAACATGCCTCCAGTGATGATGAACTCACTCTATTCACAGCCTGTTGCACTGACAAAATTCTTATTTGACAGTTGTTTTGTACATTGTTTAATCTGTTTCCCAATCATTTTCATCCTTGGTTTAGTTCTGTCAAAATTCTACAAAGCCTGGCTTGGAATTCTTCAAAGCTTTACCCTTATCAGCATAGACACAGAATACTTGATCTTTGCAAAGGACAGCCCTATTCTGACAGCCACGGGGTCATTTTTTTTAAAAGATTGATTTTAGAGAGAGAAAGAGTGAGCAGGGCAAGGGCCTCTCTCTCTATGTCTCTCATGAATAAATAAATCTAAAAAAAAAAAAAGAAAGAAAAAAGGAAACAGAGAATCCAAAAGCAGACTCCCTGCTGAGTGTGGAGCACAACGTGGAGCATGATCCCAGGACTATGAGATCATGACCTGAGCCGAAACCAAGAGTTGGCCACTCAACAGACTGAGCCACTCAGGTGCCCCCCACTGCAGGGTCATTTTTAAAGGAATCAAGATCTTACTTCAATATTAAGGGCTTTAGTAATATGTGCTTATTTATAGGGACACAGTCAGATAAGTGAGGAGAACAGAAGTGGGCAGGAGTTCCCAGGGGTATCATGAACAGCAGAGATGCACTGGTCCATGCCACACAGCTAGCCAGCAGGTTTGCTTGGCTTGAGAAGAGAGCCTGCACTGTATGAATAGAGCTGCAGGTTAGTGGGGCAGGAGTGGGATGGATATCAAGGAGAATGCAAAGCTCATGAATGGTTTGAAACTGGTGACATGTGCAATAAGTTACAAATGTCTGCTCTATTTGGTTGTCACTAATTTTCTAAGGTTTGGAGATACTATAAAAGTCATTATTTAAACAAATATTTAAGGAGTGTTTGTTAATCACCTTCTCCAGGCACTGGGAACTCAGTGGTAAAAAAGATAGACCGTTAAAGTCCTTGCCCTCATGGAATTTACATTCTAGCAAAGGATATGGACAGCATACAAGTAAATAAACACAGATTACCACATGGTGCCCTCTAGAAAAAGAAAGCAACTTCCAGCCATATTATCTTCGATCTTTTTAGTCTTTTATCTTTATGCTTATCTCTAAAAGGAGCATAACAGTCTTTAAAACATAATCCTATTTGAAGAATTAAATTAGATAACATAACTAGCACCTGACACAAAGCAGTTGCTCAACGAGTAACTAAGGTTGTTTCGTGACTTTGGCCATCTACTTTTTTCCCTGACCCACACAGGGTTTGTTCCCAGCAGTCTTTGGGATGGAAGAAGTTAGGAAGCTACACCTTACCGGCTCTCCAGTTCTGTCCTTCTGCAGCCAGATGAGTTCTTGTACCAAGTAATCCACACCAAGAGACAGGCTGCTACCACCATGACTCTGGAGAAGAGTACGATGGGTATTAATGTTTCCTCCTGCCCTGTATCCACTCTTCGCTCTGACTTTACCTTGGGAAACTACCCTTCCTCACACTCAGCCTATTTGTTACCATTGAAGTAAGTCTGATGTAGGAGCCAAATCTCTCATCCTCTGTGATTGTTTGGGGGTAAGTCCAATGACCAGGCATGGCCCCCCAGATAAAACCCTGGAACCTGCTATGCAACTATCAAGAAGTGGTACATTTTTTCCACTGAACTTAAAATAGGGTGAATGTGAACTTGGATCTCTGAGAGGTCCTTTGTTCAGACAACACAGTGGGAAGGAGAGCCAAAAGAGGGCAGGAGACTGGATCTGGTGAGACATCTGGGGTCCCTAAAGTCACACTTGAAGCCAATGAATATACAGACCATTAAACTTTTTATTAAGTTTTTTTTTATTTTTTTATTTAAGTTAGTTTGAATTTCAATGGGAGCTTCTGGCACTTGAGGCTGAAATCATGCTTCTTCCATAATGAGCTACAAGCTTATCAAATTTTCCTACAGAAAACATGGCCTGGACTTGGATGGAAGAAAGGTTAAGTGGTTCTTCAGGGACTTTTAGTAACTGTTCCAAAGCCATACAAAGTCCAGGGTCGGGTGGCTCGGGTATTGGGGGGATGTGAGGCACTGGCCTTGGGTCCACTACTTTCCCCTCTCAGTCCCAACCAGGGCAGACCTCCAGGGCTGGGGCATCAAGACAGATGCCCTCCAAATATTCTGTATGCACCATCATCATTCTCTTCCTTCTCTTTTTGCTTCTGTTCTTCCCAGAACCATTCATCGACCCACCTCTCAATGCCAACACTGGAAGTATCCACCCCACTCCTCACTCTTCCTTTCTCAGGATGCTTCACAACTCTCTGTGCCAGGGTTCTTCTCTGCCTTCTTCTTTCCTGCAAGTCTACTACTCCTGGCTTCAAATGTCAGTGGCTTTTCTTGCTTTCTTGAGTTAGTGAAACTCTACAGAAAGTAAGGTTTATCTAGCCCAATATCCACTAAGGAGAGAAGCTACAGCTGCTTTCCCCAGAGGATTTAAAATCTAAAAACATTTGGACTCTGAAACTGAAATCACCTTAAAAGTACAAGCCTACCTTTTTCCATTAGAAATTCCTACTACTATAAGAGGCACTGAGTGGCTCAGTTGGTTAAGCATCAGACTCCTGATCTCAGCTTAGGTTTTGATCTCAGGGTAATGAGTTCAAGCCTCAGGTTGGGCTCCACATTGGATATAGAGCCAAGGAAGGAAGGAAGAAAGGCAGTTACCTGGGTGGCTCAGTGGTTAAGTATCTGCCTTTGGCTCAGGTAATGATCCTGGGATTGAGTCCCAGATCAGGCTTCCTGCAGGAGAGTGTCTCTACCTCTTTCTCTGTGTCTCTCATGAATAAATACATAAAATCTTTGAAAGAAAGAAAGAGAAAGAAAATCCTGTTACTCTTATAAGTTCTACTGCATTCTTTGAAAAGTAATACTTTACAGTCTTATTGTTGTTCTCTTGACCTCTCCCTAACTTTCATCATCAAGCATTCTCCAAGCCAAATTGCTTTTCTCTGCTCTTATAGGGGACAAGGCACAGGTCATCTCTTCACATTAACATTATTAATTTCTCTTTTGCAGCATAGAAATAGTTCACCAGATGTTTCTCTGGACTAAGGGAAGTACTCCTCAAATGGCATAGGGCCCTTTGGTCTGCTACTATGCTCACCTGGCAACCCTTTGCCCCTCCTTCAGATTTCCTGGTTTCTGGGGTGCCCAGAAATGATACATTCTGGTCTCTGGAAAGGAATATCCACCACCGTCAATTAATAAGCTGACCTTATGATTTATACACCTGCCCCTCATGAGTTTGGACAGTATGAGCTAGTGTCTCAAAAACTATCAGCTTCCGGGCATCTTGTTGGATGAAGTTTTTAGATCAACAAAGCTGGAATCAAGGTTTAGATGTAATAACTCACCAACACACCACCTTGTGCTACTTTCCCCATTATATAGTCCAGCCAGCAGCCCTAGAGGTATCTGTACATTTTAGCTCTCTTTAACTACAAGACATAGTTTTAGGGACCTGTTGTTGGGAGAGGGAGAGAAGAACCAAGGGAAGTGAATGACTGAACACCAATATAAGTACTCACAAATGTCTTAAACCTCTCTGCTGTGATGCTTAGGTGAGCTTTCTTTGGAGATTCCTTTTCACAAGGAACGTTAGACTTCAGTGAGCCCTGATGTCCAGGAAGAAGTGTATACCTGGCATTCATCTCCTTTTGCCTACATCATCTATTCTCAAAACACTCCCACTTGTCTTGCTTCAGTTTTATTTAAGCTCCTTACCTTTGATTTGCCTTTCTTTCATTTTTCCACTTGGATTTAAGGATAGTTGCTCTGGCTGTTGCTCTGGATAAATGTACTCTGATACAATCTGACAGCTACTTAATATAAGACAGCTAAGAAACCACCATCTTGACCTCATCACGGGGAACATCATTCTTGCCCAGTGGGAGGTGTATGTTCACTGGTAACAAAAAGTTGGCTGGACAGAGAAGCCATTCAGTAGTGAAGTAAAATTAGACGAACAGAATGAGCAAAGATAAGAATTAAGACCTGTCCATAGGGTCAATGGGAAGAGAGAGACCAGTGTACTAGTGAGATTTCCCAACCAGTTCAGAGGTTCATTTTTTAATAAGTGGAGATTGTGTCGGATTACTAAGACAAAACAAGATCACAGAAGCTCTACAAGCAGATCGAAATGCATACTCCACCATCATAGACAAGAAGAACCAACTGTGAATTCTTGAGAAAAGAGGCAACAAATTGCAGCTACAAATAGGAATCAGGTAACAATAAACAGGAAAAGTTTGGAAAGAATGGGCCTAAAGAAGAAAAGACACTCTCAGATCTGCTGCAGGCATCCAGATCTTCTGGCTTCTTGATGGATAAAACAAGTGGTGTGATTTTTTTAAATATTAAAAATAAATAAATGTACAGTGTTTAACTATCTATTAGAAGAAATCAAAGATTATTCTGATGACTTAAACCTAAAACACTACATGAATGACCAGTACCACACACATCTTGCCCTCTACCAGCAAACATCACCAAGGAGGGGATGGTAGAAATTTGCCAGCAAGCTAAACTCAGATATTCAGCAGCTTTTCAGGTTCATCCTTTGTAGCATGTGTGCCCAGGCAAGAATCACAATTAAGATATCTCAGATTCTCTAACCTAGTGTTTTCTATGTTGTGCTCATAAAGAATGTACTCTCAGATGGACATAGATGGTAAGGAAATTAAGGTTGGTTTTTTTTCCTTCTCCATATGTGGACCATTTCATTTTTCTTTTTAAATGACAAACCCACTTAGGGAGAATGAGATCAGTGTATTAGTGCAGCTACAATAAAGTCAATAAAGTCTGTAGGTTCTCTATATAATCACATGGGGCTAAGGATGATTTCAGAACCCAGGTACTATTTAGACATTCTTCCTATGTCATCTCTAGAGCGATTTTTTGGACTAATCTAAGAAAAACTGCTGGAAAAGTAACATTTCACTAAAAGGCACTTTTTTTCTTCCTCTTGTCAAGAGTGTTAAAATAAACACTATACTTTCAGCAGATAAATAATCATTCCAAGAGACAGAAAATACTCTTGACATTTTTACAATAACAGGTTATTAATATAATTCACTGTGGCTGAAAGCAGACAGGATACATTTATAATGCAGGCTGAATAAAGGTGAAGTATATTTTGTGTTTTATTCTGCATCAGACATAAATACCTGTCATACCAAAGCCTAGAGTAGACATAAGAACTTTCTTAGAAATCTATGAATCTCAGAGGAAGATGAGCCATTGAAAAAAATTCCTCTTCTCTAGATGGATCCCATATCCAGTAGACCTAGAAGCCAAGACTAAAACAAGAAAAACAATCGCAATCAATCTCCAAGGTAACGTCTGCAAAGAATCACCCTGGATGTGCCAACAACACAATCCCACCTCAGAATCACATTGCCTTCAGGCTCTTACATCGAATGCCCAAGAACGAGTAATCTGGGAAATCAGGGCCATCTCTTTCCACAAATACACAGCTCTGGGTGTTGTTTTGTTTTGTTTTTTTTCTGGGCAGCTACTTAAGAAGAACATGAACAAAGAATAGTGCACGTCTTGAGAAATACAGACACCTGCCCTGTTCTTCTGAAAATATCTCTTTAGAATTCTCAAGAAGTTGTGATCTTCAATTAAAATGAAACCAGAAAAAAAAATGAAACCAGAGATTATTTTCATCAATGAGCTTTCTAAATAAAAGCAAGATGACGGAGAGATTGGGCCCTCCTACTAAAATATTTACCGGCCAAAGAATTTGAAGGGAAGCAACTCTTGTTTTCCAAAGAACTTATTTGCTCATTGTCGAATCCTAAGTATATATGAATATACATGCCTCCCAGCAGAGTGGCGTACACTTCCCATCCACTAAAGGAGAGATTTACAAAACATATTTGTTTTCCAAAAAGATTCTGTACTTTATAAAAGGATGCACCATAGGTTTCCTTTAAAAAGCATACTCCCTGCTGTGTTTAAAATTAGTCAATTTACAAAAATGTGAATTAGCCACAATTCTCCAGAAATACATTTGTTGTCTCAAACAAGGAGACCTTACTAAAAACTGCAGGCCTGAATATTAGCTCTCAGGAAACACTTGTTTCAAGCTCTTCAGTAAAATAAAACAGCATTTAGAGTTAATAATCACTGACTTGTATTATTAACCTGGCATACGACAAAACAACTCCTGAAATCTTCAATTTTCCTTCTGCATGCACCGACTGCTCCCTGCCATTCACACCCATAATCTGCCTTTTTTGTCTACCCTACAACACAGAAAAGGCAGACCTCCCCTTAACACTAGACTTTTTTTGGCACCTACAACAGGCCATGCATGTCCAGGCCCACCCCACCTCCTGCCAACACCCCCCACCCCAGGACTGTTCCATGCAGCTATGCTGTTCCTCTAAGCTTCTCACACCCCCACTCTTTTCAGCTCTCAGCTCATTTCTTCACAATGCATTCCTTGACACCACCTTAGACTAGATGTCTCTCATATTCTCTCATGGCCACATGTACTTTTTTTTCACAGCCCTTGTCCAGAGTTTGTATTTAAATAACTGGGCTTCTCTGATAAATATCTGTCTTCCCCATTCCCAGTTTCCAGGGGCAGAGACCATCTGTTCTGCTGATCATTTCATCTCACTGCCTGGTGCCAGACATAGCACACAGTGGGCTAAATAAGTGGGTTCTACTCTCTCCTCAATTTTCCTCATGATTTTTTTCTTTTTCTTTTTTTTTTTTTTTTTTAGTATAGTTGACAACATTTTCTTCATTACTTTTATCCCTTACTTTATCAGTAAAACTTTACTAAAAACACACACACACACATTATCAATCACACTTCTTCAAAGAGCTATACCCTACTGTCTATGCTCATTCTTTTCCGCTCTTCTCAATGTCCTTCTGCACCTAGGTCTCCACTGAAACCAGTCTCCCAAGGTTTGCCAACAACCTTCTCCTAATGAACAAATTCAGTGGCCACCTCAAGCTCATCCCCACTCACTTTCCTTCAATAGATGTTGATGTCATGCCCTCTTTCCCTTGATTTCTTACTCCCTATCTCTTTCTCGACACTTTCCTTCTTTGTCTAGGCATTTCCTCAAGATCATCTTCCCTTCCATTCCAGCCTTTCCTTTTGACTGACTTCCCTATCTCTGTTAATGATTTTATCATTCTCCCAGTCCCCACATTCTAGAGCTGGCATTTCCAGATATTCATTTAGTCAATGCCATGGGTTGCCCCACCCCCACCCCCCACTCCAGGAAAGATCCCCACTGCCCAAGTTCCAATTCAGGTTCTCCTTAAGACTCCCAGAGCACTTCACCCTGCCTCCTCACTCTTGTCTGTTCTATGCACCACAATCTTTCTCAAACAGAGCCCAGCAACATCATTCCTCCTTAACATGACATCAAAAACCAAATAACAAAGCCTCAGCTTGACTGTCATGGACAACATTACATTGCCCCCTAGAAAAACTGAATGATTCCTAAGCATGCCTAGCTGTTCTCTACTTTCTCACTTTTGGTCGCCCACAAACTTATAACTACATCTTCCCCATTTACTCCAGGCTAGCTAAGTTTTACCCATATTTTTCTGAGAACATTGTAAATACCTCTTCCTCTGTGGAAGTTTTTCTGATGTTTTTCTTTTTGTAAAGATTTATTTATTTGAGAGAGAATGCACATGAAAGCATGAGCAAAGGGAGATGGAAAAGCAGTCTGCCAACTGAGCAGGGAGCTCAATGCAGGGCTCCACCCCAGGACCCTGAAATCATGACCTGAGCCATCCACGTGCCCCAGTTTTTCTGATGTCTTACATGAATGGGATCTCTCACTCCTTCACCTTTCATAAACCTTGGCTTAGTATCATAATTATTTGTGCCCCCAGAGATACCATCCTCTTATAAAGTTCTTTAAGAATGAGAAGTATGAAAAAAAAAAAGAATGAGAAGTATGTCTTATTTACTTGGAACACTTGAGCACAGTGCCTTGAAATCCCAGATTATACTGGAAATCCTCCTTCAAGGACTGTATTTTCCCTAGTAAAATCATTCTCTGAAGGATTTAAGAACTTATCTTGTTAGGGCTCTTAATTGTACATGTGAATTATTTTGGAGAAATTATTTAAATTGTCAATTGGCATAAATTGAATTTTTCAAGGGTATTTATTTTGATGGCTTCTAAGAGCATGTGATGTTTTTGAAAGTGAAGTAATAATAGTGCAAACAGATGAAGGGGTTCAGAACATGTCACCCCCAAAATATGCCACTTTGGTGGGAAACACTTGTGAAATAGCTGGAGCAGAAAGAGTTCTATGACTACTCCCTTCTACCCAAAAGCAAGTCATAAAATTTCCCATGAGAAAAAATGTCTTCCCTGGATCAGGATGAGAAAAATATTTTCATCACAGACACAGTTGATGCCAAAATGGATCTAAACAAATCTACTAAAATAACCCTTATCTCCATTGGTTTCTTCATCTCACCATCCCATAATGTGCTGTCCTCCATCAAAATTCCTTCGGTCATTTTTCCACAAATGTATCATTTCTTTGCTTAAAAAGAGTATATAAGCTTTTGGTTCTACCCACTTTTTCAAGTCTTCATTTCTCTTATAAGGACTCTTCTGTGCATATAAAACATTAAATAAAATTTGTGTGCCTTCCTCCTGCTAGTTCCACTTCTAGGCCCAGGCACAGAACCTAGGAGGATAGAAAAATGTTTAATCTTCCTCTCACAGGATAAAAGGATTTAAAGTTTTGAAGTTTTGGTACTGATAAATTGAATACAAGTGCATTAAAAAAAATTTTATAAACCATCAGGACCATCTTTCTTAATTAATAAAGTATAAGCCAAAAGCGTAATGCTCTCATAGGAGAACATTATTTATTCAAAAGAAAGGAACAGTCACTTGAAGAGAATCACTGGAGACCTGATTGTCTATTACTGGAGAACTACTACCAGTCAGGTCTAGGGTCTCGCAAGCTGTAAGTAAATGACAGGAACCTCCCTCTCAATCATTTTTCTACACCTACTATACAGATGAATAGGTAAAAAGTATGTTGTGAGCTGTGCTAAGACCTCCCACATAATCATCGAGGATCATTATTTATAACCAGTGGGTGCAAGCAATAAAGAGTACGTGTGTATGTGTGTGTGTGTGTGTGTGTGTGTGCACGCACATGGTATTGCTAATCAGTTACACGATACCCAGAAGAAGGAACGCAGAGTTCAATCAAGAAGAATTATGCCTTAAGCCTTCAGTTTGCGGGATCCCTGGGTGGCGCAGCGGTTTGGCGCCTGCCTTTGGCCCAGGGCGCGATCCTGGAGACCTGGGATCGAATCCCACATCAGGCTCCTGGTGCATGAAGCCTGCTTCTCCCTCTGCCTATGTCTCTGCCTCTCTCTCTCTGTGACTATCATAAATTAAAAAAATAAAAATAAATTTAAAAAAAAGCCTTCAGTTTGCAAAAAAAAACTAAAACATTTGCATAGAGTAAAAATAAATATGTTCATTGAATTTTAAAATTTACAAATCATTTGAAAACATCCACAAATTAACAATGAATAATATTCTATTAGTTATAGAAGTTTATGGTGGATCCAAAAACTGAGTTTGATTTATGGCAAAGTTTAGCTATAGGGGTGGTCTAGCATTATTTAAAGTGAAGACTAGAAACAAACTAGGTATACAATAGTAAGGAATTTATTGGGTAAATTATACCCTACCCATACAATGAAATGGACTTGAGGCATTAAAACTGATATTGGAAGTTTATTTCTTAACATAAAAAGCTGATAAAAACAGAAGTGAAGGGATGCCTGGGTGGCTTAGTGGTTGAGTGTCTGCCTTTGGCTCAGGTTGTGATCCCAGGATCCTGGGATCGAGTCCCACATCAGGCTCCCCACAGGAAGCCTGCTTCTCTCTCTGCCTGTGTCTCTGCCTCTCGCGGTCTCTCTCATAAATAAATTAATTAAATCTTCAAAAAAAAAGTTAAAAAGTTCAATATAATCAATTTTGTATTTTCTATGTGATTATATATGTATATATATATAAGTATATATAAGTTCTGTATATATATATCTTATATATATCTTATATATATATAAGATATATATATCTTATATATGACTTTATATATATATAAGTTCTGTAAAATAAAACAAAAATGTAATACTGTCCACTGGGTCATAAAAATTATTATCTTTTTTTCATTTTATTCTCCTTAGCTTACATAAATTTTATATATATTCAATCATTCTACAGTGAACATGTATTTTTTTATCTTTTCTATATTAAAAGGAAATAGTAGGACCAGTACTCTTTAAAAGATGGGAAGGAAGGAGTAAAAGAGACATACATAACATAAAGACTAAAATCACAGCTACAAGACATTCTGTGAGGTAGAAAAAGGAATAATATTTCAAAGGAAAAGTTATCCTTATAATTGTGTAAGTATTTTTTAACTCCCACACACAAGATTTTTTAGTAAGACATTTCAACAGGCTAGCAAAGTACAGAATCAGTGATGAGAGAATAAAGGTAGAAAGCAAGAGGGATTACCTCTAGAAAAGATAATGGTTCACTGCTAACAAATCACTACAATTCCCAAAAACACTTGCTCTTTATTATGATTATTTTGTGAAGTGATTTTTTGGTAAGTGAGGAAAGGTTGTAGTGCTACAATTGACGTATCCAACACACCCAGAATATATTCAGGAAAACAAACAAATTTATTCTAAAGAAAAGAAAATTTGTTTTAATTTTTTATTGGACTATTTCTTGTGGATTTGAAGCTATCAGAAACATTAGCTTTTGCTGTGCCCAACTTTCTTGTGATACTATAACCTTAAAATTATTAACTTTAAGGGAGGGACAGGACATTGCTCCATGCATTTTCCTAAATCAGCTTACTCTCCAGGACAACTGAGATTCCACAGTTATTGTTTAAAGGTAACCACACTGGAACAATGAAAATGGCCTGGAGCCCAGTGTTTACTGTCTGTTACCTACTTGTCTTACTGCAATTGACCAGAATGCCTGAACACAGATCTTTTTTTTTTTTTCAGCTGAAAGGTCTCACATTTATTACTGAACCAACCTACTGGTATAGAGGCATAGTAACAGAGAACATCATTTCCTTGATAAGACATGTCTATTGGCCAGGTAGGAAGGATGTTTCCATATTGATAGGAGAGGAACATGTGATCTCCATGCAGCTTAAATATGTGTGCCGATTATGTTTGCTATTTCATGATGTGCGATGCTTCCTCATAGACCCAGCTTGGTTCTTCTCCAGTGCCTCCTCTTGGAGTTGTACCTGATTTTATTACTAGGTTTCATCCAAATCCACTGGGGAATGGGACGATTCTGGCCAGAAATCGCTTGATTCTGAAAGTCTTGTGAGAAGACATGGCGATCACAGTCAACCACACGCAACCAGGATGGTGGCGAAAAGGAGAGACCTGAACACAGATCTTAAGGTTGTCTTTCTGGTTTCAGTTGACCAGTTATGTGGGCACTGTTGCTGCTTTAATTCAAGTATTGTCTAATCTAGTACCTGCAGTTCCTTTGATAGTTTGCATGCATTTTTTTTAGAACAATGAAATAATCGTCACAATTATCTCATTTTTCATGAGCCAATAGTCATTTGCTCAGGCACAGGGGTTCAGAATTAAGAAATAGGTTCTATTTTCCATGTTAGAGTCCACCATCTGAGCATTCCTACCTTTCTGCCTTACAAAATTACAAAAATCAGTCGAATATTTTAGGTGTTCTTTGAAGCTAGTTGACTGTCATTGCTCCAATGTTCTCCAAACATGAAACCTCTGTAGGTAAGGCACAGCTGCATGCATAGTGGTCTCTCTGAGGCAAGGACTCTGAGATTTGGTGATGGGGAGATCCAAATCCCTTCCCTATGGAGCCCTCAAGCTCTCTCTTTCTTCTCTCCAGGCCAGGGGTTCTCAAACTGCCCTGTGATCCACAATCACCAGAAAAGCTGTTACACATCAATCTGCCTAGACCTGACCAGGCCTGTTGAAGTCAACTCAGAGGTGACCTGGTGAGTAATCCCCTCCCCTTTGTCCCTGGAACGGGGCACCTTGAAGAGCTGTGGTTTGGGGAGCCTCTCCAAGGTCAAGAGAAACCCACATTGCTGCTAGTTTCTGAGATTCCAAGTGCATTAAAAAGGGAGAAATCTGAAAATGAGATTTCAAAAATGGTAAGATATTTTTAAAACTATAAACCTGCAAAATATATATATGAGTATATATTCACATATATTATCATATGTATATATTTGTCATATATGTATATATTTGTATATATTTGTCATAATTATATACATGTACACATAATACATGTATATAATTGTGCAACTCATATGACAATTTCAGGATGTATTTATTTTAATTTTTATTTATTTATGATAGTCACACACAGAGAGAGAGAAGCAGAGACATACGCAGAGGGAGAAGCAGGCTCCATGCACCGGGAGCCCGACGTGGGATTCGATCCCGAGTCTCCAGGATCGCGCCCCGGGCCAAAGGCAGGTGCCAAACCGCTGTGCCACCCAGGGATCTCAATTTCAGGATGTATTAAAAAAATTCCTTCAGGGGCACCTGGGTGACTCAGTTGGTTAAGCATCTGCCTTGGGATCAGGTCACGATCCTGGGTTCCTGGGATGGAGCCTCACATTGGGCTCCCTGCTCAGCAGGAGTCTGTTTCTCCCTCTCCCTCTGTGGCTCCCCCTGCTGTGTTCTCTCTCTCTCTCTCTCTCTCTCTCTCTGTCTGTCTTGTCAAATAAATAAATAAATAAAATCTTTAAAATAATTCCTCCAAATTGCACTCCAGGCAGTATGGCCTATTAGTGGACCAAATATATAAAATCACATTCTGAGTACATTCTTAGATTCTCCTGGTGTGTCACTGTGCCTGTGAGTACAACCTAAATTGCCCATAACATCAAAACTCAGAATCTGAGATCCTATGAATGAGAGTGAAAGAGGGCTAAATGGTGCCAACTTCTAACACAGGCTTGAACTTAGAGATATTGAACAGAAGGCACCTATTCCAGCACCCAAAACAATAAATGCTGGCTGTTATAATTAGTTCCTACTCATTTTCCACAATGCCATAGGGGTAAATATGCAAATTAAGAGACAAACTCCTGTGTTCATATATAAAAGTCCCAAGGTGATCTCTCCATCCGCCAAATTCTAATAACCATTGTTTTGTTAAATATGAATTTGATTAAATCACTTGCTCAGTGTCTGTTTAGCTATATTTATTCTTGCTTTTTGAGAGTGAAATTCTACAGCAGGAATTTTTAACTTTGTATCATAAATCCCCTAGAGAGATTGTGAATGCCATAAAATTCAATGTAAAATGTTATATGTCTATGTGTGCGTTCTCCTTACTTTGAAAGATATCAGTGGCACCCATAAGATTTTCAAAGGGATTTATGACTGCCCAAATTTAAGTTTTTCAATATAAACTATTGGTACGGCTCACACTCATTTCAAGTTGCACGCACAATGCAGCATCTCAATACCAGATTATTGACATGCTTGATGACGAAGGACAAGCCACGAGCTAAGCCAGAATCTAATCTAGAATGCCTTGGACTAGCAGGTCCCCTTGGACTCTGTATGTATTTTCAGGGCTGCCATGACAAGGTACCACAAACTGGGTGGCTTAAAAAAACAGACTTTTGTCTCTCACAGATCTGGAAGCCAAAAGTCTGAAATTAAAGTGTCAGCAAGAACACACTCCCCACAAAACCTCTCAGGGAGCATTCTTCTTGTCAACTCCAGCTTCTGGTAGCGAGCATCAGGCACTCCTTGTCTACAGGAGCAACTCCAGTCTCTTCTGCAGTCTTCACATGGCCACCTCCTTTGTGTGTCTGCATCCACATTTCCTTCTTCTTATAAGGACATCAGTCATACTGGATTAAAAGTCCACCCTACTCCCATATGACTTCATCTTAACTAATTATATCTGCAACAACCCTACTTCCAAATAAGGTCACACTCTGAAATATAGAGAGTTAGGACTTCAACATGCCTTATGGGAAGTACGGAATTCAACCCATCGCAGGCTCTATTCATCCATTGACTTTGCTGACTGACAAGAAAGAAGGAAGGACAACCAGCAGATATTGAGATCTTCTCTGCCTTCAATCTGTGCTTAATACTTTAATTTTCACACAACCCATTTTTATCAATGAGCTCAATGAGACTCAAGTAAATCAGCTAACTTATTTAGTGATAAGAACTCATAAAAGGCCAAACTTGAAAAAGAATACAAGTTCCTCTGACAATCTAGTGCCATTCAGATGTAGTTTTAGATAAAATTAATGCAATATACAATAACAAATCCAAGAGGCAACTATGCTCTCTGGGAAAATATAATTGTGTTGCATGTTATAATGTTATAACATTAGAACATTTAGAAATAGAATAATATAGTGACATCAATAAATTAAATTAAACATTTATCATCTGGGTGAAAGATAATCATAAGTAGAGCAACAATAAAGTAAAAAAGCTTACCACTAAAAGTCCTACAACTAGTATACTTATTTCTGGTTTATTCAGAATCTATAATATAGCATTTTTTCCAAGTTTTATATTCTACTTTTGGGATATTATGGTGTTCTGTAGCAGAAAATTTGTTATAAAGAAATATACAAGGGGATGCTCTGCTATCTTTTTGTCACTGGGAAAAAAATATGTGTATAACATATTTATATTTTTATAATATATTATATAATGGCCATAAAATGAAACATGGTAAAAGAAGATTCTGTTATATGAAATCAGTATTAGTAGTTTATGATATAACAAAGTATTAAATAGCTAAGCTTTTGAACAGTTCCATAAGCATTAGAAAATTCTTACACATTTATATGTGGAATTTAAGAAACAAAACAAATCAACAAAGGCAAAAAAAGAGAGATACAAACCAAAAAACAGACTATTCTTTTTTAAGAGAGAGTGTATGAGGGGGAGGTGGGAGGAGAGGCAGATGTAGAGGGAGGAAAAGAATCTTAAGCAGGCTCCATGTGCAGCAGAGAGCCCAACATGTTACTACATCTCATGATCCTGAGATCATGATGTGAGCCAAAAATCAAGAGTTGGTCAAACCAACTGAGCCACCCAGGCAACCCTGCACCAAGAAACAGATCCTTTAAAAAAAAAAAAAAAAAAAGAGTTTACTTATTTATATGAGTAAGAGAGAGCACAATCAGGGAAGAGGGGCAAAGGCTAATGGAGAAGCAGATGGAGAAAGAGGTGAAGAAGCAGGCTCCCTGCTGATCAGGGAGCCCAATGTGGGGCTTAATCCCAGGTCCCTGAGATCATGACCTGAGCTGAAAGCAGACACTTAACCAACTGAGCCACCCAGCAACCCCCCAAGAAACAGACTCTTAACTACAGAGAACAAATTGATGGTTACCAGAGGGGAGGTGGGTGGTTCGATAGGTGAAATAGGTGACAGGAATTAAAGAGTACACTTATCATGATGGGCACTGAGTCATGTATAGAATTGTTAAATCACTATATTGTATATCTAAAACTAATATAGCACTGTATGTTAACTATAGTGGAATTAAAATTAAAAACTTAACAAAAAAAAAGAAGAAAAAGAAGGAGTGCCTGGGTGGCTCAGTTGGTTAAGTGTCCAACTCTTGATTTTGGCTCAGGTCACAATCTCAGAATCCTGAGATCAAGCTCCATGTTGGGCTCTACACTCAGCAGGATTCTCTCTCCCTCTGCCCCTCCCCCTACTCTCTCACACACTCTCTCTAAAATAAACAAATATTTTTTTTTAATTTAAAAAGAGAAAGAAATTCTTACACAGTTACTCTTGAAAAAAGCCATTTGATTTTTTACTGGAAGAGAGCATCTGGATGTATTAATTATCTTGATCTTGGTAATCATTCCACAATGCGTATGTATATCAATCATCATGTTGTACACTCTAAATATAAACAATTGTATTTTTCAATTATTCCTTGATAAAGATGGGGGGGAAAAAGAGTATTGCAACACATTAGAAATCAAAATCACATGAGTTTCTCACTTTCCAGACAATGCCCAGAGACAGTGGAATTGTGATCATCAATGATGTCCATGAAAAAGCTAAAATTAAAGGATTTTAATAAAATGTAATTTTACTTTATTACACTTTATGCATAATGTTTTCTTAGTTCAAATTCTACAAAGGCCAGTCCTTCATAATTCATAAAAGAAACTGTGGGCAACAGCAGAAAGGGCATTAATCTGAGTGGAAGGTCGGGCTTGAGCAGTAAGGGGAGCAGAGTAAAGAAAAAAAGAAACCACAACACAGATTAGGAGATGAGCGCACCTGGCCCACACAACCAAAGCTCTCCCTCAAACCTTCACATATTCAGATTCAGTCCTGGGTAAACCATCAGGGGAACAACCAGCACTCAGTTGTTTGATCACAATGAAGACTTGGTTCAAGTCTACTAGACTCCAACCCAAGTTGTCTCCAGAATTCATTCTCAATTGGTTTAAAAGATAAGAAATAATATTTTGGATTGATGCGGATTATAGTAAGCATGTTGATTTCAAATAAGACAAAAAGAATAGTAAGTTTCATCTCCAACGTATATATATTTTTGTGACTGTATGTTCACTTCATAGGACATGTATAGAAGAAGCCCTGTTGTGCCACAGAAAGAGCATAAACCGGGCACCTGTTGAGCGGTTGAGCATCTGCCTTCGACCCAGGGCGTGATCCTGGTCCAGGGATCAAGTCCTACATCAGGCTCCCTGTGAGGACCCCGCTTCTCCCTCTGTCTCTGCCTCTCTCTGTGTGTCTCTCATGAATAAATAAATAAAATCTTTTTAAAAAGAAAGAGCATAAACCTGAGCATAAAAAGCCAAGGTGAGGTCTCCCATCCACCAGATATGTGAACTTGAACACTCATTTCCCCTTGGAGCTGTCTTTCCAATAGGTACTTTTCTACCAACACTTTTGCTTTGTACTCTTCATGACAATTTCACTATTTTAACCTACCTTTTTTCTTAAATTACTAGTACTTTTAAAAAGGTAGGGATGTGAGAAGGCACGGTCAAAAATTATATATTTGATGGGCTCCACACTGGCTGTGCAGCTTACTTAAAATCATATATTCGAAAGTGCAGTTACTAGTCTTTCATCAAAACACGGTGACCCAGCAAATGCAATTAAGACCAAAAAATAAAATACTCTCTCTTAACAAATTCCAACTATCAAATCACTGTAAGTTTATCAAAAATGGAGGCCTACAGAGAAAGCAAAATATTAGCATAAAGTAATCTTTATTTTAAAAGGGCTATTAAGTCATTGTGGCATATAATCAAAGAACTAAACTGGTTTTATGAACAAAAACTGATCAAATTCCAGAAATGTGTTACCTGCCACGCTTAAACATCTCTTTGCTGAAATAGAAAAATGGCATGGGATTTAGAATCAGCTGTATGACCAGTTTGCAATAAATATTGCTTTGAATTAGATGTGATTTAATTTGCCATGACTTCTGCATCTCCAGAAACCCACTAGGAGTTTAGCTGTTAAGATGAACTCAAGCATATAGTTCTTTTGTTAATCATTAATGGCCCTGTTCCACCAAAATTAAATTTCCACAGCTGCCACCACAAAAGTTTGGTTGTCTCCTGAAGGCTGGAGCTAGAGTCTAATCCAATACTGGACACTGTAGCTCATCTTCAGCTATAAACAATCACTCTGTAACCCTTAACCCTGCAGATAAATGGATCAGAACCCATTAACCAGTATAATGTAATCAAGAAAACTACTCACAGTTTTTCTGTTATGGTATCAGATTATCAAACACACTGATTATCTCTAAAGACAATGCAAGAAAAACAGTCTATCTCCCCTGGTCCCCTTACCTCAATCCCAATTCATTCTTTTAATTCAACTTGTAAAACCAGTCAAAATACCAGTCATATTTGATGGATATTATAATAGCATTTATGTAATGCTCTTATGTGTTAGCTGTTTTATAAGTACTATTTTATTTAATCATCACAACATATCCATAAAGGAGGTAGTGAATATTAACTCCATTTTATAGATAAAATTACTGAGGCTTAGTAAGGCTAAGTTCACAGAACCAGAAGAGAGATTTTAATTGGTCAGACTCCAGAACATCTATTATCAACATTAGAAGATCTCATTTATTTCTTTTTTGGTGAAGAAAGAAATTTTTAACAGCAAGATTATGTTTTTAAATATGTATGTGTGCATAAAATAATCTATATTTACCCATAGAAAAATATCTGAAATGACATAGCAGAGGCATTAATAGTCCTCATTTTTGAAGAACAGAGTCATAAGGGAGAATTCATTCTTTTTTTATCTATATTTTCTATTTCTTTTTAAAGTAGCCACCATGCCCAACATAGGGTTTGAACTCATGACCCTAAGATGAAAACTCATATGTTCTACTGACTGAGCCAGCCAGGTACCCCTGTATTTGCTAATTTTTCTACAATGATTTATATTGCTTTGATAATTTTTTAAAAATAAAGTTATTTTGGTTATAAAAATAACATGCTAGAGTTTACATTATCAGAGAATAAAATCAAAGATTTGACATATTTTAATGATGAGTTTAACAGAAAACAGAAAAACTGAAGGTCTGGATGAAAATTAAATGACGTAAAATAGCATGAAAAGATGCTCAACATCACTCACCATCAGGGAAATGTAAATCAAATCCACAGTGAGATATCACCTCACATCTGTCACAATGGCTAGTATCAAAAAGATAGGAAATAACAAGGGTTGGTGAGGATGTAGAGGAAAAGGAACCCTTGTGCACTGTTGGTGAGAATGCAAACTGATGCAGCTACTATGGAAAACAGTATGGAGGTTCCTCACAAAATTAAAAATAGAAACACCATGATTTAGTGCTGCCTTCAGCCGGGGGTGTGATCCTGGAGTCCCGGGATTGAGTCCCAATTAGGATCCCTGCATGGAGCCTGCTTCTCCCTCCTCCTGTGTCTCTGCCTCTCTCTCTCTCTCTCTCTCATGAATAAATAAATAAATAAAATCTTAAAAAAAAAAAAAAAGAATGAAATCTTGCCATTTGCAACATGTATGGATCTGGAGGGTACTATGCTAAGTGAAATAAATTAGATGGAAAGACAAATACCATATGATGTTACTTCAATGCCAAATCTAAAAAATGAAACAAATAAGCAAATATAAAAGAAACAGACTCATAGACACAGAGAACTAGTGTTGACCAGAGTGTAGGGGTATAGAGAGATGGGTGAAAAAAGTGAAGGAGATTAAGAGGTACAAACTTCCAGTTAAAAGATAACTAAGTCTCAGGGATGAAAAGTTCAGCATGGGGAATATAATCAATAATATTGTAATAACGTATGGTAAGAGATGGCGACCACATTTATTACAGTGAACACTTAGTAATACACAGAACAGTTGAATCACTATGTTGTACACCTGAAACTAATAACATCATGTGTCAGCTATACTTCAATAATAAAGTTTTTTTGTTTTTTTTTTTTAGTTTTATTTATTTATTTTTTAATTTATTTTTTATTGGTGTTCAATTTACTAAAAGACTGTGAAATTGGTATGGATTTTAAAAAGTTATATTAGAAAATTCTTATAGTTATTTGATACCACCTGGGGAATCCTGTATTTTCTGAGGAGCATTTTGTGAGTCAATTTCTTTACAAGTCACAAATGAAAAACAAGAAGTATTATTATGCTAGCCATGCTAAGAGGAGACTTCATTCATTCTAACAAGAAATTAACATTCTTGAGCAAAGATGATTATAGGATCTGACCTCTTACCTCCCTCTGGAAGGAAATTATATGTTCCAAATTCCTCTATCTCTGGATAACATAACATTAAATCAAACAGTTGGAAATAGGGAAAGATTTGATATCTCTGATTAGAAACTTTTATGAATCCAACAGTAAATCTCCCCAGTTCCACAAATGCATCAATTTCAAACTATCTTCCTGAATCCTCTATTCTTTTAACTGCTTGATTTTATGACTGATTGAAATTTATATCAGTTATGATCATTATAGCTATTGCATACTGTAATTCATTTGTAATTTTAATAATTCCCAGCCTATGTCATTCCCCACATACAATAACTTCCTAAAATAGAGTAAGGGAGTTAAAAATCAGGGATATCATATTTTTGGTGTAACTGCAGATCTGGGTGCACTACTCATTTTTTTCTGAATATGCCACGTCTCAGAGTGGGCCCTTGCGTGGCTAACCCATGATCCTTTTCCTTTCTGTGTGAGGTCTGAGAAAGTGAGAATACTGTCAGTGTCCATGAGTGAGGGTTTAAAGGTAGAAATCATTCAACATGTCTCACAAGGCAGGAATGTGGTACTAAAGAAAAGAAGGGGTCAGGAACTCAATCATTTCAAAAATCAGTGTAGAAAATTGTGTTAAAAGATAGTTTTTAAACAGGTAAAATCATGATTTTCATACAAATATCAAATGAATACATGTCAAGATTTTATTTAACTCATTATTTAATGAGAGAATCAGTAGGATGTCAAGATGCTTTATTCTGAACATCAAACCTCTATATCACCCAGTAATCTTTGTGCCCAGTTATAAGTACTTCACAATTTTTCCTAACACTAGTATAATCTCGATGTCCCCACGTCCACTCCTCTGGGTTTACATTCTTCCTTAATATCCAATTTAATATCCAAGCCCTGATCCCTACACCTTAGGAAATCCTGCACCCTTCCTGATGTAATTAACAGTTCTCCTTTTGTCACTCCCTAAAGCAGCACTAACAGAAGGCTGGAGGATTTAACAGATTCCTCCCAAGGGCTTGGGAATAACAGAGGGGAAATAAAAATGCAGCATAAAATAAGATTTTAACATTCTTAATTTTTTTAAGGTTTTATTTATTTATTTGAAAGAGAGAGAGAATATGAGCAGAGTGAGGGGGAGATGGAGAGAAAGAATCCTCAAGCAGATTCCTTGCTGAGCATAGAGCCTGACACAGGGCACCATCCCAGGACCTGAGATTATGACCTGAGTAGAAACCAAGAGTCAGAAGCCCAAACAACCGAACAATCCAGGTGCACCAAGATCTCAACATTCTTAAAGTTTACCTGGCTATCTCCACTTGTAGGAATTTCCCCTGGCTGCTTTACTTCATAGATCTCATCCAGTTGTTGAACTTCCAACATACCTTAGTTCCAGGGCATATACTGCAGCAGAAGAACATCAAAATTTCACAGAATTTCACTTTAGCAATTTTCTATTGAGGGCCTTCTGGCTAAGGTTGCAGTGGTGGTAGTTCGGGGAACTCGAGTTTCAGAAGCTAAAAAAAGCCACTGTCAGGTTTTCCTAAATAACTCAGCCTAAATTTCCATCCTCGACAGGGGAAGAATGAGTTTAAAATGACAATTTTCCTTAACACTCTCCAGATCAAATCCTCAGACAGTGTTCCATCCATTGCAAAAGTATACAAGGAAGAAAGAGTAAAATGTATGCGTTCTCCATTTCTTTTTTTAAGATTTTATCTATTTATTCATGAGAGACACACAGAGAGAGGCAGAGACCCAGGCAGAGGGAGAAGCAGGCTCCATGCAGAGAGCCCTACATGGGACTGGATCCCGGGACCCCAGGATCACACCCTGGGCCTAAGGTGGTGCTAAACCGCTGAGCCACCCGGGCTGCCTGTGTTCTCCATTTCTAAGCAAGCTGCATGTGTTATGTGATTTCTGCTCCCTGATAGTACAGGTGGTGTACATAAATTAGACTCTAAGTAGTTTTAAAGTTTAGAGGTAAACTATAAACTATTATGTGTAAATCAAATTTAACATGTTACTAAATTACCAATTAGAGAAATATTTTCTTCTGAATATTTCTAGAAGTTAAAATTACAGATGTTAGAACTTCCTAGATGTAGACAATAATAAAGTAGCTCATTTTAAAATGTATTATGTATACTTCTAGTGAAGAAGCTAAGATGGCTTAAATCAGTGACACCTCTTCAGTGAATGACACAAGTCATCAAAACCTAGGAAGGAAGGACAAAAACAATATAGAAAAGGAAAACAGAAGAAAGGAAATCTCCGTTTTGTTTATTGTAGCTATTACAAAACTCTCTCAAGTATAGCATATGTTGATTTCCATGCCCTCACCTAGAGAAGGTAGGAGCCATGGGAATATTGCCATTTTGTAGACAAAACAACTAAGGCATACGGAGGCTACATGACTTGTCCTCCATACGGAGTTTGAAGCAAGAGGCCCAGGTCTGGAAATCACATCATCTGACTCCAAACCCAAAGCTTATTCTTTTCCACCATGCCACCTTGAGTTTACAGAACATAATTTTAGTTATTGCGATACAGGTGTAGCCAATCACATACTTTTAGAATTGTCTGGCAAATTCAATAATTTTAATACTAAGACTCTAGGTTTCAAATTGATTAGAAATCGTCAATAAGACTTCAATACTCAGCATAAATACCCTAGAACTATAAGACCCACAGCTGATGGAAGCAAATGTTCCCGTAATTGCTACTAGTCCTCTAATCATGGCCCTGACTCCGTAAACCTCCTGCCACCTGGCTGTACTTCTATCCTAAATGATTGGTCTTGAATTACCTAGAGTTGGGGAACCTAAAGTATCTTGTTCAAGGGACTATGACTGCTACATCATCCTTCCCATTCAAATCACAGCACAGAAGAAATGTCGAGGGCAATGATTCAGCCCTCCAGCTACTACCCTGATAATCTGACTGCTAAATTCTTTTAATTTCACTGATCTTCAACACAAGAACTTCCTTACTTCCAGCCAGGCTATCATCCCAGGCCACTTCCCTTTCTAAATTGCTGCTATATTTTCACTACTTGTCTGCCCATACAGGATCAGCTCATAGTAAATCTATGTGCAGTACAGGAAACATCCCACAGATAACGAATTTTACTGATATCAAGAATTATCAATCATCACAGCTCCATTAGCCTCATGCTGACAACATAAAATAAATTAACACTTGCTAGTGTTCTTATAGTATATGCTCTTTGGATACCTTGGTGCTCTTTTTACCATAGTTATTCTTTGGAGATACTTGGTTATTCTGAGAGTGGGAGAAACAGAGAAAGCTCACACTTATCAGCTTCTTCCATGATTAGATCTACCTACCTCACCCAAGATAATATTCTTTTCCTTTATTAAGTAGGCTCCACACCACATGGAGCCAAGTGTGGAGCTTGAACTCATGATCCTGAGATCAAGACCTGAGTTAAGATCAAGAGTCTGACACTTAACCAACTGAGCCACCCAGGTGCCCTCCAAGATAATATTCTCGAAAAAATAATTTTTCCTGAATCATTTGGGGCTTGCTATTGGAAAAAGAATCTATTCTAAAAAGATCTGATACTTAATGCTTTGGAAAGAAATTGTCTTCTTAGAATTTCAAAAGGAAAAAAGAATTTTCTGAAGCATCAGTTCTGTTTAAAAAAATTATTCTTTTTCTAGTGTCACCCACTCAAAAATTGTAGTAAGAAAGTAAATTCAATTTTCACTTAAAGTCAGCATGAAAAACTCATTTTGTATTTCTTCAAACTTCTTTTAAATCTTTCAAAATTACTGAATTCCAAAATCTCATTAAGAGCTGCTTTTATGGGACACCTGGGTAGCTTAGCAGTTGAGTGCCTGCTTTCAGCTCAGGGCATGATCCTGGGGTCCTGGGATCAAGTCCCACATCAGGCCCCCTGCAGGGAGCCTGCTTCTCCCTCTGCCTATGTCTCTGCCTCTCTTTGTGTCTCTCATGAATAAATAAATAAAATCTTACAAAAAAGAGCTGCTTTATTGTCTTGGCATATTTCTTCACATATTGAAATCTCATAGATTTGAGACTGAGATTAGACATATGAATAGAGATCAGTTTTACATCAATTTGTAAAGCATCTTTCTGTGTCTGAGTATATGGAAGCAAGAATAATTTATTTCATGCAATCAAATATCTTCAAAAGTTATTACATTTTAAAACATTTGCATATCTGAACGATGAATCACAAGTAAGGTGCCCTTATGGAGTGTGCCTCAGATTTTCCCAAGCAACTGCTTCCCCAGTGAAAAAGTAGTTAAATAACTACTTAAAAGAGTGAGATTTATGTGTGTCAATTCACCAAAAACATGTTTTTTCAAATGAGATAAGTATTTTGAGTTATTTCCTTTAGAGAATAAAAATATGGTCCATTCTTTCTTTAAAATTTATTAGGAGTAGTATGTGTGTGTGTATATATATATATTATATACAATAAGGGGAAAATAGGCAAAGGTAGAAACAGAGAGGAAGGAACAGAAATTTTGCCAGAAATGTTAGCACACTTGTACTAGGTAGGATTCATCCAGAATGAAAGAAAAACAGACATTTTCCAGAGTGGTTAACACTAGCATTTTGCATGTGGCATGCATTCCCCATAGACATGTATTGAAATAATCAACCTGCTATACTGTAAGCCCTAAATCCCCTTTCTACCAACACACAAGGGATCCAGGACTCAGCTGGGGCCCAACAATTGTTCTTAAGCCATCCCTGGGAAGCATCTTCATTGGGTGTCCAAAGAATGGAAGAGCTAAATCTACAAGCCCAAGTCATGCCCCTAAATGACTTCTGGGCAGGCTGCAAATGAGACAACATAAAGCAAGAGCAGCAAAATCCCTACTCACATAAAGAATGACAGCCAACGGAAATTGGTCTTAGACCTTGTCAGCTCCTGGGCACTCAGCCAAGCCCATCGATGACAGTACACTCTGCTTCAGCCCACTCAGGTTGGAGCCACAGCACTCAGCCTTCTCTCTGCTCTTCTCCACATGGCCAGCTTCACATATGTATTCTCTTTATCTGGTTGCACCAGAAGTCTACTCTCATCGCCTTTCACAAGACCCTGGAGCAACTATTTAGGAAGAGTGTCAAATACCCATGATGTAAGATTGCAATCATAAGCAATACAAAAATGACTCCTGGGGTAACTGGCTGGCTCAGTAGGTAGAACATCCATCTCTTAATCTCAGGATTGTGAGTTCAAGCCCCACGTTGGGTGTGGAGCCTACTTTTAAAAAAATGTCTCCTAATCCAAGGATGGTTGGAGAGTGGGGATGGGGTGCAAGGAGAAATTTGCATGGCTCTGTTGTCAGAAAACATAACAGCATGATTCTTTTCCCCTCTTCCACTTACAGAAAGAATCACAGAGAAAGGTTAAAAACCACTATCGCCAGTGGTTTCTGTTCTAGAAACCAGACTTTCCCAAACATGTGCCAAACTCAGGAGCAACAGTTGAATTCACATTTTCTGTCCACAATTTCAACCTTTTTGCTCTTGATTACAGCAATACGATGATGGAAATTAGTAAGGGGATGGGGAAGTACAGACAGGGAAGTGAAACAAAGGTGAAAAGTACCAGGTTATTGAGCAACAGATGGTGCAGCCACACCTCAAGACTCCAAAGAGAAAAAAAAAAATCTTACTCAGAGAGCGGGCAAGCGACAGAGAAGTGGGAGAAGGAGCAGCCAGGGCTCTCTTTGTAAGTGGAAGAAAGCAGCTTTTCACTTTGAAAAGCAGATGAAGGTTAAGCCCCTGGGGAATTCTGACTAATGATTCTCTTTCATGAACCAGCACATCTTAAACACATTTCCCTTGAGAAGTGGCATCATCATTTCATTTCATGGTCAAGGTCACTAAAATGCTCCAAAAATAAGTTTAAGCATGGAGCAAAAGGAAGAAAGAAAAAAAAGAAGAAGAGGAAGAAGAGGAAGAGGAAGAAGAAGAAGAAGAAGAAGAAGAAGAAGAAGAAGAAGAAGAAGAAGAAGAAGAAGAAAAAGAAAAAGAAAGAAAGAAAGAAAGAAAGAAAGAGAGAGAAAGAAAGAAAGAAAGGAAAGAAAAAACAGCAGCTTTGACAACAAAATGATGATGTGAACAGGTACACTGACTGTGCAGCGGCTCAAGGCTCTCATCCTGTCAGGAGGTCATTTACTCCCGTGGATGTGGCCTCTGCGTCTCTTTCTTCCCCTAATGACTCAGCCTATTTTCAACGGCTGCACATTCCCAGGAAGAACGATGGCAGAGGACATGCACAGTAATCAGAGCAATTAGTTTGGGGAGATCACATAACACTGAGCCTAATACAAGAGGACAGAGTTCAAAGAAAAACTTACAGTCTGACATTTCTTCAGGGTCACTGTTAGAGGCCCCCGACACAGAGGTCACAGCCAGTGTGGACTGTTTCAGGAGTATGGCAGGGATAAATTCAGCATGTTAAATTCATCACATCACCCAAGCCAAGCTTGGGGACTTATTGGATGTTTATTTTTTCAGTCTTTAATCCAGTACCAAGTCCTGTCCTTCTTTTCCTGTAGCCTCACTGATAACTCTTTTTATTCCTTTATTCGATGTCGATCCAGGCTACAGTTCTCTGACACTTCCTGGCTGTCTGCAACAGCTCCCTGTCATCTGGTCACATCCAAACTTCAGTCCAGTCTGCATTCCATTGTCAGGTCCATGTTCTTAAACCACCATTTTCTCTAGTTCTTTCCCACCAATGTAAAACATGCTTTAGTTGCTCTTTCTTCTAACAACAACAAGGATAATAATAATAGTAGATCTCTTAAGCATATGGTCCTCTCCAACCACTACTGAACTCACCTCTTTTCTTTATCATTGTGTATTGGGAAAGCATGCTCTTCACTCAGCAATGTCATGTCCTCAGTCCCCTTCTTCTGCCCATCTTATGCCGCTTTCTAGTCCTTCTACTCCATTCCACGAAGGCTCTGCCCACCAAATCCAACCACATGCTTCCACTTGGGAAAACCAACAGCAAGATCCCATCCTTTTCCTTCAGGATCTTAGTGTAATGTGTAATAATAACCAAGCTCTCAGGGGAACTCCCTTTGCCAGCTTTTAAGATCACACTCTAAAACATTCTTCCTTAGATCTTTCTTTTCTGTCTTCTTTTCCAATCCCCGCCCCCCGCAACTCCCAAACTTCCATGTTCACCAGGTTCCATCCTGAGTGATACTTCCACCTTTCTATTCCAAGTGCCCAATCCAATAGCGCCCCTCGCTCAAACCACCATTCGATTAATGCAGGTTACTGGTTAACAGGCTTTTTTCAGATTGATGGTGTCATTTTTCTATCCCAAAGCTGCCCATTGTATGCCAGGGAAAGGTCAATGTCCTCAGTCTAGAATTAAAAGCTCTCTACTGGGGCACCTGGGTAGCTCAGTGGTTGAGCATCTGCCTTTGGCTCAGGTTGTGATCCCGGGGTCCTGGGATGGAGTCCCGCATCAGGCTCCTCACAGGGAGCCTGCTGCTCCCTCTGCCTAGGTTTTTAGCTCATTCTCTGTGTCTCTCATGAATAAATAAATAATCTTTTTTAAAAAGAAAAAGAAAGCTCTCTACCATCTATCTTTTCCTCCCTTTATACTTCCCCATTTCCCTTCTCCAACATAAACCTTTCCCCAGAAATCACATCAGACTCCCAAGACTTTACTCAAGTAGTTTCTTTGTCCTGATAGACCCTTACCCTCAACTCTTTTATGCCTACACAAGCCATGTCCATCTTCAATGATCTGGTTCAAATTCTATCTCTTCTCCAAGGGCTGCCTGACCACTCAAAGGAACAGCTATCTTGCCTTCCTCATACGTTCCATCAGTTTTCCTCTATTCTGCACGTGGATGCATGCTTTCATAGTTACTTACTTTTGGGGGATGGGATCTGGGAGGGAGAGAAGGGTGTTATGTGTCTATAGCGGGGATGGTGACTGGAAGTGTGAAGGAGTGTGTGTGCATGTGTGGGCCCTGGGGTAAGCTTTCCTAGGAAGCAGTATATCCATTATTTGCAAATGGAAACTCCTCCTATCAAATACAGCAACAGACCTCTACTTGGGGCTCAATAAATATACTTGGTAAATCGATTTTAAATTGCCAGTCTTTATATGGTCCATCCTGAAAGACCTCATGGTTTATGTCCTCCCCTCAAATTTATATGTTCAAATTCTAACCCCCAATGTTATGGTATTAGGAGATGGGTCTTTGGGACATAATTAAGCCATGAAGGTGAAGTCATCATGAGTAGGATTAACATCCCTATAAAAAGAGACACAAGAGCGCCTGCTTCCTCTCTCTCTGCTCTCCACCACAGGAGGATATGAGAAGCCAGCAGTCTCCAATTCAGAAGAAGTCTCTCACCAGACCCCGTCAGTGCTGGGACCCTAATCACAGACTTCCAGCCCCCAGAACTACGAAAAATAACTTTCTATTGTTTATAAGCCACTGAGTCTGTTATTTTGCAACAGCAGCCCAAGCTGACTAAGACACCATGAACCACTACAAACTCTCCAAAACAAAACCCTGGATATGTATGCAGTATGTGGGGTGAGGTTCCCTGAGGTCTTGGGAAAGGAAATCATCCAATGACTTCCTTCCGAAAAAAAAAAAATGACCCAGGTCCATCAACAGATGAATGGATAAATAAACTGTGATATATACATACAATGGGATATTATTCAGTCATAAAAAGGGACTGAATTTTTACATGTCCTAAAATATGGATGGACCTTGAAAGCACGCTTAGTAAAATAAGCCAGACACAAAAGGACAAACATTCCACGTGTATGAAATGCTGAGGATGGGCAAATTCATGGGGTCAGAAAGAAGAACAGAGGGTGAGGGAGGCTGGAGGAGGGGAAGTGGGATTTGCTGTTTAATGGGCACAGAGTTTTTGTTAAGGAAGATGAAAAAGTTTTGAGTACAGGATGGTTACACAATACTGTAAATGGATTCCATGCCACAGAATCGTACACTTACAAATGGTGAAAATGAGGACTATTGTGCTCTGCATATTTTATTGCTAAAAACAAAAATGTAAGTGAGATGAACAGGTCATCAGGAGATGAGCAGATTCTGGAGAAGGTGGGGAGCCCCACTGGCCTTGCCTGGCAACCACTTTACCTCTTCCCCATGGACTGTGTACACACAGATGACACAAGCCAGCTGAGCATTATCTCAGACCGTGTTGACACTGCCCTTGGCATCTCCATCAGGTGGCAGTTCCTCTCCAAAACAAAATGTACCAGAGAATCCAAACTCCCTGGAGCATCTCAGCTGCTAAGCTTCTCTGCAGGGGGAGGCAAGGATTTAGTCACTGGGAGGCTTTACCTCTCTCTGGAGTAGTACATGTTGAGCAAGAATTTCCTCCCTCTGAGCTTTAGCCTACTAAGGTAGAGTGGAAGAAATAACATCTACCTTGCAGAGCCATTGTGCTATATTGTAGCTCAACAAACCTACGATACCTAAAACACTTGTGATGGTGTCTGGCACCCAGCAGACTCTCAACAATGGTAGGTAATAATAAGAATCATGATTATTATGAGTCTAATATTCTCTTTTATTTACCAGCACTATGCCTCCCAGGACTGCAGCCCAGAGAGTTAACCTTTCAAACATCATCAGGAAAACCAACACTTGTTTTCATTTGCTGAATCCCTGAGAATACGGAATTGTATCTTTCTCAGAGATTTGATGGTTCTGTATCAGAAAGAACATATTGCAAACTACTGACTGGCATTGGCAGTCACAGAGACGGACAAAGGAACAGACCCGGGGAGAAAATGTTTGGGACTATGGAACCTGGAGACTCAGTGAGTGATGAACTTTGCTAGACTCTCCCAGGCTGTGCCTGTCTCAGCATTTCTGAAGAGCACAACCAGCCCTGGTACTGCAATCACTGATGCCACATCTAAATCTAAAATAGCATACCTGACAAATGCCCCCCAGGAAATGAGGATACGCACTTGAGTCTCAGCTCTACAACTTTCCTGTAAAGAGGGGGATTGTGTCCTTCACACACATTCTCTGGCTGAGGTGTGCATGTGAGGTAACTTCAAGCAGAGATAATGATGGAAATTAGGGATGAAAGAATTATTAGGTCAGTGGGCCCACTGGAATATTTAAGAGAAGGTAATTGGATCTTTAAGATGAAAAATGTAAAAGAGGAAGAGTAGATACCACTCCGTGCCGAGCACTCACAGAGGAAAGTCAAGTGATATACACAGTCAATCTTTAGGTTTAGAGGCAGGGACGGAGCCCAGAGCATTTTCCATCCTTTGGAGGAAAGGGCTCCCTGATTTTCCTGCACCGATTTTCAACTCGCTCTTCACCCGCACCACATGTCTATGCTCATGCTCCAAGGCAATGGTTGACCAAGAGAAACACAAGAATCTTGTAGAGATTGGGATAGACAGCATGGCATGTGAAGGAATGGTGAAAAAGAAGCAGTTATTGGAGTCTCCAAGGAACATTGGCAGAAGAGGCAAAAGTGAACAGAGAAGAGGAAAATCACTTTCTTCATAAGGGGAAAGAACAGAGATGTTGTGTTAGGTTCTTTATTGTGTCTTTTGCTCAAACCTGATATCTATATGGAATTGCCACAGAGAATGCTCACACACCATGAATTATATAAACACATCTGGAAGATCCTGGACGGATCATTCCAGCAACTTAAATGGAATCTAGACTAACAAAATACATAAAAATATTTGAGGATAAATGAGAGCAAAGGGGTAAGTGAAAAACCTTGAGAGCATCCAGCTTCGTATATCATCTTTATACAAAGCTTTGATAAAGAGCCCAGTTTAGTATTTTACGTTATTCAACACATATTTGATAATACAGCAATTTTCATATAACCAATGATGGGAATAGGAATAAGACATATGAAAGAATACTGAAGATATTTTAGGTTTATCAATGTCTATTTCTACTACATATTGTTATGCACACATGTATACACATACACACATTAAGGATATACATATACCTATATACTCACATATATCATATCTATACATATACATATACATGTAATAGAAGATAATACTTATCACAAATTCCCTATAAGGCAAACATTTCAAAATTCTTTATTTTTTTAAAGATTTATTTATTTTTAGATAGCACAAGCATGGAGAGAGGGAGAAGGAGATAGAAAAGGAGAATCTCTAGCAGACTCCCCCCTGAGCTCAGAGCCTACCTTGGGGCTCAATCCCATGACCCTGAGATCATGACCTGAGCCAAAACCAAGACTCAGTCACTCAACCGACTGAGCTACCCACGCACCCCTCAGAATTCTTTAAATTCATTAATTTACTTAATCCCCACAGCTACCGCATGAAGTAGGTACCATCAGCATCCATATTTATATAGACAAAGAAACTGAAACAAAAGAAGTTTAGTAACTTGGGCAACATTTCCTACAGAGCCCTTTTGGAAGGTAAACAGACTCCAGAATATATGTTCTTAACCCACAAGAAAAATGACACAAACAATCACAAGGTATAGATAGCACTTGGACCTGGGCATTCTCATGTCTAAATTAAGCCCTGAGTGCACCTTTTGTTATTCACCGAACACATTGAAACAATTGCAATAAATGTCCAAACAAACAATTGGAAAAAAAATGTTTGAAATTTAAACTAGTTTGGGAGATCTGGAACAAGATAATCCACTGAGGTTTGAACATATTGTGTTAAAGGTTTTTTTTTTTTTCTTCCTCTTGTCTTTAAAACTGTTTGGAGTTTTCATGAGCTGTAAAGACCCAAGGGAACAAGTCAAAGTATCCTTGCAGAAATTCTGAATACCACTAAACCTAGCTGTCAACCATAAATCAGTATCTAGCTATTTTCCAACCGATTTATAAAAGTGTAGCTGTGAAATACATCTAAAATACAAATCTGAGCACATTTATCTGAGGATGGTACTTTTAGCAACAACCTTTTCAAACAAACAAATGCTGACTGTCTAAAGCAAAATAATTGCTTTGTGTCAAAATGTTGGGGGTGGACTATTTAAGTCACCCGTGAAGCTGGTATGATAAATAGTGGAATTTCACCGGATGGCAGCTTCATTCCAGCTACCCGAGGGCTTAACGCTAGCACCAACCCAGATCTGATTTTTATTGAAAGAAAAAGAAATCTGTCAGAAGCCGACAACATTTCTGGATTTCCAGTGAATAGTCTCAGAGGTACTAACATTTCATGCTCAAGATGAATTCAAGACTCGGCGATTCACTCTAGCATGTGTTCTGTATCATATTCTGAATCAATTTTCTTTTCAGAGGTATTAGTCTATTGTCCTGGAAATTAGACAAATGCCACATTTCCAATGCCCCTTCTATGTTCATTCTCATGACTGCACATTAGCTTTATTCAACAAAATCAACCAGGAAAAAATCAATACAAAAAGAATTTTCAGCCTCTTTGAAGCTCAAGATTTATAGAAAAGTAGATATGTGCCAGGACCATACGAGGTTCTGAACAAATGCAGATGTCACTTACTGGTATTGTTTTATTTGACAACAATTTTTTGATCACTGGTTCATTGTCATATATGTTCAAATGGAAAGCTCTGGGCATTTTGTTTAATTATAGCTGACAACCTGATACACATAGAAAAGTCTGATCTCTGTTATAATTCATAGCTCTTAAGTAGAAACTTGGGATAATCTAAAATATAGATCTCTGAACTGTTTGTAAGGGTGGGGGAGCCACATTTTGTTCTAATTTCTAAGTACACAGAAATTCTCTGATTTCTCTACCAACAAGAACACATAGCATTTAAAAACAACAGCATTGCAAGCTCCGCTCAATCATTTAAGCTAAACAAAGTCTGGAATTATATATATATATATATATATATAAATTTCTTATTTTATATATAATATAAAATAAGAAATCTAAGGGAGCAAACGTCTTCTTTTAAGAAGACAAAATTTGGGCACCTGGGTGGCTAAGTTAGTTAAGCATCTGAATCTTGGTTTTGGCTCAGGTTGTGATTCTCACACATCATAAGATCAAAACCCCTCATCAGGCTCTGCACTCAGCAGAGAGTCTACTTAAAAATTCTCCCTCTCTGCCCCTCCCTGCACATGCTCTCTCTCTCAAATAAAGAAATAAATCTGGGATCCCTGGGTGGTGCAGCGGTTTAGCGCCTGCCTTTGGCCCAGGGCATGATCCTGGAGACCTGGGATCGAATCCCACGTCGGGCTCCCTGCATGGAGCCTGCTTCTCCCTCTGCCTATGTCTCTGCCTCTTCTCTCTCTGTGTGACTATCATAAATAAATAAAAATTTAAAAGAAAAAAAAGAAATAAATCTTTTTTTAAAAAACAGCAATTCAATATACACATAGACTGGTAAAGATAACTACTAATTTTGCCACCATGCTATATTTCAAAGGCAAAAAAAGGAAAAATAGCAATTATTTTCTCTTATAAGTGATACCAAAAAAGGTCAAAGGCACACAACTTCATTCTGTGGGTTATGGTTTTATGACACCATGGTTTTTCACAATGCACTTTGTAGAAGAGTGTTAAAGTATAATTCATGAGCTTTTGGGTGCTCAGACTTTGCACACTTTGTGTACAGAAGTCCAGAGGGCTTGGCACAAACCGATGTATAATTAGTACTGTCAGGTTCTGTCTACTGAGTCATTCTATCCAATATACTGGATGCTTTGTGTATTGAATGTAATCTTAATAATAACCTTTTCAAATTAACAAGCTAAGGCAAAGAACTTTATACACTTGCCCCAGAGTCACATGATGCCACATGAAGAATGTTCGCTGGCCTCAAACTTAGATCTTTCTACGAAGTTGACCTCTTTCTTCTAAATCATTTTCCTCCCTAATGTTAATCCACAGTACCCATCCTACTGCAAATACTCAATACAGCTTGCATCTTCATTTTTAAAAGCCGCAATCAGGTGTAATGAGGATGTTAACTAGACCTATTGTAGTGATCATTTCAAAATATATATAAAGATCAAATCATTACATTGTACACCTGGAAACAAACAGAATGTTACATGTCAATTATAGCTCAATTAAAAAAGTGATAAAATTATAGTATAGGTAATCTCAAATTCCTGGCAAAAGTAATAAATTTAATTTAAAAATAAATAACTTCAAAGAACTATAGAACAGAAAGCAAAGTCTTTTTTTTTTTTATTTTTTTTTTTTTTTATTTATGATAGTCACAGAGAGAGAGAGAGAGAGAGGCAGAGACATAGGCAGAGGGAGAGGGAGAAGCAGGCTCCATGCACCGGGAGCCCGACGTGGGACTCGATCCCGGGTCTCCAGGATCATGCCCTGGGCCAAAGGCAGGCACCAAACCGCTGCGCCACCCAGGGATCCCCAGAAAGCAAAGCCTTATGCTAATGGCTCCCCTTTACCACTACAACTGCCTACCATATTAAATTAATACTGTTTTAGTAAAAATCTCATTTATTTTGGATTCTTTCCTCTTAAATTATCTGAGAATTTCCAGAAAGAGAACTGTATGAAAGAGAGGTGATATGTTTTCTAAAAGTGATACAACTTCCCCTCTGTTAATACAGTCAGCATAACAATCAGTTGACTCATTTAAATGATTTATTTATTTTTAAAATGCACAGGCCCTGGAAGGCAGAAAAATACATTTAGTAGATCTACGCAGCAATGTGAAACGTATGTATATGTTTAGAGAGAAGGGTGTCTTTAGACCTATACTTATACCTAATGTAATTTTATAAAGTATACAATCTGAGATTTTAATAATGGAAAATTGTTAATACCCATTAATGTTCATTTTATTCAATATCTGCTCTCAGAAAAAAAAAATCTGCTCTCAGGAAAATGTGAGTTATTGTTCCTCTTGTATAAAATATATACACAATGTATGTGGCATTACTTTGAGATGTTATGAAATGTTCCCCTAAACTCTGACAGTTTCATTATTTTGGATTGTACTTTCTATCTGCATGATTTTATTTCAAATAGTTAACGGCTCATCCACGATGTCTTTTTCACAAAATGTACTGGCTGACCTAGACGAACTATCTGGCTACTTTCTATGACACCTCCCTCTCTCAGACTTTTTTTTTTTTTGTATGGGACCTGAATAAAACCTGCCTCCTCATCAAAACCACACACTTTGATGAAATTTAGGATTGTGCTCAGAGAAGTGGTTCATGAAACTACTGAGCACCAAATGGAGAATGTTTCCAAAGGCTTAGAAAATCCAAATGAACAATGCATCGCTAAAGACAAGTGTTTGTGCTAAACTCTTGATATTCAAATTAGGGAGTGCTGAAAACTCCCTAAAATTGGTTTGCAGGAGATACTTAGTTTGCTTCTGTGATGTACAAGTTATCAAAATTTTATATTGCATGAAGAATTTATAAACATGATCTACTTATTTAAAAAAAATCCACCTCCCAAAAGGATCTCATGCACAGGATGGAAAGCAGAGGTTTCCATGTCACAGCTGTGATGTTAGCCATGAAGGACCTCCTCTAAGGGAGTGGCAGTAGAGCTACAAGTCACAGGCCTACTATTTAGGAGTGAGCAAAATGCTCAATAAACGGAAAGCCTTTATATTATTATGTTGTTGTGGGTTTCAGATGAGTTTGAGCACTTTCTTTTTATCATTTAAAATAATGACATATTCGTATAATGTGTGCTAGCTGTTGACACTAGCTAGACTACATAGACATTTGGGAAACTATTTGATATAAAGGGAGACATTCAGATTCAGAGGCAGAAAATTGTGTGTCCACGCCCTACATAGATCTAACTCTAAGCTCATTGGATAGGAAGTCACATACTTTATACAGAAAAGTTATAGATATTTTATTAAGAAATATCCTTAAAAATTAATTAAAGCTAGCTGATACCTTCCCAATTGTTTTCTTTTCTGTTCTACGTACATTTAGGAAGTCTCATTTGAACATGGGTTTGGCTTTATTTTTTTAAGATTTTATTTATTTCTTCATGAGAGACACAGAGATAGAGGCAGAGACATAGACAGAGGGAGAAGCAGGTTCCCTACGGGGAGCCGGATGCAAGATTCAATCCCCGCACTCCGGGATCATGAGCTGAGCCAAAAGCAGACACTCAACCACTGAGCCACCCAGGCACCCCTGAACATGGGTTTTGAATGGTGAGTTTAGTCCATATAAGGGGGCTAAGATTAGGAAGATAGAATCATGGCCAGTTACTCTAAATAATTAAATGTATATAGTTATAATAATCATTTTTAAAAACTTGCACCACGTGCCATGAACTATTTTAATCCCTTTATATTTATTATTTTATTTAATACTGACACAATCTCTGAAAGGTCATATTCTTATCCCCATTTTACTGGTGAGGAAACTGAGTCTTAATGCAGCAAAATGACTTTCCTAAAAGCATATACTCTTACATGGCAGAGCCAGAATTCAGGCTCAGTTCTCTTTTACTGCAAAGCCCTTGCTCTAGGCACTATAGCTTCTCAAAAATATCCTCAGGTACATCTCATCAAGACCCCACTTTTTTCACCCATATAATACACTTAAATTGAAGGGATTCAGTAGAATTTTACCCAACCTCCAACATCAGCCAGCTTAGGGACTAGAACTTGATCATAGGCTATAAGGCAAATCTGTGATTTAACTTTAAACCATAAATGCCATACAGGAATCCAAATCTTTTCATAGCCTAAACTGAAACCCGGAACTTGCTTTCTTAGAAAAAGTGGCGGGGCTGGGGGGGGTCTCCACCTGTTAGGCAGGAGTAAACAAACCACATGTTGTTATGAACATTAACCTCAGATATGGAATAGATTTTGAGAAGAAAATGATGCCTGAAGTGAGTATGTGAAGAAACATAGAACTCACGTGGACAAACCTCGTTTCTCTGAGTGGCATCTCCAGAGGAGGACCAATCACTGAGCCTGCCCTTTGGGAGCAACGTGCTCCACTGGTACTAAGGAAACCATAAACCAGGCTTGCACCCAGAAAATTCTGACAGAGGGCAGCAACAGGCTCCACCCAAAAACACCCTTCCCTTCTCTATCCTCCTCGATAAAGTCTCTCTCCTCCTTAGGACCAGCTATAAAATATGGGGGGCCCAGAGCAAAGGGAAAGTTTTCTAGAATGACAGCACAGCACTGAAATATGCGCAGAGCCTGCAAAGCACAGGACTGGGGCAACCACAGAGGTTCCCTTCCCATGAAGCCAGCTCTGTTTCTCCCTAACACACATTCCTACAAACACAGACAAAGGCTGTTGGGCTTGGATGGCTTTTACTCCTTTTCAACACTATATTTGATGTTTCCTTTGTGTTCTTTAACTGGATGATGCTGGTGGTGAGCATTGGCCTTCTAAGAGCAAGGCTGGGCCCCACTTAGCAACAGCCCACATGGCTTGGCAGGCTGTCCCTCAACAGTCAAGGCCAAGAGCTCCTTATGACACCACAAGCAATGCGTAACACGTTATTTAGAAGTTGATGATCTGATGTAACTCTCTAAGCTAAGATTTTTCAGACAGAGCCCTTGAAAAGACAACATGGTGCTTCTGAAGGCCCCAACATAACTTTAAATCACAAGTACGCCTTTTGTTTGCTTGTTTTCTCAAAACGAAACACATGTGTAACAAAAGGTGTCAGTGCAATGTGTCCATGAATTCTCTTCCTTTCCTAAATTCAAAAAAAAAAAAAAGAAGCCACAGCATGTACTTCAACTGTTTAGTCCTCTTTTTATGTTTCAAAGGCTCCCCACCAGTTGAGCGGCATGATCATTTGCACCATCTGTGCAAGGGCGAGAAACACATTATTATCCAAGCCAACGCTAAGGGTATGCTAGCAAGAAAGGCACCAACTCGTCAGAGAAAGGTTATGCAGAAAAGCTCCTGCCAGAAGACTCATGTTTCCTTCTCTTTCTCTCTCTCTCTCTCTCATTTGAAATTCATGAAGATGAAGTGCAGCTTTTGTTTCCCATCAATGAGATGAGCCTTAATACACTCTTGCCAAAAGCAAGCTAACACAGAGTAATTGTTTTTCATCTAAATTGCATGTCCAACCTGCTTAGTCTTCAAAGAACATAGATGCTACAGCTTTGATACCCAACTGCAGAATGACAAAGGAGAGGGCACAAGGCACATAGGCACGATGAGAATTTTTAATCACCCCCTATCTATCAGCAAGCCCTGGAACTCTGGGGCAGTAAGAGAGGAGAAAAAAGAGGATATTATTCATAAGGTAGATAAGGTTCCATATTTCATTCGAGACCAACTCCTTTTTTTTTTAAGGGGGAAAAAGTGATTTAGAAGGAATTAAGATTCCCCAAGGTGTTTTTAATCTCTTTTCACTCCAGGGCCAGGTGCTCATGTAGCACTTAAAAGGGTTTCAAAAATGAAAGTAAATGCCTAGAACACAGAAAAGAGATATCCATCTACACAAAGCATCTGCCTTTGTTTAAGAAAAAAGTAGTTTCAGCTTTATGAACTTCACATCCAGACATTTTATAATTTTGATGTTTTAGTTCTTATAGGCTTTTTCTCTGTGTACACTACAGTCAATACATAAAAAGAGGCAAAAATCATCAATATCTAATATTTTTTTATATATCAAACCTCCTTTCTGTCAACGAGTGAGGTCATTTAATTGCACATAACTGTAGAGTGTTTGCAAAGAGGCCTATGTGATGTGAATAAAAACCACCCAAAGAGACGGGAATGCTCCAATCTGCTATCTCTACTGCTTTTAGCAGGTAGAGATGCCATCAAAAAGCTGGGTGGATTTTGTCATTGATCCCCATGCTTTACTGCGTAACCAGGTGCTGAGACAAAAGATTTGATTCTGTTTACTGTGTTTGTTCCAGGTAATTTAATTCTTCTTGCCTGGTTTAAACTTCTATTTTCTAATTACGTTGCTAAGCTGTACCTGGACTGGAGTGCTACTACCTTGCTTGCACTCAGAGAATGTGAGCACAAACTAACTTGCATCTGCAGCTGTCTGTAACTAGAGCTGCTATTCTACATCATGTCAACATGACAAGTTTTTGACCCTAGACAGCCAGTAATAGAAAGCATCTCCCAGTCTACTGCCAGATAAGAGATGGAGTACTAGCAAGTGCATGAGGCTGAGGAAGGCAGAGCAAGGGACAGTGTGGTTAGAGAGGCGGGCATTCATGTCAGCTCTGCACCGAAGGCACTACACAGCATCACCTAAACCCTCTGAGTTCCGGTGTCACCAGCAAACTGAGAGCCTTGGCCAGTCTCTGAAGTGACTCTTCCAGTACTACAAGTCTCTACTTTGAATTGTGGTGCTGTCTTTTCTTACTGGAGAACCATTTTGGTTTTGGAATAGAAATGGCTTTTGTACCATACAATTATTAAGATGTTATTAAACACTAGAAAGTGCTGGCGTTGTGTAAGGGCTTTGAAAATAAAATGTCAGTTTATGTTTATACTGCAAGTCTGGATTTATCTAGACACAAGCCAGAGATTGAGAGAAATGTTGGAGACATTTACCAGAGACCCATCACTTAGCCTTTTATAACACAGGTAGAAATGCTCTAAGAGATTTCTGTGAAACTATCTTATGGTTTAGAAACTGGACCCTATCCCCATCAAGGTCCAGGTACTTCTCAAATACCCAACTCTGCTTATGTATTAGCTAGGAAGTTGAGACTCATAGTTGTGGTTTTCAAAAAAACAAACAAACAAAATGAAACAAAAAAACCCAACTTAAGAAAATAAGGGAATTTGGGGCTCCTTGGTGGTTCAGGTCACAATCTCAGGATTGTAAAATAGAGTCCTGGGTGGGGCTCTGCACTTGTGGCAGCAAGTGCTTGAGATTCTCTCCTTCTTTCTTTGCCCCTCCCCCTGCGTGTACTCTCTCTCTCTTTCTCTCTCTCTCTCTCTCTCTCTCTCAGATAAGTAAATAAAAATCTGTAAAAAAAAAAAAAAAAAGGGAAATAAGGGAATTTATTGATTTGTATAACCTAAATTTTCAGAGATATCACTAGCTTTAGGTATGGCTGGATACAGACACTGATGTCACTAAGGTTTGGTCTCTCTTTTAATTCCTTGGCTCTGTTTCTTCAAATGCTTCCTGCCTTCTTAGGCAGGCTTTTTGTATATGGTAGCAAACATTCCCCTCCACCCTAGCACCTCAAAGCTTAAATGGAGGCTAGGCAGGAAAAGAACATCCATCAGCTTCAGATCATATCTTAAAATTATAGTTATTCTTCCATGTTTATATTAAATTAGAATAAGTCAAGCCAGTTGGTATTGTGTAGTGATTAGAGACCCAAACTGAAAATTTCCAAAGAAGGCAATGGCACAATGCCTCACAATGGCAGCTCCTTCAGGATAGAATCTCTATTTCATCTCTGCTAAAATAAACTTTTACACCAGGCTCTCTTTGGTTGGATGCAATGGTGTCTTTAATGAGCCTGATCACTAAAGTCCTTTAATTTGCCCCAGTTTACAGAAAGTCAAACACTATGTATTAGAGGTCGATATGTACAATGAAAAGAGAAATCTGGAAGACAAGGATTCTAGTCCTGACCCCAACAGTTTGAAAAGTCCTTTAAACCCTCAGTTTCATGAGCCAAAAAATAAGAGTGCTGAATGAAGTAATTTTAAGGTTGGTTTCAGGTTCTGAAATGTGATGAATCCATGTAGCACAGACCCTGCTGTTATAATGTTGCAGGTTTCATTTTTTGCTTTCTTGATAAGTCTTTCCCTAAACAAGGGAAAGCCTTGGTTCAGAACCCTAAGAAACACTGACCACTAAAGTAGGTCAGTAACGTCCTGCAAGAGATGAAAGCATTTCGGTGGCTCAGCGGTTTAGCACCGCCTTCAGCCCAGGGCCTGATCCTGGAGACCCAGGATTGAGTCCCACAACAGGCTCCCTGCATGGAGACTGCTTCTCCCTCTGCCTGTGTCTCTGCCTCTCTCTCTCTCTCTCTCTCTCTCTCTCTCTCTCTGTCTCAAATGAATAAATAAATAAAATATTTTTAAAAAGAAAGAAAGCATTCCGAAGTTTTGCAGGAAGTAAATAGATGAGCCAGGGGCCCATTACCCTGAACACAGCCTTCCACAGGAAAATAAGCAAGCAGTTCTAGAAAGCAGTCAACCCAGCCTCAATGCAAGCTGAGTACCCACATATTGATCTTCTGTCTGGCTGGGTCATGGGTTGCTGGTATACATTAAGTAGGGAAAAGATGGAAAATTACATTAATTTGAATGGCTAAATCAATATTTAACAATGCAGTTAGTGGTAGTTGACCTTAAATGCACCTTTAATAAAACAAAGGTGATTCGGGCCAGCCTCCAGCATATGCCATTCAGAAATATGAATTAATGCAGAACAGACGTGTAAAAGAGCCCTACTAACACAGACACCTTTGTAGATGAGGCTGACCGCAAGAAGGTCGAAGTGGCTCTCTTACCAAAGGCAACATGAATTTTATTCATGTGATGCTGTGTCTTCATTTATCACCTCCCTCCCTTGTCTCAAGGCTTGGACAGCCTTGATCTCAGCTTATTTAAAAGTAGGAAAAGGATTTCTACAACTCTTTCCCCAGAAAATTATAAATCTTTAGTTATAGCTTTGTAACCTTGAGCACTCTCTTCGTGAGCAAACATAGATGTTATCAGTTGTTAGGAAGCCTGTCTTACTGTAACATGATTTGCATACATTTGCATATAAACATATCCATGTGTACTCCACTTGCATTAAGGATTACTGAGGTAAGTTTGCTAATATTCAAAGGCTGCAAAAAAAGAAAAAAAAAAGAAAGGAAGCAATAGAGGCAATGTCTTCAAGATGTCAGAGAACAATCTCAGATGTTTATTAGCTATCAGGCTCACAGATGTGAGACTTTTTAAAATTGCCTTGCTGCCTGCAAACTACCTTAAGCTATAGAGCATTCTAGTTATCACTACTAAGGACTTGGTGATAACACACAGGAAAAGGTCAATCTAAGAATCTATTTCAATATACCTTAAGGCAGCAGGAGGCTCTAGGGATTTCCTGCAGGAGCAGAGGCAAGTTTCCCTGATTTTGTGACCTAAAGATGCCAATGCCAGCGGTGCCATTTCCTTCACACTCCGGTTTGGTTGCAAGGACAAATGTGTGATAATTAGAAACCTCTCCTGAGACATTTCCCTTTGATTTGTTGTTTGGTGATGACTACAGTTCCTCTGCAGCCTTGCCTTTCTCAGGTTTGTCTGCTGGTTACCATGGCAATGCGGCTCAGTGCATCCTAGGAGCTAAATCAGCATTCTGCCTCATGCAAGCTGCTGGCAGTGGAACTTCACTAAGAATGGGGCAGTAAGTTTCGTGGTTGAATGTAAAATCAAATGCTGAAAATATGATCACACACTTGAAAGAGTGGAAAAACATTCCACAGAACAAGATCACAGTTTCTTTGTCATCAAGGACAGAGAACAAATATCTGATCACTCATAGGCCTAACCACAAGCCCTCTGGTTGGGGAGGGAAGGCGAGTGCAGGGTGCTGGCCATAATTGTTAGAGTCCCCAGCTAATGCCAAGACACAAACGGAAGTTGCTTGTGACCCCAAGAAAGTCAGGCAACAGCTTACTTAGCTCCTGAGAATTTCCTCTGCTCTGGGCATCCCACATACAAACCACTGGGCACATCCTCCTTTTCCCATAGCTTCTATGTCTAAATATTCACTGCATTTAAGAATATTGTTGGAAACTCATACCGATGAGTGCATAAAGTTCTTGGTGATAAATGCCTAAATCAAGAAATGAGAAAAATCTGGGGATCCCTGAGTGGCTCAGTGGTTTGGCGCCTGCCTTTGGCCAGGGCGCGAGCCTGGAGTCCCGGGATCGAGTCCCGTGTCGGGCTCTGGCATGGAGCCTGCTTCTCCCTCTGCCTGTGTCTCTGCCTCTCTCTCTCTCTCTCTCTCTGTGTGTCTATCATGAATAAATAAATAAAATCTTTAAAAAAAAGAAATGAGAAAAATCTCAAATAAGCAACCTAACTTTGCATCTCAAAGATCTAGAAAAAAAAGAATAAACAAAACCCAAAGTTAGAAGACACAAGAAACAACAAAGATCAGAGTTCAACCAAATGAAATAGAGACTAAAAAGACAATAGAAAAGATCAATGAAACCAAGAGCTGATTTTTTTTAAGATAACATAATATTGACAAACCTTTAGCTAGACTCAGCAAGAAAAAAGGGGAGAGGACTCAAATAAATAAAATCAGAAATGAAAGAGGAGACATTACAACTGATACCACAGAAATATAAAGGATCCTAAGAGACTACTATATGTAGTTATACCCCAATAAATTGGACAACTTAGAAAAAAATGGATGAATTCCTAGAAACAGGCAACCTGCCAAGACTGAATCCTGAAGAAATAGGGAAGCTGAACAGACCAATTACCAGTTAAGAGACTGAATTAATCAAAAACTTCCCAACAGATCCCTGGGTGGTGCAGCGGTTTGGCGCCTGCCTTTGGCCCAGGGCACGATCCTGGAGACCCGGGATCAAATCCCACGTCGGGCTCCCGGTGCATGGCGCCTGCTTCTCCCTCTGCCTGTGTCTCTGCCTCTCTCTCTCTCTGTGTGACTATAATAAATAAATAAATAAATAAATAAATAAATAAATAAATAAATAAACTTCCCAACAAACCAATGTTCAGGACCACATGGCTTCCCTGGTGAATTCTACCAAACATTTGAAGAATTAATATCAATCCTCAAATTCTTCCAAGAAATAGAATAGAAGGGAACACTTTCAAACTGAATTGATTAGACCAGCATTACCTTGATACCAAAAACTGACAGGGACACCAAAAGAAAAGAAAATATAAGCCAATATCCCTGATGAACATGGATGTGAAAATCTTAAACAAAATATTAGCAACCCAAGTTCAGTAATATAATCAAAGGATCACATACCATGATCAAGTGACATTTATCCCAGGGATACAGGGATGATTCAACATCTACAGATCAATCAATGCAATATATTACATTAACCACACGAAGGATAAAAATCACAATCATCTCAATCAACAGATACAGAAAAACATTTGACATAATATTAAAATGAGTTATATTTTTTTAAAAAAGGTCTAGATGAAAATTAAACTGAGTATTAAAAACTGAGTATTAAAAACTGAGTATTAAAAAAATTAAACTGAGTATTAAAAAATTAAATGAGTATTAAAAAGATTAGCCTACTTTGTGCTTTTCCCTATAGACTTGTTTATAATTTGACAAGTTAAAACCAAAAAAAACATTGATTGCTGAATTTCTCATCTCCCTGGCAATGATGCCTAAAATAGTGATGAACTCACATTTACCAACAGACTTGGTTAAATATTCAAAGAACTCACAGAGATAACATGGTCATGTAAATTATCCATGCAAATTATGAACTACACATAAATAATTTTTTCCTTTATCAAAACTATGCCAATAACCTGATAACATCTATCAAAGGCCTTATAAGGGAGTCCTTGGTCTCTAGGAAGCTAAGGAGAAATAGATTAATGCAAACCAATCTCATTGAAAAACAACTCAAAATCCAGTCCAAGTCATTTTTACTAGCAAACACACTATTTTTTAAGAACAAGACCTAACATTTGCCAAACAAATATCCGGATCTGAGATTCTGGTTAATCAGAAACAAAACATATGCACTGGTAAAAAACAAAAAACAAAAAACAAAAAAACAAAAAAACTCAGCAGTGTGTAATAGAATAAACATTCTCACTTTTAACCAAATAAACACAGTAAGTCTCATTCAAAGCATGGAATTTCATTCCAGGATGCAACAAAATTTTAGTAGTGTCAAGGAGACTTCCGCTTCTACTGAAGATGTGGAACAAGTGTTGGCCAACTTTTTCTGTAAAAGGCTAGATGATAAATAATTTTTGCTTTACAGGCCATATGGTCTCTGTCATGACTACTCAGTTTTTCGTCACAGAAACTATGTAAACAAAATGAGCATGGCTGTGTTTCAATAATACTGTATTTATGGAAACAGGTGATGGGCAGGATTTGGCCCACAGATCAAAGTTTGTCAACATCTAATATAGAAAGTCACAAGTGAATGTTACTCTCACCCCAACAATGAGAGCAAGCCGAATAATATGCAAAGAATACATTTCAAGCCCATCAGAGAGCCGAAGCCTCTGGGTAAGCTAATGAACTAAAAGCCAGAGTGGCAAGCTCCTCCAAGAAGAGACCAGAACCACTAATTATTCCACCTCTGGCAGAGCAGCAAGAAGAGGAGGAACCTGCCAGGATGTGAATAAGAAAAAAGCTACAAATTTAACAAAATCCTAAAAGCCAAGTAGGGTTGATATAGCAAGTCCCTGGGAGCGCCAGACACATAGGGTCTACACTTACTCATCAACTTTTTCAGAGGTCTAAACCAAGCTGTCCTAAGAAAAAAGCAGAAGAATGGAGAGAGATCTGCTCTGTGGCATAGACATACAGGTCTTGTGTCTGACGGTGGAGCAGGTGAATAAGAGAAACCTTCCAGCACTGGAGATCCTGCACGAATACAAGATACCAGCAGTCTACCACCGAGGAGGGACAGGAATGCTGAGAGATACCCAGGACCAAGACACAGGCTCAATGGACATGTTGAAGTCACAGGGCAGGATATTTGAAGGAAACCTTCTGAGACTCTAGGTCTCAAGCTGAGTAGGAAGCAGCATTGAACCACTGGGACACTTTCAAGCCTGTGGCACACTGATCGTAACACACACAACAACAAAGCCCCAAATCAACTCTCTATGGACTAGATTGTCCTAACCGACCACATTCATGGCCTGATAGAAGGTGAGTTTCTTCCAGAAAAGAAGCATTATGCACCTCAGTCTCCCTGTTCTAATACACTCAAACAAACAAAAACAACATGATAATATGACCCATTATCAAGAAATAAAATAATCAATAAAACCAGATACAGAGATGGCACAGATGTTTATGAGTCATAGACTTTAACACAATTGTCGAAATACTAGAAAGTAACCTTACTTATTTCTGCCATATCTGAAAAACAATCCAATCTTATTTAAAAGAGCAATATAATAGACAGGTATATAATCTTAACACATTACCCATAATTGCTACAAATAATAGATAAGATGCTACTAAAGAGCTCATACTTATAAACATTAAGCTTTTTAGGGAGAGGTTCAATTATGTAGATAATACACATCAAGACTAGGGCAATCTTGAAACAAAAAGGGTACTAAAAATCACTATATAATTTTTTTAAATAACTACTGGCCAAAAGAGGTAATCACATTAATGGTCCTACAAAATATTACTATCAAAAATTATTCTCAAACATAAAATTTCTTTCTAAAAAAATTACAAAAAAATAAAATAAAAAATAAAATAAAATAAATAAATAAATAAATAAATAAATAAATAAAATAAATAAAAATTAAAATTAAAAAATTACACCTGGGGATCCCTGGGTGGCTCAGCGGTTTAGCGTCTGCCTTTGGCCCAGGGCACGATCCTGGAGACCCGGGATCAAGTCCCGCGTTGGGCTCCCGGTGCATGGAGCCTGCTTCTCCCTCTGCCTGTCTCTGCCTCTCTCTCTCTCTCTCTCTATGTCTATCATAAATTTAAAAAAAATAAAAATAAAAATAAAAATAAAAATAAAAAATTACACTTATGTATATTAAGTTACATTAAGTCAGGTAATACCCACTTTGTTCAACTTCTTGGCTGTTTCTGCTTGAAATGCCATGTTACTTTTTTTCTAAAGAGTGTATATGCTAAAGTGAGCTTGTTGGTATTAATTTTTCATAATATTATGAAAAATTATAATTTTTCATTATAATGAAAATCTTTGTTAAATTTGCATTGCTGGCTAATCAATTTAAACTTTCACTGAAAAAATAAAATAAAATAAACTTTTTGACACGTTCAAATGACTCTTCTATACAGACCATAGTATTTTTAAACTAAGACTATATTCTTTCTAAAGAGACTGAGATACCCGATAAGCTGAGAACAAACTCTGTTAAGTGGAAGATAGTCTCAACTCTAAATTTTTTCTCATTGAAATGCTTTCCATAAATATTTTCACAGGTGTTACCTTTTTACCTCCATACAGCGTACACTTTATCTCTTTCTTGTTTCTGATTTTTGTTCTATTTCTGATTCTTTTAAATGCAGCAAAACCTTAGGACTTCTCCATTTTATTTCAGTCCAGTATATAAATTTATCTTACCAAAAACACAGCTGCAGCAAAAGATTCATCCAAAGAATTGAGATATCAACCTCTCTTACAAAACTGCAAAACTAAAATTTGAAACCACTGTATCTGAGTTAAGTCATTTGGTTACGCTCTTGCTTTTTAAGGATAACTTTCAGCGTCTTCTTATTTGTAAGTATTGTTTTCAGTTATTTAAATCTGCTATTTAATCTGCTAAAAACTTAAGTTTTGGTGTGAAGTTCATTAAATTGTTTGCTTGAAGATTTTTAATTGACTTTGAATAATATGCAATAAGATACTGTTTATTTATATAAATAAATTATATAAATTTTAATGTTATTGTAGGACCTTTAGGTTGGCCTAAGGTCAATGTTTGAAGACTCAAACATTTCCACAGCTGATTGATGATGGGCAATAGAAAGTGAAGCAGCTTATTGACATTCTGGTGTCTTATTTTGCTTTGTGTACAGCAGCTTTGCTACAAAACTTGTTATTTTCTAACTATCTTTGTGTGATAACAAAAGCTTTTTTAAAGTTCATTATTTTCATTATTTTCATGTTGAACTCTGTTACTAAATCTTGCAGTATCAATGCCAACAGGATCATTTGTGTCACTTTCAACACAATGAAGCCACAGTAACTTTACTTTAACTCCATAAATTGAAAGAACAAAAATTGAATTACTATTAGAATTACTAATTTCTGTTGGCAGCATCTGATGACACTTGCAAAATAGAGGTGTATCTAACTATTTGCATAGTTCTTCTGCTAATGGAGCCAATGCTATAAGAGCCATTGCTTCACTTTTGTGTGTGCACAGGAAAACTTGAAGTTGAAAATGAGCACAATTAATTTAGAAGAAGACTCATTTGATCTAAAGAAACATCCTACATCACAGAGTAAATGTACCTTCTACAGCCGCACATGTTAAATTGCAGCCTTCAGGCAGAGTCTTTGAAACTACTAATGTTCGAAGTAGTTGTTGGTGATCCTTCAGTGTCCTCTGGTTTTGTTGTGGTTTTTAATAGACTTTATTTTTTAGAGTAGTTCTAGGTTCACGGGCAAAGTTGAACAGAAGTTGACAGAGATTCCCCATATACTATACCTTCTGCCCCACAAATGCATGACCTCCCCACGACCAACATCCCTGAACAGAGTGCTGCATCTGGTAAAATCAATGAGCCTCCATTGCCACAGCATTACCAAAGTCCATAGTCACATTAGGGTTCACTCTGGGTTTTGTACAATCTACGGGTTTAGATAATGTATCATGACATATATTCACTATTACACTTTAATACAGAGTAGTTTCACTGCCCTAAAAATCCTCTGTGCTCTATTTATCCCTCTTCCTCCTCCATCCCCAGCAACCACTGATCTTTTCACTGTCTTCATAATTTTGCCTTTTCCAAAATGTCAGAGTTGGAATCAGCCAGTATATAGCCTATTCATGTTGGCTTCTTTAACTAGTAATATGCATGTAAGTTCCCTCCATGTCTTCTCATGGCTTGATTGCTCATTTCTTTTTAGTGCTGAGTAATAGCCTACTATCCAGATGTATCACAGTTTATTTACCCATTTACCTACGAAAGGACATCCTGGTGCTTCTAAATTGGAGCAGTTATGAATAAAACTGCTATAAACATGCATTTGCAGGTTTCTGTGGGGAGATAAGTTTTTAACTCCTTTGGGTAAATACCAAGAAACAGGATTGTGGGATCATATAGTAAGAGTATGTTTATATAGTAAAAGTATTTTGTAAGAAACTGCTAAAGGGCTTTCCACAGTGCCTGTGCCATTCTGCATTCCCACCAACAATGAATTAGAGTTCCTGTTGCTCCACATTTACTCAAGCATTTGGTATTATCAATGTTCTGGAGATGTCTGGGTGGCTCAGTGGTTGAGCATCTGCCTTTGGCTCAGGACATGATCCCTGCATCCTGGGATCGAGTCCCACATTGGGCTCCTTACAGGGAGTCTGCTTCTACCTCTGCCTGTGTCTCTGCTTCTCTCTGTGTGTCTCTCATGAATAGATAAATAAATCTTTTTTTTTTTTTAATGTTCTTAAGTTTGGCCATTCTAATAGGTATATAGCATTACCTACCATTCTTTTAATTTGCACTTCTGTGTCTTCTGGTTTTCATGTTGTCAGTGGTACCACTATGGTACTCATAGTGAACGGTAAATATTACCCATTCGTTATCTAATTTATTAAGCACATTTTTAGTATTTAATTTTTATTATACTTCTATTTTTTAGATCACTGCAGACTAAAAGGTTTGCTGCAACCCCCAACTAACAATTCTCCAGAGCTATACCCACCCAATTCTCCAAATATACCCTCCAATACTGTGTCCCTTTAATGGAATAATTCCAAATGTGTGTTTTGCACCACTCCTGGAGTTTCTCTGCAGAACTAAGCTCCAGCCATGTACTATGGAAAATGGCATAACTGTGCAGCCTTTACTGGCCTCTTTTATTTCTGATTCCCTATAAATAATAGTGAAAGGGAATATAAGGGAAGGGAGAAGAAATGTGTGGGAAATATCAAAAAGGGAGACAGAACGTAAAGACTGCTAATTCGGGAAACGAACTAGGGGTGGTAGAAGGGGGGAAGGGCGGGGGGTGGGAGTGAATGGGTGACGGGCACTGGGGGTTATTTTGTATGTTAGTAAATTGGACACCAATATTTCTGATTCCCTTCCACTCTACACAACTGATATTACCTGAACTCCATAAATAAAGTATTTGCACTCTTATTCTTGTCTCAAGTTTGCCAAAACTAAGACATTTGTAGATTTATACCATAAAATGAATAATGAAATCTCTATGTAAGAGCAGTCAGACAATTCTCTTGTGCACTTCTATTTCAGGTCCCATTTCATAAACACCTAACCCATAATTTCCCACTGATTCCACCTTATATCAAACTCCCAGCTTCATGCACTTTAAGCTGAAGCGCTGGCCTCTGTATGAGTGGCTAGTACACCAGGTGACCTGAAGGGGCCGCAGAACCAAATATGTCTACCACTGATCAAAAGTGGATGGAGTTAGGTATCTTATGTCATTACTGACGAAGAACACTTCATTCTTATCACTGAGTACCCTGCATGCTGGTCTTGAAAGGGAGATATTGGTTACATTGCCAACATACTGCACATAGGTCTCACATACTTCTAGACAAGACCACGGAAGAATCCAGAAACACAAAATAGAGGTCTACTTAACACTTCCCAGTTTATTTTAAGGCAACTAACAGTGATAATATTTCATTTTTAAGTGAAAAAAGAAACAGTACAAATGCTAAATTAGATAGGGCACCTGGATATTAGAAATAAACCAGGTCTATCTCAGCAAATAGGGATATACTCTCTCCAACTTAATGAAATTGAAAAGTCACTAGGACAGACACTAAGTACAGACTACACAAAAACCATTCACAGAATCCTTCTCACATCATTCTCTCAACTTCACCATTGGAACATTAGAGTACCTTCTCATGCTCCCTGCACCTATGGGTGGCCTCATGACCCCACTCTAGCCAGGGATTTGTAAGCAGACGCTACAGTTGGGACTTCAGAGAAAGTTTTTGGAAGAGGCAGACTGGCGTGCCCCTTCAGCTCTTGGCCATGTGGCCTTCTCCTTTCCATTTTCTTATATTCAAAAATGATGGTTCAAGATCCAGTAGCCACCTTCCACAGTGAAGAATAAGGAAAGATGGCAAGAAGAATGCCTGAATGCTTGATTATATTGTTGACATCATGGAAGATCTTGCATCAATCTCTGGAACTCTGATTATATACATATAAAATCCTTCTCTGTTCATGTGGCTGCAACAGGGTTTACCTCTATTCACAGTGAAACACTCTTAATCGAAATGCATCCAAGTTCTTTCAACAAAAATACCTTACGCTCATTATACCTGTTGAAGTGCTTCTCTCTCTACCAGTCTTTGTTAACTTTACCTAACTTGCCCTAAAATAGAATGGTGATGACTTATGACTGGTATATGTCAGATCTAAAGTGTCATTTGAATTCAATAATTAAAAAAAAAACACTACCAAACAATCTTAATATACTTTCTTTTTTAATTATTGAGCACTCTTTAGAGGTTGCCTGATATTTAGTTTTTATGAGCTTAAGTCATCACAGCTTTATTGAAAATTGCTTGAAAAAGAAAACTGCTTGAGAGCAGATATAGGATCATACACTTTGGCTGACCTTATGAAATTTATCAATAATTAAATGGAAGCACCCTGCACATCCTTTAAATTTTTCTAGTATCAAGAACTCTTAGAAATATTTTCTTAAAACTTTATGTTTTAAATGTTTTCAAAAGCCCTAAAAACTTTCTGATTCATGTTATCCCAAAAATTAGCTTGAAAAGTAGATTTCCTTCTTTCTTAGATTAGTCTTAGGTAAACTGAATTTTATATTCCCTAAAATTGTTTTGTTGATTGGCAAGAGGCCAGCTTTCAAAACTGCACAAATTAGTCACCTGACTTACTTATAAAAAAAAAAAAAGCAAATAATTCATTTGAATCCCTCACCCAAAAAAGCTATTTTTTACTTCCCTTAGAGTAGATCTGCCTTTAAATGAGAAGATGATTGTAAATCCCAGTGAATTGCTCTTAGACTGCATTATATTGTTCCCCAAGATGAACATTAAGAAGCATCTTGTGATTTATGTATTTGTGATCAAAATAAAGGCAGCCTTTTACTGTGGGAGAAATTTGCATTCCATCTTCCATCTTATGTGCTTAGTCAAATGCTAGGTGTACAACTAAGGAAGAAGAATGGGGAAAACAGAAGAATAGTGGGTCTCAGTACTGAGTTTTGTAAGTTTTGTAAGATCTAAACATGGTTCACTTGATGGTCACAAACTATTCAGCGGGTATCCCCATGATAATTTCTATGTATGGATCAGTCTTTTTCCCCAACTACACTGAGTTACTGGCAGACAGGAAATGTGCCTTTTATGAATCATTTTCTATCTTCACTGCATGACGTGCTCCTGGGCACACAGTTGAAATGGAATGAATACCGTTCAAATGATTGTGTGACACCTCATAAATGGATAGCTTTTTTGGGTAACTAAGCCCTTCCAGTGATTACTAAAGAGAGAAAAATAGAGTATCCTTGATTCCCAGTATTTGTAAGCACATATTTAATAAGACAGCTTCTCAAGGGCATTTCTTTCCACTTTGAAAATCACTTGGAAAATATTTAGCACCTGTTCTTAGATTCAGTATTAATGTGAAGGAAATGCTTATAAATTCTTTTCAAGTTATTTCTTATGTGTTCTTCCTTTCCCTTATTGTTTCTCTTATTTCCAAAATCAAACAAACAAAATTTCAGCAATCTGAATTATGTACTAAATTAAGCAAAACTTTACCTTGACTTTAAACCCTCCTAGTTTGCCCTTCTAATTTTATTTGCTACCACAATTATTTGTTGCAGCCAAATTACTGAATTATACAGTTCCCAGATTTAAATAATATTTTCTTGGTTTTACCTTGTCTCGATGATCTCTATACCTAGAACAGTTTCCTACAGCCCTTGCCTGTCCTGATTCTACTCACCTCTGAAGACATCTTCGAAATGTTCCATCCTCCATAATCTTTCCAAAGAGATTATGAGCTCTTCCACCCTTAAGCCTCCTCCGTCTTTTGTAAGGCTTCCTAGGGCTATCATTTGATTTTGTCATATAAAATGACGAGGTGTCCTTTGCATATTTTCATCAGCCTGTTATATGGAACTAGAAAACACCATTTATTCAGTGTGAACTGTGCCTGAAACTGCTAGCTTTCTGCATGTTAGCACAGAATCACCACTCTGACCCATATTATTATCCCCATTTTACAGATGAAGAAAAGTTAAGTGCAGGGTGGGGACTCAGATTTGGGCTTCCATATTGGGTAACCAGCATTCCTGATTTGCTTGGCATGCAGGATTTCCTGAGATGCAGGACTTTTTAGTGCTAAAACTGGGACAGTCCTAGGCAAAATGGGAGGGCTAGTGGTTTTACTTACAGAACCCATGTTCTCTCTTACAGAACCCCTTCAGTGTACTCCAAACACGCGACTGACCAAGTCACTCAATCCCGTCAAGGGAAGTCCTAACAGGTCTCTGGAAACCCCAACTGCTCCAGATCTGCTGACACATCCAATGCTAACAATTCTGTACATCCAGGCAAGTGCAAACAACAACCATTTGACATAAACTGGTCATCCAAGACTATTAAAGGTTCCTATCCTGTCTGCTCACTTGTGAAGACTTTTTTTAAAGATTTTTTATTGATTTGAGAGAGAGAGAGAGAGCATGAGCATGGGGAGAGAAAAGCAGGCTCTCCACTAAGGAGGAAGCCCCATGTAGGGTTTGATCCCAGGACTCCAGGATCATGACCTGAGCCAAAGGCAGATGCTTAACTGACTAGGTCACCCAGGCACCTCTCACTTGTGAGTTTTAAACCTCTGGATGACCTGACCTTTCCCCAGACCAATTAAATCAGCAAGTCCAGAGCACTGCACAGGTGAATATAACGTGCAAATGGGATTAAAAGCCATGTGCTCTAGGGCAGTGACTCTTAGAGTGTGTCCCTGGGCTGGCATCACTGGCAGTTTGTTTTTATGCTAACAGGGAAAACTATGCTATAAAACAAATTCTGTGTTTCCCTTGACTCTCATTACAACAATAGAGATGTCTCTATCCCTGGGAAAATGACCCAAGAAGCAGAGCTTGGGCAAGAAGGATTTAATAGCTATCAAGAGATGTTTAACACAGAAATAAGACTGTGATATTTAAGCCACAGGATTTTCACTGGATCCAGCTCTGTCTTTCCTGGTTTCCAAGCATTTTCCCCAAATTTTGAAAATCTCTTGAATGAGCACTCCCAGGTCTCATATTTAGCTTTCCATGATAATCTGGAGAGTTGCCTCTCATAGAGCTATAATGCTCCATCATCCTATCTTAGATGTTTTTATGTCACAACCAAAGTCATGATAGAGCTATTCAGTCTTCAGGTAAGTATCAGCCTCCTGTTTACACACATTAGGACTCTGAAATTTGGTAAAAAAATATTCAGGACATTGCTTTGTTAATTTCAAATAATTTATAGGGGAAAAAATATTGGAATGATACTCTGAAAGTGTTGTGGTCCAGATTTTCTAACATTTACTTCCTAAAATTATCTTAATCACAGTAATTATTTTTCTGATGCTACATTAAAAGTGGCAGGTTAAAATGTTGGACAGGAAGAAGATGTAATTTAATGAAGGGCATCTTTCTCCACATTGACATGGATGTTAAATCTTTTTTTTTTTTAAGATTCTAATGTGATCTAATTACTTTAATTTAAAATTCTGGGTATGCATGTTTTATTCATGACTTTCTAGATGATTGAGAAAGTTTTTGCAGCTCCTTTGAAGCTCTAACTTTGGAAATATAACAAATAATGAAGCCATCATATTTTCAAAATGCTCAGATAGAGGAGACTTTTGAAAGACAGTGTAATTGTGAATCAAAGCTTAATCAGCTGCTGTGAAATGAGTTTTTAATTATCACATTGCCCCTGATATGCTGGAGTTCAGCAAGGTTAGGAGAATGACCTCACACATATTTCCTCTGAAAGGGTAGAATGTGTTTTCCTTTGCAGCATATCACCTTGAATATTCAGAAACTAAGTTGTTCTGTTTCCCATGAAAATACTTCTCAGAAACAATTCTTCACACTAATGCTTGGTTAATCTCACTCAAAAATTGAAAAGTGGGGATCCCTGGGTGGCGCAGCGGTTTAGCGCCTGCCTTTGGCCCAGGGCGCGATCCTGGAGACCCGGGATCGAATCCCACGTCGGGCTCCTGGTGCATGGAGCCTGCTTCTCCCTCTGCCTATGTCTCTGCCTCTCTCTCTCTCTCTGTGTGACTGTCATAAATAAATAAAAAATATTAAAAAAAAAAGTTTAAAAAAAAAATTTAAAAGTGTCACTCATTTTCCACTCTGAAATGCATTATCTTTGCGGTGGACATAATGGCTTTTGAGTCAGAATACACACCTACTCCCACTGAAAAATCCACATTTTCCAAAGTAGTTTGTAAGTTCATTAAAGAGGATATAAAAAAGGGTGCTCAAAGCATAAATCTTTAGATTTCAAAATTCTGGATCAAAATAACTGGTTTTATTTCAAGTGTCCAAAGATAATACAGATTTTCCAACCTGGAGAAGTATGGGTTCGCACAAGGATGCTCTCTGGACAGTCAGTGCATGATGTCTCTTGAGGTCAAGTTCAATTCAAATTTCCATTTTTAGCAAGTGGTAATCTGCTTGAGTTGAGAGAGGAAGAAACACTGTGTGCACAACTTCTCAAACATTCTGCCTCCAGTGGTAGATATTTACACCTATATTCTAATTTCTGGTCACTAAATAAAACTGAGAGATCTGAATTTAAACATTTAAAGTTCCCTAAGAATCAAAAGAAAATTAGTACATCACCACATGTCCAGAGCTGAATCAAAAGATTTGACTTCAATTCCATTACCATGTTTTTCCTTTAGATTGTAAACAAAAACAAAAACAAAAACCAGCTTTTACCAGATGAAAATCTAGTTTCTATAAAGAAACCAGCACTCACGACTTGACCTCTTCTAAAGCTCTTTCCAAATGAGTTTGAACTGAACTTCCAGGAACATTTTTAAGGAAGGGCATTTAACTCATTTATTTGAAAGTCAAAAACTCTCCATTTCCTTAAATACATATATTCAATCAAATCAAAGAAACAGGTGTAGATGTTGTATGAAGCATGACTCAGAGTTCCTACTGACAGTTTTCCTTTTTGAGGAATGCAAACAACCTGAGGCTCATTTAACAAGAATAAGTAGGATCCTGAAATAAGTCTTACTTGGAGAAGAGTCGTCATTAAAATGCTGTACAGAGGTCTGATTTGCATAAGATCTGATTACATTTACTAGCTGTTCACGTATCTGTGCTGAATCAATGTCACCTCATCAACACACAGGTTATCTTTTCTGCTCACTTTAGAATAGCCTCAAATTCTAATTGAGAAATGCAGCACTGCACACTCCACATGTCCCTCTGTCACATGCGTTGTTTGACTCCACATGTCCCTCTGTCACATGCGTTGTTTGTGATACTTCTTGCCTGAAAAGGGAGATCAGTCAAGTCTTATATGGGATTTCTAACACTAAGCAAAACTGTGGAATTTATTTCTTGAAAATGCCACCTATGAAATTATCTGATCTCTCTGCACTGAAAGTAAGCATGATAAGAGGCAGATTTACTAGAAAATGATAGTTAGCATTTATTGAGCAATTACTAACTGCCAGGTCCTAAGCTAAGTGCTACCCAAGCATTAAATTTATCATTGAACCTGCTGGAAGCTACTGTTAATAATCTCATGTTTATAGGTGAGAAAACCAAGCCTTAAAGAGGTTAATTTGCCCAGTATCATAGGCTCCTCATTGGTGGAGTCAAGACTCGCATTCTGAAGTCCTTGCTTTTAAACATACATTTTCCAGAAGCTGAATAATCAATGTTCTCAAGTGATGCAGATCCAACCAAACTTAAATGGAAGATCTGCTCTATTGCAAATTGAAACTTCAGAAGCAAGTTCACTTCATTGAGACAAAAATCCTTCAGAGGTGTCAGAAAAGCTAAGCTCACTGACCTCTCAATGACACCGAGCCCAGAATAAGACCTGAATTCCCCACCCCTTCACACACACACACACACACACACACACACACACACAACCGTATGTTGATTCTTTACATCTCAGGCACTACCTGACCTTAATTTCCAACCACAAGAAAGGAAAATTGATAGAAGGTCAAAACAATGTTTTCTATAATGCACTGAAGCTTGGTTTCTGTTTAGAATTTCTCCTGTAGACACTGAAAACATGGTCAGGAACTGGTGATGACATTGTAAGCAAGTAACAATAATAGAACTAAATAATAACAGAACTAAAGAATTCCCCCCCAAAATGATTATTAAGCCACCTGTGCAAACTTACAGATAGTGCTAAACACAGACATGTCTTACCATACACACCGATACACCTATGAATGTCAACATGAAGCTGATGGAGAGCTGTGTAATTAGGTATCCACCAAAATGCAAATGGAGGGCTTCTGTTGCACATGGCTATGGGCCTAGTTCCACCCATGCTTTGTTGGAATACAAGCAAGGCATTTGTGTATAATCTACTTCTCTAAAAAGGACTTTAAAACTCAAATACTGTGAGCCCTAGCCTTTGTCAGAATGCTGAGCCTTCCCTTGCCACAAATACTGAATATGGCAGTAATTTAAATTCCTAGAAGCTGTGCCCTGCTGAAACACACCTGTTAAAACAACAAAAAAATCCAGATTAAAATAAGGGATGATTTCACATAATTAAGAGGTATTTGTCTGGCTGAATTAGAAAACATCAGCTCATAAATAACATATACTATATTCCACAATGAAGACTATCACTTCTGGATATAGTTGCCCAGTCCTAACAATTAAATCAGTAAATATTTACTGAGCACCTACTATGAGCAAGGCACAAGGACAGACATGAGGGAATATAAAATGATTGAGGCATGTGCTAGAGCAGCCCCTGCCCTCTGCACCCACCAAAATCATCAGCATTGATGAAGCAGGACACCGACAGGGAGCACAGCAGGCCGACTCACCGGAGCCCGGTCAGGACTCAGCTTTCCTCCTCTCGTTTTGTTTATATGGGCTTTTACTTTGCAGCACTGTTCGTGAAGCTGTTAAGAAAGGCCTAGGCACCAGTGTGGCTGGTACTATGTATGGAAGGATTTTAATCAATCAAGTGGAAACTACGTGGTCTGAATACAGGATGCACAGTGCTGTCAATCCTGCAAACAGTCTTTCTTTTCTTCCTAAGGCATGTGAATCAAGAGCTGATGTCTTCCCCAAGAGGTGGCACTTAGGGTTCCAAGGAAATAAATGTATAAGCCTTAGGCACAGACCTGTGTATAAGCAACTTCTGCATAGCATTTTTGGAACTTAAGCAGCTGTACACAAAAGGAGCTCCTATTAGTTAAGCCTGCATCGACAGTTTGAATTTTTTTTTTTCACTTGTACATTTGAGACTTTTTCTTGGTTGATTGGTTCAAGAATGAAGTTGCATATGCCAGACGCCTGAGTGGCTTAGTTGAGCATGGGACTCTTGATTTCAGCTCAGATCATGATATCAAGGTCATGAAATTGAGCCCATCGAAGGGCTCCCCACTTAGTGCAGAGTCTACTTGAGATTCCCTCCCTCTCCTTCTGCCCCTCCTCCTGCTCACGTTTTCTCTCTCTCTCTCATAAATAAATAAATCTTTAAAAAAAAACAAGTTGCACATGCTAAGTATGAATGGGGAAAGAAAGCACATAGAAGGTGATTACTATCCAGAGGAAAATATTACTGGATTTGCTTTTAAAACTAAGCCAAATTAGTCACAAACCTACTAAATCCCTGAGAGAAGAAACAAAGCTTCCACATTATTCCATCTCACATGCCCTTCACTGAACCTCCAGAATGCACACAGAAGTAATAATGTGTAACAACAACACCAAAGCAGTGTTTTCCTACTTCAGCCGAAATACCTGGACTCCAGATTAGTCCCCCAGAACATTGCGACTCACCTTTTAGTGTCTCTGAGTAGCTATTGTCCACGTCTTCCCTTTCAGAGAAATCACCAATACGAGTAACCCTTTTACTTAGGACCAGAATTTTACTTACTTTGGCCCGGGGAAGGGAGACATTCGATCAATATTTGGATCAGTTTTAGGCACCTTTTAAAGAACGGAAAGTTGCCATGCACAGTCAAGACAAGCACCTAATGAGCATCAGGTGGATGGGGAGGTTGGCATGAAGACTTCTCTCTGCGCTAGGTCTCGGATCACCTAGGTGCCTCCTCCCCTCTTGCACACCCACAAATATGGAACACATCCCTTTCTCTCCTCACAAATGCTGTCAGGTCGATGTGAAGATGAAACCAACCCTCCCTCTGCATTCCCACATTCTAATAGGATTCCTGGTTTCTGCTTGTATGGGTTATTGTAAAACCTTTTTACCTGGCACCTGCTCTCCCCCACGCCTCCATCTCTGAACGTCACCCTAAATCACTACCTGATTAATCTTCTCTCTACAGTGATTTTAGTCTCCAGTGACTCATCGCTGTTAGCAGAGTAAAATACAAAAACTCTTTAACACGACATTGAAGCCCCTCCAAGGAGCTACATGTCAGCCATGTCCCCATCAAGGTCATTGTGACAATGAAAACATGCCCACATATACTCCCAAACACACGTAGGAAGACAGTGTGTCCCCAGGGACACACAGAGCCTCATGTTGCTATATAGACGGACACAAGCAACCCTGAGTCTGTTTCCTTTTTGTTTTTTGTTTTTTTAAGATTTTATTTATTTATTCATGAGAGACACAGAGAGAGAGGCAGAGACATAGGCAGAAGGAGAAGCAGGCTCCCTACCAGGAGCCTAACTTGGGACTTGATCCCAGGACCCCAGGATCACTACCTGAGCCAAAGGCAGATGACCAACCATGAGCCACCCAGGCATGTCCCCAGGTCTGTTTCTAACCTTTTATACACTTTCCTGGGCAGCATCTCACCTAATGTAAGCTCTGAGACACCTCCGTTAAATACTTTTTTTTTCCTCAAGATACATAAATTAACAGGAAAAGACACATAAGCGTTAAACAATTTGAAAAATGTCAGGATGACATAGGTTTCCCTAAATTGCTAACAGTTCTGTAGGAGAGGATTCTCATGTGAAAAGTACATTTCTAGTCCTGTTTTCCCCGAAGCCAAAGTAGGAATCATTATTCTACAAAAACATAAGTAGAGCAAGTCCTGGCTCTGCCTTCCTCAAAGTTCCCAAATTTGATTCTCTCTTTTCTATTCTACTCATATCTTTACTGCCCAGATTCTGTGAAAGCTTGAGGATATTTTAGCTTTGGCATTTTTGAAAAATAACAACACTACTTCCTGGAGCGCAATTTAGTATAAGGCACTAAATTTGGAACTCCTTGAGACTAATTTGGAGCAAAGCCCTTAACCTAACTCAGTCTGAGTTTGTTCACCTGCTAAAGAGAGGTAGTAATACCAGCTGCTTCACAGGATATTGTTATGAAGACTAAATGTGATAATGTATTATAATGTGGTTTGTAAGTGATAAGCACTCCATGATATTAGTTATTATCACTCCCAAGTATCAACCATAAAATGAGTAGAAAATAAGACAAAGCTAAGCAACTGCAAAACAAATATGTCAATCATGGATGACAATGCCAAAATGTGAAAAACATCTTGTCCATCTGAAAGTCTTCCGGTAGCAGATCTCTACAAGAGAGGTGGAAATAAAAGAAGAAAATGCCTTTTAAATGTGGCAAATTGGATTTGGTTTCTGTTCCCTGAATTGAATTGGCCAAATCCAACAATAAGTAGAAACAAAAACTTGTTTTAAAATGATGTGGCTTTTTTTTTTAAAGATTGTATTTATTTATTCATGAGAGACACAGAGACAGAGAAGCAGAGACATAGGCAGAGAGAGAAGCAGGCTTTCTGTGGGAAGCCTGATGTGGGACTCGATACCAGGACCCAGGGATCACGACCCGAGACAAAAGCAGATGCTCAACTGCTGAGCCACCCAGGGGCTCCCAAAGTGATATGGTTTATATGCCAAAGTCATTTGTATTAGACCAAGTTGCCAAATGAAAACAAGTATAAGAGATGGATAGAATACACAAAACAGATATTTGTAGTCCGTAAAGATCAAGTAGGTTAGCCAAACTTGAAGGACTAAATCCCAGAGAGAAACTAAACTGTGTGTGTGCATCAGGGGTAATCTTGACATTACCCTCCATGTTTTCCCCCATACCATTTTCTGACTCATTGCATAAGAGCCAAACTGAAAGCAGAAGCCTGGAACTTGCAGCAATCTCATTGAAGATTGACTGATTGATTGATGACCAAATTTTAGGATTTCACAGACATATTTAATAGGATATTTAAAAAGAACGAAAAAGATCACTGACAAACTGAAAGATAGGTCTGCAAAAATGTCCAGCTTGAATCATGAACAGAAAAATGGGAGAACAACACAGAAAAAAGCATCAGATAGTAACACATGATTAAATGCTCTAACATACATATAATTAGAATCTCAGAAGAAGAGAAAGAACAAGACACAAGTAACATGGAAGGCACAGATCACAATATGGCAAATGAAATGAGAGATGTTCCTACAGATATTACAGAGCCTTAAAAAAGAATAAGAGGATAGTATGAATGACATAATGTTCATGGATTAGAGTCTCAATGTTGCACCGATACCATTTGTCCCCAAATTGATCCAAACAGTCAATGCAATCATAATCAAAATTCCAGAAGGGGCAACTGGATGGCTCAGTGCTTGAGCCTCTGCCTTTGGCTCAGGTTGTGATCCCGGGGTCCTGGGAACCTGCTTCTCCCTCTGCTTATGTCTCTGCCCCTCTCTCCCTCTGTCTCTCTCATGAATAAATAAAATCTTTTTTAAAAAATTCCAGATAAAGGGGAACCTCAGTGGTTCAGTCAGTGAAGCCTCCAACTCTTGGTTTTGGCTCAGGTCATAATCTCAGAGTCATGGGTTCAAGCCCCACACTGAGCATTGAGCTCAACATGGTCTGCTTGAGGTTCTCTCTCTCCCTTTCTCCTTCTGCCCTTCCTCCCACTCTCTCTCTAAAAATAAATAAATCTGTAAAAAGTATCCAGAAAGATATTTTGTAGAAACTTTTTAAAAATATTTTATTTATTTATTCATGAGAGACACAGAGAGAGAGAGAGAGAGAGAGAGAGAGAAAGGCAGAGACACAGGCAGAGGGAGAAACAGGCCCCATGAAGGGAGCCCGACGTGGGACTTGATCCTGAGACTCTAGGATCAGGCCCGGGGCTGAAGGCAGGCTCTAAATGCTGATCCACTCAGGGATCCCCCATTTTGTAGAAACTCAATAAGATGTTTAAGACATATATAGAAAAACAAGGGAGCAAGAGTAGGAAAACAATTTTAGAAATGAACAACAACATTGGAGGATGAATAGTAGAAGATACAGGATATACAAAGACTAACTATAAAATTTTAACAACTGGGGTGCCTGGCTGGCTCAATCAGCAGAGTATGTGACTCTTGATCTTGAGGTTCTGAGTTCAAGTCCCACAATGGGCATAGAGTTTATTTTTCTAAAAAAAAAAGGAAAATAATTTTTTAAAAATTTAAATAAGTGGTAAAATTATAAGTATTAAAATAGTGCATTATTGGTACAAAGACAACAGATCAACAAAACTGAGTCCAGAAAGCAATGCATACATATATAGTTATATAAGTATCATCACACTGCAATGCAGTTTTTTTTTAAACTTTTCCTTGATTCTTTATCCTTTCCTAGCATGTCTATTTCTTTTTTTTAAGATTTTATTTATTTATTCATGAGAGACACAGAGAGAAAGGCAGAGACATAGGCAGAGGGAGAAGCAGGCTCCATGCAGGGAGCCCGACGTGGGATTCGATCCCGGGTCTCCAGGATCGCGCCCTGGGCCAAAGGCAGGCGCTAAACCGCTGCGCCACCCAGGGATCCCTGCAATGCAGTTTAAACAATGTTTGGAATAAATGATGTTGGATCACTGGATATCCATATGGGAAAAAAAATCAAAGCTGACCCCTACCTTATACCACAATACCAAATATATATATATGTATCTCGGTTCCAGTTGGGTCCTAGATCTGGTTATAAAATATAAAAGACAAATAATAAAGCTTCTAGAAGTTACCAAAGAATATATTTAGGATCTCAGTGTAAAGAAAGATTTCTTATATAGGACATAGAAAGAACTTAAAGAAAAACATTGACAAATGGAATTTCATGACAGTTAAGAAAGTCTACACATCAAAAAATACCATTATACAAAAAAAAAAAAAAATACCATTATACAAGTAAAAGAAGCAAGCCATCAAGTAGGAAAAGACATTTGCAATATTCATTTCCAAGAACTAATCTCCAGAATATGTAAGAAAATATTACAAGCCTGTCAGAAAAACACAGGAGACCCAATTTTTGCATAGGTATTTTAGAGGGGTGTGTGTGTGCATGTTTATATGTGTTCAAATTGCCTAATAAGTATATGAAAAGATGTTTAGCATAATTCATCATAAGGAAAATGAGATACCACTACTTAATCACATTTTTATGACAATACCAAGTGTTAGTAAAATTTTCAATCATCTGTAACACCAGCAACAGGAGTATTAGCTAGTAAAACCACTTTAGAAAATGTTGTCAGTATCTGCCAAAGCTCAGCGTATGAATCCCTATTATCTGACAATTTTACAACATAAAAGCATATATATATATGCACAAAAGACACATATAAGAATGTTCACAGCAGTCTATGCATAAGTTATAAAAGCCAAAACCAACCCAAACATGCATCAGAAATGGATAAAGGGTGGAATAGTCTTTGAATAAAATACTGTGCAGTAAAGGTAAGCAAACTACAGCCTGTGGATCCACCCATGTCCATTTACAGCATCATCTAAGGCTGCAGAGTCCATTAGCTGTAAGATATACCACATGACCTACAAACTTGGAAATGTTGCCAATCAGAACCTTTACAGGAACACCTAGGTGGCTCAGTAGTTGAGTGCCTTTGGCTCAGGTCATGATCTCAGGGTCCTGGGATCGAGTCCCACATCCAGCTCCCCGCAGGGAGCCTGCTTCTCTCTCCCCACAGGGAGCCCTCTGCCTATGTCTCTGCCTCTCTCTGTGTGTCCCTCATGAATAAATAGATAGAATCTTTAAAAAAAAAGAATCTTTATGGAAGAAGTTCGCCAACCTCTGTTATACATCAATGAAAAGCAATGAGCTACTACTTCTACAGCTATATACAAGACGAACCCCAGAGATGTCACACTGGTGGGGAAAAGCCAGACATGAAAGAATGCATGTTAGGATTCAATTTATATGAAATATAAATTAATAGAAGTCAGAAAAAAGTGACAGAAGCCACAATGCTGGTTACATTTTAGGAAACGTAATGACTTGGTAAAAGAGCAATGGTGCAGCTGGCCACTATCTTAACATGACTCTGTCATTTAAAAGTGAAGATGAAGGGACACCTGGGCTTCTGGCCCAACGCCAGCGGTTGGACATCTGTCTTTGGCCCAGGGCATAATCCTGGGGTCCTGGGATCGAGTCCCGCGTCAGGCTCCCTGTATGGAGCCTGCTTCTCTCTCTGCCTGTGTCTCTGCCTCTCTCTGTGTGTCTCTCATGAATAAATAAATAAAATCTTAAAAAAAAATGAGGATGAAGCAAGAACAGGAGAGAAGTACCCATATCTGACTGCATCTTCCCTGCCACACCATGGAGGCCACTGGCAAATCTCCCAGAGTGTCAGATCCCACGATGGCCTCCCAAGCTGGGAAGACAAAAGGAAGCAAAATCAGTCATTCAACAGCTCCTGGGCAGTTAAGATTAAAACTTGTCACAAATCTCCTCTGATCCCTATAGGTTTTAACTTCTTTGTATTTGAACAGTAGGAAGCACACACACACACACACACACACACGACAAAAAACAAGAACAAACTAGTGTTTCACTATCTACCAAAAGACTATGTCCACCCTAAATCCACCCCCTCATTCAGATGAGTGAATGAAATTGCCCAAAGCTCGTACGAGTATTGATTTTGGAACAATAATTAAAATCTAATGGAGTTAATCAGTTTCACATAGAACTATAAGTTTCATCTAAAGACATGATAAATCGCTGAATAAGAATATCTGACCACTCATCTACTCAATTTTTAAAAATTCAGATTTCATTTTCTGACAATGTTATTCATTTTAACTGAGAGAAATATTCAGATCATCTGAAGTGCTGGACATTTTATTCTAAGACGAGGAGGGAAAAGGGAATCATTTGATTCTTTATGGGGGTCAAATTATACATCAAATAAAGTATGAAGTTCCTTCACCAGATACATTTCATAAAGTTAAATGGTTCTTTTAAGATTATGCTGACAATAGAGTCTTCAGTCTTTGTTATAATATAGTCTACGACCTCACTAATAAGGATAATAATGTATCATCAAAAAATGCTGTTAATTGAAAACTGCAAGTCTAATTAACCAGGGATGTGACCATGCATAACATATTATTAATAGAATGAAAAGATTGCATTACACCAACTGCTATACAGAGAAAAGCTACAAGGACAGTCCACAGTTCAAAGACTCTTCACATCCATTTTAGCAAAAGTTACTGATGGTATTTTTCCTTTCATTAAACTGCTTCATAGGCTTCATAGCAAAATGACTTAAAACCGGAAGAAGAAAGTCGAGCCAGATTTAAAAGATGGGTCACAGGGCAGCTGCTTGGGATCCAGTCTATAAAGAGTCCCCACACATGGCTGGATGACATCAGAAATATGGTGCTAATTAACTCATGTTTCCATGTGAAACTCTTTACATAATGTGTAAGATGTAAATGGGCCCCGGTCCCAGTGAATCAGTTCCCTCTAAAAATATATATATATATACTCTGTCTTCGTGTTCACTTCTTTCCATTGAGTATTTTGTGATATACACATGCACATTCACTACTATGGGGATCACAACTATGTCTGGAACCAAACCTGGAAATAGCCTGCTGTTAGTTACCAGAAGTCAGCAGTTACAGGCAATTAAATTTCAACACTAAAAGAACATGTGGTATGGGACTATCTCTAGAGAAAAAAGGATTTATTTTATTAACTAAATTTTGAATTCTATGCCTCTTAGGATATTCCCTTATAACAGGAAAAGCCTTTTTAAAGATCTAACAAGTAAACTGCACTAAGGGAAAACGGAACTCATTTTGCCAACACTAAAAGAGAAGATCCAGATCAAGATGACTTATTGACAGCCTGTTAAAAATCTCCCCCTTCCTGCAACTAGTTCTTAAAATATTAGATTAAATAGGGACGCCTGAGTAGTTCAGTGGTTGAGCGTCTGCTTTCAGCTCAGGTTGAGATCCTGGGGTCCTGGGATCAAGCCCCGCATCAGGCTACCCACAGGGAAACTGCTTCTCCCTCTGCTTATGTCTCTTCCTCTGTGTGTGTGTGTCTCTCATGAATAAATAAATAAAATCTTTATTAAAAAGCTAAATAGCATGGATAAAGATACAGATATGTAAACACATTAATGTGTTGAAGAAACTAAATCATTCAAGGGTTAGAAATAGAGAGGAACTCACTAATTGATATAAAAGACTCATGCCTCAAAGGAATTTGGATGTGAGTTTGGGTTACTGAGACCGGGACCTCAATAGTCTCACCAAATTCTTTCAAATATACCTCATACAAGACAAGCAGCTCACACCAGGCTCTCCTGCTGTTAAAGCTGGGAGCTGCTTGTTTGAAAATACCTCTGCCTACCTATGCACAGATATGGCTGGGCGAAAAGCAGAATCTTCTACAGGAAATAGAACCCAGACCTACTCCCATGTAAGAGCACACAGCCCAAGCTCACCCCAAAAGCAAAAAGCAAGAGCCCACACTAAGCAACCAACAGAAGATCCACCCTACAGGGCTGGGATGGAGGAGTTTTAAGAACCTCCTAAAATCCAAGGTGTCTCTGTTCATTGAGCAAGAGCTAATTATGATTCTTTTGAAATAAAAGTAAATAATTATGAATGAGGCAGAGTTTCCAAATACATGGAAACCACAAGACTAATCCAAATGTAGTTCAGGTGCCCTTTACTCTCTATAATCAATATTTAAACAATAATCAGATATTACCATAGCATTGCATTAGTTTAACCCTCTGTGAGATGTATTTTGGTTTAGATAATAAAGCAGAATCAACCCCCATATCCACATTGCATTTACAGAGAACAGACAAAAAAGTTTTGCCCACAACCAAGAGATGGTTCCAAATTGGGGTCATGTTCTGATTTGTTTTGTAATCTACCCCAGGGTAGTGACAGTTTAGTAATAATATTCATGTCCTCATGTGAGCATGGTCAATGAGCATGGGTCTCTCTGTTTCATAGTATGAAAACTAAACAGGAAGCAGATTTTTTCCAAAGAGAGATTTCTTAATGGAAATCCTGAACTCATTACATGTTTCTTGTGCTGCAATATTTTAAAATTTTATTTCTGGTAAAGATGTGTATAAATCTTAGTGTGATTAGCACCAACAAAACAAACAACTATAACAATTGTTCCATCAGATTTCTCCCTATAAGGAAAACATATGGGAAGGGTTAATAGGCTTCAAACCTTTAAACAAAAATTTGACCAAAGATCTTCCTTTTTTTAAGATGTTATTTATTTATTCATGAGAGAGACACAGAGATAGGCAGAGAAATAGGCAGAGGGAGAAGCAAGCTCCCTGCAGGAAGCCCGATGCAGGACTGGATCCTAGGACCCCAGGATCACAACCTGAGCCAAAGGCTCAGGATCAACCACTGAGCCACCCAGGTGCCCCTGACCAAAGATGCTCTAAAACAATCCACTTTTTTATGAGTTTTTGATAAGTTATTTTTTATTTCCTTCAACAAATGAACAAAATTAGGGAATATATATATGTATAGGCAAAATAAAAATAATAGTGGGTGATATGCTGAAAAAAACTTTGAAATAAGCATGTAAGATCTTTAAAGATGGGTAGTAAGGAGGACACTTGTGATGAGCACCAGGTCTTGTATGTGAGCAATAAATCACTGAATTCTACACCTGAAACTAAGACTGCACTGTATGTAAACTAGCATTTAAATAGAATTTAAATAAAAACTTGGGGAGGAAAAAAAAAATCTTTAAAGATGTAAAAGATATTATGATTCATAAAATAAAAGCAAGAGATACCTAGAAATGGACATTGTAATCACTGAAATGTAAACATTTAATAAATAGACTATATCATGCATTAGGCACAGCTGAAGAGAAAATTGTACAAGTGGAAGATGGAATTGAGGAAATCTCCCAAAGTATACCATAAGGAAATAAGATATGGACATACAGAAGATAGATATAGAAGTCCCAAAGCACTAAGGAATGCCCAAGGGAGATTATGGTGGTAAAGCAACATTCAAGGAGACCATTGCAGAGAATTATATAAAATTGGAGAAAGACATAGAACCTGAAGTTGAAAAGCTCACTTACGCCACACAAAATAAATTGATTTTTCAAATCCATGTTTAAGCATATTGCTACTAAAAAAAATAGTTTTTTTTGAAAGATTTTATTTAGTTATTCATGAGAGACACAGAAAGAGAGAGGCAGAGACACAGGCAGAAGGAGAGGCAGGCTCCATGCAGTGAGCCTGACATGGGACTCGATCCGGGTCTCCAGGATCACACCCTGGGCTGAAGGCAGTGCTAAACTGCTGAGCCACCCAGGCTGCCCTAAAACAAAGTGTTTTAAAAAGTAAAATTCTTAAAAGCTTCCAAAGAGAAAGACTCTATCTGCCAAAAGTGTCAGATTGGTGGTACACATCTTGTAATAGTAACATTAGAAAAAAAAAAAAAAAACTCATCAACAGAAGTCAATGGACAAATATTTTCAAAGGTATGCAGGAAAATAACTATGAACAAATTGTCATCTTAAAGTGAGAGCAAAAATAACACTGCAGGTTCAGAACTGAGAAAACTATCCATAGACTTCACTGGACTGTGTTACTATTGGCAAAATGGAGAAACTTCTACAAGCAGAAATGGGAAATAAGTACAGTCTGAAAGACATGGAAGAAACATATTGGCAAATTCAAATGTGTCAATTTTTCAAATGTTAGCAACAATATTATGTAATATCATGTAGGGTTTAAGTGTTACAACTTAATTCTGTACAATAATCATACAGCATTGTCATCCAGTGGTGTATGGAGGGTAGCCAAAGCTTTTCATTTTGTTCAGCAGTAATTGGAGATACTTACTCATTTTAGAATTTGTTAGAAAAAAAAAATACAATTATCACCTAATTCAAATTTAAAACAAAAATAAAGAAGGGAAAGAGGAAAAAGTCATACTGAAAAAGAGGAATACTCCACTATCTGATACAGAAAAAAAGAACTTCCAAATATATCTTGGATCATGCATGTGAGTGTTTTCTACATGTCCAGTTATAAGTATTTCATGGTCATGATGGTAAAGTAGTTTTGAATAAAGTACAATATTATATTTAGTCTACATACCAAATCTCTTATTTTTTAAAGATTTTATTTATTTATTAGAGAGAAGAAAGAGAGAGAGAGAGAGAGAGAGAGAAAGAAAGAAAGAAAGAAAGAAAGAAAAAGAAAGAGAAGAAAAAGAAAGAAAAAGAAAGAAAGAAAGAAAGAAAGAAAGAAAGAAAGAAAAGAAAGAAAGAAAGAAAGAAAGAAAGAAAGAAAGAAAGAAAGAAAGAAAGAAAGAAAGAAAGAAAGAAAGAAAGAACGAGTGAGGGTGGGGAGGAGCAGTGAGAGAAGCAAACTATGCACTGAGCAGAGAGCCAGATGTGGGCTCATCATGACCTGAGCTTAAGGCAGACATTTAACTGACTAAGCCACCCAGGTGCCTCTCAAATCTCTATTTTGAATATTTGGAAATATTTTAAACAATTTTTAATGAAATATAATTTGCCAATATTCTTATTAAAGTATTTCTAAGTACCCTAGGCCCCAGGTGATTCCCTGCTACCAGTTATATTTAGCATCAGTATCACTGAAATCTCTCTACTAAGATGAATGAAAAACACAATTCTCCTTTTTCAATTGTCAGTTAAAATGGTTTTCTTGTTCAGCATAATGAGATGAGATTCATTTTTAGTAAATCCCCCTTTAAAAGTATGTGTAATGAGTTTCCTTTTTAGAAAATACATATAATAAATTTGTATATCAGAATACAGCCATGGAAAAGGGGGGAAAATCTTACTTGATACAGTACAAATTTTCTCAATTAGCAATATCAAGGCTCAATTAGCATTATTGTTGTACTGCTCAAAATGTAAACGCACCGTTAATCTACCTGAACCCCTGTCCCCTTAACCTTCTTACTAAACCTACTTTCTTACTAAATTTACTAAGCTTACAATAGTGTTTAATTTCAAGGCCAGGGGGATCCCTGGGTGGCTCAGCAGTTTAGCACCTGCCTTCAGCCCGAGGTGTGATCCTGGAGTCCCGGGATGGAGTCTCGCATCAGGCTCCCTGCATAGAGCCTGCTTCTCCCTCTGCCTGTGTCTCTGCCTCTCTCAGTCTGTGTCTCTCATGAATAAATAAATAAATTTTTAAAAATCTTTAAAAAAAATCTAAAGGGCAGAGCGCCTGATGATGGGCTACCGAAAATTGTAGTTACTGTGCCCACATATGTACTGTAATACGTAAGAAGAATTCAAAGCTCTTTCAAGTCACAAATATTGCCATTCTCTATTGGGATGCATTTTTCATTCTATAAAACAAAGAAGTGAATGTATGAGAAATAAAATGAATTTCTGAAAAGAAAAATGAATTTCTGTTTCCCACATCACACAGTGAGACAAATAACAAAAGGAAGCTCAAGGCTTTTGCACATTGTCTTCTTATGTTGGACACCATAATAGTACACAGGGATTTCAATATCATATAGAATATTCTAAATAAAACTAAATTTTAAAAACCCACACAGAAAAACAAAGAGGCTTTCCAACTTCTTGTATAAAGCAATGTTAACAGAACAGCTCAGCAAAGACAGTTTTCCACCTTGAAGAGAAAAGTTGTAGTTGTAATTTTTGCTTTTGACTAAAGCTCTTCTACCTGTATGGTACATGCTTCAATCTAATTGAAAATGAAAAACCTTCAAGTTGGAGAAACACAGGGACATTCAGAGCCTCAGGCTTGACTCACAAGTAATTCCACCAGTAATATTTTTATGGTTACAGAAAGTGGAAAAACAGATATTTTGGCTTGTAGTATTAAATTTAATTCATAAAGTTTAGTAGCAATACTTCTGAGGACAGAGAAAAGTCAGCTTTCAATATAGTTAGCCCAGAAAAAGAAAGATATATTGCGGGTGCAAAATTGCCTACTCAAAATTTCAAAGTATATGCTTTAGGGTCCTGAAACGGGGGGAGATATAAATAGTTTATTATACATCTCAGATTGCAAAAGTATCAAGAAAATTCCCTTGGGTTAACATAGATACCTAAAATCAAAGAACAAAATATCAGAACAAAGAATGGAGTTTTTAATTTTTATTAGTTCTCTTGTCATTCATAATAAATTAATAGAATCCTGGTTTTTCTACTTCCCGGGATAGATATTATGAGGACCATATGAAACAGCTTAGAAACTAGCTTATTTTTACAAAGAAATGATACATTTTTAAGCAAATCAAGGGAAGGAAAGTCTTGGTGTGTGAGTATATGCACATATATATCATTTGAGGGACTCCCCAAACATAATAGAAACCACTTAGAAAGGTCAAAATCACATTCTTTCATTGTTATCTGTCCATATATCATTATGCTGACCCATTTGAGACTGTTATGCCCAATGAGTGAGTATAAAAATGAAGAAAATTTCTCCCAAATAGTGCATGCACCATCTTGTTCATTTTAGGATTTTTATCTACGTTAGGAGGGAAAAAATGGCAACAACTTCAAATATTCACATAATGACTTCAACGGGACTTTGCAGTTTGCGTTATAATGTACACCTGTAATAAAATAACAAGGCCCTTTAAAAATACATTAAGAGGGGCAGCTGGATGACTCAGTTGGTTGAGCCTCTGCCTTCGGCTCAGGTCATGATCCTGGAGTCCTGGGATAGAGCCCTGTACTAGGTTCCAGGGAGCTTGCTTCTCCCTCGACTGCTCCTCCTGCCTGCGTGCTCTCTCTCTCTCTCTCTCTCTGTCTCTCTCTCAAATAAATACATAAATCTTTTTTTTAAATACATAAAGAGAGGAAAATAATTCCATTTATAATTTAAATGAAATTCTGCAATTCTTCATTTTAAAGGAGCTTATTTTCCATCATCTACCTGATTCAAATCTTGTTTCATCGTAAGAAAGAAAAAATGACCCTGTTGCATCTTTTCAGAAGGCCAGCAAACATTTTACTTTATTAACGGTATCTAATTTTCAGTTGACAGAAATAGAACCTACCAGCACATTTTCCCTCACTGTCGCCATCCCCAAAGTCCTTATTTATTCTGGTGCCTTCAGTGAACACAAGATTTGATTAACACCAATTACTAGCATTTTTGTTCTACCAGCTAATTAATATTAAAAACATAATGTGGCTTCATCAAATAAATGTGCAGTGGCACATTTATTAAAGCAATATGGAAAAAATGATCAATAGAACAGAATTTTAAAATCTATAAAAAGACCTAACTATTACTATTCATAGATCATCTGATAAAGGAGCTATTTCTTTTTTTTTTTTTTTTTTTTTTCCTCTGTCCTTTTTTTTTTTTTTTTTTTTTTTTTTTTATTGGTGTTCAATTTACTAACATACAGAATAACACCCAGTGCCTGTCACCCATTCACTCCCACCCCCCGCCCTCCTCCCCTTCTACCACCCCTAGTTCGTTTCCCAGAGTTGGCAGTCTTTACGTTCTGTCTCCCTTTCTGATATTTCCCACACATTTCTTCTCCCTTCCCTTATTTTCCCTTTCACTATTATTTATATTAAAGGAGCTATTTCTATTAGAAAATGCTAGACCAGAAAAGTATGGGGATAATGTATTAGTTATTTAAAACAAAAAGGGAATTGGAAGCTAGATATGTACTGTTTACTCCAAGATAAGCCCAAATGGATCACACATTTGAAATGCTTTAAAAAAAAAAGAAAGAAAAAAAAATAAGAGAAATCCATGGATTTAATATAATATTGGAATGAAGAAACCCTTTTCAAACATGTCACAAATCCAAAACCCATAAATAAAAAGATAAATAAATTTGGTCCCCTTTTGATTAAAATAAATTTATACAGAAAAAAAGTTTAATAGACACTTAAAGTCAAAACACAGAGAAAACTTGGAAGAATGATTTGCAGTCCTAGAAGGAAAGCAAATTTTCAATTGCAAAGAGCACTTAAAAATCAACAATGAAAAGGCAAAGAACCTGGGGATCCCTGGGTGGCGCAGCGGTTTGGCACCTGCCTTTGGCCCAGGGCACGATCCTGGAGAACCGGGATCGAATCCCACATCGGGCCCCCGGTGCATGGAGCCTGCTTCTCCTTCTGCCTATGTCTCTGCCTCTCTCTCTCTCTCTGTGACTATCATAAAAAAAAAAAAAAAAAAAAAAAAAAAATACAGGCAAAGAACCAGAATGAAAAAGAGGCAAGCATATGACCTACAAATTGCCAAATAGTCACATAAATATTCCACTTGCCACTTAAAGAGATGCAAATTAAAACAAATATCTACCAATATGACAAAAATTTTAAATCCTTAATATTCAGATTTAGTAATATTGTGGGCAAAGGGAGGCATAAATTTATTTACTTTTTGGAGATAACATGTCATATGTATCAAAATGTTTAGGATATAAATCCCTTAACTCAAAAATTATAAATGCAGGAATTTAACCCACAAATATGTTCAAACAAAACTGCAATTATATATAAAACACACAAATACAAACACACAAATTTCTTTATTGAAACATTTATAATAATAAAAATCAAGAAGTATATTACTTATCTATTACAGAAATACATAACAAAATTTCTCAAAATGTAGCTGCTTAAAATCACAGTAAACATTTACTATCTTCCATTGTTTCTACAGGTCCAAATTTTTAAAAAAACTTCAACAGAATAGTTTGTCTCTGGTTCTTCATGGGGCTACAGTCATCTGGAGTCTTCATTAGGGCTGAGGGGCCCACTTCCAAGTAGGCACATTGGTTGTGGCTTTTGGTGAGAGACTAGCTTCCTCTCCAGAGAATGGCTTGAGTGTCCTTACAACATGGCAGCTGATATCCTGAATAGAACATGATCCAGGATCCAGGGTAAAGCCACAATGTCTATATGACTTTCTCAGAAGTCATATACTACCATTTCTACCATATTCTATTCTTGAGAAATGAATCATCAGGGACGCTTGGGTGACTCAGAGGTTGAGCGTCTGCCTTCAGCTCAGGTCGTGATCCCGGGGTCCAGGGATCAAGTCCTGTCTTGAGTTCCCAGCAGGGAGCCTGCTTCTCCCTCTGCCTATGTCTCTGCCTCTCTCTATGTGTCTTTCATGAATAAATAAATAAAATCTTTTACAAAATAGAAATGAATCATCAAATATAGCCCACACTCAAGGGGACAGAAATTAGGCTCCATCTTGGGAAAAAAAAATGTCAAAGAATTTGTGGACATACTTTAAAATCACTATAGTAAAAACCCTTGAATATCTATTAATGAAAGGCTGGTTAAGTGAAATGTGGCCATCATTTCCAAATATTTTTTTACAGCATACTCCTTCAGTTAAAGAAAAGAGAGAGAATTTAAACACACAAATATGATATGAAAACATGAATTATATGTTCCAATTATATATGTAACATGAATTATATTTATGTTCCAATTATATACATATATACTAGATAATTTAGTGTGTATGCTACAAAATAAACACAAAAAATTGACTTTTCAATAAGATAAACATACATGAAAGGCTAATAATATTTTCTTCCTACAACCCAATGAATCATATTGAGGTGAATGTATGTACTTAAGAGACCACTGAAAGATATGTAGTCATTGAAAAACGAAATGATTCTATGAATACAAACATGAAAATGCATCCAAATAAGAAAAGCAAAATGGTAAACATTATGTATCAGTTGATCCCATCTTTGTAAATGAAGAACATACACATGTAGGCTCACACACACACACGCACATATAAAATTTTTGCAAAACTATAAAAGAAACTTAAGAGTAGTTATCTCTGGGAAGCAGATATAATCAGACAAGAGATGAGAAAAATGTTTTATTTATCTTTTTACTTCCTCCTACAACTTTTGAACTTAATATGTACATGTGTTCATTTTGATAACTACTTCCAATGTTCAAAGAAAATATATGCAAATTCGTATAAAATGAAAGCAATGCAAGAAAAAATGAGTAAAGGACATAATATAATAGTTCTCAGGAAAAAAAATGCCTCTTAAACATTCTTTTCATGTTCATTTTGACTTAAGAGAAATGTAAATACAAACTACACAGAAATAACACTTTTCCTTTATCAGATTGGCAAATACCCTGAAGTTTGATAACACATTGCCTTGGCAGAGGGGAAAGTCACTTTCATTCAGTGCTGTGAAAACTGTAAATGGATACAACCCCTGTGGAGGGCCATTTGGCAGTATCTGCCAAAATATAAAAAGCACATACCCTTTAACCCAGCAATGCCACGTCTAGGAATTAATCCTACAGACATATGCAAATAACATATGTCCAAGGTTATTTGTTGCAGGATGGTTAATAACAGCAAAAGTTGAGTAATAACCTAAATGTCCATAAACAGGCATCAAGTAAGATAAATTACAGTAAATCCTTTCCATGTAGTATGACACAGCAATTGGAGTAAGATCCTCTACATATATGTATATAAGCTCAAAAATATTATTAAGTAAAATATTTTTACAAAGCACGGGTAGAAGTGCATCAGACTCCTGGTTCTAGCTCAGGTCATGATCTCAGGGCTGTGAGATTGAGCCCTGCATCAGCTCTGCACTCAGCATGGAGTCTGCTTAAGATTCTCTCTTCCTCTCTCTCTCTCTCTGCCCCTCTTACTCTTGTGCTCTCTCTCAAATAAATAAATCAATCTTAAAATTAAAAAAAGCAAGTGCAGAACATGACATATAGTGTGCTACCATTTGTAAAACAAAGTGGGGAAGATATATATTTGCATTTGTTTATTTACACATAAAATCAATGGAAGTAGACAGAAGAAAAATAAATGAAAGTGGGAGAAAAACCTGAAGGGTGGGCAGGCAAGAGTGGGGAAGCAGACTTTTCACCCTCTACACTTTTATACCTTCTGATCTTGGATCCATTAAAATAAATACAATAACATAGTATAGGACAATGAGATTGGCTAACACTTAATAGTCATGTCTTGTGCTAGACAATCTATTGTCTTACATATTATTTTATCTAGTTTGCACATTTTAAAGATGAAGACACTGAAGCCCAGGGAGATGAAGAAGGAGCCAAACACCTACCATTAAGTAGACAGGGGTGGGCCTAGTATATTATCCCAGGAGATTTGGGCTAAATGCTATGCCATCTCTCACAACTAAAATGTGTTAACAGTAGCACTTTGTTAGAAGGCACAGTTTGATGACTCACTCTTCATGCCAGTCAATAATTAACAGTACAGAAGTGACTTTTTTGGTGATGCTATCTTAAGACTTTATGGAGGATATTCAAATGGAGTTACCAGAAATTCACTAGAACAGCAATCAGGAAATGTAAATCTTAGTACAACTCTGCCATAACTTTAATTTCTCTTGGCCTTCATTTCTACATCTAGAAGATGGACTGAGGAAATACCTAAGTGTCCTTTCTTGATCCAAACCATTATGGGACCCAGGTCACCTGAACAATCACAAGTCCTCTACCATTTTGGGAGTCACCCTTTTCTGTAAAGGCACATGAAACGGTTTATGTGCCTACCCCAAGTCATAAGAGAGGCTAACCTCCCCATCTTTTGCCCTTCCAGCTGTCACATTTCCATTGTATTTAAGGCAACAGGAGTCGTTTCGTACCCCAACTGTAAGCCAGACCATAAGGAAGCCTGCTTCCCTGCTGCTGCCATAACCCTGTCCATACTGCAGTCTGCTTCCGCCCCTTTCTCATGGTCAGTGCTGAGAGTGTGGATACTGACACCTCTCTTTATCCCACCACAGCGCCATTCACACAATTACAAACTGTTTCAGGCATTACTGAAAGAATATAAAACAAGACAGAAAACAGCTATAAGTCAATAATGAGGGACTGCCCTATTGTCTATAGAGTATTTGAATCACTGCTGCATGAGGGGCTGAGGGCAAGGTCTACTTCTAATGAGGAAACAGGAGAAGCTCTACTAGTTCCTTCTTTTCTAAATCTACCACTTACACTACAACTCCCTTATGGAAGGTAGAGTAATTTGTAGTTACAAGAGGGAGTTTTAAGCCAGAGAAGTTTGGTTTTAGTCTGGGTTCTATATTTCTCTTTGGGTTCCGAGCAGTGGAATGCCCAAGGAACAACCCACCTGGCGGGGTTCATGAGCTTCCTTGTGTTTAATCACCCATCCTTTGAAGGTCATAAACTTCCTAAGAAGGAGAAAAAAGCTTCCCTGTTTCTACTAATTAAAACATCATTTCTGTAATAGGTGAAAGCAAAGCCTTCAAGTTTCCAAGTGATTTAAAATCCCTTCTATCAACAATGTGACAGAGGACAAGAAAATTTACACACCCTTGGGGCAAGACAGTGAAATATATATTATTGTCCTAGGCTGGTAGGTGCAAATTGCTACTGGTGATTTTTTTAAGTACAGATGTAGGAGTAAACGCACTGGTTAAATCCATTAATAAATATTACAGGGCACACTGTATATCTTTTCCAGAAATAAAATGAACTCAGATCTCATACTAACAATGATAGGAACAATTTCATCATATCAGTGGCAACCTATAGTTAATATCTCAATCCTTTAAAATGATTACATGGAGAAGCCAAAAGGCAAAATAAGTGCCTATGTGGCATCTTCCACATCTTTAATAATGCTAGTGGTCTCTCAGATTACCTCCAGAATTCTATTTTTTTGCATGAACTCTCCAGGTTAGGTACCCAAATCATGGTAAGCAGTGAAAGCTGTAGTACTGCCCTTTTAGAATTTCTATCCATAGCTGTTTTAAAAATTACTCAAATCCATTCTTATATGGAAGCTGGCATTCTCCATGACTTTGACAGATGAAAAGATCATTATGTCAGGGAAACTAACGGCTCTGTTTTTCTTACTCCAAAGCATTAGAAGCATCTCTTTTCCTAGGCTCAGCTCCTCACCCTCCAACCCACAAATGAAGATATTCTAGGATATTTCCTTCAGAATTTGCTGGGCTTTCCTGGTAAGTTCCAAGTGGGTCTAAACCTGCATCTAGTAATTTCCAAAAGGAGAACATGCTATATTGTTCCATTCCCAACAGATTTACACATGGGTATGAAGTCCAGTGTCCTAGCAAGGATGGGCAAGGGCAAGATCCCTTGAAGTCAAGCCTGGAGTTAACAGGTTAAAGCTCTCCCTTATTCCTCACCTCAGGGCCCTGGCAAGACAGCAGTCACCTTGAACTCATTGTTTTGTCGGCAGTAGGAGGCAGCCAGTGGACCTTTCATTAGTTGGGGTCCATGACACTGTGATTGAGCAACCTTTGTGGTAGCAGAGTGTACAGCAAGGCAATCAGAATGCTTTTAGCACAAGAGGTAGAAAGGGGTCCACACTGCCTGCCAGCTGTACTATCTTAATAAAGTGAAGATAATACTTAAATTATGAGTTCTTCTTGAGCAATAAATGAGTTTGTCTATATGAAGTACCTGGAACAGTACTTGGCACAAAGTTACACAATATATCCATTAAATACAAATTAGCTATCAATACATTATTTTTGGTTCTTATAAGTCTGGAGGCCATGCTATAGAACAAGTGTTCTGACTCACACTGACATTCTAGAGGCCCATGAACTCTCTTGGATTAGATGGTATGTATGGTCTTCATTTTGCAGATCTCATTTAAAACAAGCAGTAGGTACGTGGGCATGGAGAATGTAATGATCTATCCATATGAGCCAGGTATAGTACAACAGCCATGCATTTCTTCCTTGGGCAATTGCCTAATTCCATGCCAGATGGTTTTCTAAGAATGGGGATATATGACCATTCTCCTAATTGCAGCTGACCCCCCTTCTTTGCTCCCATCATCCCAGTCAGCAGTTCGGATGGATGGGGAGGGAAAGCAATACCACATACTCCCCACTAAGGCAGCTCATGTTGCAAACGGATGCCTTCTTTCCCTCAATTCTGCTCTTAACTTCCAAAACCTGGCTGGGTAGCACAGTAGGCTGAGCAGCAAAGTCTGGCTGTTCCTTGTAAATCTCTGTGGAACATGAGGCCACCCATAGCCAAATGACTTCAGCTTTGGGCTTCTAGATCAAACTAATGAGAATACTGTTACATTTATACCTGTTTTTGCCTTGTGACTTCTTTACCTCCAAATGTATTTGAAAGCTCCAGGTGCCTGCAAAATGTCAATAAAGCTATACACAATGACACAAAGAGCCACAAAGAGTCCCTTTTGGGGTCAACCAGCAGGGGAAATAGTATAGCATTGAGCATTAAGAATGGCCACTGATCAAATTTAACCAAAGGCAAATTGGCTTGACTCAGAACTTCCCAGAAAGAGTAAACAAGAAATAAAATTGACTCAATTCATTTTGGCAGCCAACAGATAGAATTCGGTTTATTTCCTTCTGTCCTACAGAATAATGAGGGGTTTTTTTAAGCAAAGAAAAAAAAAAAAAAAAACCTAGATGAAAGGAACATTGGCAAATCCCAGATCAATTTTTAAATAAATTCTCTGCTTCATCCAAAAGCAGTACTGAGTTCACATCAGGCATAAGAAAACTAGGATAAACACTAGACAATTGAAAATTTAATCAATTGTCAATGCCCTTGAAGGCCACAAGGTACTGAGTAACAGCCAGCAGGACTTTGTGAAAAGCAAGCCAAGTCAGAATGCAAACATCCTGTCCTCTAATGGGGACACACATATTTGCTCTGGACATGAGACAGGTTTATTTTATTCTCACACACAAGGTAATAAGGTAGTGATCAAGGCTGCCTCCAGCCTTAGGGTTTAAAATACACCTGTGCTCACACAGTACAATAAGGAGTTGATGATTATCAACCATTATTTTAGAAAACATAATGTCTTATGTCTTGAATGTGGGGTTTATACATTTATCATTTCCTACACCAGATACCCTGACAACTCTCCCCTCTACTGATAATTAAAAGAAATTAAAAATGTCTTATGTGTGCAGCATAATTATCACTTTTACCTTACAAAATACAATTTGCTGCCCACACATTACCATCTTATCTGGCCATTTAACTACAGATAATGATCCTTTATGAATCTAGCCCACAACCTGGAGATTTTCTATCTCATGTTCCTTTGGACCCTTGCAAAAACAATATAGAACGCCTGCAGTGTAAAATTAGGCCTAAACTTAATTATCTTGCAGCCTATTTCCTGAGTTTAATTAACTTTTCTGAGTGGTTTCTACTGCAATGAGAACTAGGCCCATTTCGTATTATTTAGTGTCATAATTTCTCTTCCTTCTCAGTTCCAAGGACACCACAAGCTCCCTCCAGCCCTAATTGCCATGGCAAATGCAGAGATATGAAAACTGAAAAACAGCTATAACCAAAATTAAGAATGCGCTGCTGTGCATACTAATATAGGGATGGAAATCTATGAGTGTGCTATCTATAATCCCTTCTAGCCTCTAAATGAACTGACTTTAAATATTTAATTATCTTGTTAAGTAAATTCTGATTATAGATTCAAATCCTCGTCATTACAGATCATCGGGCTATTTCAGAAGTAGAATAAATTGAAGCCAGACCAATGGCCTTTTAGAAACTAGAATATGACACACAGTTTACAATTGAAGCTCCTCTCCTTCTCTATAGCTTTTGTAGGCTCCTTCTCTGGACTCTGAGACTAGACATTGCAAGACAGTTTGCCTCTAGAAAGTGTCTGAACCCTTCCCCATTAGTAGTAGAGTGGCCTTTGGAGCTCAGCAGATTGAAAGCACTGCAGACTGTTCACCATTAGCTCTGTAGCCATTGGCAAATTACACATCTCTAGTAGCCTAGATTGGCCTACTGTTGAATACAGATAATGGTAAATGTCCCACTGGTGGGTTTCAATGATTAAAGACATTACTAGTGAGCTTTCCCTACCCTTCTCCCCCATGTAAAATGTTTTAGAGAAGAAAACATTTTCCCTCCCTTAAGATCATGACCTGAGCCAAAGTCAAGAATTGGTTGATTAACCGACTGAACCACCAGGTGCCCCATGTGGGTTGACTTTTAACATGCCAAAATGTTTTGTGAATGGCTGAGAGGAGATATGAACAGGAAAATAGACTTGAAGGGGGAGGGGCCTCTGTTGGGCAGGTAGGAATAAAAAATTTAAAACTAGAGGAAAAGCTGGACAGACCTAAAGGTAATTTGTAACAAAATTAACAAACAGAAAAGGCAGTACAAGGAGAAAGGAAGGGAAAGAGAACATAAAACAAGGACACAGAAGCATACCTAGGTCACTCTAGCATCCAACTCATTCCTCCATATTCATCCTAGATTTTGGTATTGCTCTGCCCAGAGCCTCTCTTCACCTTAGCTAGGAAGCTACTGAAGAGTGGGATTGAGAGATACTTTAAACCTTTCTGATGCCACCAGGTTCTTCACGTCTACCCTCCTCTCCACTTACTCACTTATTCTTGCTGCTGGTCCTGTGGTATAACCGAGATTTTCCTTGTTTTATGCTCATTTTACATCCTTGCTTCTATAATGGGAAAGAGTGTCTCACCATTGTCCTGACTCAGGAGGATGCCTTGATGTGGCTGCATTCAGTGGCTCACTGGTCCCTCCTTGACTAGCCTTGGGGACATTCCCTCCCATACTAACATCCATCTTTTAACTCTATAGTCTAGGTACAAAAGGAGGAAAAGTGAAGTATGCTTAAGATTATTCTGAGCCATGAAAAGGGGCATGTCTATAGAAGAGAGAAGAGACACAGATTGATGTCAGTTGTGATGGGCAGGCACTGGTCATGTGAGACCCTCCACATGAAAGCAAAGAAAAGGACCGGATCTTTAGCTCAGGTGACACTCAATGTGACAACTTTGGCTAATACCAACACTAACAGGTGATGCTTGTGGTGATCCGTCCCAAAACTTTCCAGGGTCTTTGTTCAGGCTCTGAAACACTAAGTGTCTCTGGAAACATTCTGTTCCCCTGTCCTCAGTGTCCCACATGTGAGGATGTTGGGGTTGAACTAGACAATGACACAGACTGAAATCCTGGTAGTTTTGTTATTGCTACTGTGCTCTTTTCACAGCCTCTCCCAGATCAGAAAGAAGTCCCCTCCACACATCTTCTTGCTGCTTTCATTCAGAATTTTCAAGCCTACCTTGTCCAGGAAAACAATCCTGAAGAATTAGTCCAATATCTATTTCCATTCTGGAAAAAGAGAGACTCCTGGATAATAGAGGACCTATATTTTTTGCACATTCAGTCCATATCCATGGCCACCAAAGGCCCTCACAACCTGTGTACTAGTTCCTACTTAACTGTAAATTAAAATGCTTTGTCTTGAGATTAGACTGAAGCAGAGAGGATTTGTACCTGCCATGCTCCTGCCTGTGTCTCTTTCCCCAGCCTCCCACACACTCCACTGCACAGGCCTTAAATCATCCTGCACACCCTGCTCTTGTACCTGCCAACATCATCCACTGTCTAAATGCAGCTAGCAGCTGTTTATTTACAATTAGATCTGCCAGCTGGAAAGCAAACATTCCACGTTACCGAATCAATCAATGTTACAGGGAGAGAAAAAATCAGGTACAGCATGAAATGGAGGACAGGAACATTACATTATATTGCAGCTGTCCTTGTCCAATGCCATTAGATGTTCTCAGCACCAAGAATTAATATAACCACAGTCTATGATCAGCTGTCTTCTGGGCACAGATTGGACGCCTAAGAAATACAGCTTACCAGAGGTAAAGATTTGGGCCTTGGGCCCCCATGGCCTTCATCTGATATCCTGAGCAATACTGACATCAAGGGTGGTTCTCTATCATGGAACCAGTGTTTCTGCCCTGCATTATGTTTATCAATTCCATTTCCTCTTTGATTCTAGCAGCAGTTAGAGCTGAATCACACATATTGATATTGGGCCTTAAAAATAATATCATATCACCAGTAGTTGGAGGCACTCTCTCATTTTGGAAATCTCAAAGAATGATGAGTAACTTCTCTTCATCATAAAGTGGATCAGCATAAGTAATCCTCTCATTTTGTATTGATTTATATAGTTACTGATGTTCAAGACCTTGATTTGAATTTGGCTGTTAACTTATCAACTTAACACTTGGTGAATTCACACACTTGCATGGTTCAGTCCTCAAAATTAATCAAGCAAAAGGCAGTTACACTTTAGTAGGAAAACAGCAACAAAAACTTAACAGTATGATTGATGAGGCTCTTCCCTTATCTGTAGAATTTTTGTTTGGTTTGTTGTGCCATTTTTTTTTTTAATAGTAATGAGTAGGAATCAAGATGGGGCAGGAAGGAATACTAACTATAAAATTGGAGGGTCACTAAACATGAAATTCCAGTACAAAACCCAGTATTTGTAACCCACAAAAATTCCTTATGAATGCATTCATACTTGTCCACACCCCCCAAAATTCGCTGCAGTTTGTGCTGCATTTCAGATAAACCCTATAAATGTCCTCCTCTGGCCCTGGTATGCTATGAATTTGAGGGTTTCCTTTCTCTGTGCTCTGGCTCCTAATAGGAAACTCTACCACACTTTGTGTAAATACAGAAACATCTGCTATAGCCACTAACAGCTTATTGGAAATGTACAGCCAAGGCTGCTACAGACCCCTTCTGCCCTCATTAGAAAATATGCTGGCAATCAACAGAAATACAATAAAACTCAGAGAGCTTAAGGAATCAGGAAAAGACAGTGAAGGCCTTCGGGACAAAAAATAAAACACTCCCAGCCAAGTAGTGGGATTAGGAGTGTGAGGATTAGCCATTAGCTCATGCAGAGCCTTCATTAAGAGCCTCCCATTTTCTGAATCCAGGCTTGCTTAAAACTGTAGGCCCAGAATCCACCCTTTGCATTTAAAAACCTCAGCCCCAAGGGCAGTAATCTCCTTTTATACAATCTGGTTCACTTAATGCTCCAAAGTAGCCTTATGAACACTGCACTTCCCAGAGTACACAGAAGAGGACATGGTTTCAAATTCTCAGCAAATACTAGTAGATAGTTAAATTGGAGGTATATAGAAATAAATTGTATGAAGGCTCAGAATGAAGGCAAAGCACTTAGACCATCACAGGAGCTCTCTGGGTATGAGGGGCTAAGGACTTGAATTAAAATGAGATCAGTACAAAATAAGAGAATGGTCCCAGGGGTAAGGAGATGGTATCAGCCACAGGGAGCCAAGTATGGGGCAGTAATTTTCTTCCTTATTCCTAGGACCAAATATGAATGTTATAAGTTCAAATGAAGCCTTTTCCTCTCTCAGAACAGCTCATCACATACAAATTTTGTACAATCTACTCAAAGTCACTGTGTTTTTATTTCTTTCAAGATTTTTTAAAATTTATTTAAGTAATCTCTACACCCAATTATGGGGCTTAAACCCACAACCCCAAGACCAAGAGTCAAATGCTCTTCCCCTTGAGCCAGCCAGGCACCTCTCAAACTAACTGTGTTCTTATGAGTTCCTTCATTCTTTTTTTTTCTTTTGTTTTCCTCCTGGAAGAACACCTCTTCTCCCTCCCACCCTATAAATCCATTCCATCCCTCATGAAATCCAAGTAACAACATCATATATTGGTTTGGAGTATTTGGGTTAATGTAACAAAAATGGGTTCTGACTAACATTAGCAAAAAAAAAAAAATTAGCCTTTTGGAAGGAAACAGGACAGTATATGAAACGCAAGGGCAAGATGAGCAATCAGATCTCAGAAAAGGGTGAAAAGCAGGGTAATGCTGGGAAAATAATAAGTGTTCTCTCCAAAATCACCAAAAGAATGAGTCAAATCCAACTATTCCCAGTACTATGTCATTTTTCTCTGGATGCAATGTTGAGATTCCCATAGAAACTGCATAGAAGGTTCCCAATGATGGTACCAAAAGAGGGTAGACTGGACCCCACCCAGGCAGGCATTACCAATGGCTGTTACCAATGGCTGTCTGCCACAGCCATATGCAGAGGTACTTACACATGGGCATACTTGTATACTCAGCAATGGCATGAAGCTTAGAGAAATGACTTATCAGGCTCAGCTCTTGAAAGTTCAAATCCATCCAACTGCTCTTCGTTTTAGGGCAAAGCACATTTTGCTCCACCGTCTGCATTTGACTCATTTTATTCCTTTCTTTATTCCTTTCTTTAACATTTTATTCCTTTCTAAATTTCTTATTCCACTGTCTGAAATAAGAAATTCCCTATCTTCAATTCCTCACTCTTGCCCACTAAGTAAATCTGATTCTCTTTATCACAAAAAAAGCAAAATAAGGCTATAGGAAAGTAGAAGAGGAAGAAGAAGAAGAAGAAAAAGAAGAAGAAGAAGAAGAAGAAGAAGAAGAAGAAGAAGAAGAAGAAGAAGAAGAAGAAGAAGAAGAAGAAGAAGAGAGAAAGAAGGAGGAGGAGAAGGGGAAGAGGAAGGAGAAGGAGAAGGAGAAGGGGAAGAAGAAGAAAAGAAGGTGCACTTAGGTGGCTCAGTCTGTTAAGTGTCTGACTCCTGATTTCAGCTCAGGTGATGATCTCATGATCACAGAATCAAGCAGCATCCAGCTCCACACTCACAGGGAATCTGCTGGAAATTCTCTCCTTCCCTCTCCCTCTGCTTCTAACTTGCTAGCATTTCTCTCTCTCTCTCTCTCTCTCTCTCTTTCTCTCTCTCTCTTTCTCTAAATTAAATAAATATTTAAAAAGAAAAGTCATCTTTAACCACATCAACACTGTTCAATAGAACTTTCTATGATATTGAAAATATTCTAAATCTAGGCTATTACAGTTGCTGCTGCCTCATGGGGCTACTGAGCCCTTGAACGTGACCAGTGAGAAACTGAATTGTATATAATTTCCACTAATTTAAATATAAATCTAAATAGACAAATTTGGATAGGATCTACCATATTGAACAGTACAGAATAGATATATAATACTACCAGCAAATACTAGTAGATAGTTAAATTGGAGGTACATAGAAATAAATTGTATGAACTCCTTGTTCTATATATTTGGAGACTATATGGCTTTTATGTCCTGGTGTACTCATGTGTGCCATAGATGTGGGATGTTAAAAGGTAAATTAAGTATTTTTTCCAAGAAAGTTAAAAGCAACTCTATAACCTTTGTACAAATGTGGCAAGTAAGGCGCCATGTAGGTCAATAACTCAACTGAAATCTAAACCATCCCCAGGTAAATAAATAGAGTTGCAGCAAGTCCCACGCTCCAGCTCTGACTCTCCCTAATTATGTGTCCTTGGGCAAGCGGTTTTTTTTTTTTTTTCATTTCTTGAAAAAAAAAGAGACCAGACTAGATGTTTTCAGGTCCCTTTTTTGGCACTAACAGCTTTAATTTTTATTTTCTCCCACCAAAATCTAGAAACTCTAGGGCAAGGGCTACAAACATTAAAAGCTACAAAGCCCAGGCTGGTAAATGAGTGAAATTTGCCTGGTGGGACTGGAAGCCAATTGAACAATACACACCCCAGCCAATCCTACAGCTGGGAACATTAGCTTGTCATCTGGAGATTCTGTTTTCCAATAGACCTCAGAATTCCCTTCCCTTTTTATTGTTTGAGTCTAACGCAATTTTTCAGAAAATCTCTGTGGCCTGCATAAATCTCCTCATGGACAAGACGTGAAGTGGATTGCTTTGGATACATTATAACTAAAAATCTGGAGCACCTAGATTCTATTCCTGTAAGTGACCCCCTCCCTTCAGAATTTTCTGAATTCTGAAGAATTTTCTGACCTCCTCCATCACCCCATATTGTTCTCAGTTTAAATTTATATTTCCAAGATCCCCTTCTAAGCTCCAAACACAATTTAATTAAAACGTTAGATCAAGCCATAAGACCACATGGTTGTGAAAGTGGCTTTGTCTCTTAACTAGGACAGAAAAGCTATCATGTGGCAGTGATAACTGACAGAAGCCCCATCTCTCACTTTTCATTTGTGATGCTACGAGGGGAATCCAAGGATTCTCTGATCCATTAAAATTTGTGTTTTACAGGAAATACATTCAAGTTATTCTCCAACAAAAACTGCAAATAATTACTGCCTAGAAAAATCTTTTTTTTTTTTTTGCCTAGAAAATTCTAACCTTTCTCTGACGCAGTACTTGTCAACTCCACAAATATTGCTGCAGTAAAAGAGCAGAAACACCAGGTGGCAGCATTATATCATTAAAAATTCTTAGTACTTGAAATTAAGGTTAATGTTTGTAAAAATTGTCTTGGCATAATTCAAATCAAGCTACGTGACTTTTAGATCTCTTCTTAGCTGACTAATTTCTTTAGAATTTATTTTTAATCAATTATTATTATTCAAAGTAGATTACTATTGTGGCTTACGTCATTTAGCTCAAAATAGGCCTTAAATTTTTAGAATGTTCAGTTACCAATACTTTTGGGGTTAAATGGTATAAAATTGCATAATTTATATGGGAGGGGAGGTGGGTAGGGGATGAGGTAACTGGGTGACGGGTACTAAGGAGGGCACTTGATGGGATGAGCACTGGGTGTTATACTATATGTTGGCAAATTAAATTTAAATTTGAAAAATTTTTAAAGGAAAAAATAAGAAATAAAAAAATTGCATAAGGGGAATTTTTTTAACAAATGTCCTTGCTTATTATTAACCTATTTGTGTTAGAGGCCCTTGGGAGTGATGAATGCTGCATTTTCTATAAGAAATCCTGGATGGTTAGCATTCATGTTTTAGAGTCCAAGCAGTACCAAACAGTAGTGCAAAAGAGAGTATAGAAAATAAGCAAAGAATCTGTTTTAAAGTCCAGGAATCACTCCTCTATGTGCTCTGGAAATAAAACCCATTTTCAGGGTGGGAGTGAATGGGTGACGGGCACTGGGTGTTATTCTGTATGTTAGTAAATTGAACACCAATAAAAATAAATAAATAAATAAATAAATAAATAAATAAATAAATAAATAAACCATTTTCAGATCTCTACTGCAGGGCTTAAAAACTTAATCCCTAGCCACTTGAGAATCAAACTGTCCTCTCCCATTCCCCCTTTCACCCACTTATCCTCATCTCTGTTTTCAGTTTACTACTGGACACTGCCATCTCCTTGCAATTCAAAGTGGAACATATAATTTACCACAATAAAAAAGGGTGTGTGTGTGTGTGTGTGTGTGTGTGTGTGCATGTAGATAGATGGATATCCATTATGCTGTAACATCATAAATATCCAGAAATGATTCTTTTTTTAAAAAAAAAGATTTTATTTATGTAGAGAGAGAGACAGCCGAGGGAGGGGCAAAGGCAGAGGGAGAGACTCTCAAGCAGACTCCCCAATGAGTGTGGAACCCAAAGGTCTTGGGTAGGGGCGGGGGGTGTTGATCTCATGACCCTGACTGAGATCATGACCTGAGCTGAAACCAAGAATTGGACTGAGCCACCCAGGAACTCCCAGAAAGGATTGTAATAATTTTCAATTATGTCATAAATGTCCTCAACTCCTTAAAAAAAAAAAACAATGCAGACCTTTTATGATCATAGGCCCTCCCTCTTACACAATTATATCTGGCTAAAATCTGGTGTTTGGAGCTGGGGATCTACTGCTGGGAGGCAGGTTTTTGCCATAAGCTGTTGACCCGGAGGGCTCCCTCTCAAAGTAACCCCTCCTAAAACGGAGGACAAACCCACGCCATCTCCTTTTGTAGAGGAGGCACAGAAGCAAATGCTGGCAATTTCAGAATAGCCCCTTTTAACCCTTAGTTCAGTAATTATGAATTCAAAAATAATATAGCAATTCGCAAAGCACCCTGATATAAGCTTAGCAATATCTTAATTGTAAAGAAAAAGACGTATCTCTCTTTCTTTCCTTCTTTTTTTTTTTCTCTTTTCATTTCATGAGACAAGAAGTTAATATAGTGAATCATTCCTTTCCTTAGGACCTTCAGAAAACCTGAAGGAAGTTATGGACACTCTGCAAAAGAAAAGCTTGTACTCACTAATGCTAAAAGGACACGTTTGCAGAGGACTTGGGGATCAGGGACCCCCACTTGGCCCCAGTGTGAAGAATCTTTGGCACTTCCAACCTTCATTGTCTGTGAAAGCCATGCTGTGCCTGGAGGGAAAACCCCAAAACCCACGTAGCCCAAGCAGAATGTGCCTGATAAATCTCTCTCCTCAACCTAAATATCCACTCCCTAACTAGTTTGTTTGCTGCTTGTAAACATTTTAGTTTGTATGGTTTTGCTTTTCCTGCAGAAGGCTTGGAGGGAATCTGTAGTGTGTCTTGTCTGAGAGCCACTGCAAAAAGCCACATCAGTGTAAGTCACAAGGATGAACGGTACAGCACAGGGAATAGAATCACTGGTATTGTAATAGTGTTATGGGGTGAGAGGCGGTAGCTATACTTGTGGTGAGCACGGCATAACATTTTGTGGGATCACTGTGTTGTACACCTGAAACTAATTTAAAAGGTTACATTAGTGTGCCAACTGTGTTTCAATTGCAGAGAAATGAAAATAAACAAAAGACAAACAAACAAATAAATAGAAGCTGAAGGGAAAAATAAGAAAAGAAAATCGTATCCAGATTTCAAGCAAGAAAGCCAAGGCAAAATGGCAGGCTCTGAAGTTTCTCTGGTGAGCAAATAAATTGGGCCACACATTCTACAGGGAAATCTGGTAAGCTCTCAAGTGACTTAAAATTCTGCACATGCCTTGACCTGGCATTCCTACTCCTAAAAATTTATCCTAAGGAAATAATCATGCCTGTGTGGGTGGTACAGCCAAAAGGGTAGTCACCAGAGTGTTGTTTATAATTCAAAAATGAGAAATAAACTGTCTGACAACATTGGAAATGTTAAACCAGCTCTGATATTTCCATTAAACAAAATAATATTCAGCCTTTTATATTGGTTTGATAAAGGTCAGCGAAAATATTGGAATATATTTAATATATGAAGTGGAGAGTCTAAAATAGTTTCTAAATGATTCTATTTTGATAACATAACCTGAAGTACTATACACAAAGTGGCTAACAATAATAATGCCTTGAAGGATTATATAATTATGATTGGTTTTATATTTTGTCCCTTGTTCCCTTTGTTTCTTATTATTTCTCTCTGTATTTTTCTACGATAAATACATATTGCTTATACAATAAAGAAAAATAAGTATGTTCCAAACATGAGTACTGTCTGAGGATCCTCGAGCATTAAGGTTGGTGGCCAAAAAAGAAAGGAAATTTGCAAAGCAAGAGAGGTAAGCACCTGTCAAAAAGAGTATCAACAAGAAAACTGAAACCAAGATACTTGTTCCCACTTAGCAAACCTTCAAGGTAGCAACCAATCCCCAAAAGGAGAAACCCCATGATGCACAGGGTCCATGGCCGGGACCAGAGCCGCTACAGGTTACCAGGTGAGGCCACATTAACACCTACCCAATCCCCTCATTTTCTCCTTCTGCTGAAGCAATTCATGATAGATAAACTCTTTTTCTGTAAAGCTGATAAGGAAATAAACACAAGTTTCTAGAGCTTTATAAAAAGTGGCTCCAAAAAAAAAAAAAGTGGCTCCAAAAGTCTTAGACTGGCAAAAAGAAAATTTTTTATGTTCTCACGCACATCCCTACACTGGCCCAGAGAAAACTCACATGCCTAGAGGAGAAAACTGTACCCTTTCCTACGTAAAGAAGATTAATAGCAGGCTCCAGCTTTTCGGTCAACGGTGCTTTTTAAAAAGGGTCTTTGTTTCACATAAGAACATTTGAACCTGTTCCTTTGTAAGTGGGAGCACTTTTAACTCAGACACATGTTAAAATCTCAGTATAGGTTCCTTAGATTTGTGGGCCACCATGATTTTTTTTCTACTATTATCTCTGCTTCCAGTCTTGTCTGCCTTTTCACAATGGGCTGAAGTGCTCTAAGATCCCATCTCCAAAGCATGGAATTTTTCAGGGACAGTCCACAAACCCATCAGTGATCATCTTAATTTTCTGTTTTTTGTTTTTTTAATGCAAATTTCCTAGTTGAATGATGTAAAGACTACCCTTTGTGACCGCACCAACTACGACCAAAACCTTGATGTCAAAATTATGGGTAGAGTAATTTGACTTATGTTTGGAGTTCCCGTTTGGCAAAGGAATAAAAAATCAATTTTCATTTATTTGGAATCCCTTCCTTTTCATTGGTTGTATCTAAATTTGGGGGAGTTTATGGAAAGCGAAGGCCTTGAGAAATATGCTCCATGGTTCTTGGATCATCATCCCCCAGGTTATACCCAGCTGCCCCCCAAAGGCTGAGAGGAGTCACACCTCTGTGTGTGTGTGTGTGTGTGTGTGTGTAAGTTCATCAACTTTGTGCCAATGGTTTTTTTCTCAAACCAAACACCAAGTAGTCTATCCAAATGTGATGAATTCAGTGTGCATTGGCGGTATAGTGGTGAACATGGCTGCCTTCCAAATGTGATGAGTTCAGTGAGTGAGAGACTGTCTAGCTTAGATAGAAAAAAAAATCACTCCACAGATTCTACAACTAGAGACTCATTTTCTTTATCCAAGTATTTTTCCTAGACCTTTTTGTACAAATATTTAAAAAGCTAATTTTAAGTCATCTTTATTCAACTCTCTTAAATCTTCCCATTTTTTCACATTTTAATGATTCTAAGTTACATATTCTGGAGTATAATTAATTTAGACTTAGTGTGTACTTAGGTGGCTTTAAGTCATACTGGTATGTATGCCACCTTGCCCAATGGATGTATCATCTGAAGGTTAATACTAGCTTTTCATAGGGCAATATTGTGCCTCTTTTCTCCTGTCAATTCAATTTGTAGTAGGGGTTCAATAAATGCAGGCCATCTTGTATTTCCTTGTGATGATGAAGCATATTGTCAAGAGAGTGCACTCTGAACTATAAGTGCTAGTTTTGAAAACCAGCTCTGCTACTCATTAGCAAGGTAATCTTGACCAAATTACTCATGTTCTCTACATCTTAGTTTCCTCCTCTGTAGAATAGGTAATAATAGTACCTGTCACATGGAGTTGTTTAACAGATTAAATGACTTATTGTACATCAAGAACACAGAAAAGTGGGTGATATGAATACAGGCCATTTTTAAGATTTCCATGAAATCAGGTCATAAATCTCACCATTCTAAAGTGAATCCTGTTTTCTAACACCATTGTCTACAAGAGTACAATGTACTTGTGTCATTTTCTTAAGTTTTCAGTGGGGGTGATGTTCATCCGTTTAGCATCAAATGCCTAGTAGCTAAACCAGAAAAATCTATAGACATGAAAATAAATTATGAAAATGTAGAAAATCTTGTAATTAGACTCAAATTATGATTAGTACCTCGATCAAACCTCTAATTCCGTGGATAAATAAATCTTCATTTTAAGAAATCTCATTACCAACATCCACTCTTACTAGATGGCAATACCTACATATGCCAAGAGTGTCTAAATAGGGGCGCCTGGGTGGTATAGTCAGTTAAGCATCTGACTCTTGATTTCAGCTCAAGTCATGATCTCAGGATCTTGGGACTGAGCCCCACATTGGGCTCTGCGCTCAGCAAGAAGTCTGCTTATTCCTCTGCTCCTCTGCCTGCTTACACTCGCTCTCTCTCAAATAAATAAATAAATAAAGTATTTAAAAAAAAAACAGTGTCTAAAAATAAAAAGATCCATATAAAGGAAAAGTCAAAGAACTGTGCATGCCTTCACTTAACAGCACACTTCCATAGGACAAGCTTCATGTATTTTGCAGAAAGGGCTGGTAAAGAGGGCTTACCCTTTCAACAAAGACTCTAAGGAATTAGAATTTGCAAGATATATTCCTTTGAAACTATGGATATTGACTCTTTCACAAATGCAACATACAATGTTGGGGTTTTATTCTTCTGAAACATCCCATGACAAAGTCACAGATCAAGGACTCCTTAGCCAGGTAGCTAGATGTGTGTTGATTTAAAATCCTTCTGCAGATAACCCTCTCTGCTGTGAAGAGGCCTTCTTAGCCCTGGGTGTTTCATTCATCATCCTTAGCTTTTGCTGAAAAAAAGTTGGCTGTTCACCTCTCTCTAAAGATCAAGTCATCTGTGCTCAAGACAAATTGCTCCTTTTTCGAGCTCTAGAAATCTATGTTTACTTCTAAGTCCTAATGAAGATGTATTACTTCAAAAGCCACAACGGAGAGGTCCCAGATACGCCTTTTGAGTGAATTCCAAAAAAGGTTGTTAGGTTGTGGGCATAAGAGGTTTCTGCTGCCTTGAATCAATTCCTTAAAGTGTTCCTCCAAGTTCTCTGCAGTCCATGCTAACCAGCAGCCCCAGAGTGTCAAAGACGGCCAACTACTGGCAATGACTTGGACCCTGACACAGCCACCGAATGATGAAATGATTTTCTTTCCCTTACAGGAGGATAATCATCCATTATTTTCATACAATTCGCTCAGAGGGGAAGACCAAAATAGAAGCAGAAGATGCTTTCCACAGAAGATGTAATAACGATTTTCTTTCCTGGAGCCCATAGAAGGCAAGCAGTTCAGAGGGTTCTCCCAGACTATGGACACTCAGAGAAACATCAAGGCCCAGATTTCAAACATCCTCTACTCGACTAAGAACAAACGCATGACTTTCAAGGACAGATCCCAGCTACTTCTTTTTCCAGAACCTCGACATGATGCACATTCCAGCCAGAGGTCTTTAGCAGAACCTGAGGGGGAAGTGAGGTATGAGAATCCTGAGTGATTTTCAAAAGAGAGCTCAGCAAGACAGTGGCAGGTCAGGAAAAGTGCTTTCCTGACTCTGATAGCTACATTTCATTTTCTCCAACATAAGAAATGATCCTGGGTGCCTCACTACTAGAGGAATACAAATGTTTCTTGTTAAGAAAACCAGCTGAGGGGCACCCGGGTGGCTCAGTTGGTAAAGCATCTGCCTGTGGCTCAGGTCATGATCTCAGGGTCCTGGGATCAAGACCCTCATTGGGCTCCCTGCTCAGCGGGGAGTCTGCTTCTCCCTCTCCCTCTGCCTACAGCTCACCCTGCTTGTGCTGTCACTCTCTCTCTCTCTGTCAAATAAATAAGTCAAATCTTTAAAAAGAAAAGAAAATCAGCTGAAAATGTAACATGGAAAAGCAAAATATCATCTTCATAGACATCTTTACTGTTCCTAAGATACTCCAGGCTACAATAACATCTCCGGACTCTGGGAAGCACAGATTCAGGTCCAGATCCAGCGGTTTTTCAAACCTGGCTCCATGGATACCCCTTTGGGGAGCACTTAGGAGAGTAAGAAGAGCCTTTCTACCCCGACTTCAACCAGCAAAGCTCTTAGCTTACCTACTTCAAGGGGTCCATAATTTTTAATGTTTTTAAACAATTAAGGCTAACCCTATATCTTTAAAAATGAAGAAACCAAAGCAAACAGAAGTTAAATAACCAGAAAGAAGTACTATTGAAAGAATGAGTGGTGGAGATGAATATGTAAGTCAACCAACCAAGGTCTGAGATCTAAAGAAGAAAAGGAGGTGAACTTAGACCATCCTAGAACCTGGGAGGATGAGCACCTTCAAGAGATGATTCCTCATGAGCACATATTACAAACCCAAGGTGGGCTTGGTTGACTGACTTAATATTGGTCCCTTTTCCTTTGAACCTCATTTTCTTGTAACAGTGAAATAAAAATATGGCAGTATGACCACTAACCTCTTTCATCACAAATACATTTAACCCCCTGCAAATTACCTCAGTGATTCTATTCCTTTTCTAAATTTCTCCTCCAGTGCTCGCTTCGGCAGCACATATACTAAATCTCTCCTCCTTTCCATAGCTACCTCTTCAAACCCCAACCCTTCTATGAGGTTTTCCTCTGAATCAGCAAAACCAATTCGGCCCCACACAAATGCATGTAAGTTGCCTTATCCAAAAGCATCATTTCTATCAATCTTGCAGCTGTGGGCAATTTTATTTTGTGAAAAACTCAGAAAAAGAATATTTCAAATAAGATGAGGGGTAATAGAAGACTATTAGTCCCCTTCATAGAGTAGTAACAGTGGGACCAGATGACATGAGGAATCCTACAGCTAGAAGAGTCCTTAAACAGGCCATTCAAACCAGCACCACTACCTTCACAGAGCGACATCCTGAGGCTCTGAAGACAAGAAACAATTTGAAAAGCATCCAGAGATAAACTTTGACACGAACTTGAAATAAAATTGTTTGAATGTCTTCTCTTGTCAATTCAATAACCCCACTTCCACATTCTGTTCGCATATTTTTATTTTTCTATTCTTTTTGTGTCTTTTGACCTTTCTATAACTTCTCTTGGTTTGGTAAATCTCCCTCTCATCCTGAAATGCCAGACTATCCACTAAGTTTCGGTAGGGTCTGAGTAAGAAAAAGAAAACATTTTTCTAAGCTCCTCTATACTATATTCCTTTCTAAAAAAGATTTTATTTATTCATTCATGAGAGACACAGAGAGAGAGGCAGAGACACAGGCAGAGGGAGAAGCAGGTTCCCTGCAGGGAGCCTGATGCAGGACTCAATCCCAGGACCCTGGGATCATGACCTGAGCCAAAGGTAGACATTCAACCACTGAGCCACCCAGGTGCCCTCTATACTATATTCTTAATTGTCATCCAAGTTGCTTTTTCTCAAATTACCCAAAAGCCTACTAGCAAGTAAATATTATGTACATTTTCATGTAGTATATTCTGCGTCTTTTTTCTCTGTAGAGGATGGATGGATCAGTAGGGGGCAGGGGAGGGAGGGTTTTCAGAATAGCATTGCTTGTATTTTTGTAAATTTTTTTATTCAACAATATCTTCTGAACATCTTTGTATATCATTAAAATTGATCAACATTACTGTTCTCATGCTCCTACAGTATTGCATCATCTACATGCCATAACTTATTTTTTTAAATTTTTTTATTTATTTATGATAGTCACACACACACAGAGAGAGAGGCAGAGACACAGGCAGAGGGAGAAGCAGGCTCCATGCACCGGGAGCCCGACGTGGGATTCGATCCCGGGTCTCCAGGATCGCGCCCTGGGCCAAAGGCAGGCGCTAAACCGCTGCGCCACCCAGGGATCCCCCATAACTTATTTAAATCCAGGATGAATTCTGCCTTCTGAGAAGTTGCTTTTTTTATTTTTTTTAGGATTTTATTTATTTATTCATCAGAGACACAGAGAGAGAGAGAGAGAGAGAGAGGTAGAGGCACAGGCAGAGGGAGAAGAGGGTCCATGCAGGGAGCCAGATGCAGGACTCGATCCCAGGTCTCCAGGATCACACCCTGGGCTGAAGGCATGCACTAAACCGTTGAGCCACCCAGGGACCTCCCGAGAAGTTGCTTCTTTAGTCTGGTTCAAAGTGTTGATTATTCCAACAGTTTCCAACTGGCCTTCTTATCTGCTTTCCCCTCCATGATGCATTATCCACACGACTGCTGACCTGATCCTCCTAAAACACAGGGAGGATTGTGCTACTCCCCTTTTTACAACCCTTCAACTGCTCTTCAAATAAAACCCAAACTCCTTCCCAGGACATTCAATACTCTCCCAGAAACTAGCCTGGGTTTCCTGCTCCATTCCCAGCACCCCCATCTCTCCCAGCCCATAACATAACAGGCATCTCACCACTTCCTGCTCACTCCGTGGAAAGTCAAGGCTCTGTGCCTTCCTGGAATGTCCTTCCCCACCTTGTCTATATGGCTAATTCCCATTCCTCTTTTGAGATCCTCCCTCATAGCCTTTCTTGCCACCAACAGAATTAGTATTGGCTTTTCTCTGTGTGTGAAGCCATTTCTCTATTTCTACATAATGACACTTACCATACTGTGTTATAATTTTTTATGTAAATATTTATCTCTCCCACAGTTCTGGCTTTATCCCTAATGTTTTGTATGCTAACTTTCCCTCAATAAATGTTTGTTGAGGTGAATTCAACCGCTTAACCTGTGGATCAGGGCAGCTGAAGTTCTGAGTCCCAGGATGAAGTGCATTTCCACTCCCTTATAGCTGGAACCCTGATACATCAGCAGCAATTGAAATTGCTAATCTATTATTTCTTCACTAACTTCCAGCTTGTATGCAACGGATAGAGTCTTAAGGATGGTATCATTGACAGTATTTGAACTCTTTCTACTATAAGGAGGGAATGATAAATTCAGACATTATGTCCAACATTCCATTACAATAAAAAAAACTCCTGGAAGAGGCACCCACTGTGAGAGAGCCGTCAATAGCTAACAGAAAACAATAAAAGTCTGCCAACAATATAAAAGTAACATTTAAATGTGAATATTGACAAACGCGAAATATTTCATTAACTTTTCCCATCTTTGTGATTTCTTTTTCCTTTCCCCTTCCAAGAAATGATACACAACTTTCTGCTGAACAATCATCCACAAAATATCAAATGACATAGTCTTAGATGGTATTTTCAGAAAACAAAAAAGAGAGAGAGAGAGAGAGAGAGAGGGAAGTGGTCTAGGTAATAGTGGTTTCAGTGATATCAATGTTTACTTTCCAGTTTCTTCTTACATTTTCTAGGCTTGGTGAAGCATGACGATTGTTTTTTTCAATAAAATACATTCCCACAGCACCGCAATACTAATCATGTGGTGTTTTGCTTTGCTTTGTATTGTTCTCGTGCTAATTGCCACTGATTTATTGGATGCTTGACCTCCTAAGTGTGGTTCATATGGACACTGAAATCCAATGAAATCAAAATCAACACTGCAATAAAGTAGGTCTGAAAAACATATAAATGTTGCCAACATAACAAATTCTTTCCTTAACAAACCACTGGAGATACCCAAACTCTGATTTCTCTTAGGTCAACGAGAAGAACCACATTTCCCTTACTGTTCCACTTTCTAAAAAACTGTAGCAAAGAAATCGAGAAATGCACAAATCCTAAGCACAGGTCGATAAATGTTCGCAAAGGAAGCCCAACAACATAACCAATACCTAAATCATACGCAGCACCCGCAAAGCTGCTCTCACATGCACCCTCCAGCCTACCTACTTAAGTAACCCAGATTCTGGTATATTAGCTTTGCCTGTTTTTGAACTTTACATAAATGGACTCATAGAGTGCATACTCTTATGTCTGGTTTCTTTTGCTCCAAATGATATTGTTGAGACACATCTTTGTTTTTGCGTGTGACAACAGTTTGCTCGTTGTCATTGCTGTATAGAAACCTTTCTTTTGTTTCAGGAGCATCTAAACAAACAAGCCAGCTTCCTGAGGAAAACACTTTGAGACACGTGGAGCTCAGTGTTTAGAATATACAAGCTTTAGTCAAAAGAGGAAACAGTGAATAAGATGACCTTTTGAAATAACCTGAACTCAATTGTTAAGAAGCAGCTGTTTGAGGCAAGAAATGGAATCCCAGAAAGAGCCCTGTGAGATAAGTCAGAAAAAATGGTCTTGGAAAGAAATGCCCAGAACTGAATCGTGTATCTTGGTTCAAAAGAAAATAAAACTGGCCCTTCAGAAAAGATTGTGATTCAAGTTGTCTTTGCTCTCACCTCTTTAGCAAAATCTTCCTTTTTTTTTTTTTTTTTTTTTTTTTTTTCTGCCTATGCAGTTCTGTAGTTGATCTGAAGGCCACACTTCTGTTAGGGATCAGTTTTTGCCACACCTTTTCTCACACTGTGTGGTATATGACCAAACAATTTCTCACATAAAAAGACATTTTCATTCCATTTCTGCCTCTTCTATTTAAATTTTTTCAAGTATTTTTAAGTAATCTCTACACCCAACGTGGGGCTTGAACCTACAACCCTGAGATTAAGAGTCACACACTCTACCGACAAAATCAGCCAGGCGTCCCCTTTTTCTGCTTCTTTTAAAGACAGGCTATCAAAAGCCTTCTCTGTAAGTTTTTGTTATTTCCATTACCATGATCTATCAATGTCATAAAAATTTATAAAATTAACTCGGCAAAAAGTCTGCTTCTCCCTCCCCCTGCTCTTGTGCTCTTGGTTTGTCCTCTCTCTCATTCTGTCTCAAATAAATGAAGTCCTTAAAAAATAAAAAAATTTAAAAATCCAGATATAAGAGGGCATCCAAAGTTCATTTCATTGGCTACTAAAGTATAGTGTGGTAAATTAAAAGTGGTTTTACATTATTATCTTTCCATCAGGAGAGCGAGTCTACTTCCCCACAAGGGAGTCACCTTGTATTTGCTTTGACCAACAGAATGAGGCAGATGTGACTAACATGACTCTGAGCTCAGGCTTCAAGAGCCTTGCAACTTCACTGCCACCCCCACCCCTTTCCGGACTTGCTGCCTCCATAGGAGACAGCCTGTGCGAGCCTGCTGAGGGAGGACAGTGTGTGGAACAAACACAGTTGCTTGTACTGCAGTCCCTGATGGTGATGGGTAGTTTTGGGGTTAACCTGACCAGCCTCATGGATGCCCAGAGAGCTAATAAAACATGTCTTGGTGTGTCTTTGAGGATGCGGAAGAGATTAGCATTTGATTCAGTAGATTGAGTGAAGACATCTGAGCTCACCCATGTAGGCAGGCAGTATCCAATCTGTTGGAACAAAAGGGGGAAGAGAAAGCAACTTCTCTTTCTTTCTGAGCTGGGATATCCATCTTCTCCTGCCCTCAGACATCAGAGCTCCTGGATTCAGCCTTCAGGTTTAGACTGGATTATACTACCAGCTTTCCTGGTTCTCCAGCTTGCAGATGGCAGCCTGTGGGACTTCCCAGCCTCCATAACTACCTTGAGCCAATTCCTATAATAAATCTCCTCATGTATACCTAGATATATCCCACATATATCTATCCCACAGTGAATCCTGATGGATACACTGACCAACAAGCCCGCAGAAGACAACTACTTGCATATGCCCCAGGTAAGAGCAGCAAAAGAAACACCTAGCTGAACCCAGCCCAACTTTATGGAGAACAGCAACAACTAATTAATTGCTCATTTAAGCCACTAAATTGGAGGGAGGATTGTGACTCAGCAACAGGTAAATGAGACAGGCACCCAGAGCCCATTTCATTAAGTGACATACCAATTCAGTAAGGAAAACAGGCTAGTACGGTTGGGGTTTCACTATCAGGTCTCCTACTTCAAATTTCTATTGCACTTTTCTGCCTAATTTAGCCCCAATTTATTTCAAATTGGAGAAACTATAATTAACTTCTAGTATCTGTCTCTGCCCCCATTTACTTTCCAAACCAATCTCACTTCCTTGCTACCACCAAAATATCGAAGATGCTCGGCAGCCTGGGTGGTTCAGCGGTTTAGCGCCGCCTTCCACCCAGGGCCTGATCCTGGAGACCCGGGATCGAGTCCCACGTCGGGCACCCTGCATGAAACCTGCTTCTCCCTCTGCCTATGTCTCTGCCTTTCTCTCTCTCTCTCTCTCTCTCTCTCGTTCTCATGAATAAATAAATAAAATCTTTAAAAAAAATCGAAGATGCTAATTAAAATTCTCCCTGCCATTCTTCCTTTCAAACCCACTTCTGCCTATGGGATGAAGTCCTGAACCCACCATAAGGCCCTCCCCAAAGCAGAACGGAGAGTATTGATCCACCCCTTCCCCAGTGATTAAGGGTTGCTCCCAGATGTGTTAACCTCCCCTGTGCTTCCAAGCTGGGCATATGTCATAACCTAGAAAGTTCCTTACAGCATCTACAGCACCAAAGGAAATATTGGGGTATTAGGTGAGACACTTGAAGGGAGATCTTATCACCTCTAAATGAGTAGAAGTCTACATGGAACTGTCCAGTGTGGCCACAGCTGAATCTGAGGGCAGCCAAGCACATGTGAATCACTGTGTCAGCTGTACCTGCTATTCTATTCCCAGTCTGAGGTCAAATCAGAAGACCCATTTCCTTGAGACGCCTTATATAAAAGGTCTCCTGAGAAGTACCTGGAGTGCCTGAGGTGGTCATGCAAACCTTGCATCTCCATGAATTACTGGAGCTTCTCCATCCAGACATGGTAACCTCAATTAAGTGGATCTGGGGGGATAGCTGAGTGGCTCGGCGGTTGAGCATCTGCCTTCAGCTCAGGGCGTGATCCTGGGTCTGGGTATTGAGTCCCGCATGGGGCTCCCTACAGGGAGACTGCTTCTCCCTCTGCCTGTGTCTCTGCCTCTCTCTCTATGTCTCAAATAATATAATAATATATATTGAAAGAAGAAGAAGAAAGAAAGGAAAGAAAGAAAGAGAAAGAAAGAAAGAAAGAAAGAAAGAAAGAAAGAAAGAAAGAAAGAAAGAAAGAAAGAAAGAAAGAAAGAAAGAAAGAAAACACCTCCAGAGTCACTTAATGTATGATTATTTTCTTTAAAGAACAAACCAAAAATTGTACAGAATCACCTGGGAAACTCGTTTTCAAAGGGCTCAGGTCCCACATCAAAATCGGAGAATCCTGAAATCTATAGGAGTAGGATATTTGTAAAAGCTCACAGTTTGTTTCTGAGACAGCCAACAGTTGGAGAACAACCAGTTAAGAAAATGACCCGTCTCTAAAACAGGATTCATTCACCACTGGGTGGCGCCAGAATTTCAAAGATGAAAATTTCTACCACAGTATCCATTTCCCCTTGAGAGTGCAGTGTATTTCCCCTTTCTCTCCCCTCCACATCACACCAAAATAAATATTTCACTCTGTATCAGTGTGGCATTTTCTCCTCGAATTTATTTAGGTTATAACCCACTGTCTTGCTCTGGAGAGACCTTGGAGGGTTCTATTTCAGCAATGCCTCCACTGTCCCTGGGCATCTTCCCTTCCCAGTGCAATGTTTGGAAGAAGAAAATCCACTGTGAGTATTGGCCTCAACAGCAAGCAGTGACTGGACAAAAAACAATTATATGACATGTTCCCGAAAGCCATGGTTAGCCATTTGTAGATTTCGATCCCTGCCCTTTTCCAAAAACCATGACTTCAAAAACACACCAGAATCACGTTTATTCTTTCCAAATTCCCACTGCCTCAGTGCAGAAGTGTTGGACAACTTTTTAACGGTTTTGTCCTCTCTTCTTAGTCAGAGTTCCTGCACATTAAAAAATCCCATGCAGATAATAATCTCACTTAAAAATTTCTCTGAATAGTTCACTTGTTTGAAATGTGCTTGAAGATGCTGTATATAGCCTTCCATGTGTTTTTTTTTTCCAGATTACATCTTATTTTACTTTTTAAAAACATTTTATTTATTTATTTGACAGGGAGAGAGAGCATGAGCAGCAGGGTGGGGAGGCAGAGGGAGAGGGAGAAGCAGGCTCCCTGCTGAGCAGAGAGCCGGTAGGGGTTTGATCCCAGGACCGAGAAAGCATGACCTGACCCGGAGGCAGCCACCTAACCAACTGAGCCACCCAGGCGCCCTGCATTTAATTATTTTTAAATGTGAACTGAACAGAAATACCTGGAAACATAAACAAAACAAATAACATTTATTTTATCAGTCCTACAAATATCTACTGAGCAATTATATGTACCAGGCACTGTGATACACACTAGCAGGGAGATATGAGTTTGAACACAACAAAAAGATGGAAGCTCTCATGGACTTTTTTTTTTAAGATTTTATTTATTCATGAGAGACACACACAGAGAGAAGCAGAGACATAGGCAGAGGGAGAAGCAGGCTCCATGCAGGGAGCCCGACGCAGGACTCGATCCCCAGGACTCCAGCATCACGCCCTGAGCTGGAAGGCAGACGCTTAACCACTGAGCCACCCAGGCGTCCCTCTCATGGACTTATATTTCTAGTTGAGAGAACCATGGAGGGGAGGTAGCAAATAAATGAACAGAGTAATGAAAGTGACAACTCTTTTAAAAAGTAAAGCAGAATGATGCGATAGTTTCTGCACAAGGTAGAATTATTTTTGACAAGGTGATCAGGGAAGGAATCCCTGAGAACCAAGAATAAATGTTGATAAGAAGAACCATCTAGGGGCACCTGGGTGGTTCAGTGGTTGAGCATCTGCCTTTGGCTCAGGTCATGATCCTGGGGTCCTGGGATCAAGTCCTGCATCGGGTTCCCCGCAGGAAGCCTGCTTGTCCCTCTGCCTATGTCTCTGCCTCTCTGTTTGTCTCTTATGAATAAATAATTTTTTTAAAACTTAAAAAAAAAAAGAGCCATCTAGGCAGAGGGCAGGGCAAGTGCAGCAATCTGGGGTTGAATGAGGCTGGTGCACTACAGACTAGGCAGGAAGGCAATGTAAGGAAGCCTGAGCCAAATGAGCTTGGAGACAGGAGCAAAGAAAGACCTTATCAAGGCCAGATACTGCAATTTACGTATATATATTTTTAAGTAAAATGGGAAATCACTAGAAGGCTTTAAGGAAGAAAGTAACATGGTCTTATGTGTTTATTTATTTGCTTGTTTATTTATTTAATATAATAGAACATTTAATTACATCAGTTTCCCATCAACACACTAGTCATTTAATGATGATTATATTGGCTGTTTCCACTGGTTGGCAGGAAGCTCTTCCAGTAAATGCTCCCATGGTTCCCAGTGTATCATTTTTCCTGCCAGACTTAGTTCATTTCCAGCCTGAAATACCACCTCTTCTAGTTGACCACCCTGAAGTTGGTCTTCTAATTTCTTAACATCTGGTTCTACTTTAGCCATACTCAGCTTCTCATTTGTAATCTGTTCTGCATATGTTCTATATGCTGCATTTTTAGGAATTCGCTCAAGAATATCAAGAATCTTTGGGTAACCATTTGCTTCGATGTGGATGGAACTGGAGGGTATTCTGCTGAGTGAAATAAGTCAATCAGAGAAGGACAAATATTATATGGTCTCATTCATTTGGGGAATATAAAAAATAGTGAAAGGGAGTAAAAGGGAAAGGAGAAAAAATGAGTGGGAAATATCAGAAAGGGAGACAGAACATGAGAGACTCCTAACTCTGGAAAACAAACAAGGGGTGGTGGAAAGGGAGGTGGGCAGGGGGTGGAGATGACTGGGTGACAGGCACTGAGGGGGGGCACTTGATGGGATGAGCACTGGGTGTTATGCTATACGTTGAACTCCAATAATAATAAAAAAAAAAGCCAAAAAAAAAAAAAGAATCTTTGGGTACAATATTGTTAGTCATTCACAAAGACTCTCATGTATAACCAATCCCACAAGGTAGGTAGTCTTCCTTAGCAAACCTACCATGACAGCACCTACATATTTATTTTTTAGATCATCTTGGCTCCTGATTGCAGAGAGGACACAAGTGGAACCATCGCAGTAATTGTCTGCATGAGAGATGATGGTAGCTTGACAAGAAATAAGCTATAGAAATGGAGAGAATTCACATTCTGGATGTGTTCTGGCAGTACAGACTTGCTGATGGACTGCATGTGGGGAATGAGGGCATGAGAGAAATCAGCAACGCCTCAATTGCTATTTGATCAACCAGGTAGATGGAGAGGCCAATTACTAAGGGTAAAATGAGGAGGAAAAGTTTAGAGGAAAGTTCTAAATTTAAAATGCTGATTTGGTCACACTAAGTTTGAGATGTTTATTTAATATAGGAACAGAGGGATCCCTGGGTGGCGCAGCGGTTTAGCGCCTGCCTTTGGCCTGGGGCGCGATCCTGGAGACCCGGGATCGAATCCCACATCGGGCTCCCGGTGCATGGAGCCTGCTTCTCCCTCTGCCTATGTCTCTGCCTCTCTCTCTCTCTCTGTGTGACTATCATAAATAAATAAAAATTAAAAAAATAATAATAATAATATAGGAACAGAGGGGAACTATAAGATTTAATAGGTAATAGCATATAATATTTATAGCCTGGATAATATCATATAAACACCATATCATATAACTGTTTTTTCTAAGATTTTATTTATTTATGAGAGACACAGAGAGAAAGGCAGAGACATAGGCAAAGGAGAAGCAGGCTCCTACTGGGAGCCAATGTGGGACTTGATCCCAGGACCCCAGGATCACAACCTGAGCCAAAGGCAGACGCTCAACCACTGAGTCACCAAGGTGCCCCTCATGTAACTATTATTTAAGGGGTGGATAATATCACCTAGAGAATGTGTACAGATAGAGAAGAGTATCTGGGACTGAGCCCACTGACTCTACACTGATGCTGTACTGTTAACTCTCTCAATGAGACTGTAGCAATTATGGGAAATATGATATCATCAAGATCAATATTGATGAGAATAAGAATACTCCACATGGTACTGCAAAAATAAATAAATAAATAAGGGGGTGGTGCCTGGATGGTTCAGTTGGTTATGAAACTGACTCTTGATATTAGCTCAGGTCATGATCATGATCTGGGGGTCATGAGGTAGAGCCCCACATCAGGCTCTGCACTGGGTCTGGAGCCTGCTTCAGATTCTCTCTCTCCCTCTTCCTCTGCCCCTCCTCCTTTCCGCTTCTGTGTGAGATTTCTCTTTCTCAAAAAGAAAGAAAATATGATATTTTTTTCCTGTTTCCTTCCTGGGTAACAAGTGGACTTGGCAGTAAACTGCAATAGAACCAAAATCTTCCTATTAGTTCAGATGTCTTTACAGCCAAAGGAAGTTATGAGAATCATCTGTCTCCACAAACCAAAGAGGTTTCCAAGATCTCTATTAAGCCTGAGTTAATAAAGTTGAATAGATTTCTTGAATGCAGATGTTCACAAATGCTGTATGCAGCATTTCCCAACTTTCACACAGGCTAGAGGAATTGTCCATAGACTACAGTTTAGGAAAGCACTGACTGAATCCACGCACACATTTTATAGATGAGAAAACTGAACACAAGGAGGAATAAAGTCACTGGGCCTGTAGCTCATTATTTTAAAACATACCATTACTACAAAACTGCTTGCCCCAACTTTACCATCTGAGTGCCTATTTCTGCTATTTTCCTAAAAGCTGAGTTAATGAGAGGTCAACAATAGGCTTTCAGGTTGATAAGATGCCCCAAGTTCCTTCTGAGTCTGAAGTGCGCACATGTGGCTTATAAGGAGCTGCTTAAGAATCACTACATTATATATCCACAATATGAAGTGGGAGACAGATTTTTAATTTTTTTTTCTCAAGTACAAACTAGACAATCAAACTATGACTATATTTATGGCTTTTGCCTCCAGTCATGTGTGTGACTTTGGATCCATCCACATCCTGTCAAATCTCTGAACTTCCATTTATCTGCTTGTTAATAATTAGGGCAGTAAAATGAGAGTTAATATTTGCTAAAGTTTTGGCCCATGACACAAAGTTTCAAAACCACCAGAAATGGTCTTTAACAATGATCAAAAGAAGCTTGGACTAATTTTCTGAAAAGCCATATCTGGGCAGCCCCGGTGACTCAGCGATGTAGCACTGCCTTCAGTCCAGGGCCTGAACCTGGAGACCCAGGATCAAGTCCCACGTCGGGCACCCTGCATGGAGCCTGCTTCTCCCTCTGCCTGTGTCTCTGCCTATCTCTCTCTCTCTCTCTCATAAAATAAATAAAATCTTTAAAAAAAAAAAAAAAAGCCACATCTTCCCCATCACCATTCTGCAGGAAAGAAAACTTGAGTACACAAATACTAAACCCTTAATATGTCAGAGGTCATAATGCACGAGGCATGAGGCAGGACTGGAGGCCAGCTTTGATCTGTGCAATGCAAAACCCTCTAGTGTAGCTGATAGACCTCAGTGGTGGGTCCAGCTGTCAGCTGAGCATGGGGGCTAAACAAGGGAGTGGGAGCACTGCACGGGAGTGTGGAGGATGGCTTGGGGATGTCATGGCAACAGTTTGTAGGTCTACCAAGTACGACTTCGAGATATTTAATAGATGTCATTTACCTGAACTTAAAACTATTTTTTTTTTAAATTTCTAATGATAATAGGCTTCTTAAGTGTACTGGACTATTATCCCAGGAAGATTCCACTGCACTCCCTAAGTTCCCCATCTTCACTGAAGACACTCTCAAAGTACATTCATTTAGCTCAAACAACCGACAACAGTTAAAATATAATAGCCCTGAGAGGAGATACTACCATCTTATCCTGTTAGTGTTATAAATATAGGAGGTGAAGCAGTTAGCTATGACAGCATAACCATCTCAAAACACAGGGGTTTAAAAAACTATTGTTTTGGGGCACTAGGGTGATGCAGTCAGTTATTTGCCTAACTCAGTTTCTGCTCAGGTTGTGATCTCAGAGCCCTGGAATCGAGCCTAGCTTCAGGTTCTACACTCAGCATGGAGTGTGTTTGAGATTCTCTCTCCCTTTCCCACTCCAACTTCTACTCATAGTCTCTCTCTCACACACACATATAAATGAATACATCTTTAAAAAAAAAAACAACTACTGTTTCTCAGGAAGCTACAGGATGGCAGGTAGTTTTATTGAATTAGTCTAGTCAGATTTTGCATGAGCTCAGTCGATGGTAGATGGTAGACGGCAGGTCAACTGGGAGCAGAATGCTTCATGATAGCAAGAATGACTAAGCTCTTTTTCATGTGGTCTCACATGGAGCATGTCCCAAACTCGGACATGTTTTCATGGTGACCATAGAGAAGCCAGAGATGATGAAGAAACATGCAAGGCTTCTTGAGCTTTAGATTCAGAACTTCACATCATCACTTCTGCCATTTTGTTCCGGCCAAAGCAAATCACAAAACCAGCCCTAGTTAGAGTGGGCAGGAACCACAAGGTTATTGGACAAAGGGTACAGATAAATAGAGGCCATTCAATTAGAGATCATCGATGCTATAAATCTAACAGAGGGTGGAAGGGCCAATTTTGATTCAAGGAGTAGAAAAGGGAAGATAGTGAATAAAAGTTATTTGCAATCTTAATAATCTCAAGCCCGGAAATCAGAAATCTCGTTCTATTATCTAGCCTTGAAATCAAACAAATTGGACTCTTCCTTCTCATTTGCAAATTTCTGTCTGTTTTTCCTATGCAAGTAAATCATCTCCACAGATACAGTTTGTTTTACAATGGTCACAGATTAAAGCTCATTAAATACTTAAAAATATTTTATCACTTCAGTTCAGCCAAATGATTTTACTTAGATTTTTGTTTGACAAAGAGCTAAAAAAAACAAAAACAAAACAAAACACTAAAAAACTTTAATATCTTTTTTTATTCTTCTAGTTAATGAGCAACTTTAGCATTTGCATTAAGTGCTATGGTGGGACACTTAAAAAGAAAGAAGAATTAAAAGATCAACTTCGCTGTGAAATAGCCTTCTCTGGTATGACAGATTTATCAGAAAAAAATTAATAAAATAATAAAAGTATACTCTGATTATAGAAAGCGTAGATGAAGCAGGAGTGCTAAAACATAGATAATATCATTTAACAATGAATATCAATGCTGTTGTGTTGGGCATGTTTAATTTAATGTATAGTCATGCAAATAGGAGGAAGCTGAAGACCATTTAGAGAGAATGTGGGTGGAACCTGTAAGGTGGCACAAAGTCACTATCTTCTTAAGGGAAGAAAGACATCAAGATTGGAATAAGACATAGGTCACCATGAGTAAGGGGTCAGTGTAAGTGACCCCACACCAGCACCAAGATAAGATGAAGTCCTTGAGGCGAGAAGGTAATGTTATCTTAGGTGTCACAAAAAATGTCGCTGTGATCATTTGCTGAACCACACATGTGCGTTTCAGGTGTGGCTGATCACGTCCCTCTGAGCAGAGTCTGAAAGAGAAACCTAGTAAAGCACTTAATATAGTGAGGGGAGAGCAGGCCACTTGGCTGAAAGGGCTGTCATTGGCCAGATCAGGAGTAAACTCAAAGTTCCTTCCTGGTACTCCCCAGAGTTTCTTGAAGATCAGGTGACCTCTAAAGGATGTGGAAAAGGCAGCAGGCCCTGCCAGCACAGAGGAGCATCCAGCAGACCTTTCAAGCACTGATCATGTTCTGCAAGAGGATACTCCAGAAGAAGGAAGTAAAGCCAATGGACCCAGGCCAGGAATTGTAAGTGACAGGTCTCAGACCTGGGGGAAAAAATAGGTGAGAAGGGAGTGTTGCTTCTTTCTATATAAAAGGTCTCTTTAGCATCTCAAGGACAGCAAGCCTCCACATGAAGGAGGTCTGTGGTTGCCCAAATGGGAGCATCTTCCTTCTTTATCATCAAGAGCTTGAGAAAAAACAAGACTGATCCCACAGGCTTTAGGAACTTAAGACATGCTAATCTATGACACAAGCGTATTTTGCATATAAAGTTAATGAATAGAAGAAGTGGCAGGGTTTGAGGGGTTTTGTGTTATTCAAGCTGAAGAAAGAGAACTCAAGCAGAGGGGGACAGTGAGCAATGCTAGAAGAGTCCCGAAAAGTATGGTTGCAATCCAGGACTCAGTTTCAAGAGAACTCAGTATTTTCCAACAAAAGGGAAAATGGAATTGAAAGAAAGAAAGGGAGGGGGATGGATGAAAGCACCAAATCCTAACCACTAGACCACCAGGGAGCACAGGAAGGAAGGAAGGAAGGAAGGAAGGAAGGAAGGGGAAAAAATAGCACTAAATAAAGAAAAAGAAAATGGGATAACACACTTGCACAGTCGCACTGGTTGTGCTGACTTTGTAGGTTTTGGTTTTAAGTTTCTTCTAATTGAGAAAGATAAGTTTGGTTTTAGGCTCAATTTCTTTGACTTCCTTGTAAGCAGGCACAGTGGCTTAGGCTTTTGGTCCTTTGTTGCTTTGTTTTCTGCTTTAAATTTAGTAAAACCACTAGCAGAGTACCAATTATATGTAAAGGAATGTAATTTTTAAAAAATTCCTCATGAATTCCAACTATAATTGCTTTAAAATCCTTTAAAGAATCCTGCCTTAAAAAGGAGAATTTCACAGGAAGGTTGTTAGGCTCAGCCCAGACCTAGAGTAATAAAGAGAAAGCCTCCAGAAACTCATTTAAAGGCATCACCATGGGTACACGCAAACACTGTGAAGACAAACACTGTCCATGAGACGTGACGGGAACAGAAAACATACTATAAAATGTAAATTGATTGAACAGACAAGGAACCATGTGCTTTATTTTACTTCCAGGAGACTGTGTGTAATAATGGAAAGATGCAGGGCTTTGGATTCTACAAACGTGCCCTGAATCCCAGCTCTGAGCCCTTTAACTGCACGTGTGACTAGGAAAAGAGACAGTGTCTCTTGACTTTGGTTATCTTACCTCCAAAATGATGAGAAATATACCTATTCCTTAGTGTTATTAAGAGGATTAAATAAGTTTCTATATGTAAAGTGCCAGGCATATAGAAATTTAACAATAATTAAATTATCTTCCAGTCTTGATCCTCTGTCCCTGAAAACTCAACAAAACACTAGAACACAGTTTCACAGATAAATAGCATATGCCTCTCCAGCCATAAAGAGATGGTTCAGTCCAATCGCCAAACTCCACCTTAATCCACAACAGTTTCATGGGTGTGTCAGGCAGAAATAGAATTTAAACTCTGGTTTACCAGAAATCTCAAAATGACATCTGACCTGTCTGGGCTAAATGCTCACTGTGCTTGTGGAGGAGATGGTAAGCAGATGGATCTGTATTGAGCCCCCAAGCTAGGGGGCATGGAATGACTTCATTAAACTGTCTGAGTCTCAACCTTCTCCTTTGTAAAATGAGGCTATTAACTCCCTCACAGACTCACTTCCAGCACTGAACACAAGCAAGTTAGGAAGGCAACCCCCATCACCACAAATGTGGTGGCCTTTAAAAAACTCTGCCCCAAAAACAAAAAACAAAAAAACAAAACAAAAACTCTGCCCATTGGCCACCCAAGTGGCTCCTAGACATTTACCTAAGACCACTGAAAATACATGTGCACACAAAACTTACATACAAATTTCCATAGCAGCATTATTCATCATAGCTAAAAACTGGAAACAATCTAAATATCCATGAGCTGAAAAAAGGATCCTTAAAATGTGGCATATCCATACAATGGAATATTATTTGGTCATAAAAGGGAAGTGCTGATACATCCTACAACATGCGTGAAAATTGAAAACATGCTAGGTGAGCGGCACCTGGCTGGCTCCTGTGGTAAAGCATGCAACTCTTGATCTCAGTATCATGAGTTTAAGCCCCACATTGGGTGTGGAGCCGACTTAAAAAACAAAACAAAAAACAAAAAAAGCAAAGTATGCTAGGTAAGAGAAGCCAGTTACAAAAGATCACATATACAATGATCCCATTTATATGAAATAATCCAGAATAGATACTTGCTGCTGTCTCTATATGAAATGTGTCATCCAGAGACAGGAAACAGTGATTGCCCAAGGCAGAGAAGTAGGGAGGTAGAAGGAGGGAGAGTAACTGCCAACAGGTACAAGGTTTCTTTTTTCTTTTCTTTTTTTAAGATTTTATTCATTTATTTGAGAAGGAGAGAGCACCAGTTGGAGGAGAGGAGCAGAGGGAGAGGGAGAAGCAGACTCCCCACTGAGCAGGGAGCCCAATGTGGGGCTCAATCCCAGGACCCTGTGATCATGACATGAGCCCAGGGCAGACACTTAACCAACCAAGCCACCCAGGCACCCTCAAGTTTTCTTTCTGAGCAATGAAAATATTCTAAAATAAAATGATGGTGGTGGTTGTGTACCTCTGCAAATATACTAAAAATCACTAAGTTATACATATTAAACATGTGGACTTTATGTTATATAAATTATACCTTAGTCTGTTTTTTAAATCTTCAAAAACAGTTACTTTAACTAAGACCTTCTGATTTTTTTCTAAAGATTTTATTTATTTATTCATGAGAGACACAGAGAGAGAGAGAGAGAGAGGCAGAGACACAGGCAGAGGGAGAAGCAGGCTCCATGCAGGGAGCCTGATGTGGGACTAGATCCCAGGTCTCCAGGATCACACACTGGGCTGAAGGCAGTGCTAAACTGCTCAGCTACCTGGGCTGCCCAAGACCTTCTAATTTTATTATAAATGTTGGTAACAATAATTATAACAGCTTACTGAGCACTTGTTATGTGCCAGGCAATATTCAAAATCTTTACAAGTACTAATTCCCTTTCCTGACAAGGCTGTCAGGCAAATACCATTATTATACCCATTTTACAGATTAGAAAACTAAAGCTAGTAAGTTGCATCTTAATAATTCAAACACAGAGAGTCTGTTTTTTTTTTTAAATAAAATATGCACCTGGCCATTTAATCCAATAGCAAAATATGGAGAGGAAATCCCTGAAATTCAGAGAGTTGGGGAAATTTTAAAATATTATAACAGAGGCACTTAGGCAGCTCAGTCAGTGAAGCATGCAACTCTTGATCTCAGGGCTGTGAGTTCAAACTCCATGTTGGGTATAGAGATAACTGAATAATTTTTTAAATTAAAATCTTTAAAATAAAATGTTATAACAAATGACAGAACCAAAGTAAGTTAATGCCAAAGAGTAAAATAGATTTTTTTTTTGGTTACTTCATACAATAGCAGTGGAAAATGAAAGGCTGGAGATGACATAGTCATGTCCCTCTCTTGTCCTGTATGAAAGCAATATTAAACCCAGGCGGGCTGTTGCTGGGAATCCCCAGTATGTTTTCATTCTCCCATGAGTTACAAGAGGAGGGATTCCGTACAGCAGCACGGTAGAAACAGAAGCCAGGCTAGCAGGCTAGAAGCGAAGACCGAGTCAGGAGCGCAGCCCTTCCTCTGGCGCTAATTATTCACATGGCCTTGGGTAGGTCACCTAACCCCTCTGCACAAATGACAGCTCTCTAACATGAAGCATCCGTTTGTTTTCAAATCTCATCATCTAGCACCTAGTTTCTAGACCGGTCTCAAAAAGATCTTCTCCAATGTCATACTTACTGTCAAACAAATCTTCCTCAAATCCAGCTGTGGGGAGGGAACTGAGATGTGTCTCTTTGTTCCTCACTTTTAATGGTAAGGCCCCTTGAAAATAATAAAGGAATATTTAATAAATGTTGGCTGTATTTCTAGTATGACAAAATAATTTTGGCAATCCTTTAGAGTTAAACATAATTTTGGTAATGCTAACAGTGCTCATTGTGATTATCTCTGAAGGATGAAGATTATAGGGGTTTTTCTTAATTTTCTTTTTTATATTTCTTGTATTATATTTTTTAAAGATATTTTTATTTATTTTTTTTAATTTTTATTTATTTATGATAGTCACACAGAGAGAGAGAGAGAGAAAGAGAGAGAGAGGCAGAGACACAGGCAGAGGGAGAAGCAGGCTCCATGCACCGGGAGCTCGACGTGGGATTCGATCCCGGGTCTCCAGGATCACGCCCTGGGCCAAAGGCAGGCGCCAAACCGCTGCGCCACCCAGGGATCCCCTTGTATTATATTTTATAGACAAAAAAGTGTATTTTTAAAAACTACAGCCCAACATTATGAATGTAGCTACTGGCACTAAACTGTGCGCTCTGTAGCAATTAAGATATTATGTATAGTTTACCACAATAAAAATACCCCCAAAAAATCCATTATGGAGACACTAAAAATAATACAAAGTTCATAAATATTTCTCTGGAAATAATGACCAATTTGTATAAAATCAAACAAAGGCAGAATAGACAAAAACTATGCAGTAGTCTGAAGACACTTTTTTAAAATTTTTATTTATTTATTCATGAGAGCTACAGAAAGAGAGGCAGAGACACAGGCAAAGGGAGAAGCAGGCTCCCTGCAGGGAGTCTGATGTGGGACTCGATCCTAGGACCCCAGGATCATGCCCTGAGCCAAAGACAGACGCTTAACCACTGAGCCACCCAGGTGCCCTGATACAGATATTTAAATCAAAGAATATAGTTTCTTAAATCTGTAACTCTGAAGCCAAATTCATACATTTTGCCAAGTACTGCAGCTGGGATGTCTGAATGTCCACAGTGGTGTAGGGAATCTGCTCTTCTACAAGCTCACAAGAGTTAACAGTCAGCATCTCTTCTCAAATCCATGGTCAATGGCACCATGTTGGTAGCTTAAAACCAGCCATGGGGGCAGCCCGGGTGGCTCAGCGGTTTAGCGCCACTTTCAGCCCAAGGGTATGATCCTGGAGACCTGGGATCGAGTCCCACGACTGGCTCCCTGCGTGGAGCCTGCTTCTCCCTCTGCCTGTGTCTCTGCCTCTCCCTCTCTTTCTCTCTCTGTCTCTCATGAATAAATAAATTGAAAAAAAACAGCCATGGTTGGAGCATTTACACTCTGGAAATTGGCTAATACTACAAATCAAAGCTCTGTTTTCCCTGGAAAATCAGCTTACCAGCACATCACTGTTTAAGCAATAAATCTGTAAACTGAAAGAAATGTATACTAACAGAATGTCTAAAATCAATGATCTCAACTCATTTTATAAATTTAGAATATAGTTAGGAACAGTGAAAAACATGCCTAAGTGAGTGGCAGGAAAAGGAACCCGAGTTTCCAAATTTCTTTCCCTTACGTCACAAAAACCAAAATGCCCAAAGACAAAGATGCCTTAAGTTTGATATTGCTGTGTTCACGGAACTGCAAGATCAATTTTCTAATCTTTCTGGGGGCAAAACTCCCTCCAAAGCCACCAACCGCTGCAGATAGTAATGGTTTTCTGTCAAAAGCAACATACATCATATCTCTGCATCCTCTCTGAGAAAGGCTTATGACTTCAAAGGACGAATTAACCACTTGTGACCATGGAAACCACAGACAAAAGCAGCTTGAGGAAGTAGCACCGGGCTTGAGATAGGACCCAGTTCACTAGTTAGACTGAGCATTCACCAATGTCAACACCCCACAGGCGCAAACCGTTAATACTTACTTGATCTCTGTTTGGGATGAGGTCTTCCACAAGCCACATGCAGGCGCACGGCCAATGTCACATTCAGAAAAGGAAATTATATCTTTTGGTTATATTTTAATAAGACTCTACTCCACTTTAGTGAAAATATGACCGGCTTAAATCATAACCTTCCTACGCATCATCATCAATAATAGTTTCTGCATGCTGACTACAGTACAGGCTTCATCCTGGAACTGTATATGATCATCCAGTCCTCACCGTAGACTTTGAGATGGATAGCATTATTATCACCATTTTTCCAGAGGTTTGGAGACGTAAAGAACCCTTCCAATGTAGATAATCTACCCCCCCACCTCAAATCCACATTCTAAATCACTCTAGAAATGTGCATACATTCATGATATACCCAAACACTGGTTTTCCCTAACTAGCTATTCCATGATGAATTCAGAATCTCCAGGTAACTCCACTAGAACACACATTTGCTTGCCCAAATGGCAGCAGCACGTGCTTCGAGTATAAAACTGTGTTCATACTAACCTGAGCACAGTATAATCCATCAGATAAATCTTAAGGCACAAACACTGCAACACTGTTTAATTGGAGAGGAAATTTAGTGTATTTCTAAGTGGAAAATTATGTGCCATGCCTCTGGAAAGCGCAGTTTTGAAGCTCTGTTGTTCTTCTAGTGTTTTCAGTTTGATCTTGTGCATCAACATCCCATTCCCACACCTCTAGGAGGAGGAAGAAGATATATAGGCATGAGTCCTCCAGCCCTTACCGGACTGAGCACCAGCAGACATATCAGGTCTGTATTTGTGGACTTCAGAATGGCTAGACATGGTAACCAAAGATTATCATTATTGCATAAGACTGACTTCTTCGAATTATGAACCTTGTTTCATTGAAGATAGAAAAAAATTCTTACACTGAAACTGCAATGAGTCAGGTTTAAGGAGAAAAAAAGTGTAACTAGAGAACACTTGCAACATCATGTAGGGTGAGGCTTTAAAACCCAAAAACCTGTTTTGAGAACCCAGTAAGTCAAAGCAGGCAGAAAGCAGAGAGGTGGACTGAGGAGGGGTTGCAGAGGCAGATTGCAGAGGTCAGCCCCACCACAAGAGGGCGCTACTACTTAGTATGAGCCGACTATTACCACACACCTTCGATTTTCTAGGCAAGGTCAGATAACAATGTTGTATTGTGAAACGGATGAGAAATTTCTAATTATGAAACATGGCAAAGGCCAAACAGAAGATGCCAGCAGGCCAAATCTAGCCTAATATCTTTCCATCCAGTAGAAGGAAAAGAAAGTTCAGAGCTGTTAACTCAACTTACTAAATCAAATAGCCCAAATTCATTTTTCTGTTTTCTACATCAGAACCTCTTTCACAGGGGTTTGGAGAGGTAAAGAACCTTTCCAATGTAGACAACCTACCCCCAAAATCCATTTAAAATCCAATGTATGCACATTCTAAATCACTCCAAAAATGTGCATATGTTCATGATATACCCAAACACTGGTTTTCCCTATCTGGCTAATTCCATGATGAATTCAGAATCTCCAGGTAACCTCTTTTGCAGGGGCACCAGGGTGGCTCAGTGGTTGAGCATCTGCCTTGGGCTCAGGTCATGATCCTGGGATCCTGGGATCCAGGGATTGAGTCCCACATCAATCTCCCCATGGGAAGCCTGCTTCTTTCTCCCTTTGCCTATGTCTCTGCCTCTCTTTCTGTGTCTCTCATGAATAAATAAATAGCGTCTCAAAAAACAAACAAACAAACAAAACCTCTTTTACCATCTCTAAAGATACTACATGTGACTTATTGGAGAGCATCAGCAAAATGAGATATTTGAATCACTGGTGATCTTGCTTCAAACTGCTTGCTAATTGTCAGTTTCTCTCTCGTTTAGTTTCTATAATCTGAGTTTCCAGAAGAGGAGATAATAAGGTCTCTGCTATCTTTATTTTAGTTGTATTCTACTTAACATCATCTTTTTGCCAGCGTCTATGCTCTTTTTATAGCTATATTTACATAAATGTCCTACTCCAGTTTATATTTGATCGCCTGGTCTTTGTTTTAATTTTCACACGCAAAAATGAAAGCTGCAGCAAAGGTTAGGGGTGCCTTGAAGAGAGGCCCTGTCTAAACAGTCAAAGGGGTCAAACAGTGACAGTTCGGTGGATTGCTCATGTGGATTGCTGCCCAGCAATCAACTGCCATTAATCTTAAAAATAAAGCATCAGAAATCACATTTTCTCTCTGTGTGTGCCTTCAAAACCTCATTCCTGTTTGAACATAAGGTCCAAACATAGCTACTAGCAAATTTTGAAACATTTAGGATTGGTAGTTCCCATCAAGAAGTGAAAACTGAGAGGGCAAGCCACAGCTGGATCCCACTCTGGAACAGGTCTAGGTTGCCCATCCCGTGGGCATCTGGCCATTCAAAACTCGAAGGTCCCTGATTTACTAGTAAAGTTGAGCATCTTTTCCTGTGTCTATTGGCCATCTGGATATCTTCTTTAGAAAAGTGTTTGTTCTTGTCTTCTGCCCATTTTTTATTTGGATTATTTGGATTTGGAGTATAGAGTTATATATAAGTTCTTTATACTGGTGATTACCAGAGGTGGGGTAAGGGGTGGAGGGATTAAGGTGAATAGGTGAAGAGGATTAAAAATATACTTATTGTGGGACACCTGGATGGCTCAGTGGTTGAGCATCTGCCTTAGGCCCAGGTCATGATCCTCTGGGGTTCTGGGATCAAGTCCCGCTTTGGGCCCCCTGTGAGGAACCTGCTTCTCCCTCTGCCTGTGTCTCTGCCTCTCTTTCTCTGTGTCTTTCATGAATAAATAAATAATAATTTAATAATTAATTATTTAATTAAATAAATTAAGATTAATATTTTAGTTTTTAATTTATTATTTATTATTTTTCATGAAAAATAAATAATAATTTAAAAAATACTTATTGTGATGAGCACTGGGTAAGGTATAAAATCGTTGAATCTCTATATTGTACACCTGAAACTAATACAACACTGTATGTTAGCTACACTGGAATTAAAGAAAAAGAAACAAACAAACACCCGAATGTCTGGGGAGGACACACGCACACTGCCCTTTACTAACACTTTCTGCTAGCTTCCATCCCCACCTCACAGTTTTCCTTACCTCTCTGGCTCTAGAAGATATTTGAGTTAGTGACCCCTGCTCTAGACCTTCAGCCAACCTCATCTTTGACACAATTTCTTATGATTAGGAATTAACTTCAACATCTTACATAAGAGTTCAGTCAATACTGTTTCAATTACTTCAGAGTCGCTTCCCATAGACTGGTAGCTGCTGCCTAAGGGAATAATCATATTATCCGATGATTGTGGTCATTTTCAGCTTTCATAGTATCATGTACATGGCCATAAAATTCAGCATTCATCTGTTTATTCCTATTACCTATAAGATAAAAGCTTGACCTGGCCACTGGCATTCAGGGTCCTTCAGCATTCGGCCTTCAACCTAAGTGTTTGAAGCCTCTACCTTCCTCACCAACACAAAGTCTCTGCCACTCACACAAATCTGGCCCATGCCTACTGATTTGCTCATGGACTCCCCCCTCCCTTCCCTTTCTGCCCTTCCAACCTCTCCTCACTCTTCAGAGTTTAGCTCAAACTCCACTTTTTCCTGTAGGCTTTACTAAGTCACCCCAGATTCAAAGGATCTTGCCTCCTTTTAAAGGTAAATAAACAAAGTCTCACTTCCTTTTAACTGCTCAATAAACATTTAGTGAATGAATGAGTGGATTCCAGCATGACCACATTCTTATGGCCACTTAATTATGACCAGGTTGCTTAACCTTTTTCAGATAGTTTCATCACCTGCAAAAATGTGGTTTGGGCAAGAAGTGACTGAGATGTTGTCTTGAAATTATCTAGCAGAGACGCTACAGATACTCAAAAGATATTAGGTAGTACAAAGACTAGAGAAGTATTAGCCTGATTTACTGCCTTCCTATTTGCATTTAGTTAACTTTTCGATTATGTATAGTGTCTCTTCCTAGCGACATTATTGGATCAAGGACTCATTTCTTAACACTCTTTTCTATCATTCACTGTGGCTAGCATGGAGTTTTGCTAATAAAACATTGTTGATGAGTCAATAGCTTCTCTCTTTAAAAATATTTCTGAAGACTGTCTGGTGACACTGGAAATTTCCTCCTTTAGAGATATTCTCTCCTAAATTAAGCACTGCCCCAGCTAATATCCAAACCTGCTGGGAGATAGTAACAAATTATGTTGCATTAGGTATTAATACACCCCTGGTTAGACTTTTTTTGCTTACAAGGAGCAGAAACAAGCTTGCAGATAGTTGCTGTTATATGAAGTATGATACTGGTTTGTTTAATCCAACACTTCGGTAGAATTTACTTTATTTAATGTCTTTGCAATATAATTGCAACATAGAAATAAGGGGGACAAGAGAAATACAGATATTGCCCTATGGAGGAGGACAAGAAGTGCAGTTTGATGCAGTGCACCATCAGAATTGCACCAAGATGGCAGCAGGAAGCAGGGTGACTGACTGTCATGATTAGCCTCACACTAAGAGGTTCCAAAGATACAAGACATTTGTTGCTGAAAGCAGAAAATCCCAGATAAACTGGGATGAGTTGGTCATCCTCAGGAACCACTAAACTCTCACCAAAAGACACACTTCCTCTAACTTCAAAAGTGTGCTTAGACTCAGTACTGCACACGAAGCAACACAAACCTGTCCCTGGCTGGTTATCAGCTGGTTAGAGCAAAGGGCTAATGAGGCCAAGGCTAAAGGTTTGATTTCCCAGGAAACTTTGCTCTCTTCCACAATCAGAGTCTGCTTGCTTCTCTTAAGCCAGCCATTCTCCAATGTCACTGATCAATCACAAGGGGAACAAGGAGAGAGAAAGCACGGCTACTTGGACCAGATCCTCCAAGGCTGCTTGTAACCTGGTGGGGGCACCCTGATGTTCTCCTTGGGCATGAATGCCGAGTGAGTGAATAATGTCATGTAAAGAGACTCACCTGCTGAATTTCCTGCTTAAATGTTTTTTTTTTTTTTAAGGTTTTATTTATTTATTTTAGAGAGAGCAACAGAGCAAGAGCAGGGGGGAGGGGCAAGGGGAGAAGCAGACTCCCTGCGGAGCAGGGAGCCTGATGAGAGGCTCATCCCAGGACCCCAGGACCATGACCTGAGCCAAAGGCAGTTGCTTAACTGACTAAGCCACCTAGGTGCCCCTTTAAATGGGTTTTCAATAACAATAGTACATAGCATAGTGGCAAATTTCCACCACATTTTCTCCCAGATTTCATTCTAATACTGTGAGACAGGCCTGGCACACAGCAAACTCAGCAGGTCTGGGATCATCTGTGGTCACAGAGCCAGAAAGCAGGAGATGGAGCTGGAAACTTCCCCTCCAAGGGATTATTTGTCTTTGCGGTGATAGTGGTGGAGGCAGTGACAGAGGTCACAGCTGCCTGTGCTCCAACAAAACACACACAGTCTGAATGTTGAGCTTGACTTTGTACATTTCTCCTTCCTTTTTTTTTTTTTTTTTTTTAATATTTTTTTTAAATTTTTTTTATTTATTTATGATAGTCACAGAGAGAGAGAGAGGCAGAGACACAGGCAGAGGGAGAAGCAGGCTCCATGCACCGGGAGCCTGATGTGGGATTCGATCCCGGGTCTCCAGGATCGCGCCCTGGGCCAAAGGCAGGCGCCAAACCGCTGCGCCACCCAGGGATCCCTACATTTCTCCTTCCATAAGGATTCCAGAACTCTTTGGGACCCAAGAACCACGCAGTGCAGCCCGAAAATTCTCCAGCGTCTTGCGGAACATCAGCTGGGGCATGCTTGTGGGCTGATGGTTTCCTGCGTGCGGAAAGGCCTTATAATGCGCATTCACATTTTCCACCCTGTTGCTCAGGCCCAGAGGATCCAGGGAAGCATCCCCCCTTTTAATGTTTAGATGCTGCCAGTTTCTGCACCTCCCTCTTTCATGTCTTTACCTTCCCCTAGACTTTTCTGCCTAAATCCACAGAGTTGGGTGGCGTTCCTATTAGTAAACTGAAAGGTGAATTTCCCAAACACATTTAATTTTCCTTTAGAAGATATGTGGGTGGGTTGAAAACCACTCTGTGTCATACATACATGTTACTCATTAACTGACTTCAAAAAAAAAAAAAAAAAACAGCCTCAGCTAGATTAGGAGTCATGTGAAGAAAGCTTCCTGCAGTGTGAGAATTGGGCAAAGCTAAAACGCAGAGTTTTTCACAGGATTGAGGGGATTCGGAAATGAGCCTCTGAACTTATGTCCTGACTTGGGGACTGACGCGTACACCATGGTGAAGAAAAGTCTGTCTTCCAGTGACACGGTATTCCGGTTTGAGACTCCCGGCAGCCCGAGAAAGACAGGCCCTGAGGCCCCGCACAGCTCCACAGACAGCCCCGGCTCTGTGTTTCTCAGGTGGGTACCTCCCGTGTGTCACCTTGGCGGCCTCAGGACCTGACAGGCGTCCCCTGGGGAGCTCTGTCCTCATGCACGGGGGTCGCAATCTGCCAAGGGGAAGGAGATGGTGCAGCCCAGGCATTTGGGCCAGTGGATTAGAAGAGGGGACATAGCAAGGAATGTGACTTGCTGAGCAAATAGAATGATTACCTTATAATCATAATATATATATATGTGATTAATAATATAATAATATATATAATAGGGCAAATAATTGTTGCCCTATTAAGGCAAATAATTGGGCAAATAATTGTTGCCTTTTTTAGTACTCTTTTTGAAGATTTTATTTCTTTATTCGACAGAGAGAGAGAGAGAGAGAGCCCAGCACGGGGAGCAGCAGGCAGAGGGAGAGGGAGCAGCAGGCTCCCCATTGAGCAGAGCGCCAGATGTGGGGCTCAATCTCAGGACCTGAGGACCATGACCTGAGCTGAAGGCAGACTTAACTGAGCCACCCAGGCTCCCTAGGACTTTTTTTAGTAGCCGATGACTGGTTGGCTATGCCGTTCTTTGATTCTTGATCACTTGCAGATTCATAGGAAAGGAAGTCAATTAATTAAGCCAAAAACCTTACTTCAGTGTCAGAATTACCTGTGTCATTATCAAAAAAGTAAATGTGGGGGCTTTCTAAATTAATTATCAAACTAGTATTAGCTGTGCTGTAGGTTCAACTATTTACTATACAGTGATTTAGAGCAGCTTTGGCTTGATTGAGAACACACTCTTTTTAGCTGTAAATATTAATATCTATATAAACATCATTCTGAGAATTACATGTTTTCAATGAGAATTAATGTTATCGCTTCTTTATTCATTTTGGCCTCATAATAATTCTCTAGGAACTTACAAAATGTAGAAATCAAATCGGAAATCCAGAAAAAGTTTCTCACCCAATTTTGATGTAAACTTTAAAGTTACTTCCATGTAAACCTCCCAAGTGAGTACAGAGGAATGACCTCCACACTGGAAGTTTACTTTTACACAACACCATAGCTAGAAAGTTGATCATTTGTTTTGTTTTCTCATCACTGTAAATCATTTATACAAAAAGGTCCTGACCAAAATTACAGCTTTTAAAAATCAAATGGAAACCAAGAAATCCTACTTCATTCAACAGCATTTGCATATCAAAATGTCAGGTTACAAAAACAAATGTAATAATTTTCTTTTTTTTAAGACTTTATTTATTTATTTGAGAGAGAGAGAGCACCAGCAGGGAGAGCAGGAGAAGGAGAAGCAAACCCCCCCACTGAGCAGGGAGCCAAACTCAGGGCTCAATCCCAGGACCCTGGGATCATGGCCTGAGCCCAAAGCAGAAGCTTAACTGACTGAGCCACCCAGGTACCCCAAAACAAGTGAAATAATTTTTTAAAAGAAGTTCTGGGGGGGGATCCCTGGGTGGCCCAGCGGTTTAGCGCCTGCGTTTGGCCCGGGGCGCGATCCTGGAGTCCCGGGATCGAGTCCCACATCAGGCTCCCGGCATGGAGCCTGCTTCTCCCTCTTCCTGTGTCTCTGCCTCTCTCTCTCTCTGTCTATGATAAATAAATAAATCTTTAAAAAAAAAAAAAAAAAAAAAGAAGTTCTGGGGATAAAGAACCTGAATTTATGCAAAATGTTGTATGATACCTCTGCTTTTAGGTTAGCTTAGTTTTTCCATCCATCGTTAAAATGAATCTATCTCACTTGAATTGTCTGAGCAAAAGCACAACTCCTATAACTGAAGATATAAAACCTGAAAATGTAATTTCCATATTTTGCTGAATTTCTAATGTTTTTCAAATTATTTTGTCTGCTTCATCCACCTCTTCTTCTTTTTTTTTTTTTAAAGGTTTTATTTATTTATTCATGATAGTCACAGAGAGAGACAGAGAGAGAGAGGCAGAGACACAGGCAGAGGGAGAAGCAGGCTCCATGCACCAGGAGTCCAACGTGGGATTCGATCCCGGGTCTCCAGGATCGCGCCCTGGGCCAAAGGCAGGCGCCAAACCGCTGCGCCATCCAGGGATCCCCATCCACCTCTTCTGTAGATAATGCCAACTCTTCTAGGAGCTCAAGATCAAATCAGGAAAAATAAAATTAAAATGCAGAAACAAATATTTAAAATATATAATATACAGGAAGTATAATTTAAATAAACATATTATTCAAATAAATTTAAATGAATAGAATAAAAATAAAATTAAAACCTGCCTCAACCTAAACTCATGCCTCTTTCAAATATAGCCCAGGCCTATCTCACCTGCATATTTGAATATTCAAATTCAAATGTTTATATTAGTATCTATATACTAAGTGTTTTTTTTTTTAATGTGTATTAGAACCCATCTCAAAACATTATATGTATCTCCAAATAGTTTGGGCATTGAAAAACTTTTTAAGTTTGGTTGAAAAAATCTACTCAGTGTATTATATATAAAATCATTCAAAATAATTTGTGGAAGCATTTAAGCACATGTTGGTTAATTACCTGCAGTAAAAAATAAGACCAGGTAAATACTTCCCCTTACCTTCTAATAAATACTAAGAATTTATGACTTATGTGGTATCCCGTTATCATTTCCCGAACAGAAGTAATAAAATGTACTCTGATATCAACAAACTACTTCATACAGGCACAGATACAATTTATGCAGTGCTCCTATTTAATCATTCAACAAAGATTTATTGAGCGACTATCATGCCAGGCTACGCAGAACACACATGGATATGATCATGAGCAAGATAGACCTAATCTCTGCCTTCACAGAGGTTATGAGTTTAATGTCAAAGACAGGCTAAAAAATTATGAATGCATGAATGCATACACCTATACACATGATTCTTATATTAGTAGCACCTGGGTGGCTCCGTGGTTGAGTGTCTGCCTTTGGCCCCAGTCATAATCCTGGGGTCCTGGGATCAAGTTCCACATCCACTCCCTGTGTGGAGCCCGCTTCTCCCTCTACCTATGTCTCTGCCTCTCTTTGTCTCTCAGGAATAAATAAATAAAATCTTTAAAAAAATAATAATTCTCATATTAACATATGTTATCAGAGGAAACAATTACGGGGCTGAGAAAGAACAAGATAGGGCAAGCTAACTTAGATGGGATGACAAGTCAAGGACTCTTTAAGGAAGTGATAATTCAGCTGTTTGAGAGAATGAGAAAAGAGCCAACCGTGGACTGACCATGGAAAGGACATGTTGCCCTGACATAGGGAAGATCTTACATCTTGAGGAACCCGGGGACAGTGGCATCTGATGGCATCTGCAGAAGGAGCTCAGAATTCTATTTTAACTGCAGTAGGAAACCAGTTGGTGGTTTAGAATAGAGGAGTATCACAATATGTTGCTCCCTTTAGGAGGGCATTCTGGCCCTTCTATGGGTGATTTCCAGGTTTTTGCTCAAGCAATATTGCATCCTGCCCATGTCTCCCCATGTGTCTGTAATACCCAGCAGAGATAATACTGGTCACAGATGACAGGCATGACTCACACTGCTCATGATGTCAACTTCTGTTTCAAAGTGTTGTGTCATGTATGCTCCTACCCACAACTATTCTGCTGCCTACACAACATTGGCATTGTCTGACTTTTTAATTTTTTTCTAATCCAAAAGCTGTGAAATGGCATCTCAATGGGGTTTTAATGTTCGTTTCCCTTATTAATACAAAAGGAGCATCTTTTCAACATGTTTGTTGCTAATTTTAATTTCCTTTTCTATAATATACCTTCTTATAGATTTCTGACCCTTTTGGGCAGGAGGCAGGGGGAAGATGAGTTACTAATTTTTTCTTATTTTTAGATAGTGGGGTTGTGTGTTTTTTGTGCTATTGAGTTGGAGTTCTTTTTTTTTTTTTTTTTTTTGATTGCTTGATTGATTTATGAGAGACACAGACAGAGAGAGGGGCAGAGACACAGGCAGAGGGAGAAGCAGGCTCCAAGCAAGGAGCCTGACATGGGACTCAATCCAGGGTCTCAAGGATCACACTCTGGGATGAAGGCAGTGCTAAACTGCTGAGCCACCCAGGCTGCCCTGGAGTTCTTTATATATGTTGGATGTTAACCTCTTATCAGATATATCACTTGTGAATATCTTCTCCTACTCAGTAGGTTGCCTTTGCATTTTGTTGGTGGTTTCCTTTGCTGTGTAAAAGCTTTTTAGTTTGATACAGTTCCATTTGTTTATTTTTGCTTTTGTTGACCTTGCCTGTGGAAACGATCCAAAAAAAAAAAAAAAAATCCAGAAAGATGAGGCAGACTAAGCTGGAATGTGGGACCAGGGTGGGACCAGACCAGGCCTGCTCAGACTCCCTCAGTGCTCTTGTTTGGAGGTCGCCCCAGGTTACAGTCAACAATGACCACTGTAGGCCCAAGGAAGTGCTGCAGTCACATGCATTATGCCTCCGCCCGGTGGCCCCAATAATTCTGTTTTTGTTCATCTACTGTTCCAGCTGCCACCAGTGAATGGTAAAGGAAATGTTGGTCCTCCTCTCCCCTCCCAATAGCCATGATTTTTCTTAGCCACACCCACTTCTGCTTGTAGGGAAACAACAGGAGCACTTTTTCGTACCTGAAGAAGAGGAACACTGTAGATGTCATATTATGACCCATTTTCACTAGATGAGCCCATGGTTCCAGCTCCTGTTCTCTGGAGCTGTAGAGATAAGGGTTATATTTAGAACCTGGAGGGAGCAGCCTTCTGGGAAGTAGGTTTACTTCTTCAGGAGAAGGGATGAAGAGGTAATAGTCAAAAGAAAGTGAGACTGTGTTAAGAGGATATAGTAGTAGTAGTTGTAGTGTTCTAAGGGTGGAGTATTTCAGTGAATGGCATACCTCTATTTATAGTGGGTAAGGTTTACCAGCAGGACCTGAGAACTCTGCTGAGCCTCAGAGGAGAGTGAAGGGCCAGTTGTCAGAAAGCAAAGAGATAGTGAAGTATGGCAGGATGTAGTGAAATGCAGCCGTGGAAGTGAGAATGAGCAGGTAAAGTATGCAGGAATAGGCATCTCTTATAGGATGGTTAGAATTTTCCCAGAGAACAGAACTCCCCAGTAGCTAACCTGGCCAGGAGAGAACAGACCTGCAGTCTCTTTCCCAAACATCTCCAGACACTTCCCCACAGTCTACTTATACCAAGCACTCAATATTCTCTCAGTGCACATGTGCTATCCTTGCACCACACTTTTGAACATGCTGGAACACCCCCCCCCCCCGCCCCCGCCAACTGCCTCAAAAATTTCTATTCATCTTTCATTATGTACCTCCAGAAAGGTCTATTCAGATATTTGGGGAGACTTTCTACTTCCACTCCTCAGAAGTAGCTGCCCTTTTTATTTGTTGGTATCATATCCTATACTAACCACTTATCAGAATGGATTGTCAGAAGGGGTGTATTTATTACAAAGTCAACGAAGCTTAAGCTTCTACCCTCCCTTATATGGGCCCCTTCCAAGGCCCTGGGAGTGTCTGTAGCAAGCTCTTCACAGAGTCATATATTTCTGCAAACCTTTCAGATAATATTTTAACTACAATTATGACTGCTCTCTCCTCACTCCCAATTTTCTGTCACATTTGCCCTCCAGTCTGATGGGCAAGGGCTTTTCTGATGTTATGAGCTAAGGGGAGGTTGTTTGGGATTCGTGGCATTTATTATGTGATTTGCTACGTGTGCATAAGTTGTAGCTAGCCAACCTGGCTTCCTGGAATATCCCCGCTACCAAGGGCAGAGGTGATATCATGACATGAATATGACTTCCAGGAACCGTTTATCAGTATGTAGACAGTGAAAGAAAGACAAGACTGGAAATGTACAGGATTGGAAGCTAGTGTCTGGTAAACTCTTCCAGTCATCAGATGTATAAATTCTAAGTGGTGGACTCTGTTCTTATTTAATGCCAATGCCAAACAGAAGCTCTCTCCTGTTAGGACTATAAACTCAATAATGCAGCTGATATCATTATAAGTACACCAAACTTTTTTTCTTTTTTGGTAGTAATTGTACAATTTATCAGAATTTCTATGTTTATGGGACACAAACCCAAGGTAATACTAGAAAGAGCAATTGCCTTTGTGTCCCATAATAGATCACATATTAACATGACATTATTAAGAGTGGGTTAGAATCCAAAAGAAAATGTCTAGCCATGAATCAAAATTATGGTTTTTCTAGAGAAAAGACTAAGTTATGTCTTTATTGAAAATATTATAAAATTATTGCCATGTGAAGAGATCAGTGAATATCAGCTAAAAATTGTAAGTATCATGTCTAACAAAAAGTCAGGCAAGTGTACCTCAGTTGCAGATTCTAGAAGTTGCCTCCATGGGTAACTATATGGAGTTTCCAAGAGGGCAAATTGGCTAGCGCTGCCAAGAAGTACAGGAGTGATGAATGAGTGCTTCTTTATAGCCAACAGCACTAAAAAAAACTATTTGCACAGTGACTTACTCATGGGAAATTTTTACAGATGTGACCTTACAAACCTTAGTGGCTTTTTGCTCTGGTAGATGGATAATGGTAGTTACTCTCTACATTGCTTAGATAATGAAGAAAGGAACAGAAAAAGGAAATGAAGTTTTCTATTGTGCTTGTACAGCAAAATTAAGCCAACAAAATTAGTTCAGGTAGTGAAGATACAGCCAGATAGGTGGCCACAATGGCATTACCCAAATTCATTGACCAATTTATTCCCCTGGCATGGCTTTAAATTATTTGGGCTATTTCCAAAATATCAAATCCGTCCACAAGGGTGATTTCATTCAGTTTCTTCAGCCCACTCAGGGTAACTTTTCCAACCCCAGAGGGGACACTGGTTTCAGAAGTAGGCTTTGAAAAAACTTAACTTTGAAAGAAACTTGAAAGAAACTAACTTTGAAAGAACAAAGTTAAGGAGACCTATCTGGGATCTTGATTCTATGCTGATCGATTATGTGATTCGGGTTTCAGTTAAAATTGTTTGTAAAAAGACAAGGGTATTTGTCCTAGGTACTTTCCAGGAGTGGTGAAAGGGAATTACCCACTTCATTTAACAAGCAGTTATGGAATGCTTTCTATAATCTTTGTATAGGAGTATTCTATAGGGAAGACTGCGTGGGGAATTTCAACATTTACTAGTGGTATAAACTCCCTGTGCTTCACCTTCCTTAATGGTAAAATGGGAACAATGACAGAACTGCAGATAATATTCAACAAGACTAATACATAAAGTGCCAGGCCCACAGCAAATGTTCTAACGAGGTTATTATAAGGCAATAGGGATGAACCACAGAGAAATCAGGTATACTTACTCACTGCCTAGAACTCTTAGAGGCCAGCAATAATACATCCTTTCATCTCTACCTCCAGCATCTGGTGTAGAGAATAAACTATCATGAGAAGAGAGCCTTGCAAAGTAAATAAATGGCTGAAAACCCAACTCTTGTTTCCAGAGGGTCCAATTTCTGTTGGTGACAGACACAGCCCCAGGCACAAGGCAAGCAATGTGCATGTACTATGAAAATTAAATTACCAGCCTAACTGTCCAATCTAGAATTTCCCTCAGCGTGTTTACAGCTAATCCCCATGTTTCAAAACTTACATCTAGAAATAAGTGCACGTGTCAAATGTTTAGTGCCACAAAATCAACCTTCCCTAATGTGAAAAACTAATAGCTGTCAGGACTCTCCTGGAAACAAACAAAAAAACTATTTTATTACTTCAATAAACCCAACAGAGCAGAACAATGTGCCATGAATACGTCTCACTCCAAACACACACCTGTGAAAGGAAAATCAACCCAGAAGCAGGAGCAGTGAAGTCATACCGGTGTCTGACTGGTATGAGCCTCCAGACTTGTCCTTTGGACACTGGGAAATGCTGGCTGTGGCCTGGCTGGCTTCCCTGATCCTATGTCTTACTGCAGGAAGCTCACACACGCTGGACCTGCCTTTGCACCTTCTGATCTGCCCCCAACAGTCCAGCGGAGGAAATTCTATGTTGTCCTTCAAAACTGGACCAGATATCCCTGCCTGCAGAAAGCCTCCCTTGACACCCTCTTCTGTGCTACATTGTATCTTGTTTACTTCCATGACAGCATTTATCACATACTGCATTACTCTTGTTGGGTTTGTCTTTCTTCACTTTGCTGCCTTGTTTCTTCTTCTTCTTCTTTTTTTCTTTTCTTTTCTTTTTTTTTTTTTAAGATTGCATTTATTTATTTGAGAGACAGCATCAGAGAGAGAGAGAAATCACAAGCAGTGGGGGAGACATAGAGGGAGAAGACTTGTGGCTGAGCAGGGAGCCTGATGGGGGACTCGATCCCAGAATCCTGGGCTCATGACCTAAGCTGAAAGCAAAGGCAGATGCTTAACTGACTGAGCCACCAAGGTGCCCCTGCTGCCTTATTTCTCACCAACCAGTCAGCATGTCTTGACACAAAATAGACAACAATAAATGTCAGATGGTGGTAGGTGACAGAGCTCCTCTGAGTTGAGAGGCAAAGCTGATCTTTGCTGGGGTGCTGCTGAAGTGGTCTCAAGAAGGCTGAAGCTCAGCAGAGGATCCAGGCACACAAGGGAGGAAGGGGCTCGATGCAGGAGAACAGCCAGAGGCAAAGCCAAATGATGTATCACGCCTTCTGACTCACGGTCCTGGACCCTCTCACTGTTCCACATTGATTTATTATTAGACCTGAACTAGTATTTGCCTCACTGTGGTCCCAAATGTTTTATCCTTGCAATTGGGAAAAGAGAGGGGGAAGTTATAGGGAGCTGTAGAGGCTGAGATTTCTGTTTCCATAAATTGAAGTGCAAACTTAATTTTAATTTATTTTCACATTGAATTCAGTTTAAAAATAAACTCAAGTTACTGTGAAATTGAATTAAACTAGATATAAAAGAAAAAAAAGGGATGTAATAAAGCATTGGTTTTTAATTTAATGAATAATCCCTCACACACACTACACACTTTCATACCTGCATGCCTCTTCCCCTGCTCTCTCTCTTTGCCTAGAATAACATCTCCTGCCAACAGCACTAAATCAACAAGTATTTCTCAGGCAGTACAGCACTAGAAATCTGGTGGTAAATAAAATAAGGGTGGCCCATTTCTTATGTTGCTCAAATCAGAGGAAGACACACATCAACAGGATTTTGAGCGTCTTGCGTAGGGGAGGACTGGGCACAGGTAAGTGGAGCAAAGGGAGTCAGCCCAGCCTCCAAGTGGTAAAGCAAGGCCAGAGGAAAGGCAGTTCACAGCACAAAAAAAGAAATCGTAATTATGTGACCTGATAAAAGTGTTAGCTAACTCTACTGCCTCTATTGCCATAATCATATTGCAATATGTAAATGTCTTGGACCAACAGGTTGCACACTTTCGACTTACACAACATCATATGTCACTTACATCTCAATAAAAATAATACTTTTAAAAAGGAATGAAAGAGAAGAGCTGAGTGTGAGGCAAAAGGGCAACAAAGAGAGAAGGAGCTAGAACCCAATGTTGAAGAAATAGCATTTTGCTCTTCTCTGTGGAAGGGAAGAACACATTCCAAACTGGCAAAAGAACCCTGGAGGACACAGAGGGGGAGGAAGAACAAGGAAATGAGGCAGAGGCAGATACACTTTCCTCAAAGAGTAAAAAGGAGAGTCAGAAGCTTAATTTTGTCCCAAGTTGTGAATGAAATAAAACACCATCCAGAAATAACATCATCCTGATTTCTCTTCCTGTCAGAAATAGGATCCAGTTGATGCAAACTCTGAGTTAGTAGTTACTCTCAACATGCCACCTTTGGAGAGCAAAAAGTATTCATTTCTCCTTTGTGGCTGTGCATCACCCTCACCACCCCAGCTCTGCCCACTGAACCTTGCGTGATTCCACACTACCCACCATCCAGAGACAAATCCAATTCCAAATCAGTCATTTACATGAACATGAATTCAACAAGGAGGCTCACTCTAAAATGAGGAAGAAAGGCCGACAAAGGCTGTATAAGTCACTAAATGCTTCACAGCACGTTGCACCAAAATTTCACCTCTTAAAACCATGCGCATTCACTACCTCACACAGCTATCTGTGGGTTTTGATCTGGAAGTAAAGAACTTTGTGGTTCTAGCTCAGGGACTCCTGTGAGGTTGCAGCCAGCTTTCAACCAAGTCTGCAAACACCCAAAGGCTTGACTGGGGCTGGGGGGTGGGGAGGGAGGTGCATTTATTTCTAAGTGACTCACTCACACACATGGTGGGTTAGCGCTAGTGTCTGCCGGAGGCTTCAGTTCTTCTCCACTTGGATGGAGGCTGTTTACAATGTGGCAGCTGGCTTCTTCCAGAGGGAGTGATTCATGAGCCAGGATCCTGAAAGACACAATGTCCTTTATGACCTATTTCAGAAAATACACCACCATTTTTGCAAGATCTTATGGTTAACAGGTCAGCCCTGTGTGTTCAGTATAGAAGGGGACCCTACAAGGGTGAGAATACCAAGAGAGGGGGAGGGATTATTTGGAGCCATCTTAGAGGCTGGTAACCACAAGAGCTGTGGGGTGACACCAAAGCTGACACCTATTTCTAATCTGAAAGTAGTGTATGCTGAAAGGACAGAAGGCTTAGAGTTGCACGGGCCTGTATGTGATCACAGTGCTGGCACGTTCTGTGTCACCTGAGTCCAGTCACCTGAACTTTCTAAACCTCAGCTCTCTCTTTTGTAGGATGGAAAAGTAGTACCTACATTTGAAGACTGTTTTGAGGATTAGGTATGGATAACATATTGTCCCTGGTGAATACAAGCATTGGAGAATGTTTAACTATTATAGTTACAAAGTAGGTGAAATGTTACCATAGCAACACAGTTGGAAGTCTTTACCCACACAACCCTGTGTCAACTCTAAGGGTTTTTTTTTTTTTTTTCTTTATCCTCATATATTCTTGTATAACTTATAAATGACTTAAAGCTAAACACAGGGTGGGGGCAGTACATAAACCTAAAATAACACATATTTCTGTTTATATATTTGAACAGATGTAGAAACCATGAAAACTTTAAGATCTAAACTTTAAGTGGTTCCTCCTTACAGCACTGTACTCCAAACAGTTGTCAGGCTATTGCATTTTTCCCATATGGCTGAAGTTCATATTATGATGACCTTAAAGGAACATGAAAATAAGGTAATAAAGGTCAAAAAAGTATTGAGTTCAGGAGTTTTCTCAAAATTACAGTTTTTCTGGGGAAAAAAATATGATTAAAAAAAACACAAGTGTAAGTGGTCAAATTGTGCCTCATGTCAAAATGAAACATTTTTTCAACAGGGCGACTGGTTTATCAGGTTAAAGTATGTTCTTTACTCAGGAATTTGAGAATTTGGGCTATGCCTTTGATGCAAATTTTGCTTCTTCCCAAGTAAAATCAGAGTGAAAACACTATGAAAAGAAGCTTCTTCATGTCTGTACTCAGAATATTAACTCTCTAAATTCATGTACCCAAAGGTTAAGCAGAAAGAGCCCAAGCCTGGCTCTGACAGGCTTCTGTGACATGCAACAAATCACTGACCCACTCCTTTTCCTCGTCTCACAAAATGGAGAAATCTACCATTAAGAGGATTTTTCCAGACAATGGAAAAATTAAAGGGAGGGGAAAAAATACAATGAGGAGAGATAGATAGATAGGTAGATAGATAGATAGATAGATAGATAGATAGATAGATAGATGATTTTTTTTTTTAATTATAAGCTTCTTCTGGGAAAAAAGTGAATTCTTTTCAGGGATTACTTTATTCTTATGAAATTTAAAATTTACTTTAGTTACTATCTGAAGTGGTGGATTTACCACAAAGCTAATGAAGCTGAACTTTCAGGCTGATCACTTGAATTAACCTCTTCTAATTCATATTTTCTATCTGCACCTAATTATCAATTTTTTTTCTAAAAGAAGTCTCATATCATATAAACTATAAGCCCTCCAAAACTGAATCTGCCCCAGTAGCTGCTGTTAACAGAAATACACATTTTTTTAAATTTATTTATTTATGATAGTCACACAGAGAGAGAGAGAGAGAGGCAGAGACATAGGCAGAGGGAGAAGCAGGCTCCATGCACCAGGAGCCCGACGTGGGATTCGATCCCGGGTCTCCAGGATCACGCCCTGGGCCAAAGGCAGGCGCTAAACCGCTGCGCCACCCAGGGATCCCTTGAAATACACATTTTTCAACCAAGACTAATTCTCAAATATTATCATTGGTGCTTCATCATATCAGGAAATGAGATAATATCCTACTAGAATCTTAACAAATCTATACTGGAAGGTACAGTATGAATGCATACTTCCAAAATGACTGATTCCTAGAATACATGGAAAGAAAACATAACCTCTACATGCATATGTTATTTTTTGGAACATTCATATTTTCATTTATACAGGATGATCACATTACATGAACCGTATAATTCATGAATCATATATAACATTTAATGTAGAATTTAATTTTAGTGTAAAACATAGATAAAGGTGGTATTTTTATTTTCTTTCTTAAAGGAGAAGAAAAATATTATTGAATCTTTTATTTATCTATATTATATCCCACATTTTGGGAGTTTTGAAGAAATACAGATTCCTGAAATTCAAAAGTTGCTGTACCAATAATAATTCCTCTCTGAGCTGAGAAGTACCATAGAACAGTAGTTAAGAACAGCGGCAACATGGGGCGCCTGGGAGACTCCATTGGTGAGCATCTGATTCTGGGTTTCAGCTCAGGTCCTGATTTCAGGTCCTGAGATCGAGCCCCGCTTTGGGCTCCTCTGTGTGGAACCAGTTTGTCCCTCTCCTTCCCCGACTTGCACACATGTGCACTTTCTCTTTCTCTCTCTCAAACATATAAATAAATAAAATATTTTAAAAAGAAGAATGAAATAGAGAGATAAAGAAGAAAGAAAGAAAGAAAGAAAGAAAGAAAGAAAGAGAGAAGAAAGAAAGAAAGAAAGAAAGAAAGAGAAAGAAAGAGAGAGAGAGAGAAAGAAAGAAAGAAAGAAAGAAAGAAAGAAAGAAAGAAAGAAAGAAAGAAAGAAAGAAAGAAAGAAAAAGAATAACTAGGCTGACATGGGGTCCCATCTCATTGAAGTGGTTTGGCAAGTCTGTACTTCATTTCTGCTTCTCTTAAAGGAGGGGTAAGAGCTCCTATCTCATGAGTTCCCATAGGGATTGAATGAGTTACCCTACTCATGAAGTGTTTGGAAACTGATCTAGCATAGGCGAGCCCTGCATACGTGTTATTTACAACACTTTAGGCTGATTTCTATATTTTACTCCCTGGTCATTCTTCCACTTCCATGACAACGTTGTGCTTTAGATAATGTACTAAATTGCCTCGTTTCCACTGGAAAAGACAGTGTGATACATCTCGATATTCCCCAAAGGTATTATATAGCCTTCTGTCCTTTAGCAAGGGTGGGAGTAATCTCTAAGAGTTTTTTTGGATTGAAAATTAATCTAGAAATAGCTAAAACAGGGAACCATTTAGCTGTATTTAAATGTTTCATGGCATAGGTTTACTATGTGTTGTTGTTTTTTTTTTCAAAAGGGTTTTAATTATTTGCTGAATTGTCCACAGTAGGAAACCTAATTATGAATTAAAAGGCACAACTCTATTGGAAGGTGCCTCCTTTGTCAGCTTGTAGGAGTAGCTGACTGAGAAGCTGACTTGACTTTGAACTTTCAACAAACTTTCTGGGTTTCCAATAATGAAACAGAGTGTGTTTTATGGTGGCCCTAAACTACTCTGTACATGCAAACACTAAATGATCAGGTCATTAATATGTAAGTTCTGAGGTAATGCCATAAAGCATGGTAAATATTTAATGGAAATATCAAACCACCTTTCTTAATTCTTATACCTGAATGATAGGGAAGTTTTGTTAATTTCCTTGTAATTCTATAAATAGCGCTTAATTAATGATAAGTAAGAAAAAGAACACATTGTGATGAAACATTCACTCACGCTGATACCGGTTTTTGGTCTCTTATTTGGATCCCAAAAAGCAAAAGCATTGTTCATTCTCGAATTAAAAAGAAATAAACACTATGGGAACACTATGGGCCTATTAGATTTTCCCATGGTTCCAAAGGCTATATAACCATAAGCAAACCTGTAGTTTTATACAACTTTTGCAGCTCTTCAAAATGCATGGTGAAGAGCAGAGTGATGACAATAGTTCTGTTAGGTAATTCTTGGTATGGGCCAGCCTTGCTTCCACAATCCTGTCATAAAAATGACAACAACTTAACACTTATTATATGCCTCCTCTGTGCCAGGTACAGTACTAAGCCCTTTTCACAAATTAGCTAATTCAAACTTCACAATAACCTTATGAAATAGGAACTATTATTACTGCATTTCCCAGTGAGAAAAACTGAGGTTTAAAAAAAATGAAGTACTTAATTCCCAAGATATAAGAGTTGCATCTTAAGACTCTAAATCCCGGGGATCCCTGGGTGGCGCAGCGGTTTGGCGCCTGCCTTTGGCCCAGGGCGCGATCCTGGAGACCGGGGATCGAATCCCACGTTGGGCTCCCTGTGCATGGAGCCTGCTTCTCCCTCTGCCTCTGCCTCTCGCTCTCTCTCTCTCTCTCTCTCTGTATGACTATCATAAATAAATTAAAAATTAAAAAAAAAAAGACTCTAAATCCCATGTTCTTCCTACTTGACTATGCTCCATCTCTTGTAATCCTTAATCTCCTTCCATTGTGGAGTAACAGAATTGGGCTAATGGATGTAGACCTTCTAAAGTAAGTGCAGTGCTTGATATCTGATGTGAGAGTTAGATGTGACACCAAAAGCATAAGCTACAAAAGAAATAATAGTAAATTGGTTCTCATCAAAGTTAAACAGAAAAGACACCACTAAGACAATGAAAGACAATCCACAGAATGGACGAGAATATTTGCAAATCATGTAACTGCTGAAGGTCTAGTATCCAGAATATGTAAAAATTTCATATAACTCAATAATGAAAAGATGATACATTTAAAAATAAGCAAAGGTGGGACACCTGGGTGGGTCAGTCAGTTAAGCATCTGACTTTTGATCTCAGTTCAGGTCTTGATCTCATGGTCATGAGTTTAAGCCCCACAGTGGGCAGCAAGCTTGGGGTGGAGCCGACCTAAAATTAATCAATCAATTAATTAATTAATTAATTTTTTAAAAAACAAGCAAAGGACATGAATAATTTTTTTTCTCCAAAGGTCTTTAAATGGCCAATAAGATGCAATAGGGTACTCAACATTCGTCATTAGGAAAAAGAAAAGTAAAACCATGAGGAGGTACCTCTTCACACTTACTAGAATGACTAAAACAGACCAAAAAAATAACATGTTTGGCAATCATGCAGAGGAATTGGAACCTTCCTACAAAGTTGGTGAAAATGTAAAATGGGGGGACTTCTTTGCAAAACAGCTTAGCAGTTCTTCAACAGATTAAACATAGAATTATAATATGACCCAGCAATTCCACTCCTAAATATATGCCCAAGGAATTAAAAACCCACGTCCATGCAAAAACCTGTACGTGAATATCCATAATAGCTATCAAGTGAAAACAGCCCAAATGTCCATCTAGTGACAAATAAAATGTGGCATGACCACAGAATGGAATATTAATTGGATAAAAGAAAAAGAAATGAAGTACTATTCCATGCCACAACACGAATGAAAGAAATTAGTCACAAAAGGCCACATGACTTCATTTAAATAAAATGTCCAGAATAGGCAAACCTACAGAGATAAAAGTAGATTTGTGGTTCCCAGGGGCTAGGAGAAAGTACAATGAGATTGAGTACTAATGGTTACAGGGTCTCTTTTTGTAGTGATGAAAATGATCTGGAATTAATGGTGATAGTTGCACAACTCTGAACTATTAAATTGGAGACCTTGAAAGAGTAAATTTCATGGTATATGAATTGTTTGAACAAAACTTTTATTTAAAAAAAAGCAAAAAAAAAAAAAAAAAAAAAAAAAAGCTAATGAAAGACCTCCAAAAATCATCCCTTTAAAAAAAAAAAAAAAACTCATGTTCTGTAAGTACATGGCATAAAAATAAATTTTCTATGACCAACAAATTGGTCTCCTGATTTTCAAAAGGAATAACACATTTTTATTAAACTAGATATGATAAATCAGTATTTTCTTTATTTGCCACTTAACTTCTTGAAAACATTGCCCTTTTATCTTTTCACTGAAACTGTGCCAGGTTAAGGTAAAGATGTGGAGAATAAGTACTCCAAGAAAGGGTTTGTGCCAGAGATCCGTAAGACCATCCCACACAGAGATTCAGTAGAAGCACTCACAGAACTCAGCATATGGTAGTACACAAAGCTAAGATTTACTACAGTGACATATTATATTGGGTCATGATGCAGGTAGAACCTGGGGTGAATCCATGTACAGGCTTCCTTATGCCTTTTCTCTCCTATGAAGGGTCGCATAGGATACCCACTTCCCTCAGCAAGAAAAATGTAACAGGTATATAATGTTTCTGACCACAGAAGCCCATTCGAGAGGCAGGATCCATGGTTTTTACTGGAGGCTAGTTACATAGGCACCCTCTGCCCAGACATACTCCAAATTTAATCTCCCAGAAGGAAAGCAGATTTTGAACCTAAATCCTATTGCTTTGAACCTAAATCCTATTGCTTTCACAGCATAGGCCCAATGAGTGATAATGAAACTAGGAAAAGTGGAAACCTCCCCAAAACCTAAGTTCCCAAATATCAGCTTGCAAACACGCCTTTCTAAGAAGACCCGTGTCGGGCTTGCTACAGTAACTCTATTCTGCACAGGGCTGGGAAACCAAGACTTCAGAACTACCATCCAAGGATACACAGATTCTTGAGGGAAAGACAAGGAGGAAGGACTAAGAGGCTGTGGAATAGGCTTTGCAGGGTTTCAAGACCAAGGGAACTGTAAGGTTTGGCTCCTAGATCGAAAGTCTACTGACATCCATGACCCAGGAAAAGTTGATCTGATTCAAGGAATAGCCTCAGGGCCAGTTAGGCCTGATCACTTTGAAGTGATTGCAGGATTTCCAAGCTTCACTCCTAGCTACTACCACCACCATGGTCTTCCACTCCCCAGTCCTCCAGGTGAAGGCACCTCCCTTAGTGCTTTCCTGGAATCAGCTGGCATGTCTTTCGCAGGAGCAATAAAAGGACAGAGATAAAGTGCAAAGGTCCCTGACTTTTACCTTTCACTGGTGGTATTTAAGAAAGAATCCTTAGAGATGTACAGATGTTGAAATGGTTATCACCAAAACAGAGCTCATGACATACCAGTGAAGTGCTTAGTAGCCAAGGTACCCCGTAGCCCAGATGTAAAGATCACAGAAGCCATCCTGAGACTTAAACTCTAAATGGGAGGAACCTCATTTCAGTCTTTTCTCTACTGCCAATGTTTAGTAAGAACTTATCTCATGGAAGACTAGAAGAATCTACTTGCTGTCTCAACTCTTTTGGGAGCCAGTAACTACCACAAATCAACTAGAAGATATTTGAAAAATAAAGTGGAAGGGATGTGTTTTTTTCCTAGAATATGCTTCTGTTACATAAGAATTGTTTAACTTTGACCAGTGACTTAACAAAATCTATCACTACAGGGCAGGACTCAAAGCACATGCCATCCAAGAAAACGATTAAAGCTTCTGTTTTCTCTTCTACTTTCTACTTTCTCTTACCTCTCTCTTTTATCACAGTTCCCCATTTTCCTTTTACTTTTTTTTCACCCATTAGCCTCCTCTCCCTCTCCCCCTTCCCACCACTCCCATCTCCCCCAAACAATTAGAAACTGACTATAATTTCAAAGGGTTAAAATATCTGCAGCTAATTATTTTATTTACAATTTCGTTTCTCTGATGACCCAGATGTAAGAGGGTATCTCTCTAACGGATGATGTCTAATAGAGATGCTCATGTGTTAGCACACGTGTGTACCTGCATCTTCCACATTAAAAGTTCTTTAAATGGTACTTCCGTAAATATTAAAGTTCATGAAAATCAGTAAATCTTTTTTTGCCAAGTTGTACTTTTAGCCCCGTGAAAAAATAGATTGCAAGCAAGTTCTTAGTTAGCAGCCGCCTTTCAAAATCTTCAGAGCTCTGGGATCCCTGGGTGGCGCAGCGGTTTGGCGCCTGCCTTTGGCCCAGGGCACGATCCTGGAGACCCGGGATCGAATCCCACATCAGGCTCCCGGTGCATGGAGCCTGCTTCTCCCTCGGCCTATGTCTCTGCCTCTCTCTCTCTCTCTCTCTCTCTGTGACTATCATAAATAAATAAAAATTTAAAAAAAAATTAAAAAAAAAAAACAAAATCTTCAGAGCTCTGCCTTAAAGATGAGGCAGCCACATAGGGAAATCAGAGTTTCCCAGAATCAGACTGGGAGCACCAATGATTGGCTCAATGGAGAGGGAAGAGACATTCCTGGCAGAGATCGGTCACCCAGGGAGGGACCCTGTATCTAACTCTCCAGGTTTTATCTTCACAAAGAGTCAAACTGTCTTGAATATAAGAAAGCCAACTTAGATACAAGCCACAACTGATGAACCATTAGCAGGTAAACCTGTCTCCGAGATAATAATAGCCTTCCAAATCATTTGCCTTATATGGAGGCAGAGTTTTACTAGGACTAAAAGAGAAGTTTTCTCTGAAAAGCTGAAAAAATGGCTTCCTTCAAAAAAAATTAAAAAGTTAATTTGGTATCAAGTAGCTTAAGTAGACTTAAGTAACACTCCTCTGAGTGTCAGGCCTTCCCTGAACCATCAGGGGTTCTGACAGCATGAGTGAACAGGCAGATCCAGTCAGCTATGCAAGAACTAGAGCTATTAGTCTGTGGAAGAAAGCTCAGAAGCCAGGTCAGGAGAGTAGGGCATAAGAGTCAACTCAGATATTTAAAGATTTGTCATGTGGTAGAGTCAGTATACATGGCCGGAGGGCTAAGAAGGAATAACTAGGAGAGAAGAGATGACATTCCAACCATTATAAAAGAGAACTCGGAACAATCAGAATTCCCAAGAATGAACTGGGCTGCTGTGGATGATAATGAGTTCCCTGTAGCCAGAGGTATTCAAGTCTTTGATAGATTCCATCAACATTCTGCATTCCTTTATCAAGTGTTCAGTCTAGAGGCTCAACACTGGCTACACAGAGGTGAATGAAATAGTTATGATTCCTGCTTTTATCCAATTTAGAGTCTGGTGAGGTAGTTGGCTCAGGGGTAGCCTGTTGGGGGAATGGCTAGAGGGGACTCAAACATACAACCAGATAGGACGTGTCAAGTTTTTCCGCATCTCAAGAAACATTCCATGAAACAAACCCATGGATTTTTCTACATTTGCAGAGTCCCAAATATTTTTTCTTGCAAAGAATGAGCCAGCCAGATTAATAACTCTTAGTTATGAAACAGTTTACAACTAGCTAGCTTATAGAATATCTGGGAGACTATTAGGATTAGGGCTTTAAAATTTTAACTGTAGGTCTCCAAAGTACCTTAATGAAAAAGCCTCAAATCCATTTTCCTAAAGTGAGCTCTTAGAATCATCCTTTTACTCTTGGAGACAATTCTTATACCTTAGATGCTTTATAGTTAGAAGATACTTTGCCTTTGGAAAAATGGAATGACAGTGCTTTACAATTAGGAACAGAACATTCGGCTGGTATACACTGAAGAAACATACGAAAAAGGATTCTTTTTAAGGGTTCACATTTATTCTCAGAATTAATTCCTTAACACACAAAGCTGATTAAGTACAATCTATTCTTGCCTATTAGTTATAATTAGTGAAGTTCATCTTCTAATCATCAGCACATTTCAAGATATGATCATTTACCTTAATCTTAATTTCACAACTATGATCTTAGACTGAATCACACAATGATTTGGAAAAATTAACTATTGTAGTTCTAAGGCCCCTTCAAGTTTGCTCACTTGACCAGGGGCAGATGTGAAAAGCTCTGGGAAAATTCTAGGAAGTTCGCTTTAGTGAACCTCCCAGAATAGCTCCAAGCAACACAGAATTCACAAACACGTCTTCATGGAAAATAAACTGGCACTAACAAAAGTTCCTTTCACTTCTACTTTTTTTTTTTTTTTGTAAGCTTGTTTTAAACACTAAGACTAATCCAAAAAATCTATTAACAAACTACATATTGATCAATACTAGAATGCTAAAAGTTTAAAAAACAAGAAAAAGAACAATGTTAATGACTGAAAAGTCATAAGCAGAAGGACAGAACTTGCTACTCAGTTTCCAGAACAAGAGGGAATGCTTTATAGAAACTTCTAAAATACAGATCTGTTTTACCTAGTACTTAAAGAGAAAGGTTTACCGTCAAATAGAACAAGGAGACTTTATATTATTATACAGTTTTCTAACCATATTCTTGAGCAGATCATATCTCTGCTGCCGGTTAGGCTCAGACAATTAAATACTGAGATAATTCTAGGACCCCTAGTCATACACACACACAAGATCAGAAATGTATAAATCACAGAAATAAGATAATAAGGATCATGGGGCTAACAGTAAATTGGCAAGTTTCCAGTTCATTGTTAGGCTTTCAAATTCTAACAAAACACACTGGGTGGCTTACTTAGGAAGGGTCACTATTTCCTAACAGTGGAACCAGTTAGAGAGAAAATCAAAAGTGTAGGTGGGGGTCCTTGAATAGGGAGGGTTTCAGGCCCAACCCTGTCCCAGGAAACCCTGTTTCCTCTGGTGTTTTCTTTTTCTTTTCTTTCTTTTTAAAAGATTTTATTTATTTATTCATGAGAGACACACAGAGAGAGGTAGAGACATAGGCAGAGGGAGAAGCAGGCTCCTTGTAGGGAGCTGGATACGGGACTCAATCCCCTGACCTGGAATCAGGCCCTGAGCCAAAGGCAGACTCTCAACCACTGAGCCACCCAGGCATCCCTCCCTGGATGTTGTCGATTGCATCTTGCTTTTTCCTCTATCTGTGGGGCTTCTGCCAATACCTCCACTGGGGCTCCAGGCATCCAAGTGCCTTCCTATCGCCCCACCCCAAGTGGAAAGAAGTCTCTCCAAGTATGACAGTTCTTTCAGGCAACTCAGAAAGCCTGGCTTCATGAACAAGAAATTTACTAATAAAATGTGCAGCTAATGAACCTAAAAGCTGGCAAAGCCAGGAAGCGCTGGTGAATTGTCACCGGGAAAGATGTCCTCAGCCTTCTGCTCAAAGGAGGCGATTCTCCTCTATCTCCAAGTGGGATCCGTGCTGCTCAAGAACCCATCCAGCGCATTTTGAGACTAGGACCGCCTTCATTGTTTTCTTCTATGAGGCATAATCCTCTATGAGGCACTTCAGGTCCACAATCTCCCACCAGCGAATCTGAGGCAGAAACAGCTCTGAAAACCACACAACTTTTATAACTTTGCTAGTGGAATCTGAACTGAAGTGATGTGAGACTCAAAGCAACAGCTATTTATCCAAAGAGCTCCCTGTATCCAAAACATATCTGGCCCTATGGGTTTTGGATCAAGGCCTGTGAATCTGTAGTAGCTTCAAAATTAATTCCAGAGTTTTCCTTCACCATTTCCCTCAGGAGGCTGAATTAATTATACAGGAGGATATTGCGGCTAAAATTGAAAAAGTCACATACAGAAATTAGAAGTCCTCATAATTTAGTGGGGAATTTAATGGGAGGGGAGTACTTTTACAGAGCCAGGGGTTAGGGTAGAGTCTCCCCCAAAGCCCTACAGAAGACAATATTTACCCCTTAGCAGTCTCATCTCTTTGTATACCTTTGGCTAATATTCACCCAGGAAGGAGAGTACATAGAGGGAAATCCATTCCTGAATTCAGTGAGGAGTTCACCATACGGTAAGAACTGCCTTCAGTCTACAAACAGTTTTTAAAATGATGATCTGATTCCCTAAAGAAGCCGAAGAAGTTTGCTGACAGAGTAGCAAAAGCAATAGAATCCATAATATGGGATAAGCTCACTTTTATGAGCCAGTCTTGGAATCTAAATTCTTTTCACATTACTCTTTATATGAATAAATGTATTCCACATACAAAATGCCACATGGAACACAATGCATTTCTAAGTTGCACCCTAGCTGTAATATGTGGTGTTCCTCTAAGGGTCATCATTTATTGTCCAAGAAATAGTTATCGGGCACTTATAACAGGTTCTAGGCAGGGAAAGTTCAACAAGAGACAATGAACCAGTCCTCACACTGTTCAGATGCTAGAAGAAAAAGACAACAGGGAAAAAATGTAATACAGATTAAAGTAAACTCCTCTCAACGTAAAATCAAGACTCAATAAAGTTGCAGTTGTAACTCTACATCCAAAGTCTCCTATGATGAGTTTCTTCTTATTTAGAAGCAGCTGCAAATTTTCTGATACAGAGTAGGACAAACCCAAAATTTCACACTGAGCAATATAAAAGTCTCCAAACCTTCACAAGTGTAAGAAGTTTTCCAATTGCATCTATTTACCTGTAAGTTCTATTAGTAAGGAAGAGGCTATCTGGAAAAGAACAAATTACTAAAGTTCTCAGCAGAATAGGCATCATTTTCCCAAAAGTTAGACACAGAACTCTGAATCTTAAAACAGGGAGGCTTGGGTGGCTCAGTGGTTGAGCGTCTGCCTTTGGCTCAGGGCATGATCCCAGGGTCCTGGGATTGAGTCCCCCATCGGGCTCTCTGCAGAGGGCCTGCTTCTCCCTCTGCCTATGTCTCTGCCTCTCTCTGTGTGTCTGTCATGAATAAATAAATAAAATCTTAAAAAAAAAAAAAAAGACTCTTAAAACAATAGTGCTGATGTTCATTTAAAAAATTCCCAACTTGGCCAAAAGAAGATGGAATGTTAATGTCTGATCTGATAGGTGAAATCCACATTTTTAGAAAACTTGTCTTAACATTCTACATACCAACCTTTTGAAAACAACAGTCCAGCACTATTAAAATGCCAAGATTAAAATTTCTAAGTGGAAACCAAAGAACAAAAAAAAAAAAAAAAAAAAAGAAAAGAAACCAAAGAACAAGAGCAACCTTCCCTGAAATCAGGAAATCCCAAGTATTCCACAACACAACCCAAGGAAACACAGCCTTGGACTTGCATGCATCCTTTTCAGGAGAGCAGTATTTGGTAGAGAGTCCATGTGAAGGCAAGCAAAAAGACCAAAGGCCTTACTTCTCCACATGGCAGCTCATAAGGGGAGTTGAAGTTACCAGTGTCAGCAGAAATGAGAAGCTGTAGGTAGAAAGCAGATAGAAGAATTACATGCTTGTCATCTTCGCCCAGATTATATCAACCACATGATACCAAGGACAGAAAGACAATCCATGCTTGATGTTAATCCCCTAAAGAAACAATAAAGAAATAACTAAGTCCTGAAATGAATTGGGGGCATATGCCACTCCCCTGTACTTTCAGATTTCTAAATGCAATGAGAAATCTCAGGAGACAGAAATGCCAGCCTGGAAAGCAATAACCAGGATCTTCAAGAGTAGCAGAATAAGGTCTGGGAGGTGTGGATTCTCTCCTTGCTGAGATCATTCACTGGGAAAATTTGACAATGTGGATAATGTGGAAGGTCATTAACTAGGAAAGTGAAATCAATCCTGTAGGCCTTTGTTCAGTGTGTTGAATTATGAAACACTAATCTTGGCACTAAAGGCAGAATTACAAAGGTGTGCAACACATCACTTCCATCTCATGGAGGAGGTAAGCCTCTACACAAATAACCATGAATTGAGTATTGTGTGGTATAATAACAAAAGCTAATTGTTAACACTGACAAGACATCCATTACATGCCACATCCCATTCTAAAGGGGCTTCCATGTTTTATTTCATTTCATTATCACAACCACTCCATGAGACAGGTACTATGATTCCGCTATATTTTACAGTGAGAAAACTGAAGCTCAGAGAAGTTGAATAACTTACCCAATGTCACAGAGCTCCCTGGTGGTATATCAGAGGTTTAAACCCAGGCTCCCGTGCCCACCACACAGTGTAGCATGCGAAGGATTCTAATTCTGTCTATGGTGAGTTATGGGGGCAGGATGAGGTAGGGAGTTGGGGAGAAGAAAAGAAGCAGCTCCCAGAAGAAAATGGCAATTGAGCTGTGTGGTTTCTAGATGAATGCAATATAATCTTCCACAAAATAATTGGGTCCCCTAGTCCTTGTCTCTGAGAAAAACTGATGAGTTTATCTCTCATGTCCCTTTGAATCTCTTAATCACTTAAGAATTCAGTATGTCACCTCTTATGACATCACCACAGACAGTATAAAAAGAGCAAGCTTTGGAACAAAACAAGTAACAGCTGTGTGGCATTAGGAGCCTTGCATACCATTTCTGAATCTTAGTTTCTTCATTGATACAATGAGACAATCTTCATAAGGTTGTTGTAGAGATTCAATAATCTATGTGCACTGCCTGGCACATAGGGGGCACTCGATTAAATTTAGTCTCTATTTCCCCCTTCCTTCTTTAATTGCATAAAATCTCAGTTCATGAACTCCCCTAAACCTTAGATGAGTGACTTTGATGTGTGATTGGCTACATATTAGTAGAATACCCTTTGGAGGGAGATGAAAAAAAAAATATTTGAGGCTATCTAATATTTCCTAAAAATAACTGCAAGGTTTTAATTTGCAATGTTTCCATTTTATATTACAACACCTTGTCCTTCTCTTGATCTCTTTCATCATACAACTCAACTACCTTACTGAACAGTCCCATGATAAACTGGAAACCAAGAGGTGAAGACACATACTATTTATAAGCCATGATTCATATGGCCTAGGAAGCTTCCGACATTCCTTAAGTTAGGCAAAAGTGCAAAGTTAAAAGAATGAAAAGCTTTGTAATGTTATAAACTGAAATAAATGCAAATGGAAGTGGGCAATAAAGCCCTACCCCAAAACACCTGCCATAATTTGAAGTTTTAATATCAAAGATTAAGACAAGATAGAGATCACGAGAGACGCCTGGGTGGCTCAGCGGTTGAGCGTCTGCCTTTGGCTCAGGTCGTGATCCCAGGATCCAGGATTGAGTCCCACGTCAGGCTCCCTGCATGGAGCCTGCTTCTCCCTCTGCCTGTGTCTCTGCCTTTCTCTCTCTGTCTCTCATGGATAAATAAATAAAATCTTAAAAAAGAGAGAGAGAGAGATCATGAGGCATACTGGTAGAAAAAAATATATTGATATCAAAGATTAAAAAAAAGTTTTTAAGTAGATGTTATGCTTCTTCTTTCATTAACTCAGAACACATTTGTTTTAACCTGTGCTGGCTCAAGAGATTTGAGACTTTTCTTCCCTTTTTACTTATTTTTAACTAAGGTTTAACTTACATATACTAAAGTGTACCAAACTTAAGTGTATACTCTGCTAATATATATGCAAACACCTATGTAACCATCTCCCAGATCAACATAGAGAACATTTCTAGCACCCCTGAACGTTTCTTACTTCCATTTCTGTTACCAAAAGGTAACCTCTATCCACACTTTTAAATACAGCACGTTAACAAGAATAGGCAATGACCAATGAAAAACTAAAGGAGTCCTAAACCTAATTTGTGTCTTCCGCTGTGTGCAACACTTTTTCATTACAAAGACTACTTCGGGGCAATTTAGTAACCAAGAGATATCCAAGGCTCTAAGGAATTCACTCACTGGCTAATAAAATGAAAGCCACAGCTTGAGACGTTCTTATTCTGGAAGAGTCAAAGGACCCATTTCTTAATTCTAGAGCAAACTGATTAAAGAAAGCATTGGGAGAATTAAGCCAGATTGTTTGCAAATTCAGTGTTAATATGAATGACTCCTAAGTGACTCAAATTCTGCTTTGTGGTTAGCCAAGCCAAGATAGGCAATAACCATGAGTCATTTAGAACCAAACTCTTGATTGGATCACAAAGCCATCAGCTGTGCACAGAGATGCCTCTGATTTGACATCAATGGAGCATGAACTTTGAGCTGTTTTCTGTGATAATTTGACATTCTTGCAAATATTTGTTTTGCAATACTTTTTTTTTCCAAATTTTTATTTAAACCCTAGTTAGTTAAACATACAATGCATATTGGTTTCAGGAATAGAATTCAGTGGTTCATCACTTACATATAACACCCAGTGCTCATTATAAGTGCCCTCCTTAATGCCCTTCACTCATTTAACCCATCCTCCTGCCCACCTCCCCTCCAGAAACCCTCAGTTTGTTCTCTATCGTTAACAGTTTCTTATGGTTTGTTTTCCTCTCTCCTTTTTTTCTTTTCCCCCTTCCTAAATATTCATCTGTTTTGTTTCTTAAGTTCCACATATGAGTGAAATCATATGGTATTTGCCTTTCTCTGATGGACTTGTTTCAGTTAACATAATACACTCCACCTCCATCCATGTCATTGCAAATGGCAAGATTTCATTCTTTTTGATGGTTGACTTATATTCCCTTGTATATACACCACATCTTCTTTATCCATAAGTTGATGGATTTTCATAGTTTGGCTACTGTTGATGAAGCTGCTATAAACATCTGAATGCATGTGCCCCTTCAAATTTGTATTTCTGTATCCTTTAGGTGAAAACCTAGTGGTACAATTGCTGGAATGTAGAGTAGTTCTGCTTTTAACTCTTTGAGGAATCTTCATACTATCTTCCAGAGTGGCTGTACTAGTTTGCATTCCCACCAATAGTGCAAGAGGGTTTCCCTTTCTCCAAATCCTCACCAATATCTGTTGTTTCTTGTGTTAATTTTAGCTATTCTGACAGGTGTGAGGTGATATCTTAATGTGGTCTTGATTTGTATTTCCTTTATGATGAATGATGCTGAGCATCTTTTCACGTGTCTTTTGTTTTCATGTTTCATGTCTTCGGAAAAATGTCTATTCATATCTTCTGCCTGTTTCTTAACTCAATTATTTGGTATTGGAGTATTTAGTTTGATAAGTTCTTTACAGATTTTGGATACTAACTCTTTATTAGATATGTCATTTGCAAATATCTTCTCTCATTCCCTAGGCTGCCCTCTAGTTTTGTTGTTTCCTTCACTGTGCAGAAGCTTTTTATCTTGATGACATCCCAATAGTTCACTTTTGCTTTTGTTTCTTGTGCCTCCAGTGACGTGTCTAGTGAGAAGCTGCTACAGCCAAGGTCAAAGAGGTTGTTACCTGTGTTCTCCTCTAGGGTTTTGATGGTTTTCTGTCTCACATTTGGGTCTTTCATCCATTTTGAGTTTATTTTTGTGTATGGCATAAGAACGAGGTCCAGTTTCATTCTTCTACATGTGGCTGTCCAGTTTTCCCAATACCATTTGTTGAAAAGACTGGCTTTTTCCATTGGCTTTTCTTTCTTGCTTTGTCGAAAATCAGTTGGCCATATAGTTGTGGGTCCATTTCTGGGCTTTATATTCTGTTCCATTGTGTCTGTTCCTCTGTGTCTGTTTTTGTGCCGGTACCATACAGTCTTGATTGCTACAGCTTTGTAACATAGCTGGAAGTCTAGAATCATGATGCCTCCAGCTTTGTTTTTCTTTTTCAGGATTGCTTTGGCTATTTGGAGTCTTTTGAAATATCATACAAATTTTAGGATTGTTTGTTCTAGGTCTGTGAAAAATGCTGGTAATACTTTGATAGGGATTGCATTAAGTGTAGATTGCTTTGGGTAGTATGGATATTTTAATAATGTTTGTTATTCCAACCCATGAGCATGAGATGCTTTTCCATTTTTTTCATGTCCTCTTCAATTTCTTTTATAAATGTTCTATGGTTTTCACTGTACAGATCTTTTACCTCTTTGGTCAGGTTTATTCCTAGATATCTTACAGTTTTTGGTGCAATTATAAATGGGGTCGATTCCTTCATTTCTTTTTCTGCTGCTTCATTATTGTTGTACAAAATGCTACAGATTTCTGTACATTGATTTTATATAATGTGACTTTACTGAATTCACATATTAGTTCTAACAATGTTTTGGTGGAGTCTTTCAGGTTTTCTGCATAGAGTATCATGTTGTCTGCAGATAGTGAGAGTTTAACTTCTACCTTGCAATTTGGATACCTCATCTCTTTTTTTTTTTGTCTGATTGCTGAGGCTAAGACTTCCAGTACTCTGTTAAATAGCAATGGCAATAGTGGATATTCTTGTCTTTCCTGACCTTGATGGAAAGGCTCTCAGTTTTCCCCATTGAGGATATTAGCTGTAGGTCTTTCCTATATGGCCTTTATGATGTTGAGGTATGTTTCATCTATCCTTATTTTGTTGAGGGTTTTTATGAAGAATGGATGCTGTATTTTGTCAAACAGTTTTTTGTATCCATTGAGAGGATTTTACGGTTCTTATCCTTTCTTTATTAATGTGGTATATCATGCTGATTGTTTGTGAATACTGAACCACCCAGGAATAAATCCCACTTAACTATGATGAGTAATTCTCTTAATGTGGGATGCTTGGGTGGCTCAGCTTGTACGTTTCTAGGAATTTGTTCATTTCTTCCAGATTGTACAGTTTGCTGGCATATAATTTTTCATAATATTCTCTTATAATTATATCCATTTCTGTGGTGTTGGTTGTGATCTCTTCTTTTTCATTCATAATTTTATATATTTGGGTCCTTTCTCTTTTCTTTTTGATAAGTCTGGCCAGGAGTTTATCAATTTTATTAATTCTTTCAAAGAACCAGCTCTTAGTTTCATTGATCTGTTCTAATTCACTCTTGTTTGTTTCTATGTTGTTTATTTGTGCTCTACTCTTTATTGTTTCCTTTATGCTGGCTTTAGGTTCTTTTTCTAGTTGTTTTCTAACTGTGATAATTTGTAATGTTAGGCTGTTTGAGACTTTTCTTGCTTCTTGAGGTAGACCTGCATTGCAACATACTTTCCTCTTAGCACCACTTTTGCTGTATCCCAAAGGTTTTGGCCCGTCATGTTTTCATTTTTACTTGCTTCCATTTATTTTTTATTTCTTCATTTCCTGGTTCACCCATTCATTGTTTAATAGGATATTCTTTAACCACCATGTATTTGTGGTCTTTCCAAGTTTTTTCTTGTGGTTGACTTCAAGTTTCATAGTGCTATGATCTGAAAATATTTTTTGCATTTATTCTGGTAACTTTCAGGTCATTTAGTAATAGCTGGGAATTCAATGAGTGATGGAGGGTAGTCTGCTGGGCAGCAAGGCAACGAGTCCAAGAGTTTGGTTCATGTTTAATCTAAAAACCTGAGCTAATACACTATAGTCAAACTATAGATTGACTGTCAATAAGTTTTCCAAACAGGGACACCTTTAAAAGGGTACCGTATTGTAAATAAGCCATGATAGTGGGACCAAATTAGGACTCCCTCAAGCAAATGAGAATGTATGGTCACCCTAGTGATCATTAGTCTCCACTCCATCAGAGTTCATATAGATTACCTCTTAATTCCAATGACTTCTTTACTATGAAACTAAAGCTGTTATGGTGGCAAAGACATTTGAGAGAGGAAAAAACCCAGGACACATGAGAGATTACAGATGAGATCTAGTAAGCTAAACATATCAATGTCACTGATCCAAGGATGGAGCCTTAGCTCCTGATACAAAGCTATCAGTTCGAAGGAGGTTGAAGGCTCACAGGGGAATAGACGTTACATCTTCTACAGCTTTAGTAATGCGTTCTAGCAAGTGACATAATACTCTACACAGTGTGGGTTGTTAATAAATAATGAGGGGTGATGAGCTAAGGGAGGGCATTAGCCCATTTGTTAAAATATTATTCTGGCCAATAATAAATGTGATGATGATAATCAATAGTTTAAATGAATTGAGTGCTCACTACATACCTGGCATACTATACTATTTCTTTTACATCCATTAGCTTTTTAAATTCCCCAGTTATCCTATAACATAGATTCTACTGCTATCCCATTCCTCCCACCCCACCCCACCCCCCCACCCCTGCCTCCTCAGATGAAAAAATGGAGGTTTAGAAGACTTAAGCCAGGTGTCTAAGTTAGTCAAGAGCATATTAGGACTCTCAGATCAGTCTGAATCTCACACTTGGCCTCACCTCATCCCCGCCCCTCCCCTGCCAGGACTCTTTTGCCTGAGGACAATTTCCTGAAGGAGCTCCAATAGGGGGGTTGTTTACTGAAAGGACACTGTGGACAACTCCTCAGGCAGAAGGGGCAGAGGAGCACATACTGTAGGACCTCATGAGTAGTACAACCGAGGGGCCAGGAATCAAGACCCCTGCCACCAGCTCTCATCTCCCATTTCTTTGTCATATCTACTACTAATTTATACATTTTCTCAAAATCTGGAGGCTTGGGATTCTATAGGATCAATCATTTCCAATGTCTGAATCTTCCTCTACTGTGTTTTACTAGACCTTATTATTTGCTTTTTTAGAAAAAGGAAGGATGAACTTTTATTTCTTTACTACTAAAGATAGAAGTTAAATTCTGATTTCAATCAGCTTGTGATCATAACACACAGGGAAACATTCTGCTTTCATCTGGTATGCTTTCCTAGGCAGAAGCCCCCACAAAGACGCACAAGCCCTATAGGAAGGAGGTAAAGGCACTTCATTTCCCAAGTGAATAGATTTTAATAATTACTCTTGCCTCGTGAAATTTATTTAAAACTGTCATTTCACAACAGGTACTTCCCATATTTCTGTGTAAAAAGGTTTTTCCCCCCTTCACTCTTTTAGTCTCTATAAGACAGAAAGTGATATTTCCTTGAGGCCAGCATTCTGTTACTTCAGTGGTGTACTCCTTTCATAGATGCACACATTCCAGCACAAAGCACAGAGCCTCGACTAGAGCCCAGTTCTCCTGACTTCTAGCCTAGAGCCTTTTCAACAAGTTGTGTGGATGTCAAGGGTAGAGGGTAAGGTGGGGAGTGGGTATGTCTTGTGTGTAACCCAAAACAGAAGAACGTGAAGCATCCCATGGTCATCTCCTGCCCCTTTGTACCATTTGATATCCAAGTGTCTGGTCCAAATGTCTGGTTGTGGTATATTAATGTGATAGTTTTGACTCAAGTTCTGTGTATGTATATTTTGTAAATAGCTATTTACTCAACTCTTCCCCAGTGGACTATGAATTCACTTATAGCATGTAGGTGCTTATTCATTTTTACGTCTCCATCATGCAGAATACAGTTTGGCACATGAAAGGCACCAAAAAGTATTGGTTGGAAGGAAAGAAGAAAGGAAGGCAGGGAGGCAGGGAGGAAGGGCCACAGAATTTACTTCGAATGAAGGGTCTATTTATAAAATTCAAACAAAAGCAAAGTAAAGCTGTGGTTACTTGAGGGAAATAGAAAAACTTTATTTGCCTTAAGTGTTTTCTGCATTCACTCTTCCCCATTCCTCCTGTGTTATCTTTTTTGTTAAATAATTCTTTTAAAAAATATTTTATTATTTATTTATTTATTTATTTATTTATTTATTTATTTATTTATTTATTTATGAGAGACGCAAAGAAAGAGGCAGAGACATAGACAGAGGGAGAAGTAGGCTCCTCGCAGGGAGCCTGATGCAGGACTTGATCCCCGGACCCGGGATCATGCCCTGAGCCAAATGCAGACGCTCAACCACTGAGCCACCCAGGTGTCCCAATTTTTTTCTTTAAAGATTTTTATTTACCAAAAAAAAAAAAAAAACTTTTTCTAAATTTACCAATTCGACAGAGAGAAAGAGAACACAAGCAGGGGGAGTGGAAGAGGGAGAGGGGGCAGCAGGCTGCCCACTGAGCAGGGAGCGCAATGGGGCTCGATCCTAGGACCGTTGGATCATGACCTGAGCCAAAGGCAGATGCTTAACGGGCTGAGCCCTGTTAAATAATTCTTAAAAAAGAAATACTATTAGAAAACAAATTGGTAGAAAAGATAACAAATTCTAATAGGAATTATCAAAAGGAATAATAAACATGAAAGTATGTAAAAAGGAATGAAAATCCAAAGAAAAAATAAAAAGTGTGCAATAAGTGATATAAAGAAAAAAAATGTAACATGCAGAAACTCCTTCCTAATTCAGTATTAGATGAATAATACTGAATAATTCAGTATTAACTGCTTCAAAACAGTGTATGAATTGCACTGCAGAGACCACATTGTCAGAAAATTTCACAGGGAGGAAAAGAGAGCACGCAAACCAGGGCACAAGGAAAGAGAAGGGCCAGTCCTCATAAGCATGGCAGGATCACTAGCTCTCAAAACAAGGAAAGGAAGTTATTGGATGGATATTTCTCTAGGAAAACATGAAAGATTCCCTATTTAAATCACTGCCTGTGTATTATAAACAGTGATTCTTGGATTTGCTTTGGAGCCAGACCATCTGGGAGTCACGGGACCTCTCTGACCTATTTGAAACACTTGTAGTCAACTAGCAGACAAGTGATAAGTAGAATGAGCTACTTTTCTTTTTTTAGTTGGAGGTCTGAGGCAAGGTGGGGGGAGGGGGGAATTTGAGTTAAATTTCTTTTTCATTCACTCTCTTTTTTCTTTGCAAATTATGAAAGAAAGAAAGAAAGAAAGAAAGAAAGAAAGAAAGAAAGAAAGAAAGAGAGAGAGAGAGAGAGAGAGAGAAAGAGAGAAAGAGAGAAAGAGAGAGAGAAAGAGAGAAAGAAAGAGAGAAAGAAAGAGAGAAAGAAAGAAAGAAAGAAAGAAAGAAAGAAAGAAAGAAAGAAAGAAAGAAAAGACCAATGCTAGTCAGCTTTAGAACATCTCAGACCACCTAGAGTTCTAGAAGATTATGGTTGAGCAACAATGGTTGGAACAACCACCCAATGATTCCTTCATTAGATATATATTTATTGAGCATCTAATATAAACCAGGTACTATGGACAGAGTGGCAAACAATACACACAAGTCCCTTGTTTTGTGGAAGATTCCCATCTTATGGGAGAGGACAGATAATAAACAAATGGACAGAAAAGATAGTATCTCTCTGAGACCATGTCCTGCAAACCTTCTCTTCCCTCCTTTTATTCCAGGCACAGTAGAGAACAGGGGTCTTCTTGCTGAACGTTCCAAGCTCAGACTTGCCTCGACACCTTTACCCATGCTCTCCCCACTAGCTGCCAAGTTTTATACCCAGACTTCACAGGGCTCCCTCTTTCCCCTCCTTCAAATCTGACATGTCACCTCCCAAAGAAGTTTCCCCCATCTTCCTATGTAAAATAGGCCTCCCTCACTCACCATGGCTTTCTATTTTATTTTGTTTGCATCTCCCATTTGCTGAATCTGTGTTCTTTATGTGCTTATCCTTCTCATTTTCAGTTCCTCCCCTAGGATACGAGAACCATGAACACCATGCGTTTTGTCTGTTTTGTTCACTTGTATATCTCATGCATTTAGAACAGTGCTGTTAGACGTGCTCATTTATTCACATCCACAAAGTATCTAAAGTCAGAGAAACCCATCTATTATCTGCACTGTGGAAGGTGGTCTCCAGAGATGGTCCTCAGTGAACTGTACTCCTGGTATTCACACTTTGAATGTAGGCTGGCCTTGTGGCTCACCCTTGGCCAACAGAAAGCAGTAGAGGTGAAGCCACCTGATTTCCACGGTTATCATATAAGAAGCCTTGCAGATTCCCTCTTACCATTATAGAACACATGCTCTGCAGGAAGTCAGCCACCAAGGAAAAAGTCTAAGTACACTGAGATGGCCATGCTGTAGGGAAGCCCAAGCTAGCCATGTGGTGGGCCATGGAGGGAAACAAAATGCTCAGCTAGTCCCCACCTGTTCTGGCCATCCCCGCTGAAGCATCAGACATGGGAGTGCACATGTAGCTCAACTGAGTCTCCAAATGGTGCTCCAACCCTGGGTGCCATCTGACAGTGGCTGCATGAGAGACCCATAGTAAGAACCATCCAGCTAAAAGCCCCATCAGGGATCCCTGGGTGGCGCAGCAGTTTAGCGCCTGCCTTTGGCCCAGGGCGCGATCCTGGAGACCCGGGATCAAATCCCACGTCGGGCTCCCGGTGCATGGAGCCTGCTTCTCCCTCTCTCTCTCTCTCTCTCTCTCTCTGTGACTATCATAAATAAAAAAAAATAAAAAAAAATAAAAAAATAAAAGCCCCATCAATCCACCGTTCAATGAGCAGAAATAATACATTATTGTTTTAAGCCAGAAGCTTTGAAGTAGTTATGTAGCAATAGATAACTACAAAGTGCAGCCACCAAAAATAGCTCTAGATTCAAACATTTCTTTCCCCACAAACATTATGCATGTGTAAGGGCCCTTGGGCTTTCCCTCATACATTCTCCAGTAAGGTATGCGTCTCTGCCATTCACAAAGTTTCTTTTCCACTGTTCACTCTTCTACGCCCCTACACCCCACAGTGAGAGTCAGGAAAGGTGACTGCATCCTCATGGGATCGCTATAATCTTGGCCAAGTCCCTAAACCCTCTGAAGCTCAGGTTCCTCTCTGAAAAATGACTACAGATTTTAGAAAGAGATAGAGTAGAAGTGGTCTAGCCAAAGCAGGAGAGGCTGTGTATCTGAGTGGTGATAAGAGGTAGGCCAGGGTCAGGAGACCGAAGTGCAAACGCCAGCTCCTCCTCTGTCTAGTTCACAGTGGCCCTACTTCCCCAGAACCTAATGTAAAAACCATGATGCTGGATGGCCTCAGAGGCCTCCTTACTTCGCACGTGATCTGTTAACCATGCAGAAAATAGACATATACTTTAAAACTTCAGGATTGATTTTAACGTATTATTGATGTGGCATCATGTATTTTAATTTTTAAATAATACTGGACTGGGACAGTTTTTTTTTATTGTTTCTGCTTTCTCACAGAACCAGACTTACACTAATGTGTCCCAACTACCATCTACTGCTATACCATTATCATTTGTCCATTTCTCTAACCATGGTGCTAAGCTTCATTTGTGCTTCATCCCTAGAGAGAGGAAGAGGGTACTTCCAATTTCCCCATCTGCAGTATAACCTGAGTTGGGAAATACCGTTTTACAATCATTCTATTTTTTTAAATATTACTTTCAAAGGCCTATAGTAGGAGATTCCATGCCCTACTATAGATTCCCATTGCAATGTTTAATGGCTGTACCCATTAGAAAATTGCCCTTCACATCAGTATCACACAACGCTTCTCAACTTTCATTCTTAAAACTTTTTTTTAGAAGTCTTAAAATCAAACTCTTCGGTGTCACCACATGGCTCACTTCTGAACTCTCTGTGTTTCCCATTTTCTCCTTTGGATGTTGAAGTTAAATTGAAAATAGGAATGGTCTGAAAAAGAAAGAAAGAAAAAGAAAAAAAGAAAGAAAGAAAGAGAAAGAGAAAGAGAAAGAGAAGAGAAAGAAAGAGAAAGAGAGAAAGAAAGAGAGAAAGAAAGAAAGAAAGAGAAAGAAAGAAGGAAAGAAAGAAAGAAAGAAAGAAAGAAAGAAAGAAAGAAAGAAAGAAAGAAAGAAAGAAAAAGAAAGAAAACAGGAATGGTCTGATGAGTACTCATGAAATTTTTGACTTATGACACTGATACATTAAATATTATGTATTGTTAAATTATTACAGGTTATACCTTGATAAGAGCTCAACACCTCCATAAACAGATCATCAGACAACAGGCACAAAATCACAGGCATGTGATGATACTTTATGTGTACCTATATTGGCTAATAAATACATAGCCTGCCACGTATTATAAATTAGGTAATTACTTGACCATACATTGCAACATTATCTTCACTCAAATCTCCAAGCTCATAATTGAACTCTGCCCCTGAGACTATGGATAGATGCACAGTATATTTGATCAATGTGAAAAAGAGGCCAACTTTGATCAATATTCCAAACTGTTAAGCAGAAGTCTCCTACCTCCTGGAAGATGATGGATTAGGCATTTTCTACTGGACCTGGTGCAGTAACTGGAAAAAGTAACAGCTAGAACTCTTCCTTGATATTAGAAAGAAGAAATTATGTTCCCAGAGGCTAGGAGGAAGAAAGGTAAAGGGTCTTTTATTAGAGAAAATCAAAGAGCCCCCCCTAAAATATTTTGTAGATATAATCTCATGTCTCTATTTTGTCATACTACAGTGATTTCCTGTTTGCCACTGCTGCCTTTTAAATACTGTGTTCCCTTTTACTGTATAACAGCCCCATGAATAAATAATTAGGCAGCTGTTTGACAACAGCTTTTAAATGCGGGCAAATGTCACTATGTAAAGTACTCTAGTTTACTTGCTCTTTCCTAATTCCTCCCCACCCTAGGAAAGGACTATGTGCCACTTTCTTCACCTGCCCCTACACCCATACTCCTCTCCTCCTTTCTGACTTAAGACCATATTATTTTAAGTCCTCATCCCACACACTACAGAACAAGTTCCACGGCACTCATGTGCTCGTTAATTGAGCTGTAAGCCCATGCTGAGGAAGCTTTCAACACTTGGCCTTATTCATGCATCAAAAGAAGCTTAACTGAGGTTTCTCAAAAATGTCAAACACGTAACTACCATCTGACCAGCAATTCCACTCCTAGGTATTTCCTCAAAAGAATTCAAAGCAGGGACTTGAACAGGTATTTGTACATCAATGTTCACAGCAGCATCATTCAAAAGAGCCACAAGGCAGAAATAGCCCAAGTGTTCATCAACAGGTGAACAGATTAATAAATGTGGAATATTATGCAGCCCATAAAAAAAGAATGAAGCACTGAGTATGCTTGCTAGGATGGACCTTGGAAACATTATATGTAGTGATACAAGCCAGACACAGCAGGAAAGATATCATATGACTGCAATTACATGAAGTATCCAGAATAGACAAATTCATAGACACAGAAAGTAGAATGGAGGTTACCAGGGACAGGGAAGAGGGGAAGAGGGGTTATTATTAAATGGATATACAGTTGATATTGGGTATAACAAGAAGTTTTGGGCATAGACAGTCGTAATTGTTACACATATTGTGAGTATATTTAATGCCACTGAATTGTACATTTAACAATGGCTAAAATGATACATATTATCATTATACATATTATGTATATTTTACTGCAATAAAAAAAATACTTAGAGGCAAAAACTGAGCTCTCCTTTGAGCTGCAGCAGGGGCTGTTAAGAAGACACCAGAGATTTAGAGAGAGTCACTATGTAGAGTTTAGGAGGATGATAATGTCATTTATATTTCAGGCCCACACCTATCCACAGTACGAGGGGTAGCTAGAGAAGGGATCTCGAGGCTGAAGGAGTAACATTCCCCGGAAAAGCCAGCTGTGGACACTGAAGAGACAGCTTGCAACCAGCTGGTCACCCAGAGCCTTCCCCGCCACACTCAGCCAGGCTTCCACAAAGGTCATTGGAAGGAGCGCCCACCTCAAGTAGGGGGCATACTTGGTTGACCTTCTGACTTTAGGTTTCCCCTCAGGTAGTGATGTTAGGGTGGTGAGATCGAGCCCTGCCTCTGGCTCCATGCATTCCCTGTACTCTGTTTAAGATTCTTTCTCCCTCTTCTGCCCCTCCCATGCCTGCTCTCTCTCTCTCTCTTTCTAAAATATATAATTCTTTTTTATTCCAACTAGCATCTTCTTTTTTAATTTAAAGTTAATCGACATATAGTATATTATTGGTTTTAGAGGTAGAGTTTAGTAACTCATCAGTTGCATATAACACCCAGCTCATTACATCACATGCCCTCCTTAATGCCCATCACCCAGTTACCCCATACCTCCACCACCCCCTCCATCAACCGTCAATTTGTTTCCTAGAGTTAAGAGTCTCTTATGGTTTGTCTCCCTCTCTGATTTTGTCTTATTTTATTTTTCCTTCCCTTCCCCTGTGTTTACCTATGGTCATCTGTTTTGTCTCTTAAATTCCACATATGAGGTAAATCATATGCTATCTATTTTTCTATGACTTATTTCACTTAAAAGCCTCTAGTTCCATCCATGTCATTACAAATGGCAAGATTTCATTCTTTTTGATGGCTGAGTAGTATTCCGGTATATATATATATATATATATATACACACACACACATCTTCTTTACGCATTCATTTATCAGTGGACATCTGGGCTCTTTCCATAGTTTGGCTCTTGTGGACATTGCTGCTATAAACATTGGGATGCAGGGCCCCAATAAAGTAATCTTTAAAAAAATAGAGAAGAGAGAGAGAGAGAGCATGACCAGGCAGCTCTCATGGAATTTACATAAACATTTTTCTTTTACTTTTCAAGCATCAGGAAAATCAATTCTGGAGCAAGTAGGCTACGAAAAGTTGCTTTTGTTCTTTCTGCCTAACCAATATAGCTAATTAATGGAGAGGGAAAAAGAAAACCCTGGAAGGGACTTAATCTGCAAATGTTTGCAGTTGTCTGAAAGGGTAGGTATTTTCTTTTACACACACCATGCATACACACCTATGCATACATAGTCTTTGTAATTATTTGTAATCTTTGTAATTCTTCTGAAATCTAAAAAATAATTTTAGGGCACCTGGTTGGCTCGGTGGTTGACAGTCTGCCTTTGGCTTAGGTCGTGACCCCAGGAGGTCCTGGGATTGGGAGCCTGCTTCTCTCTCTGCCTATGTCTCTGCCTCTCTCTCTGTGTGTCTCTCGGTAATAAATAAATAAATAAATAAATAAATAAATAAATAAATAAAATCTTTTAAAAACAAAAGAAATAAAGTCCATTTTAAAAGAAAAATGAAGGACTTGCAGCCCCAGACAGAGCCCAGAGTTAGTGATTTTTTCCCCCAGTCATGTCACAGGCTACTGTTGCCACTTGTCATTGTTTTAAAGTAAATTTGGGCTCCCAGCAAATAGGTTTTACACTCCTCTTATTCTCAGCCACTCTGCTGAGAGGTAGGAAGCCCCCAACACATACTTTACTCGGTATAATAATGGCAAGTTTCGAACGACGCCGGCAACCTGGTAGCTCTCAGAAGTCTGGGCGGTAGACGGAGGATGCTTCAAATGGAAAAGTTTAGCCAGACTCGCCGAGTCCGAAAAGCGTGAGGAAGAGGTATGCAGCTCCCGGGCGGGGCGCCGTCAGAGGCGCAGCTGCCAAGCGCATTTTGGGGAGGGCCGCCCCCCCCCCCCACGCGCCCCTCCGCGAACCGGGAAGGGTTAACCGGACAACCGCGTCTCACCACCTCTGCCACTGAACCGACCTATTGTTGTTGAAGCCCCGACGGGAGCAGTCCCCAGTGAGGCAATATCCTGTTTGAATAATTCAGGCCGGGGCCCAGGCCAGCCCACGCGGCGCATCTGTGCGCGAGCGCCTCGCTCCATCCCCACCATTTCCTGTAGCTGCGGCCCGGCGGCTCGTTTTCCTTCCAAGCCCCTGGTGACACCCGGCTAGGGAAGAAGCCCATCTTGCCAGGGGCTGACTAAACCGACGGAGCCTAGTCGGGCAGCCGCTTCACCTGCGCGGCCGGTCGGCCCCCCGCCCCCCGAGCCAGACCAGTTCAACAGGTTTCCCTGCGCGCAGCCCGGGCCTCGCGCGTTGGGGCGGGAGGCGGCCGCGGGCCTCGGGCCCTCCCCGTCCCTCCCCGTCCCTCCCCTTCCCTCCCCGCCCCGCCCCGCCCCGCCGGCGCCGACCAATCGCGGGCGCCCGGACGTGTCCAGGTTGGCGGCCCCGCGGCGGCCCCGGAGGCCTGGATGCGCCGAGCGGCGGGGCGCGGGGAGGGCGCGCTGCGCAGGGCCTGCGCCCCGGACGCCGCGAGCCGGGAGGGGACGCCTGAAGGTGCCCTCGGCGCGCGGCCCCGATGACCGAGCTACAGCAAGATGTGGAAGACACGAAGCCCGCCAAAGTGCTCGCGAAGAGGGAGAGCAGAGTTGGCTCCGCGCAGTAAGTGCCCCCGCGGGGACCCAGCCCCGGCGGCCGCGAGCGCGCGGCCCGGGCCTCTGCTCCGAGGGCAGCCAGACCGTGGACCCGCAGCCCTGCGGCTGGAACTCCGTCGGAGGCGCCGCCCCCCCCCCCTTCCCTCGGGGGATGCCGTGTCAGAGGAGGCGGCACCGCGGCGCCTTCGGGATGCGCTTGCAGCCTGGCGGGCTTAGAGCGCGGGTAGAGGTTGATCCTCCCCGAGGGGAGGGCGCTGCGCGGCGGGCACGCGGGGCTCCGGGCCAGGTCAGGAAACGGCGCCGACACTGGTTTCTGTAGCCTCGTCCCCAAAGTGTGCGAAGTTGAAGTTGCCTCGGAGGTGTCACCTGCTCATGACCTCCGCAGTGATGTGTCTTGTCATTTGATTCGGATCCCCTGACTGCCCCCCCCCCCCCCCCCCCGAGAGAGGAAAAGGAGTGGGAAACGTGAAATAAGCTTTACCTTTCCCCTCAAAGACTGTCTGATTCTGCTTGGGACCTTGACACAAACTTAAGCTGTTTGTTGGGAGAGAGAAGGTGGAGGAAGCGCAGTGAATATATGGTACTAGCAAACACTTCAGATATTGAGTGCTGACTGTCCTCTTAAAAGATTCATGTTCATAATAGGATTTGCACATTCCTAGGCCTATAAACTCTTCTGGTTTCAGAAAATGAAAACTAATATTTTGATCACAAGGGTTAGCTTACGGTTATAAAACTTATTTATTGCCCCCCCCCGACTGCTTTTTTTAAAATCCAAAAGTATTATTTCCATGATGTTATTCCCAAACATCCTTTGAAAAAGGAAAAGTGTCTTTGAGTATTCGCTTCTTTTTTTATGTCACTGTAACTCTAAATGATACTAAAATAAATATATAAATAAGATGTTAAGGTAAATAAATGAGCCAACTTTTTTGGTTGTTACCAACCCGTTGAGGTTACCTAAAAAAAAAATAGTTAAAATTCTGTCTCCTTCACTATTTCAGCATCTACTCATTTTTTTTTTTTTTTATCACACAGCCTGGTTCCACATAAAGACTTGTGTTTATAAAAGCATATTCCATCTGTGTATTGGAGTTTGGGTTAAAGTTGGGAAAGAATCCCTTTTATTAGCTGCTTTGATTTGTTGTTTCAAAGGCTTTGCAGTGTCTGCTTTCCTTGGCCAGCCTTTCTTCTGCCCCTCAAGCTTTGTCAACTTAAACTGATATCTTTTCCTCTGAAGTGATAGTAACAGAGGATTGAGGGAGGTATTTCTTGGTTTATGGAGATTTTTGTTTTGTTTTTTACAAAGTGGTAATTTCCAGGCCTGTCAAAGTCACTTCTGAGTCAATTGAAAACTTGAGGCAATCTCTACTTCTGAGCTTTCGAACTCTTGTTTTGGTAACAGATTAAGAGTAATTTTAAGAGGGAGGTAGACTCGTTATCAGTGTTATATGTGTTGTCATAATGGCGTGTTCGAAAGCATTCGAGGAGCAAAGTTTTTATTCTTAGAAACCCAGTCTAACTTCTCTGTTTTGGACTTTATAACGTAGATTGATTATCAGTAAGCTCAGAGTCATTGGAGTCCGTGTGTCCCTATGGACATTTTCTTCTCAAGTGTCAGAATGGCTTGGCTCTTCCCATAGTCCTCATTACCTAGAAGGGGCATTAATTAGGAGGCTAATTAATAATAGCTGGCATTTACTGAGAATGCTCTGTGACAGGCATTGTGCTCAACACTTTGTGTTCAGTTTCATACAGAATGAGGCAGATATTGTCATCTCCATTTTACAAATAAGAATATGGAAGGTCTGAGAAGTTAAGCATCTGTGCAGAGAGACAACACAGTTACTAGAGAACAGCTCAAATTTAAGACTTGAACGGCTTACCCTAGAGCCCACACTTGAACACTTTATCCGAACTTCTGTATTCCAGAATGTTTGATGGCCCTCCATGACCTACTCTCTCTCCTCTGCCAAGAATTTCAGACCTTTAATGATCTGAGTACATGTAGACCATTTCAACCTCATTCCTAATACTAGCACGCACATCTTTTATAGCTCAACAATCATGCTAGCAATCCTGTACTTAGGAGGTGATGATGCAGAAGAATAAGGAACAGGTGTGCCAGATGTACTGTCAAGTAAAGCTCCCTTCATGCCTTCTTGCCTCTATTCCTTTGCTCAAGCAATTCCCCCTCTTCTTTGTTTCAGTATACTTCTACAGATGAACTCAAAATGTCCTTCTTCTAAAGCCTATCCTTGTCACTGACCATACTTAGCTCTTTCTTATCTGGGCTCACGTTGCATATATGGGATCAAGCCCAGAGAATTTAGCTGTCCCTATTATTGCTGTTAATTAACAGCTAATGTTTATTGAACATTTATTATGTACAAAGTACTGTTTTAAGTTGTTAACAGATATTAAATTACAGATCAGCCCAGGGTATATTAGTTAACCTTAAGTCGATTGCAAACTCTGATCACATTTTTTCTTACTGAATTTCTCAGAGGGCCCAACGAATAATCTCTTCTGATAATTATCTATTACTGAGCTAGGGAGGCTGAGACCTCAGCCCCCTAATTAAGGTAAATAATATACTTGTAACTGACATTCAGCTTGACTATCTCAGGGGAAATCCTGCCCTTTAAAAAAAATTTTTTTTCCCTTTTAAAATTTTTAAATCAAATTTTCTATCAGTAGCAGTTAGAATTTGTAGGTATGTTAACTTGCCCGAGAGCTGTAGCTTAGTTATCCTTCTTTGTGTTAGCAGTGAGGCTGCATATTTATTCATCACCAAAATGCATATTTGATTTAAAAATGCCCCCTCTCAAAAAAAAAAAAATGCCCCCTCTCTTATCAAGAATTGTTCATTTAGCTGCATTATTTCCTTGAGAGCCTAGTTTTTTCCTTTCAGTACTTTTTTCATTCTGAATGTTATTTTCCTAACATATAGACATTTCTAACCTAACTTCTTTGACACACATTTTATGAGATACACTTATTTCAGAAACTCTTTTGTGGATCTGATTTATTAATGGCTAAGTTATTTTCAATGAATTACAAAAAATATCTAAAACGACTGATATATTCCTGGGCAAAAGTTATCTTGATTCATATTTTAAATAATGAATTATACAGCAGATGTAACATATTTATAATGCAATTTTAATTTTTAACATACTTTAATAATTTGGGACATAAGAATTACAGAGATTTATTCAACTCAATGTACATGGAGAAAGAGAGGATGGATATGGACAACATAAATATTCACCTTAAATGGAAACTCTTGTATTTTTAGCAAGAAGTAATAATGATTTTAGGGACATATTTGACATTGGTGAATTCAAGTAAAAATAAGTGACCTGCGGTGAAAGCATTTATCATGCAAACAGAATAAGGTTTAAGTTGGGAATTGATCTTGCACTGGAACCAAGAGGAGCGAAGACATAAAATGTGAGGATAGCTTGATTTCTTACAGCTTGCTTAATTCCAAACTTCAGATGCTCATTTAGAAAGAAAATCTCCATATTATATATTACTTACATGTTATCTATCTTTGTGTGTGTGTACACGCTTTTCTAAAATTCTAACTTCCAAGTCACCAGCTGACGGGTTACCTGGTGTACTTTTTTTTTTTTTTTTTTTAAGATTTTATTTATTTATTCATGAGAGACACAGGCAGAGGGAAAGCAAGCTCCATGCAGGGAGCCCGACGTAGGACTCAATCCCGGGTCTCCAGGATCACACCCTGGGCCAAAGGCGGCACTAAACTGCTGAGCCACCCGGGCTGCCCCTGGTGTACTTTTTAATATAAACTTTGAAATGGGAAGAAAAAATTATAACCTTAGGAACTATTAAAATTTTATTAAACTGAAACAATGGAAGAGTTTGACAGGACAGAGAAAAATTAAACAGTGTGCCTCTCTAAAATGTTTTTGAAAAGGAGTTTAATGAATAAAATTAGTCCTCTGGCTAGGGGGGTACTATCATAGGAAATCACTGATTTATCACGGTAGTTCATGAAGATGTTAAGAATGCAGGCTCTAGGGCGCGTAGGTAGGTAGGTAGCTGGGTCAGTTAAGCATTTGCCTTCAGCTCAGGTCATGATCCCGTGTCACCTCCCTGCTCAGAGGGGAGTCTGCTTCTCCCTCTCCTTCCCCCTGCTCATGCTTTCTCTCTCTCACTCTCTCAAATAAATAAATCTTTAAAAAAAAAAAAAAAAAAAAAGAATCCTGGGGTGCCTGAGTGGCTCAGCTGGTTAAGCATCTGCCTTCAGCTCAGGTCATGATCCCAGCCAGGGTCCTGGGTTCCTGCTCAACAAAGAGTCTGCTTCAACCTCTCCCTCTCCTTCTGCCCTTCCCCCTGTTCATGCTCTCTGTCTCTCTGTCTCCCAAATAAATAAAATCTTTTAAAAAAAATATAATAGGGGCACCTAGGTGGCTCAGTGGTTGGATATTGCCTTTGGCTCAGGTAATGATCCCGGAGTCCTGGGATCAAGTCCCGCTTCGGGCTCCCTGCAGAGAGCTTATTTCTCCCTCTGCCTATGTCTCTGCCTCTCTCTGAGTGTCTCTAATGATTAAATAAATAAAATCTTTAAAAAATTTTTAAATAAACTTAAAAAGAATCCTAGTGCAATGCACACATATATCACAATTTTTAAAAGAAATTTTAAGTGATTAAAAAAAAACAAACACCAGAAGCCCTAGGAAATGATGATTTGAAATCTGACTTCCATGTCTCCTGAAGTGTGATCCTGGCCAGTTACTTAGCACCCTAAATCTCCCTTTCATTATCTGTAAAGGGGAATACTTAAGTCAGCTGTTTTGTAGATGTTTGCTTTCAAGTTTAAATGAGAAAGGTAAGAAATTCAGTTCACCTGGTGTCTGACATTGTGAGCTCTCAATAACTGTTCGTCTTCGCTGCTGAGTCTGGGACATGCTTGGGGTAGAGGTGGGAGGATGACATAAAAGGTCATTAAATTAGTCCAGATTCAACAGGCCTAACTCTGACAGTCACATGCCCCTGTATTATATTCAGGGAGCCTCTGTTACATCAGCGGGACCTTGAAGACCCTCGGGATAGCACTGGAGCATTTCCGTGAAACCAACATGGAACCTTGATTTTTAGTTTATGCTAAGAGGCTCTCCTCTCATAACTGTCTAGTGACCTACCAGCTTATTTAAGTATTGCTTACTGATTTGGTGTTATCCCATCTGTTGTCCAGTACTGTTATCTATGAGCCATTTATTTTCATATCCTGCTTCCTGGCACTGAACTTTTATCTCGTGGCTTCTCATCTTTATTTATTTTTTTTAAAGATTTTATTTATTTATTCATGAGAGACACAGAAGAAGAGAGAGGCAGAGACACAGGCAGAGGGAGAAGCAGGCTCCATGAAGGGAGCCCGATGTGGGACTCGATCCCGGGTCTCCAGGATCACTCCCGGGGCTGAAGGCGGCTAAACCGCTGAGCCACCCAGGCTGCCCGCTTCTCATCTTTGGACTGCCCGTGGTTTTCCATTTGCTCTCCTCCAGTAGAACTCTCCCTCACCATCTTTCTAATTCTTTAAATGCTCAGCTCTAGGCATCTCACACATTTTCCAGTGGTGTAAAGCAGAGGTTCTAGAGAGAGACCCCTCCACAACCACTCTAATGACTGTTCTTTCTCCTTAAAGGAAAATGGGTGTTTTTATCTCAACCTAAATTTCATTATTTACTCCCATAAGAGAAGTAGAACCAACTTATACTGCATTCGGTAAGGGAAACTAATTCATATGCTGTCATTGGTCACTCCATGTCCCATTTAGAATGGGACATGATGTCTCTAGAGGCAGATTATTTTTAACAGGTTTATTGAGATATGTATTACATATCAAAATTTACCCATTCAGTAATTTACAATTCAGTAATTTTACTGAATTTACAATAAGATTCCCTTAGGCCCATTTATATTTAATCCCCATTCCTAACTAGCACCAGGTAACCACTTGTCTACTTTCTGTTTCTACAAATTTGCCTTTTCAGGGCATTTCATATAAATGGGATCATATAATATATGGTTTCTTGTATCTGGCTTCTTTCACTCAACATCACATTTTTGAGGTTCATCTGTGAAGTGACATAGGTCAGCAGTTCGTTCCTTTCTATTGCTGCATAGTATTCCACTATATGGATATACCACATTTTGGTCTTTCTCTTAATTTGTTCATGAGCATTTGGGTTGTCTCCACTTGTTGGTTATGATGAATAATGCTATACATATATGCATGCAAATCTTTGTGTAGACAGATGGTGTTCTCTTGAGTATATACCTACAGGTGGAATTGCTGGGTCATATTGTAATTCTGTGTTTACCTTTTGGAGGAACTGGCAGACTTTTTCCAAAGCCGCTATACCATTTGAGGTTTCTTCGAGCAATGCATGAGGGCCCGTGGTGTATGTAGATTTCAGAGAAAATGCCTTCACAGTGCAGGGAAACAGACTGTAAGCACTGTAAAGGTAGATCAGTGGCTTACACCTGTGACATAATGAATATCTGTTGACTGCCGACTAAGCGACGTTCATACTTAGGACATTGAAAACGCCTCCAAATTGCGACGTTATCAAAGATGTTAACAGATGTTACAATGTTAACAAAGATAACTCCGGATGTCATACTTAGGTACATTTTTTACAGCCTCTTAAAATTTTGCATGTAACGTTTATCTCTGTTTTTTATGAACGAATAATACAAAGAAGACATTTAAAAATTGGACCATAATCTCCCCCATTTGTGTTGACATGTTTTAAAGCAGTATGTGTATAAGGTTAGAAAAATAAAACAATGAAAGCTATTTACAAAATGAAAAGGGAGAGCTTTCTTCCTGTCTCCCACGTGACATTTCCTTTTCTCAAAGGTAACCACTTGCTAAGGTTTTTGTTTTGTTCTTATGCTGTTGTCATGTAAGGCCAGAATCAAGTTGTTTTTTGGTTTGATTTGTCTTAGCATATCCACCTCCCAGTACGCGTCTAAGTAAGTTGGACTTGGTGAAATGAAAGACCACGTGAGGATTAAGTGTGATCATACAGTACTTGGGCTGCCTACCATAGGAGAGCTCAGTGAATGGCAGACGGTGTTCTCATAAAGCACTGTTTTCTCAAACTTCCCTACAAAATAGTTTCCTACCAATAAAGTGGCCTCCTTGGTTTTAGGAATGAAGGATGAATTAACCCATGAGAACACAATTTTCTTATGTGGACCTTAGCAAAGTGGTGTAAAGTGGAGGGTCTGATTTCTGACTGAGCCATCCTCAAGTTATCTACTCCTTTTCTTATCTCTTCTATTTCCCTCTCTTAAATGAAGAACTCTAGACAGGCTTCTGATCAGATGAGGTAGCAATACCTGTGCCACTGTGTAAACAACTGGATGGAGGTTACAGTAGTGATGGGATGTGTTTAAGAAAGAAGAGGTGGAGCAGATGGTGGAGATAATGAAGTAAGGAGATGGGGAGAGAAGAAAGTTAGAAAAACTCAGGAGGGATATTGAGTTATTTTGAAAAAAGAAAGAAAAAATGCTTATTTGCCTTAATGTGTGTGATCTTCCACTTGTGTCCTGGCCGATGTTTCTCCTCTTCTCTCCATATGGTCTTCTGCATCCTGTTGGTGAAGTCTCTGGTGCTGCTAGGGGTAACTGATATTCCTTTTCTTCCCTCATGGAAATCCTGATCTGTATATAAATATTGGTATTCTCTTAAGTCCATATATATCAGGTTTATGATTATATCCATATTTGTTATCTTCTGGGTTTTTCAAATTATATCTTCCATCTTATGCAGTGAGTTGAAAACTGGGAAGAACCTTACAATTATGCTAAAATTTGTGTCATTTATTATTAAGGATTATTACCTGAAGACAGTGATCTTGTGATCCTACAGATTATTTGAAACCCCTTGGGACGCCTGGGTGGCTCAGTGGTTGAGCGCCTGCCTTTGGCCTAGAATGTGATCCTGGAGTCCCGGGAACGAGTTCCACATCAGGCTCCCGGCATGGAGCCTGCTTCTCCCTCTGCCTGTGTCTCTACCTCTCTCTCTCTCTCTCTCTCTCTCTCTCTCTCTGTTTCTCATGAATAAATAAATAAATAAAATCTTTAAAAAAATTATTTTGAAACCCCTACTGTGTACTGCTATAAAGGCTGTATTGTGAATTGAGTTGCTGTATATCATCAGTGGTGAAAAACTAATTCATCATGAGAACTTTTATTATCACTATATTGTTTTTATAATTCATTGGAAAATAGCACCTCATTTGATCCTAACAACTTAAATATACTACATAACATATAGTGTGGTCTTCTGAGAGCATATAGGAATCATCAAGAATATTATCCTTTCCTCTCATAATAAAGTATATAAAGTTGGACTAGTTTTGACATGAAATTGATAGATTTCTTACACTTGTTCTTGATTTGATAAGAATCTTTCCAAAAACTTTTGCAAAGAATCATGACACCTTTGTTGAAATCAAATACAAAAATCACAAAACATCAGACCTTTCATCGGTACCTGAAATGAAAGAATAACTAATGGCATATGAGCTAGGAGAAAGGCAATATTTAACAACTGATAATGACCAGAGAGATTCGCTCATGTCCTCCACTGACAATGAGTAAGTAGTTCTGTGTATTGGGCACTATGTTGGGTGTCATGGCAGTCACTACAATGAAGAACATAAGGCCTTTACCTATAAGGAAAATAAGAACGGAGGAAAGGAATATTGTAAGGTTTGATCTTTTTTCAAAGAAGAGATGAGGTAGCTTCAGAAAATACATTAAAGCTTAGATGAGATGAGGTGATATTGTTTTTTGCTAGACACCATTCAGAGTGCTTTTACATATATAATATAATGAAGTAGGCACCATTATTAATCACATTTTATGCAGAATAGAGACTCAGGGACTTGCCCAAGAACATAATAGCTGTGGAAGTATTGAAGCTAAAATTCGAATGCCCAAGCAGTCTAATCTGAACCAGCAGCCTAAGTTCGTTTATTTACACAGTGTCACTAGATTTAGGGAGAATAAAGATACAGAAGGCAGAGTACCTTCCATGAAGAGTCTGTGCATCTTGTAACTATGGTAAGTCCATTTTCTCAACTATAAATCCAAGATTCCTTTCCATTCAACACTTCTAACGTTGAAAGGATTTCTAATGTTATGCAGAGGACAGAGGGAGCATCTTTAGCTAATTCTTGGGCACTGGGACTTTCTGTGTGGGTGGTCAGACAGGTAGCACTCTGACACCTCTGCTCAGACCTGACCATAGGGACCTTGGTGGTTGCAGTTTCAGCTTTGTACTGTGATGTGTGTAACATTCATAGATTCCAGTTTTTAAAAACCACAGTGGGGTTCTTTTTGCATAAGCACAGAGTGTTTCTACAAAGTAATGTGACTGCTTTGTTTTAAAAACATGTGAATGTTGTCTCTTTAAAAGTAGTCACCAAAGGAACTCAAGAACTTTTCCAAAAATGCTGCAATTGCACAAAATCTTTTTGAAACTCTTCTTGCAGAGTTACTTTCAAAGCCTGGAGCCCATTCTTTGAATAGTCATAAGGTTGGCAAATCCTTGTCCTTTGAGAATGAGTTCAATTTCTGGAAAAAACCTGAAGCCAAATGTGCTGAATAAAGTGGATAAGAATAATTTAAATATGTTTATACTACTTTTGGATAGGATCATTTTTGATCCCAAAACAAGGTGTGACTATAAAATAATAAGACCAAGTTTCTAGTGATACTTAAAACTAGTTTCTACATTTCCAAATTCAAGTTATTATTTTGTAACTTCATTATGAAAACAGGAAAATGTTATAGTTATTATTCTATCCTAAAATCATTTTTCAGTGTTTATAATATATCCAGGTAGGTGTTAGATATATCATAAGCATTGAGAAAATACATTGAGTATGCAGATAATAACATGTGATATCTGTTTGTTGAAGTGTATTCCCAGTGTATTAGGGAAAACAATTTGTGAAAAACTTTGCCTGAGTTTAGACAGTGAAATAAGTGAAGTTCAGCTGTCACAATCTTCCTGTTATTATTATCTCATCCTTTATTACGCATTAAGGAAATTTGTATGCTAATTACATTTTTTTCAAGCCCTATCAGAGCTTTACTCTAGGTGGACTTTTTTCACCCATGCGGCATCACTCCTGTGACTTTTCCATAGGATGGCTATCAATAATCAGCATGAAGCTTTCCATTTTTCTCTAAGTGTCACCTGTTAGTTAATATCTGTGAGATGATGGGTGTACTACCTGTTAAGTCCTAGAGCCTTCTTAAAGACAAGCGTATTTTCTTATTTCTGATTTTTGGTCCAAATGGATTTATTACCATAGCAGTTTTATCTGAGATCTGATATTTATGCTATAGTCTTTGGTAACTTGTATGTGCTATGTCTCTGCTCTTCTATAATCCACTAGAACTCAACAAACATGTCCCTACCACTTATGCTCTGCTGGGCATACAAGGCTAAATGACATGTGTGCCATGCCTGTAGAAGCTCACAGTCTGGGGAGGAGAGAGTGGGGTATGGGCGCACACTCATAACGAATACCATGTGACGAAAATTTCACAGTAGTCATCTGCTGCTAAGGGGAAGAGAGATGTAGACAATTTGTTTTCCTTGAGGTGAGCTGAGGTAAGAAGTGATGTTTAAGTGTGGTTGAGGGGCAAGAAGGAATTTGGCCTCAGATGAAGGGAGAAAACTATTCTAGGCAGAAGGAAGAACAGAGATAGGTTGCTTGAGAGTTCAAAATCATAGTTTTGACACATATATAAAGGGCTCCTGTGGCTCAACTGGCAGGAGCCGGGAGAACTAGGGAGACTGGATTGGGGTCAGACCTGGAGCCCCCATTTAGAATGCGCTTCCTTGCTTCGCTTTCTTCACTTCCGGCTTTGGCTCTCCTACTGATTCTTTGGAACTTTAGGGAAGTCATTCATTCTGGTCTTCACTTCCCTCCTTTGTAAAGAAAGAGGGCTGAATGACCTGATTTGTTAGACTCCTTCCAACCTGAAGAGTAAGAGTCTTTGAAGAAACTGTCCTACTTCTCTACACTCTTCTGTAGCCTTTGTGTAATAAATTCTGTCAGACTGAACAAACCTAGGAAAGCCTTTTTGAATACGAATACATTCCTTGCTTTCTGACTTGGTTTTGGCCTGTTATTACAGACTGAACAAACCTAGGAAAGCTTTTTGAATACGAATACATTCTTTGCTTTATGACTTGGTTTTGGCCTGTTATTTTTTTTTCTTTCATTCCCTAGGTAAACTTATGTCTGGTTAAGGCAGTATTGCCACTGGGAACATACCTAAACTGTCATTCATGTTGCATTTGGACATCCCTGCTTTGCCCTTTGGCTGCAGCTGAGAGGGTCACAGTGCTTACTGGACCAGTCATAGTAGAAATATCTACCAAAGGAACTTCATGTCAAACCTATAACACAAATGGAGACCAAACTTCTTGTCAGTAGAATTGCAAGCTTCTGTCCCTAGTTCAGGTCTGAAAATAATGATATATCGCACCCGAAGACAGATGACAATTTAAGGTTCAAAGACTTTTTTGCTCTGAAATGAAGTTGGGGCATATTTGCTGATCACTTCAACTTAATCATTATAGAATTTTAAAGTGCTTTATATTCTTTTTTTTTTTTTTTAAGATTTTTAAAATGTATTTATGAGAGACACAGGGAAGCAGAGACATAGGCAGAGGGAGAAGCAGGCTCCCTGTGGGGAACTCAATGTGGGACTTGATCCCAGGACCCCCAGGGATCATGATCTGAGCCAATAACAGACACTCAACACTGAGCCACCCAGGTGCCCCTAAAGCACTTTATATTCTTTAAGGACTCTTAATTACACCAGTAGTTGAACTTAACACACATATTCTGAGGGCTCACTATTGCTAGGTACTATACTGTCTACCCTGCAAGTAAAATAGCCAGTTTTTTAACCATTAGAATGGATATACTCAGGAACAGCAGAGAAACTGCAATCTGGGACAGGCAAGCTATAGCAAAAGCCGCAGGCAAGTACAGAGAACAAAGGAAAGGAACATTCCTTTACAAAGGAAAAGGGGGAGTTGGGTGGTGCTGTCATAAACAAAAAGGCCATTGGTGTAAACTGGGAATTTGAAATATAGTGGCTTCTCATTGGCTGATTGGTGGCAGGCTCTGATTGATTGAGCTGTTGCCAGGTAAGGAGAAAATCTTCCTTCCTTCCACTGTGATAGTAAAGCAGGCTTTTTCCTTTTGGGAACGCAAGGTCTATCTCTCTCAGTTGGGTCTGCAGAGTGGGGCAACTAGTGGTTCAACTTTGAGTTCCCTGCCTTCTGGCCTCCTGACTTGATTTTCCATGAAGTTTCCTTTATTTGGTTTCAGAGTACCATGTTATAAGGATTTTAGGTTGTATTAGACTTGGATCCTGCCCTCTAGACCAGATTTCACTATAACTTGAACACTATCTTTTTTTTTAATTTTTTATTTATTTATGATAGTCACAGAGAGAGAGAGAGAGAGAGGCAGAGACACAGGCAGAGGGAGAAGCAGGCTCCATGCACCAGGAGCCCGACGTGGGATTCGATCCCGGGTCTCCAGAATCGCGCCCTGGGCCAAAGGCAGGCGCTAAACCGCTGCACCACCCAGGGATCCCCACTTGAACACTATCTTAATATAACATTAAATATGAATTTCAATCTGTTGTGATAAATAAGAATATGTACAAGTTATTTTTAAGAGAATAGCAGAGGAGAAAGTAGCTCAGTGTGGACTCTGAGTAAGTAATCATGAGAATGGTTGGGATTTTCCAATGGAGAGAAGAGTAGAATCCCAAAGAGAAAGCCTTAGGAATAATTTTATGTTAGAATGAAGGACAAAAGAAGAGGCCCTAAAGGTGATGGAAAATAAGTGGCATAGCAGAACACAAAACAGTAATAAAATTAAATGCATGGAATAGAATCATGAAAAACATATCAAGAGAAGGAGACTCTCCGAGATAGCAGGAGCATTTAGCAACACAGAGACCCCTGGAGAACTCTGCCAGAGTAATTTTGGTGGAGCATTGGAAATGGAGGTCAGATTGTAGTGATTCGGGTTAATGGGAAATGAAGAAGCAGACACTGCACGGGTAGGCTTTAGCTTCAAGAGTCCACAGAGAAATGAAGGGAAGAGGGGTTGCCTGGGTGGCTCAGTTGGTTAAGCATCTGCCTTAAGCTCAGGTCATGATCTCAGGCTCTGAGGATGGAGCCTCACATCGGGCTCCCTGCTCAGTGGTGAACCTGATTCTCCCTCTTCCTCCTTCTCCCTAGTCCCCCCACTTGTGCTATCTCAGTTGCGATCTCTGTCTCTCTCAAATAAAATCTTAAAAAGAAGAAAAGAAGTGAAGGAAAGAGAGAGAGGTAACTAGAGGAAGTGAGGTCAAAGGGAGATGTGTTGTTGTTGTTTTTAATTTAAATTCTAGTTAATAGGGATGCCTGGGTGGCTCAGCGGTTGAGCATCTGTCTTTGGCTTGGTGTGAGCCCAGGGTTCCAGGATTGAGTCCCTCATCGGGCTCCCTGTGAGGAGCCTGCTTCTCCCTCTGCCTATGTCTCTGCCTCTCTCTCTGTCTCATATGAATAAACAAGTAAAATCTTTTAAAAAAATAAAAAATAAATAAATTCTAGGTAATATCAGTACAAGGTTTTGGTTGTGTTTTTTTTCCCCCATGCAAAGACATTAGAAATTTATTTTGAAAAAAGTAGAAAGATATTGACCATTCTGGAGCAGTTACACGATCAGAACTGGGTTTTTATCCCCACATCTGTTCATGACTGAAGCTGGACCAAGACTGTCAAAGAATCACTAGATTCAGAAGCAGAGCCTGTGTTTGGGAACTGAGGGCTTAAGGCTGTGTATGGGCTCAGAGATGAGCCTTTCTTTGTCTCAGCTTCATCATGGATGATATGTCCATTTATTCTTTTATTTAAATTCAGTTAATTAACATATAGTTTATTATTAGTTTCACACATAGAGGTCAGTGATTCATTAGTCTTATATAATACCCAGTGCTATGACATCACATGCCCTCCTTAATGTCCATGACCCAGTTGCCCCATCTTCACGCCCCTCCCTTCTAGCAACCCTCAGTTTCCTATGATTAAGAGTCTCAAAAAAAAAAAAAAAAAAGAGTCTCATAGTTTGTCTCCCTCTCTGATTTTGTCTTGTTTTATTTTTCCCTCCCTTCCCCTATGATCCTCTGTTTTGTTTCTTAAATTCCACATGAGTGAGATCATATGATAATTGTCTTTCTCTGACTGACTTATTTCACTTAGCATAATACCTTCTAGTTCTATCTATGTCATTCCAAATGGCAAGATTTTGTTCTTTCTGGTGGCTGAGTAGTATTCCATTGTGTGTATATATATATGCCACATCTTCTTTATCCATTCATCTGTCAATGCACATCTGGGCCTTTTCTATAGTTTGGCTATTGTAGACATCGCTGCTGTAAATATTGGGGTGCAGGTGCCCCTTCAGATAACGACATTTGTATCTTTGGGGTAAATACCCAATAATGCAATTGCTGGGTCACGGGGTAGCTCTATTTTCAAGTTTTTGAGGAGCCTCCATAACTCTTTTCCAGAGTGACTGCACTAGCTTGCACTCCCACCAACAGTGTACAAGAGTTCCCCTTTCTCGGCATCCTTGCCAACATCTGCTATTTCCTGACTCATTCATTTTAGACATTCTGATCCAAATGATGTGGTATCTCATTATGGTTTTGATTTATATTTCCCTGATGGCATGTGATGTGGAGGATTTTCTCATGTGTCTATTGGTCTATTTGTATATCTTCTTTGGAGAAATGTCTGTTCATGTTTTCTGCCCATGTCTTGATTGGATTATTTGTCCTTTGGATATTGAGTTCGTTGAGTTCTTTTTTTTGTTTTGTTTTGTTTTTAAGATTTTATTTATTTATTCATGAGAGACACAGAGAGGCAGAGACACAGACAGAGGGAGAAGCAAGCTCCCATTAAGGAGCCCAAGGCGGGACTCGATCCCAAGACTCAGGGATCATGCCCTGGGCCGAAGGCAGACACTCAATCACTGAGCCACGTAGAGATCCCAGGTTCATTAAGTTCTTTTTTTTTTTCCCCCCATTAAGTTCTTTATAGACTTTGGATACTAGCCCTTTATCAAATAAGTTACTTGCAAATATCTTCTCTCATTTTGTTGGTTGTCTTTTGGTTTTGTTGACTATTTGCTTTGCTGTGCAAGAGCTTTTTATCTTGATGAATTCCCAGTAGTTCATTTTTGTCTTGGCTTCCCTTACCTTTGGACACGTGTCTAGCAAAAGGTTGCCGTGGCCTGGGTCACAGAAGTTGCTGCCTGTGTTCTCTAGGATCTTGAAAGATTCCTGTGTCATTTTTAGGTCTTTCATCTGTTTGGAGTCTTTTTTAATGTATGGTGTGAGGAAATGGCCCAGTTTCATGCATCTGCATGCATCCAATTTTCCAAACACCCATTTGTTAAAGAGACCCATCTTTTTTCCATTGGATATTCTTTCCCACTTTGTCAAAGATGAGTTGACCATAGAGTTGAGGGTCCATTTCTGGATTCTCTATTCTCTTCCATTGAGCTATGTGTCTGTTTTTTTGTGCCAGTACCAGACTGTCTTGATGATTACAGCTTTGTGATACAGCTTGAAGTCTGTCAGTGTGATGCCACCAGCTTTGGTTTTTCTTTTTCAATATTCCTCTGGCTATTTGGGGTCTTTTCTTATTCCATACAAATTTTAGGATTCTTTGTTCCAGCTCTGTGAAAAAAAGTTGATGGTATTTTGATAAGGATTGCATTGAATGTATAGATTCTTCTAGGTAGAATAGACATTTTAACAATATTTGTTCTTCCATTCCATGAGTGTGAGACATTTTTCCATTTCTTTGTGTCTTCCTCAATTTCTTTCATCCTTCTTTCAAAGGATGTCTTTGGTTAGGTTTATTCCTTTGCCTCTTTGACTCTTTGGTTAGATTTATTCCTATGTATCCTATAGTTTTCGGTGCAATTGTAAATGGGATCAACTCCTTAATTTCTCTTTCTTCTGTCTCATTAGTGTATAGAAATACAACTGATTTCTGTGCATTATTGTTATATCCTGCCACTTTGCTGAATTTCTGTATGAGTTCTAGCAATTTTGAGGTGGAGTCTTTTGGGTTTTACACACAGAGTTTATGTCATCTGCAAAGAGTAAGAGTTTGACTTCTTTCCCTATTTGAATGACTTTTATATCTTTTTGTTGTCTGATTGCTGAAGCTAGGACTTCTAGTACTATGTTGAACAACAGTAGCAAGAGTGGACATCCCTGTCACATTCCTGACGTTAGGGGAAAAGCTCTCAATTTTTCCCATTGAGAAGGATACTTACTGTGGGCTTTTCATATATGGTTTTTATGATACTGAGGTATGTTCTCTCTATCCCTACACCATGAAGAGTTTTAATCAAGAAAGGATGCTGTACTTTGTCAAATGCTTTTTCTGCATCTATTGAGAGGATCATATGGTTCTTGTCCTTTCTTTTATTAATGTAGTGAACCACCCTTGCAGCCCAGGAATGAGTCTCACTTGGTCATGGTGAATAATCCTTTTTAATGTACTGTAGGATTCTAGTGGCTAGTATGTTGGTGAGAATTTTTGCATCCATATTCATCAGGGATATTGGTCTGTAATTCTTTTTGGTGGGGTCTTTGGCTTGGGGAATCAAGGTAATGCTGGCCTCATGGAGTTTGGAAGTTTTCCTTCCATTTATATTTTTTTGAAACAGCTTCAGAAGTATAGGTATTAATTCTTCTTTAAATGTTTGGTAAAGGGGCACCTTGGTGGCTTAGTTAAGTGTCTGCCTTTGGCTCAGGTCATGATCCCAGAGTCCTGGGATCGAGCCTACCATCGGGCTCCCTCCTCAACACAGAGCCTGCTTCTCCCTCTGCTCCTCACCCCACTCGTGTTCTCTCTCTCTCTCTCAAACAAATACAGTCTTTAAAAAAAAAAAAAAAAAAGTGTTTGGTAGAATTCCTCTGGGAAGCCATCCAGCCATGGACTCTTGTTTTTTGGGAGTTTTTTTTATTACTCCTTCAACTTCTTTGCTGGTTATGGGTCTGTTTAGATTTTCTATTTCTTTCTGTTTCGGTTTTGGTAGTTATGCGTCTCTAGGAATGCATCTGTTTCTTCCAGATTGCCTAATTAGTTGGCATATAGTTGCTCATAATATGTTCTTAAAATGTTTATATTTTTATATTTCTTCAGTGTTGGTTTTGATCTCTCCTCTTTCATTCATGATTTTATTTATTTGGGTCCTTTTTCTTTTCTTTTTGATAAGTCTGACCAGGGGTTTATTGAACTTATTAATTCTTTCAAAGAACCAACTCCTAGTTTTGTTGACCTGTTCTACTGTTCTTTTGGTTTCTTTCATTGATTCCTGCTCTAATCTTTATTAATTCTCTTTTCCTGCTGGGTTTAGGCTTTATTTGCTGTTCTTTTTCCATCTCCTTTAGGTGTAAAGTCATGTTGTGAATGTGAGACCTTTCTTTTTTCTTGAGAAAGGCTTGTATTGCTATATACTTCGCTCTTAGGGGATCCCTGGGTGGCGCAGCGGTTTGGTGCCTGCCTTTGGCCCGGGGCGCGATCCTGGAGACCCAGGATCGAATCCCACATCGGGCTCCTGGTGCATGGAGCCTGCTTCTCCCTCTGCCTGTGTCTCTGCGCCTCTCTCTCTCTCTGTGACTATCATAAATAAATAAAAATTAAAAAAAAAAAAAACTTTGCTCTTAGGACTGCCTTTGCTGCATCCCAAAGGTTTTGAACAGTTGTGTTTTCATTTCTATTTGTTTCCATGAACTTTTAAAATTCTTCTTTGACCTCCTGGTCGACCCATTCCTTCTTCAGTAGGATGCTCTTTAGCCTACACATATTTGAGTTCAAAGCCCTTGTTTCCTTGATTTTCTGCTCAGATGATCTGCCCATTGCAGTGAGTGGAGGATTAAAGCCCCCTACTATTGTTGTATTATTATTGATGTATTTTTTTAATTCTTTATAATTGTTATTCTGAACTCTAGTTCCGACATCTTACTTATACCCATACTGATTAGGTCCCTGGCAGTCAGTACTGCCTCTTGTTCTCTTTTTTGAGGTGAGTTTTTCCATCTTGTCATTCTTGCAGAAAGTGGTCACTTTTCTATTTGTAGAATTGCAGCAATTCTTTTCTTAGATCTCTGGTTGAGTTCTCATGTCTTCAGAGTGATTTGATAGCTACCTAGCTGAATTCCTGGGACCAGACAAACTAAGGTCTCCTACTCCTCCACCATCTTGCACTCTTCTCAAGGTTTTGGTTTTTAAATGTGATGTTGTCCATAAACTGCAAGAAAGCCAGCAGAGAGGGGAAAGATGAAGATGGAGCACAAAGGTGGAATGCTAGAACAAACCCAGAGATATGGGAAAATAGGCTTGAACATCACTAGAAGAGTGCCCTTGTCTTCTGAAACTGGGAGAACACACAGATGCAGTAGGTACAGATACCATTGTAGGTCAGGGGAACACATATGGGTGTGCTTCTCTGAATACTTCAGTTTTCTGTTTTCTTAGCTAAGTCATGATGTGGGTCTTTTCATCCAGAGGTATAGGTTGTGTATGGCTAGGCACTTGATGGCATGGAGAGTATTTAGAAAGCAGGCTGAGGGAATAGGAGGAGAGGATGGCCAAGGGTTGCTGATAGTCCCATGACAGCAGCATTAATCCACAGTCAGGGCTCATATTCCCCCTTTAGCAGTGCTTACAGCCCAGGGTTGAGAAAGTAAAAAGACTGATGTTGAGCTGAGCTTGGGGTGTTGATGCTGGCAGGAGGACTGGTATATCCAGAAACAGAAAGTGAATCAGTCACAGAGGTGATCTGAGCTGCTTGAGGAAAAAAGTCCAAACGGCATTGATCAGCCTAGGAGAATATGGAATATCAAAGATTGTTATCTGTGTCTGAGGCCAAAAAATACCTGTGGCAGGAGTGGCAGGGGCAGGAGCTAGAATGATAGAAGATTACAGGCAGACAGCTGGAGAGAGCCAAGTGGTTGGATGGCATTCACGTGAACATTGAAAGATCTAAGTTTCAAAGTTCTCAAGAAAGGGAAGAGGTCCGTATGTTGGAGAGTGTAGGCAATAAGGAACATTAAATGCAGCTCTGTCAAGACTAACCCACAGGAGGTTGGACTTCGTATGCTGAGTAGAGCTGAAAATAGACTTTATTTTTTAAACTCCAGGGGACTAACACAATTAAAAATAAGAATAGTTAATAGGTTGGCTGGTCATCAGAAAATATTTTAATCAATTACCTATCTTACCAACAGAAACAAATATAAAAAACAAATTGGAGGAAAAAGTACAGACAAGCAACAAGAAGTATGAAATAACCAGAAATAAGTTTAAGAGGACTTAAAAACAATATAGCTACTACAGGAGATAATTAATAGAAAAGTTTACCTTGTTTGAAAGGAAAACTTAACATCATAAAGATAGTTGTATTCCTTATATTTTAAGTTCAGACTGAATTTCAGTGACTCTCTCCAACATTACAGACTGAATCTAAAATTCCTCTGAAAGAATAAGCTTGTAGAACATCCAGGCTAAATCTAAATGGTAGAAGGTAGACTCGTGGCTTATGACAGATTCTCAAGCTCTAGGATTTAACTTCAGCACATCTTACCTGTTAACACCCGATCTCATCGCCAACCACCTTATTTAAGTGATTATTTACATTACTCATAATTTTGAAACAAACTCATTCAAAAACTCTATTTAAAGCGTACTTTCCAAGTTATATTCAAATTTATGCATTGTAAAACAGAGATTTTCATGTGAGCCTTGTGTTTAAAACCCCTCTCTAAACATTTACTTGAAATCTGCTCTGGTTTAAGACCTTGAACATAACTGGTGTCCCAAAATCCATTGTTGTCCTTTTTCTTCTCTTTTTAAAATACATTTTAAACAAATTAACATATGTGATTAGAACAAGCTGATGGTAGTAAAACCTTGACCACCACAGATCATAGCAAAAAAATAAAAGAAAAATCACTAGTAATTTTATCTCCCAAAGAAAATTCAAACATGATTTGTATTTTGATTTTCGATAATGCATTTAACTAATATAGAAACTTCATTCCTGAGGGTGGCATTACATATTCATCATTAATGGGGATTATTTTTCTAGAAGTACTGGTTTGTGCTGATAAATATACTCCTCTTTCCCAGCCCACATTAAAGGATCACTGGGTCAAAGAATCAGACATAACTGATTTGCTTCTCACTTGGCCTAATAATCTTTGGCTTCGTTTACATTCACCTCCGTAGTTTAAGTATTTTAGTGGGTATAAAACTGAAATCTTAAAAAGGTTTGAAGTAGGGGCACCTGGGGGGCTCAGTTGGTTAGGCATCCCACTCTTGATTTCGGCTCAGCTCATGATCTCAGGGAGGTAAGACTGAGCCTTAACGGCAGGCTCCCCACTCATGCCTAAGATCCTCTTTCTCCCTCTACCTCTGCCCTCCCTCTCTAAAGAAAAAAGAAAAAAAATGGCATGAAGTAGAATGTTCATTTAAGAATGTTCATTTTTACAGCCCACCCACCATCTCCCAGGTGGTTCTGACATATAAGGTGCTTAGGCCCCACTTTCAGAATCACTAATTTATGGAGTTCACAGACAGATTTTACCAGAAACCATATGGCTCAAGCCTACCTAAAATGGCCTGTTGTGGGAGAGAAGAAAGTGCTTCAGCTTTATTTGTATTCTCTGTCCTGGTTTTGGTAAGTGCTGTTTCAGTCTGTGTGTTCGAGTCTTAAGCCAGGCTCCCATTAATTAGTAAGAAAACCAGGCCCTCCAGGCAAAAACTTGAGGCTGTAGAGCCTGCTCACTCGCACTCTCTTTCCCATCTTCCTCCTCTTTTGTCTCCAAAGACCCCCTTTACCTGGACACCTACTCCCTCCCAACCTCCCCTCCCCCCATGAAACCAGCCTTCTCTCAGCTGTGGTGGGAAGATGCCACCAGTGACTTCATGTGTTGGTATTACATTCATAACAGTAAGACTAGAGACAGATGCCTTCTAGTACCCCCTCCCCGGTTCTAGCTTACCTTTTTATTTTATTTTTATTATTTCTTTTTCTGGCTTACTTTTTTAGAGATTATTCCAAAGAGATGTAGGGGTGCATAATGGGGTGGGGACTGGAGGAGCAAGCAGGGATAGTGGGGAGGAGATTCAGGTCTACTACAAAACAGGCTACCCATTATCTCCCATGATTAGCCAACTTTACTGTGCAAGTAGCTGCTTTTAAAATTAGCTAGCCTTCAGCTTAGAAAATACATTTCCTCAGCATTCTTTCTAGGATAACCTGATAGTTTGGTATGTGAAGCCTTTCAAGGAGAGGGTAGCTCTTTTTCATGAACAGGACTCTAGGGTTTTTGTTCTAAGAATTGGCAAGAACTAACTTCTTGCAAAGATAAAAGGGCAATTGTCATTTGTGGTATATATTTATGATTGACAAAGTCTGAGCACCAAGTACTTTTGAGAGAGAGCTGATCATTGCACCTAGAATGCCGTATTTTGTTTCAAACCCACATACTGCTTGCTTTTTAGATGCTTAACTTTCCATCATTTTTTTGTGCCCAGGAGGGCTGACCTAATCCTACAAATTCTCAAAGACCAATAAGTGCATCTATGGAAAAGCCTAGACAACTCCCAAGTACCAGCACAGCCCAAGGCCTCACTGACAAATGGGATTGATGAGCCAGAGGAAATGGCTCACACCACATGTGTCTGCTGAGCAGCACGTTTCTCTCAAGAACATCCCTTGGGTGTTGAAAGGCAGGGGTTGGGGGATGGTAGAGAGGAGCAGGTGCAGCATGAGCTGCAGGCAGGATATGAATGTGGCACTAATATCCCAACTCCTGTCATGAGGGCTCATCCAATTAGATACATTTTGCTCACAGTGACAACCAGCTTCTTGATGACCTGTGTAATTGCAAGTCTCTTTTCCTTCATCCCCAAGAAGACCTAATTTGGCCCAGGTGTTGGGATTAGGAACTATTTCTGTTTTCCCCAGAGTAGCCAGAGCAACTAGGCCCCCCCAAAAAAGAGAGTCCAGAACATGGAGATATCATAGGGTTACTTGCTATGGCCAAGCCGGCAACAGCCTTATATACTGATGCAGGGAATGTGAACTCTTCCAAATCCCCTGTTGGATAGTCCCAATATCCAGCATGTGCCTAGAGATGATTTATTTCACTCTAACCCTATGTACTGGAAAAATAATTTTCCCTCTACTCCTCTGAGTCTTTAGCTGAGTCTCCCATAATAAAAGGTAGATTCACAAGAACACTATTAACATGTTTACCTTATGTACACGTGGGAGATAGCCAGGGAAGTATGAGTAACTCAAAAAGAGGTGGCTTTAGAAGTTAGTATTAAATACCATCTTTATAGAGAAGGGGGAGGGAGGATGTGAGCCTCTCAGAGGAGAGTAAATGATTTTTAGGAAAGAAGGGCCTGAAGAAGAATAGGCAGGAGATATGACAATTTATGACAGATTGTCGGTGTGGGTGTGAACTTCTAGTCTATTCTTTGGTGATGAGTCAATCCTTTGTGGTTGATGAAACTCCCAGGAAATTCCTTCTGGAGAATCTATCTTTAGGCAGGGAAGGGACGTTCAGAGCAAGCCTGTCTGTGCATTTTCTCTCCTTTATTTATTTATTTTTTTTTCTCCTTTAAATGCCTACAGCTCAAAATAGACCACATACCGAAGCAGCATCTTTTGGGGTGATATGGCCTACTACTCTTCAATAATAATAATACACAATGCTAATACTTTCCCTAAACAATGGATTTCACTTTTTAAAAAAGATTTTATTTATTTGTTTGTTTGTTTGTTTATGAGAGAGCATGAGTAGGGGGAAGGGCACAGGGAGAGGGAGAGGGAGAAGCAGACTCCCCACTGAGCGGGGAGCCCCATGGAGGACTCCATCCCTGGACCCCAAGATCCTGAGTTGAGCCGAAGTCAGACACTTAACTGACTGAGCCACCCAGTTGTCCCTCACTTATTTTTTTAATCAGTGACAGTTGTTAATCCTTTTGGGGTTTGACGTTGATACTGTGTTTATTTTTTTTGTATTCAACTTACAGATGCAGTGATAATATAGGGATTTACTTCAAAATAAGTGGGAGTTGGGAGGAGAGGGAGAGACATAGATGAAACCAGATTAGCCATGAGTAAATAATCATTCTTTTGTCTACTTTGTATATATCATAAAACTTTCATAGTAAGTAGTTGGAATTTTTTTCTAATCATTTATGAAAAGAAGTGGGAACTTTTAATTACCCAGCCAGCTGTGATATAAACTAAGTATTAATCCCCCAAAATAGATCAGCCTGAGTTTTTCTAATGAGATCTAGGACTGATCTTCAAACATTGTCACTATTCTCTTTATGAACACCACCTAGCTTCATTAGTCAAACAGAAAATGCATATACTACCATAAACTTCTTTCCTCCAAATTTTTAAAAATGGAAAAAATATTTTCTAAATTAAAGCATGATAGGACAGAGAGCAGCTCTATGCAGTGCAGGTTTGTAGTACATGCTGTGGGAGGGGGGGACCCGGAGTGGAGGCAAGAAAGCTTAGGCTCTCATTCAGACACTGAAATACGATAAACATCCCTTAGGAAGATGCCAGTCCCAGAAACCATGCATTGGGCTGCTCTTAGGAAGCCACAGATCATGTAACAGATTCTTTTCCTTGAGCCTTATCCATTTCAGAGGTGTAAAATGAAGAAAAGCAATCTTGTGTTCTTCCAGTTTCTTGGAATCAGCAATATCTAAGCATTGCCCTTTAGACTCTTAAGAAAATAAAGCCAACTAAGGTGTGATGGCCTCTTCCAACAGCAATGATGAGCCCATATGGGCTTGGTGAGGCTGACGCCACTGCCTTTCACCCAGTTTCCTGGAAAGAAACAGTAAAGCTTCCTCGATGGAAATGTACCTTCTTGACCCACAAATATTTGCTGTATCATTTTGTCAATCTTTGCCTGGAAGAACTGGAAGGGCACACCATTGCCTCACTAAAACCACCCCTGACTAGTTTGGTCCAGGTTTGCCAGAACAGGATCCACCCCCTCTCCCCCAGCAGAAAATTTCTCTGACCTTTCCCGTGCCAGTCTTCCCAGGTCCAGGAATCCCAAGTGAAGTACGTCCCTTCCTGTTGCTATTTATGCTGTCTGGTGTAGCCAGAAAGGGCTCTGGGCTAGAAATCTGAATGCCTGGCCTCTTGAGGGCTGATTTATGGAATGTGAAGTACTTCAGGGAAATGAGGAGAGCACTTAAGGGATACAGAAAACCGTGGACCCTGCCCATCAGGAGCTTATGGCCCAAGGGGGGAAAAGACAAGTAAACTGTAGCTAGTCACAATTTTAAAACAAACCCCTCATTAAAGCATGCGGTTGTCTTGGCAGTCATACCTTATAGGGTGCTGGGAAGGAGCATTTTATTTTATCTTTTAAAATTTTGTTTATTCATGAGAGACACAGAGAGAGAGGCAGAGACATAGGCAGAGGGAGAAGCAGGCTCCCCACGGAGAGCCCAATGCGGGACTCGATCCCAGGACTCCGGGATCATGACCTGAGCCAAAGACAGACGCTCAACCACTGAGCCACCTATGCATCCCAGGAGGAGCATTTTAAAAAGAAGAGTCAGTCCTTAGGGCACACAAGGAACTGGGCAAGGTTCTCTATAGGATGAGGTCCCACCAAAGCTAATCTTGGAAAATAATCAGTGCTTGCCAGGCCCAAGAAAGACGGCTTAGGAAGCCCAAGCACATGATTGGGGCAACATGGCAGGAGGTTAAAATCCAAAGACGGAGGTTCCAAATTGCAGAGGGCCTCCCTAATTCATCTCCAGCTGCATCCTGGAGGCGCTGGAGGTCCGGAAGGGTTTCAGTGGGGTGGGGGTGGGGAGATGATGTGACTGTCATACCATATTGGGGTTTTTTCAAGATCACAGGGTAACGTGATCTTCCATACAGAGGAAGTGAGATGGAGGAAGTGTCTCTCATAGCTCAGATGAGGTAGCAAGGTAGAGTGGGGTCCAGGCAGAGGACATGGAGGACCCCAGTGAAGCCAGAAGAACCAGGAAAGAACAGGCAGGGGCGTAACTGGAAAATATTAAGAAGGTAAATTTCACAGGTTTTGGTGTCTGAATGAGTTTGGTGGGAAACCGATAATCAAGGTGTGGGAGTAATGGGGGTTCTAGGCACTCAGATTATTGTGTAGTCCCTCAGGGCCCTTCCATAGTTTCCTTACTTGTGACATATGGATAATGGGTGTCCTATACCCTCGCCTCGGACAGTTTTCACGAGGGCTGGTATGGGCCCATGCACGGCGTGGGTGTGCATGCTCTTTGAGAATCACAGTGCAAATTTAAATCATTTGGAAAATCCTATATGGGGTGGCAAAGGAGAGGGCGGAGGCAGAGAACAGGTATTTGGTGAAGCAATATATTTTCAGCACAGGTAAAGAAGATGCATATCTGTGGTGGGAGAAATTAAGAACAGGAAATAAGGATGTCAGATACAAGATTTGTTAAAATGTATTTCGGGATCCCTGGGTGGCGCAGCCGTTTGGCGCCTGTCTTTGGCCCAGGGCGCGATCCTGGAGACCCGGGATCGAATCCCACGTCGGGCTCCCGGTGCATGGAGCCTGCTTCTCCCTCTGCCTGTGTCTCTGCCTCTCTCTCTCTCTCTCTCTCTCTCTGTGACTATCATAAAAAAATAAAAAATAAAAAATAAAATAAATAAAATAAAATAAAATAAAATAAAATAAAATAAAATAAAATAAAATAAAATAAAATAAAATGTATTTCATGGCGCCTGGGTGGCTGAGTCACTTGAGCGTCCGACTCTTGATCTCAGCTCAGGTCTTGATCTCAGGGTTGTGAGTTTTGTTGTTGTTTTTTTTTGTTTTGTTTTGTTTTTATCTATTTAGGCTTACTGCTTCTATTTTCTTGGAAGAGGTACTAATTTTCATGTAAAAATTACACTAGTTCTAATTCTTCTATCCTATGAAAGTTGCGTATCTTAGAAATACTGGGATAAACATTCCTTCTCAATAGCAGTAAGTTACTTGATAATTATTACATATTTTGATACATGTAATAATTATTATATATTATGTATTTAATTGTATCATATTAATATGATATATGCTATATTATATCATATGTGATATATTATGATATAAATATCAAATAATTTTCTGACAGTGATACATGTTAAACACAGGGATAGATTCCAGGGGGAGAAAAACACAGATAAGAGACAGTTAATGGGTTTACTTTCATGAGCAGGTTACATTAATAATTTTGAATCTTGAGGGACACCTGGGTGGCTCAACAGTTTGAGTGTCTGCCTTTGGCTCAGGGCGTGATCCTGGGGTCTTGGGATCAAGTCCCACATCAGGCTCCTCGCAGGGAGCCTGCTTCTCCATCTGCCTGTGTCTCTGCCTCTCTCTGTGTCTTTCATGAATAAATAAGTAATATCTTTAAAAAATAATAATAGTTTTGAATCTTGAAACTCAAAATAACCAAAGATGTACTCTTTTTAAATTTTTTGCCATAAGGTAATATGAACTGTTCTTTGCTTAAGGAGGTATTTAGTTTGGAAGTGTTTTAGTTAAACCAAAGCGTCTTATAGAAATATGGTTTTCTCTAATCTATGGATGTTGCATTTTTTTAAAAGGGAGCCTGGTTGGTGCAGTCAGTCGGTTAAGCATCTAACTCTTGATTTCGGCTCAGGTCATGATCTCAGGGTCCTGAGATTGAGCCCTGCGTTGGGCTCCATGCTTAGCGGTGAGTCTGCTTCTCTCCCTCTCCTCTGCCCCCCCCCCCTTACTCACATGCTGTCTCTCAAATAAATAACCTTTAAAAAGTAAAATTTAATTTATAAACAAATCAAAATAAGCAACAGTACCTTTTTTTGTCTAGTGGTTGAGCCTCCTTAATTTTCATTACACATAACTCCTGAGTCTTAGTAATATAAAGCATTTAAGCAAAGAGAATTTTCGTGGGCACTGATGACATCCAAAGGGCCCATGCCTATTTTGATCACTGAGGGGGATGTGGACTAATCTGAAGCTGACTTCTGGAAATTCCTTTATGGCAAAGCCCAGTGAACACCCTGAGCTGTCCTCACATACATGCAATTCTGAACCGTGAGATCAGAGTACAGAAGCCCGAGGAAGTAGTACTGCTGAGTTGGAGTGGGGAAAACAAAGGAGAAACAGTTTTCCAGAGCTCTCTCTGGTGCTATTTTGGACTCTTGTGGCAACTTTTAACTCCGCTGGGATGCCCATGGACCTGAGTCTTTTAGCTCTCTGGCTTTTGATCTCCCCCCTGCCCCTCCTCCCGCCCCCTATGTAGAACAGAAAGAGTTCCGGGAAATGAAGGGTGTAAGAGGAAAGAAAGCACTTTAGTCATCACAGATGACAGCCAGGGTGGCAGGAGGAAGCTCCTGTCTCCTGTCTCCAGTCTTCAAATCCAATTGCCTCCTCCAGCAGCTGAAGCTCAAAGCAGCACAGCCTGTTTCCACGGACACAGTGGGGGCTCCTCAAAACAAGAACAAACATTGCTCTTCAAGGCAGCTTCCAGTGTCCCTGGCTTGGGGTTTTGTGGGTTTTTTTATTGCTTTTTTTTTTTTTAATGTTACTGTGCTATTAATAGGTAAAATATTTCCTTCTGGTTAAGTACATGTATTTCTGGCACAATACATTCCCTCTCTCTCCCAAATAAAAGTTGCTATCTATCATGCATGGTAACAAGAGAAATGAAACTTAATTCAGGAGGCATTTATATTCACATAAAGACATGTTCTGCCCATGTCCTTGACTAGTGATGTCCTGCTGGGTGGGGGTGGGAGGGAGGTCCCTATGTTTCCCCCTTTTCCTCTTACCACCTGGTCCTTTTCCTTTTCAATGCTGGAAAAGCACCTATAAATACAGACTTCCTCACATTCCTCTTGTTCAGTACCCATGTATCAGAGGACAATTTTCTCAGGAGTATCATTTTTTAAAAAAGATTTCATTTATCTATTTGTGAGAGAAAGAGTGCATGAGTTGGAGGGGCAGAGAGAGGTACAACTCAAGCAGACTCCCCACTGAGCACAGAGCTGGTCTCACAGGGCTCCATCTCACGACCCTGAGATCATGAGCTGAGCTAAAATCAAGAGTGGGATGCTCAGCCAACAAACCCACCCAAGCACCTCTCAGGAGTATCATTTTGAGAAAGTTGTACCTCATTTTAGGGCAGGGCCCTGTTATTTTCTCAAAAACTGAAGGCTTCTCTCCCAGCAGCACATGTAGGCCTCAGCCACTTGATTTTCTATCATTGCACTCACCTCTTCTTAGGTTTTTGCTCTACAGACACCTTCTCTGTGGCAGTCCTAACACCCATGTTAATTGTTCCTTTCTCTTTGCACATGGTAACTTTTTTTTAAAGATTTTATTTATTTATTCATGAGAGACCTAGGCAAAGAGAGAAGCAGGCTCCTTGCAAGGAGCCCGATGCCAGACATGATCCCAGGACCCAGAATCACACCTTGAGCCAAAGGCAGACGCTCAACCGCTGAGCCACCTATGTGTCCCGCACACTGTAACTTTTTATGACTTCTGCCTGAAGCCTTTATCCTCACAATTTTGTACTGTCCTTGGTCCTCTTTTCCTTTAAATTGTGGTTCCAAATTGATACTCTGTGATGGAACCACACACCTGCATTATCATCTTTATTCTGGGTTTTAATGGGTTTGATAGAATAGTGGGTTTAGTTTTTTTTTTTTTTTAAACGTGTGCCAGTTGTCTTTATTTCAGAAGTAAATCTGTTGAGGAAGGTGACAGTGCTTAAATATTTGTTCTTCCCTTCTTCCTTGCCCGGTTCAGGATGTGGTGGTAGATTCAAAGACTATGCATGTGGCTGTTTACCTTGGATATCACCTCTCTTTTGGTATAGAGGTGTTTAAAGCTCCTTGAAAGAACTTCTTAATTATCCTTAAATTCTCGCATTCCTGTTCTGGGCGATAGGCACATTTGTGAATTTGAACAGTTAAAAGTCCAATTTAGGTAAAACAGCTTTGTTTTTATCATTCAGAATTGCTTGTAATTGCAAATGGCTATTTTATCACATGGCATATTCTTTTTCTGCATTATGTCCCATAAATATATTCCCAGTGATCCAGTTGCTCCCCCATAATCTAGGCTTTAATTTATAGTTACTTCTCAAGTACCTGAGGTACTTTCTGATCTTACTTAATATTCATGATATTTTGAATATTTTCCATAATAGCTAAAGATTTGTTAATATTGTACTTTCTCTAAATTTTCTTCCCTGAATTTCATGCCCTTCTGTATTCCTAACTTTCTGTTTTGCTAAATATTTAATTCTGCTCTTAAAATCTAGTTATTTCCCATATACATCCTTTAGGCCAAAGAGTTAATAAATATCCTCGAAGATATCTTAGGTCCATGAAAGTGGCTTATTCTGACATTTAGCAATTGCTGATAGAAAAACAACTTCAAAAAAAGGGGTGGAGATAGAAATTTTAAAAATTTTAAAGTCTTTGCCCCTGAGAAAATTGTACTCTCAGGGATCCCTGGGTGGTTCAGCAATTAAGTGCCTGCCTTTTCGGCCCAGGGCGTCATCCTGGAGACCCGGATTGAGTCCCACATCGGGCTCCCTGCATGGAGCCTGCTTCTCCCTCTGCCTGTGTCTCTGCCTCTCTCTCTCTCTCTCTCTCTCTCTCTCTCTCTGTGTGTCTCTCGTGCATAAATAAATAAAATCTTAAAAAAAAAAGAAGGAAAATTGTACTCTTGTATAAGGGAGCTATAGTAAACATATTTTTAGAAATTTTTTTTAGCACTGAGCAGTGCAACCTACAAAATACTATCTATATGCCCAGAGTGTAACTCATTGTCCGCAGCATCCATTTGCCTTTCCTGGAAATTGGAAAAGTCACTTGCTGTCTCCTTGATGTATTTCCTTGTCATTTTATTTTATTCTTTTCCATTTGTGCTTGGTCTCACTACTGAGAAGTTACTTAGTTTGATTATAATTTTGCTTGCGATCTTCTCGTCCATCAATGAAGATGGTCTGAATCTCCACAAGGTTTCAAATGATCGCTCACCTAACTAGTGATCGTGTGAGGAATAAGTTTGTACACGGTGCTGATTCAGTGTAAGGGAAAGTGGAAAGACAGCCTTTTTCTCCCTTCTCCCACCTTCAACGTGGGCGTCTTCCAACACAAGTTGTAAATCACACCTGGGAATGAGTTTATGATGTAGCTTGAAACAAAATGTAAACCCAAGCCCTTTTTAAAATGTCGATTGTTGGGGCACCTGGCTGCCTTGGTCCGTAGCTCATGTGCCTCTGGATTTCCGGGTTGGGAGTTGAAGCCTCACATTGGGTATAGAGATTACTTAAAAAAAAAAAAAAAAAAAAAAAAAAGAGTGCTCATTTTTGATCATAGTGCAGATATACTCAAAGTTGTATTTTCAGTAAGTATTCGTTTCTTGTATCCAGACTCGAGAGCTTAAAGAGATGGAGGCCAGTATTAGAAAGGTATATAATTAGATATGGAACAGTGTGTAGTTGTGGGGAGCTGGGAAGGAGCAGAGAGGATGGGCCAGGCTAGAGCCAGCGCGCAGGGAGGATGGAACGGGATGTGAGCGAGGCCTGCGGCAGAAGACCAGCGTGGCTGGGACGGACACCTCTTTCTGAAAAGTAGAGGAAGATGACAGAACTCTGGCAGGTCTTGGCCCTCATCCAGATGCCGCGGTCCGATGCCCAGTGGACACCATTGTGGGCCCTGCAGCAGGGCCATGACGTCACGGAGGCCGGCCCGGGAGGATGACTCAGGCATTGGTGTCCTCAGAGGCTTGCAGAGGGACAACCCGGCAGTCACTGCTGTGCGTTCAGAGGTTGGAGGGAAAAATCTGCAGCTGCGGCTCTTCTGCCCTGGTGACTTCATCCTGAAGCAGTGACAAAAGCCCTTTTGGGTTGTTTTCTTTTTCTTTCTTTTTTCTTTTTCTTTTTTTCCCTTTGTAAGCATGAGCTAGTTGGAGTTGAGTTTCTGTCCCTTCAGAATCAGAATCCTGACTATTATTTTTTTTCTTGTTTCCACTGCATTTATTACTAGTATAAAAAGATGTTGAAAAGAAATTCATTCTCAGTTCTCCAGCGGCTCTCATCCTTCCCTCTTGCCCACACAGCTCCTGACCCATTTCCTCAGGGCCAGTGCAAAACCAAACCTGTTCACTGCCGTTTTCACAGAAAACAGCCAGTGCCAGGGATGTAGGGAAGAAGGTTAGACGAGGGCGACAGTACCGTCCAGGTTCCACCCAAGGTAGGCCAGGTGGAGATTCACAGAATTCAGACGAAAGGGCTGGTGGCCTCACAATGATGTACTCTAACTAACGTGGGCTGGAGAGGAGATAGGATAGCCTGTAAGAGGCTTTAGAGGACATCTCATGGGCTTGTGTCAAACCCCGAAAAACCGACACCAGGAGAATGGGGAGACCAGGGAGGCAGTCTTGCGGAAAGTTTCACAATTCTCCCATGTTGGGAGGTATGGAAAGTCTAGAAGGCATCAAGAGCTTCACTCATTTTGGCAGAAAAACTTCCTCAAGTGTTGGGAAGTCACAATGAGAATCCTGACAATTAAATGCCTTTTTGGAATTGAGTTGTCTTAGGCCTTGAAAGAAAAGAGTGATTTGGGCAAACAAATTAGGAGAAGGTGGAAAGGTGAGAATGACTCACATGACTGGTCATGGGACAGATACATGTCCATTTTATTTTTATTTATTTATTCATGAGAGACAGAGAAAGAGGCAGAGACACAGGCAGAGGGAGAAGCAGGCTCCCTGCGGGAAGCCTGATGGGGGACTCGATCCCAGGACCCCGGGATCCCGACCTGAGCCAAAGGCAGAAGCTCAACCACTGAGCCACCCAGGTGTCCCATAGTTGTCTATTTTAATGCAAACAGAGGGGAGCTCTTTGGATGGTTTAAAGAGGTGTGTTGGGGCCAGTTGGAGGCCTGTGGTAAGCCATTCCTTGGTGCCTGGTATTGCAATGGAACGCAAGCTGTCACTCTTTGCTTTGGCCATGTGCTTGGGACTCAGCAGAAAGAGTTTCCAGCTGGCAAAACCTCTCCTATGCAGTGAGATACTCTCTTTGCTGTTGTTCTTCTGGGTTCTTTTGGTTTTTTAGAGCTTCCTCACGATAGGTTAGATATCCCTTGCTAACAATAGAATCTGTTAGATCTAAAACTAGATTCACAAAATCCCTCCCACCCAACTCCATTTCCTTTTGTGTTCCCTGCAGTTGTTGGTGGCAGTCCTAGCTCCTCCATCCCCCAGATAACCTTGGGTTATCTTGGATGTTGCTCTGTGTTGCTTGTTCTCTGCTCCCTTCTGGTGTTATATCTGGATTGTTCTCCCAGGCAGTCTCTCCTGCTTCTTGCCTTCACACTCAGCCCCCACCCCCACTCCATGCTCTGCCACTGATGAAGTTTAATCCTAAGTCTGTAGCTCTTCAGGCCCTCACAGTGGAAGTGTGGGAAAAGGTGGGCCCTTAATACCCTACCTTTTGACTCCTTCTGCTTAAAAATATTTGCTTTATCCCTGTTGCCAACCAAATGAAGTCTAAAAGCAGCTGACTCTTATTAGGAATCAAACATTCCAACAACAGAACTGCCACTTGTTACTGCTGCCTGTACTCCAAAGATCAAACTGCTAGATTTCCTGGTGCATGTATGACTTTTCCTTGTCTGCATGTTTTTGCTGCTGCCTTTCCTCATATTTCCTTCCAGTACTTCTACAAGTCTTAGTTATGCTGACCCCACTCAAATATCAATCCTTCCCCGATAATGGTTGCACAAATACGTCTCCTTGGGTAGAGAGGTGGCAGAGATGACTACAGTGTGGTAATGGGCGGGTTTGATTTTCTCCATCCAAAGGAACTGATTTATGTAATTGTTTTTATTTATGTATTGATTTACCACACAAATAGAAATACAATGTACACTCCTGGTTTCTGGCCCTGAAATGTATTTCTGACAGTGAAGAGAGAATAGAAATACTGCTCCCCCCATACCTGCACACAGGGTCATACTTATTTTCTCCACAGATCTCCTCTGATTCTCCTCTTCCCATTAGATTTCTGAATTCCCAAGGTGCTGTGTGTATGATAGACATCTGTTATAAGCTGTGTCATGCTTTAGGTGCTAAACCAAAAATCCCAGTAGGAGCTGTCCTTGGATATGGCAGCATCTGGCAGGATGGTTGTTATACAGCGTAGGAACTCGAACATTTGAAAGCAGGATATCCACCTATTTTTATGATATATGCTATATTATACATCTTTTTTTAAAAAAAGGTTTTATTTATTCATGTGAGACAGACAGACAGAGAGAGAGAGAGGCAGAGACACAGGCAGAGGGAGAAGCAGGCTCCATGCAGGGAGCCTGACGTAGGACTCAATCCCGGGTCTCCAGGGTCACTCCCTGGGCTGAAGGGAGCGCTAAACCACTGAGCCACCCGGGCTGCCCTTACATCTTCTTTATAAGGATATTATTATTTTTAAAAATATTCTATTTATTCATGAGAGACACACACAGAGAGAGAGAGAGAGAGAGAGGCAGAGACACAGGCAGAGGGAGAAGCAGGTTCCATGCAGAGCCTGACGTGGGACTCGATCCCGGGATTCCAGGATCAGGCCCTGGGCTGAAGGCGGCGCTAAACCGCTGAGCCACCCGGGCTGCCCATATAAGGATATTATTATATTTTCAAGTGTTCAAAGAATAATACAGTGCGTTAAAATTTATAATGAACTCAGCCCTGTCCCATTCTCCGTCTGCCTCCCCAATAGCTTCTTCTAACTGTACCTGATTTTAGTGGCAGTGGTTACTTCATTATCTGTAGAAATGTTTGTATCCTGCTCTTTCTTGCTTATTAATGTTAAACCTTATCTTTTCACTTCCTGTTTTGATGGAACATAGGAGTCCACTCGAACTGCCTCCCTGCCTCCCTCTGCCTACTCCTGATGTTAAGTAGGCATTTTCCTCTTTCTAAGTCCTACTTTCTCTTTTATCTCTTTAAAGAATACATCAACCTACATTTGGTGAAGAGCCAGGGCACAGGTTTTCTCGTGAGAGCTTGGGGCTGTGGTTGGAGGGAGGTGAACGAGGGGGTCAAGAGCTGAGGAGGGGTGAAAAGGGCAGATCACCAAGTGCCTTGTAAGCCGTCGAGGACTTGGGACTCGGAGAATTGAGGAGGCAAGGCAGTTTCCCTCGCCTTAATGCTGTGAGCCGTTTCATGGGTGCCATCCTCTTTCTCAAAGATGCTCATTAGGAGGCTTGGGCGTTTTGTTTCTCTTGTTTGCTTATCTTAAGTTTTCTTCTCTGAATTCAGTTTCCTAAGGAGTTTACTTTCCTCTTGGTTTATCTCGGTCTTTTCATTCAGAATTCAGGCTTTCTTCAGAGCACCTGGGTGGCTCAGTTGGTTAAGCTTCTGCCTTCAGTTCGGGTCATGATCCCAGGGTCCTGGGATCAAGCCCCACGTCAGGCTCCCTCCTCAGTGGGGAGCCTACCTCTGCCTTTTCCTCTGTCCCTCTCCTTTGTTCCTGTGCGCTCTCTTGATCTGCTCCCTTTCTCTCTCAAATAAATAAAAATCTTAAAAGACTTCAGGCTTTCTTCAAGGGTCTGGCAAATCCTCTCGCATTTGCAAAGATCAAAAATTTAACACTAGTCCTCATTAAAATTATTACTTTTACTCTTTGTGCCAGGTATTCCTCTAGGCACTTAGGAAAAAACTTTTTTTTTTTTTTTTAGTTTAACCCTTTATTATTAAGAATGTGTAAACACTGCTTTGTCTTGTGAGTATGGGTTACAAAATGTCTAGTGAAGGCAATTTGGCCGTGACTATAAATGTTTTAAATTGTGTGTATTTTGACACAAGTGTTCCATTTCCGGGGAAGGTACCTGTGGATAAACTGACACATAATAAACATTCAGGGACATTTGCTGCAGCTTTATTTGTATTGGTAATAAGACTGAAATCCACCTAAGTGCGGGTCAATAAGGAACTGGTTACATTATAATTCATCCATTTCAGTGGAACTCTAGGCAGTCACTAAAAAGAATGAGGAAGCTCTGTGTGTACTGATAGGGAAAGAACACCAAGATATATAGTAAGTAAAAAGAAAAAAAAAAAACTGTATGACATCATGCTGTCATTTGTGCTTAGAAAGTACATATGCTCATGTACACAGAATCTTGCTCGAAAGACAGGAACTAGGAACAGCGTAATAGGTGACTGACTCTTTGGAGACAAACAAGGATAGAAGGGAGATTTGGGGGGTTTTTTTATTTGTAATTTTTTAATTGAAGTATAGTTGTTGCACAATGTTATGTGAATTGCAGGTGTATCGGCTAATGTCTACTGGTCTAGACATTATGCTGTGATCACCACAGGTGTAGTTACCATACAGTATGACAATACCAGGGACTCTATTCCCTATGCTGTACCTTTCATCCCCCCTGACTAATTCACTCCATAAGTGGAAGCCTGTATCTCCCACCCCTTTAACCCCTACTTTGCCCATCCTCCTATCCCTACCCCTCTGGCAGCTCTCAGTTCTCTGTATTTATGGGTCTCTCTGCTTTTTTGTTTGTATTTATTCATTTGTTTTGTTTTTTAGATTCCAAATATAGGTGAAATCATAAGATAATTTGTCTTTCTCTGACTTATTTCACTTAACACAATACCCTGTTTTCATTCTGTGTATATACTGCATCTTCTTTATTCATTCATTTATCAATAGATGCTTGGGTTGCTTCCATAGCTTGGCTGTTGTAAATAATGCTGCAGTAAACATAGGGATGCATATATCTTTTCAGATAGGTATTTTTGGTTTCTTTGGGTAAATACCCAGAAGTGGAATTACTGGGCTGTGTGGTATCTCTCTTTTTAATTTTTTGAGGAACCTCCATACTGTGTTCCACAGTGGGTGTCCCAAATTACATTCCCACCAAAAGTGCATGAAGGTTCCCTTTTCTCCACATCCTCACCAACACTTGCATTTTTCTTATCTTTTTGAGTCTAGCCATTCCGACAGGCTTGACATGGTAGCTCATTGTGGTTTTGATTTGCATTTGCCTGATGACTGCTGATGATTAGGCACATCTTTTCACATATCTTTTGGCCATATGTGTATCTTCTTTGGAAAAATGTCTCATCAGGTCCTCTGCCCATTTTTCAGTCAGATTGTTTTTTGGTGTTATGTGAGTTCTTTATATAGTTTGGTTATTAACCCCTTATTGGGTATATAGTTTGCAAATAGTTTCTTGCATTCACTAGATTGCCTTTCTGTTCTGTTGATGGTTTCCTACCTTGTGGAAAGGCTTTTTATTCTGGTGTAGTCCTAATAGTTTATTTTTGCTTTTGTTTCCTCTGCCTAAGGAGACATATCTAGAAGAATGTTGCTAAGATCAATGTCAAAGAGATTACTCACTATGTTTTCTTCTATGAGTCTTATGGTTTCGGGTCTTACATTTAAGTCTTTAATCCATTTTGAGTTTATTTTTGTATATAATGTAAGAAAGTGGTCCAGTTTTTCCAGTACCACTTATTGAAGAGACTGTCTTTCCCCCATTGAACATCCTTGCTTCCTTTGTCATAGATTAATTGAGGATATAAGTGTACGTTTATTTCTTGGCACTCCATTCTGTTCCATTGATCTATGTATCTGTTTTTGTGCCAGTTCCATACTGTCTTGATGACTACAGCTTTGTAGTATTTCTTGAAATCTGGGATCCTGATGCCTCCAGCTTTGTTCTTCTTTGTCAAGGTTGCTTTGGGTATTTGAGGTCTTTTGTGGTTCCATAGAAATTTTAGGATTATTTGTCCTAGTTCTGTGATAAATGCTGTTGGCATTTTGATAGGGATTGCACTGATTGTGTAGATTACTTTGGGTAGTGTGGACATTGTAACAGTACTCTTTCAGTCTTTGAGCACAGGCTGTCTTTCCATTTGTGTCATCTTTGACTTCTTTCAACAAAGCTTTACAGATTTTAGAGTTCCATTTGTAACTTTTGAATTGTGTACTTCTGCTTCTAGTATTTACTCAGAAGTGAATATATAGATAGATAAATAAAATTTAAAGTTTCTAGACAAAGATCTACTATATCAGAATTGTAGATGAAAGACTTTTTCCTGACTTCTAAAAATCTAGCTTGGGAGATTTTTCATTTACTTTGCAGTTGGAGAGGCTGACAGGTCTTAGAGAGGCCTGGTCCCCTGCACCAACTCCTGCACCTTTGCACCCCTTTCTGTGCCCTTCTTTTGGTTACCATAATGTCTCAATTTGTCTTGTGGTTGCTGCCCAGCCACCCCCCAGAGCCCTCCTCTGTCCTTGTGGCCCATAGCTTTGTTCCCACACATTGCCATCTGTGCCTACCAGCCAGCCTTGAAGCCACTAAGCAAGCAGCATATCAAAAACAAGGGTTTGGTGGGACGCCTGGGTGGCTCAGTTAGTTAAGCATCTGACCCATGATTTCTGCTCAGGTGTGGGCCCTGTGCTCAATGGGGAGTCTGCTCAAGATTCTCTCTCTCTCTCTCTTCCTCTGCCCCCCCCCACTCTCTCAAATAAATGATCTTTTAAAAAAAATAAATAACAGGGGTTTGGTGCCCCAGGTCTTGGCTTGTCCGGGTGTACCCTAGTTTCCAGTACAGGCTTTTTTTTTTTTTTTTTTAATTTATTTATTTATGATAGTCACAGAGAGAGAGAGAGAGAGAGAGAGAGGCAGAGACACAGGCAGAGGGAGAAGCAGGCTCCATGCACCGGGAGCCCGACGTGGGATTCGATCCCGGGTCTCCAGGATCACGCCCTGGGCCAAAGGCAGGCGCTAAACCGCTGCACCACCCAGGGATCCCCTCCAGTACAGGCTTTAAAAAAAATAAATAACAGGGGTTTGGTGCCCCAGGTCTTGGCTTGCCCGGGTGTACCCTAGTTTCCAGTACAGTACACTGTACTGTGACAGACCTGGTGGTAATCACAACAGTCTCATTTGTAGGATTTTATCTCTTGGAGATACTCTGGTGAAACATAACCTGTCTTCTAGTCACTTCCAAATCTCATTGGTTAAGACTGTGGTTTCAGTATATGGTGATCAGGGACTTTTTTAAGTGGCAGTGGATTTAAAACTACCCTTACCCATACTACCATAAGGGAGTTGATGACATTTTTTATGCTTTAGCTTACACCGATTTAACTTGAAGGTAGAGTTGAACACAAGGATTCATCACTGTGATTAGAAAAGGAGCACAACTACCTCGACTGAACCATAGGAGGCACTTGTTTTCATTTACCTGAGACGCCACTTAATCACTCACCTGAGGTGCAACTTAGTAGTCATTCTGCCCAGTAGCTACTTACCTTGACTTGCTTGGGATGATGGCTGAGTACAGCTCATTCTCAGCACAAGGGACAAAGGACCTGGGAGATGAAAGTGACAGGAGAAAAGATAGCTGAGTTTACCTTAAACTCAGAGACTCTTTCCAGGAAGAATATAAGAATTCTAATTCTGAAAATTGTGAAATCTGAATCCTCTCATCCTCACTTTAATAAGGTCTGGGAATTGACTCACACTGCACTGTCGATAAGGATTGTCCAACCCGTTTTTTATTTATAGATTGTGTAACAATGTGGGGCAGTGTCTTACTGAAACCAGTACTTCCTATTCTGTAATAAAAATGCATTCCCCAAACAGTAACATCAGGCTTGGTTGGTAGAAGCATGACTGCCTCATTGTTCTGGAATTCCTACTGAGAAGCTTTCAGGGCCGATGAGTGATACTTATACTGGGTTAGAGATGGGAGAAGAAATAACCTGCCAAGGCCGAGTGAAGGTTAATCCTGTACTTCCAGCATCTGTTTCTTCTAAGTATTCCTAAAATTGTCATTCATTCATCTGTGTCCCCTGCCCAGCTCAGCATCCTGCTCTGCCAGCAGGTCCCTTCCAATAAACATTTAAAAGAGGAGGGTTAGAACAAGCTGCCACTAGAACCACATCTAGCGATCCTTGAGAAGTTAAGCACATTTTGCAAATACTGAATACCAATGTTGATTTTTGGGCGGAAAAGAGCCTTTGCCATCACTGCAGTTAAGAGTGTCAGACAAAGGGATCCCTGGGTGGCGCAGCGGTTTGGCGCCTGCCTTTGGCCCAGGGTGCAATCCTGGAGACCCGGGATCGAATCCCACGTTGGGCTCCCGGTGCATGGAGCCTGCTTCTCCCTCTGCCTGTGTCTCTGCCTCTCTCTCTCTCTCTCTGTGACTATCATAAATAAATAAAAATTTAAAAAAAATTAAAAAAAAAAAAAAGAGTGTCAGACAAAGACAGGCTCAAGTGGTGTTGTGGAAAGTAAACACTGACCTCACCACTAGGGCAGGAGAGCTCACTGAGGATGACATGGACCTTTATGCAGAACCCATGCCTGTATAAGATCCCACACTGGTTCTTGAACAGATGAAAGGATATCAGAGATGGAAAAAAATACAGCCAGGTCCTAGCCAATGGTCTGGACAACAAACTCCATGAAGACCTAGAGAGACTGAAGAAGATTTGGTCCCACATAGGGCTGCACCACTTCTGGGGACTTTGTGTCTGAGATCAGCTCACCAGGACCACAGGCTGTTGTGGCCACACCGTGGGAATGCCAAGGACAAATAAATCTTTAGGACTTGTCTATTAGAAAAGAGAGAGAGAAAGAGAAGGAGGAAGAAAAAGGAAGTTTGTTCTTTTGGTTTTGTTTTATTTTGTAAAATTTTCTTGCAGTCAATGTCCCTGAAAGGCCCTTTCATCATCATCTTCTTCTTCCTTCTTCCTCCTCCTTTTTCCTCCTCCTCCTCCTCCTCCTTCTTCTTCTTTCTTCTTTTTTTTCTTCTTCCTCTTCTTTTTTTTTTTTTTTTTTTAAGATTTTATTTATTCATGAGAGACACAGGCAGAGGGAGAAGCAGGCTCCATGCAGGGAGCCTGAAGGGGGCTTGATCTCTGGTCTCCAGGATCAGGCCCTGGGCTGAAGGCGGCGCTAAACCGCTGGGCCACTGGGGCTGCCCTATTTTCTTCTTTTTTAAAGAAGAAAAAAAAGGAAAATACTGTGCTTCTTTATTTTCATGATTTAAACAAGACCTGTTATTTCATCTCCCCTTGTCAGTGAGTTCAGCTTTATTGACAGTAACATTATAGTTTCTGAGGGGCCTTGAGGAACCCTTCCATCATCCTCCCACACTCTGCCAGTCTGCTGTTTGGATTCTACATAGTTCATCCTGCTGCCACAAGACCTCAGGGATGAGGGGTGCTTGTGGGAGTTCTCTCTCCTCTGTTAGGAATTGACTTGCTTAATTTTCCAAAACATCTTTTTTAAAAAGATTGTATTTATTTATTTGTTTGTTTGTTTGTTTATTTATTTAAGCACACGCACAAGCAGAGGGAGAGGGAGAAGCAGACTCCCCGCTGAGCAGGGAGCCCAACATAGGGCTGGATCCCAGGACCCTGAGATCATGACCTGAGATGAAGGCAGATGCTTAACCGACTGAGCCACCCAGGCGCCCCCATAGCATTGTTAAGTCAACAAAACTAAAATTGAATCAGCCCATACATGAATTTCACTTCCTGTTGAGACACTGCCAGATGAATCCCCCATCCATCAACACATATAAATGGCCTCTATGAGCCACATGCTGAGCTGAGTGCTGTGGAAGAATACAGAAGTTCCCTGCTTTTAAGGAATGTTGTCTGGTAGTTGGGTACTTCAGACATTTGCCCAGAGCTGGGGGTACCGTAGCTCGGCAAGGCCATGCAGCAGTAGGGCTACCTCCAGAGGGGCACCTTTATATGAGTGCATCTTGGTGGGAGAGCTCTTTCTCAGGACACAGAGGTGTTGTACAGGATAGCAGTGGCTCCAATTCCTGCATAAAATTCAGTAAATACATAAATAAATGCTGAGTGGATTTTTGAGGGTCCACACACACTCTCCTTACTTAGAGAGGGCCTCTCAAGTGGATCAAGTCTCATGCTTTTGAAGAACAGGAATAATGTATGTGTCTTGGGGAGCACAGATAGGCAGAGAGATGCTCTAAAGCCCCTTAACTATTCTAAAATTATCCACGTCCATAAATTCCACTCGATGCCAAAATTAAATAAAATTTTCTATTTCAAACCAAAGCAGTGTTTTCCTATTAATATTTCAAAGCCTTCCATGTGCCTTTTGTCACATAATGCAGTTCAATTACAGACTGAGCTCTTTTCATGTATGTAAGTGCTTCTGAGCACTTTGAGAATTGAAGAAGTGGGAGGTTGGGGAATATTTACGCACTTAGGGAAAAAAGAAATGCTGACTGCAGTGTAAGAACATCCACTGTCTATAGGGTCTGTTAATTGGATACTTTGTCAGATTATTTGGTCTTGATTTCGACACTACTGCAGTATTACTGGTATGGGCTAAAATTTTCCTATACTGTGAGAAGTGGTAAGCAAGAAACCACAAAGCTTCACCTAACCAATGATATTTCCTGCCTGTGTGGTCATTTGCAGGTAAAGACATCCAGTGGGTGGTAAATTAGGATTAAAATTAGCCAAACTGTCATAGCAATGCTATCTTCATATATTTTCCTTTATGTTCCACCACCATGGAGTTTTCACATGTTCAGAAATATCTTGTGAATTCTGTGCTTTGCAGCCTGACACAGAAGGTCTAACCCGTGTAAACACCATGGGTTCTCCTTCTGTGTTCCTTTCTCTCCTCTTTCCCATACTGGAATCAGTGTCCCCAGTCCCTAAGATTGAGGGAACTTGGCACCTGTGTTCACCACACTGGTTACCGCCATCCCTCACTGGTCCAGTGTGCAAACGCTCCTGACTTGCTTTCTCCTCTAGTCCTTCTTTCCCCAAAGTCAGCCCTCATTTTCTAAAAGCCTGTTCATCATGATTATATCCCAGCACATACCTAGACCCTGTGGTCAGTATAAAAATCAATAAGATCCTCACCCCACCCTGGAGCTCTCACACTGGAGAGCTGGTAAGAGATGGAGAGACAAGTGGTTGGGGGTAGGGGTGGGTGGAAGGCAGAGGAAAGAGAGCACATGAGGACGGGTGGGTACCCAGAAGCCTCCTAGAGGGACAGACATGAGCTTGAATCCCAACTCAGATGCTGGTTCTGTGAACCTGGGCAAGATGAATGATATCTGAGAGCCTCAGATTCCAGACTTGTTAAGAGGAGGGTAATAATTCCTACCCAGCCTGGGTGGCTGCGAGAAGCAGATTAGAAACTTTAAACTGCTTAGAGAAGTGCTTGGTTAAAATATCAACAACTCAAAGTGGGACCTATATAACTCCAACAGTGGGTGGTAAATGACACAAGAGAAATGCAAACAAAGGGGTGGGGGCTCCCGGCAGGAAGGCTCACACCTGGCAGAAGGCCACGCGTGAGCGTGTGTGCTGAGCACGTGTGCAGGGGCCCTCCCAGCATCCAGGTGATGTGTCGCCAAGCGTGCAGCTAGCAGGGCAGAGCCGAGCAGTCCCCGCAAAGCCTGCCGTTTACCTGCTGCAGCAGGCATGACCTGGAGCTCATGCCCTTGAGGGGCCAGCCGAGAGGCTGCAGAATGGAGATCTGGAAAGGGCACAGTTGTCCAAGTTGACTTCAGCCTGCTATGGGGATTGAACATCATTCCGTTCTCCAGAAAGCAAGGGGTTTTCCTCATTTTTCCTTCCACCTCCTTCCCCGGATGACTAAGGCCAAGCGTTCTCCTCTCCTCTCCAGCTCCGAGGCTGAGAATGGTGTGGAGGACAAAAAGAAGATCTGCAAGTCGCCAACAGCCCAGTCCCCTAGCCCATCCAATGAGGCCGAGTCCTCAGACCAGAAGAGACTCCTTTCCTTGCGGTGAGTCCTGGCCTTGACACTTTATTCTTTTGGGCCTTTGGGAAGGACAGGTTGCTGGGAGGAGCTCATGTTTCTAGTTTTGGGGTGGCTGTCAAGAGTATGAATCTACTGGAGGCAAATAAGCCCCTGAGAAAGAAGTAGGGTGTTTGATATCCAGGCACCGATGCTTGCCTGCCTTTCTCATCTCTTCCTGGCAGCATTTCCTTCTTTCCTGCCCTAGCCCTACTGCAGAACATCTGCCCCCTTCTTCAGGGGCTGATCTTGCTCCCTGATAAAGCCAGGACAGCCTACTGTCTGGCATAGATTTATGAAGCACCTGGAGAGGCTGGCCGGGGTGCTGGTGAGGCCCGCCCAGGCTGGAGTACCTGCCCCGCCTCTGTGTGTGCACACCTGCTGTCTCACTTTCCTGGCAGCCAAGAAAAAGCAGAAGGGAACCCTGCCTGGGATCCCTGGGTGGGATGCACATGTCTCGTGGAGGAGGGGAGCTGCCTGCTTCCTGGGGACTGGTGCCGGGAGCCAGCATCAGTTTGGTCACGAGCCTGGGAGGGGACAGGTAGTTTCGAGATGATGAGCCACGGTCCCTGGCACACTCAGAGACCCCAGTTACATACTTTCTTTCATTGGAAGGAAGATGTAGGAACTTCAGGTTGCTTTTTTACCCCTGAAAAGAGAATGGTTATACCAGCAGTCAGTTACAGGGAAGTGTGGCCAGGGGTCTGTACCGATCGGTGGCAGTGACTACCCTCTTCCCTGTTACTGAAACTGTCAGAACTGTACCTTCTGGGTCTTCTGGCCCCTGCTAATGGGTAATTAAGTAACTCCTGCCTTTCCCCTTCCTTCCTGGCTACCCAGCCCATTCCTTCTCTCCAAATCCTTACTTCATTCAAGACCAAGCGTAAGTCTTCTCTCTCCCCCAGATTTTTCTTTTCTGTTGCTTCCAGGTCTCTTGTCATCGGTTCTGCATGGCTTTCTTGACACATCTCACTTTTAACCCTTCTTTTTATAGCTGTTTCCTGTCCAAGCATCTTGTCTCACTCACCAAATGAGTCTCTGGGCAGAGACGCAAAGCATGTTGTTTCTTGAATCTTTCACCATTATTGACTGGCTCCCGCGGGTGCTTTAAAAAATGGGTTTGACTCCGCCTCCCCCAGACTTCAGATGAGAATCGTACAGTCATCATGAGAGCATGCTTGTTAAACGGTGTGGGCGTGCCATCTGTGTAGTTGCAAGGAGCCCAGCGCTTGCTTTAATGCTCTGCTCTCGCTGTCTGGAAATTCCTAATTTTTGAATAAGAGGCCATTTTCATTTTGCTCTGGGCTTTCCGCCCTGCTCATAATCACCTGTAAGAAAAGAGAGTAACACAGTTCAGAAGACACGAAGACAGCAGTACTAGGTAAATAAGCAACCCTTCCAGCACTCTGCAGACAAGTCCATTCTGTTGGCACCTCTTGAATTCATCAATGGTACTGCTGCCCTACTTGTCGCATTGGCTTATAGTCCTTCAAAAGCTCATTGCATTGGCAGTTGCTTTAACATTTACTAATATAATCAGTTGAGGTGATTAATTCAGATTAGTGGCTAGTATAAATAGTAGGTAATTTGACATTTGTAAAAATAATTTTATTTTCGAGTACAAATGACTACTCGTAATTTCAAAGAAAAAAAGTAATCCCTAGAATTCAAAGGGAATTTATATCTGTGAATAGGTTCAGTGGGCAGCAGCTAAATGCAAATCTTCACCTGTGGCTAGAGCATCGTTGACTCAAACTACTGGGGCTGGCAGGGGCCCGGAACATAAGATAGCCCATCTTTTCACAGCTGAGAACCAGAGTCTAAAGTCTAACTTGAGTCATTTCTGTCTCTCTGTCATAGCCTCATACCACCTGAATTACTCAAGATCTTTGAATCTGCTTTGACCAAATAGTAGTCTTAACTATGCCTCCTCATAAGGAATCATTATTGTGGAATCATGGATTTCATGTGCAATTTTCCCCAATAATCAAAAAAGCTACATAATTGTACCCAGGGGCACCTGGCTGGCTCAGTCAGTAGAGTGTGTGACTCTTGACCTTAAGGTTGTGAGTTTGAACCCCATGTTGGGTATAGAGATTACTTAAAAATAAAATCTTAAAAAAAAAAAAAAAAGCTACGTAATTGTATCCTAAAACTTGTTCAGATATAGACCTCTAAAATTCATACGTGCATTCCCCTTTGAAATGATTCTGTTTGCCTGTAGGGATGAAGACATGTGCACATTCACACATCTACTCAAACAGAGAGCCAGGACTAGAATCCCCTGAGACACAAATGCTGGAGCTCTGACCTCTGCTCTTACTAAAATAAAGGAAGACTTGACTTTCAAACATGTTCCTCATTTTTATGCCAATTTCACTTCTCTTTTCTGTCTCTTTTCCTCATACCCAACTCCTGCTCATGCTCTGAAGCCCAGTGTGTTAAACCCACATTGTGCTATTGCTCTCTTCTTCTCTTCCCTCCTGTTGGGTGTAGTGTCTCTGTACCTCCTAATGCCTATCACATGTACTATTTGGTGCTAAGTCTTGTACTGCCTTTTGAAAAAAGATGTCTGATGAATTCACAGGCTTCTTGAGGACAAAGACTGTCGTGTGTGCCTCACAACCTTTAATACAATGCCCTACTCTATCAACACATGTTCAGTATTAATAGAATTCTGAAACAAAAATATTCTTTGATTGAACTGTGGCTATAGTTTTGTTTCATAATTTGCCTATACTATTCCTCTTTTACTGCTTCAAATACTTTAGAGATGGAAATGACCTTCATAATTCAGTTGATATTTTTCCCTTCTACAAACAAGTTCACATTTTTGCAGTTTGAGATTGCAGCCTGGTGAAACCATCCCAGTCTACACACCATATTGTGTCAATGCTCCTAGAGTCTTATGAGTGATCACTGATGTCGAGAAAAGAAAAACGAGTGTCAGGTTTTCTTGTATACCTGTATACCTGTTTTCAGTATTTCTTGTAATACTCCAGACTTATTACAATACAATTAATGAGTAGCATAACAATTTCATCTTACAAGACTCCCTGGATTCTCTTTCCTCAGGTCAAAATCCAGTTTTGAAGGTGCCTCTTTAGGAAGCGATAAGAATGACTGTAAAACAGAGAGCAAAAATGAATCTAAGATGGACAGGAAAAAGTATTCGTCTTCCAGCCAGGTAACTTGGGAAGGCGGTGCATGTCATGTCAGATGGTGGTGGGAGCACTAACGGCAAGGGAAGGAAAGAACCCAAGTGTGCATCTTCCTGCTGGTCGGGACTCATGTAGACAGAGATTGTAGAGAATCTGGGAGAAAAGGATGTAGTTCTTTCTGTTGATTCTTAATCAATATCGCACTTCACCACTGACCTTTCTATGTATCTTGGCCAGTGATGAGTTCCGTGCTGTGACCCCTAACCTTGACAAGCGCCCTAAGAGCAAGGACCCACACAGTCGTGTGCTGGTCTAATAATCAGCCAAGACCAGGAGAGCTGTGATAGCCTTGCATTAACATTAAAGAGCCTGATATGGCCCCTGCAATGAATAGAAGGCTACCCAACTGCACCCAGAGGAGGGAAACTGTGAACAGGGTCATGATTCTCATCCAGGAGTAGTTTAGTTCTGCCCAAAAACACACCCAGATGGGTGTCAAAGCCCAGTTCTGTGTCTTAGAGTGTGGCATACTTACTGGGGTCAATGGTTTAAGGTTGTTACGGACACTTCACCCCTAAATATTTGAATACATGTTTCCTAAGAACTAGAACAACAACAAAAAATCCCCTACTGGTATACACAAGAAATGTAACTAAACAGTAAACATATAAAAATATTACTAATATAAAATCCATTTCAGATCTCTTTAATTGTCTCAGTAGCCTTTGTAAATGTGTTTTGCTCCCTTTCTCTCTCGAATCCAATCCAGAAGCACATACTGCATTTATCTGTCACTTTTTATATAGATCATTCCCACCACCTTTTTTTTTTTTTTGTCTTTTATTACATTCACATTTTTGATGACTCCATGTTTCAAGTTTTTTGTTCTTTTGGATTTTTTTTTTCTTTTTGGCCCATGTTATTTTTAAATCAAGTCATGTAACTGATGTTCACTGTAGCCATTAAAAAAATCAATCAATCTCAGGAAAGCCCCCATGGAATACCAAGCTTTAATCCAAGTAACTTTCTGGATGCAAAATGTGCTTTTAGGAGGCAGTGTGAAATGACCTACTTTACATGAGGTGTTTATAAAATAGCTGACTTGCAGGGACCATCTATCATCTGCATGACCTTGCTAAAGCTCTTCCTTAAAGCAATACTGAGACCAGTGCTGCCATTGAGATGACTCCTAGTTTGGATAATAAAACATGAAGGGGCTGCTTGTACTCTCTCTCTGTTCTGCTCATAAGAGTTTTTTTTTTTTTTTTTAATATCAAAAGCATCCTGTCAGGCAGAGGTCCTGTGAAGGGAGGACCAGTTCTACCTCTTAGCTCTGTGGCGCCAGTTAAGTGATTCAGTTTCCCTGAGGCACCCCGTCCAGACCCATGGAATGGGGACATGAGTTCCCCAGGTAATTTGGGGGATGATATTTGTGAAGGCTCATTACCAAATGTAAATTGCTGGCTGTACATTGTTGTTTTCACAGCTGTGGAAACACATGCTTTCTCCCACCCTAGAGAGTCCTCTCCCCCTGACACTGGCTAAGGAAATACCCTTGCAACAGAAGTAGTGAGAGTGACAATAACAGGTGATGGTGGGTCTTTCAGATGGATTGTCCCATTTAGGCCTTACAGCAGCCCTCTGGGACAGATAGTGTGTTTGCCTGCTGGCACAGAAGAGCAATCTGAGGCTCAGCGAGGCTAACTCACTTGGCCAAAATCACACACCAAAGGAGAGATTTAGCCAAGACTTGAATTCAGGTTTATCTGATCTTTTAGCCACTGCCCTCCTCTAACAGTCCTTGTATCTTTAGTGGCCTGGGATTTTCTGCCCTCCCTGGTGAGATCCCTTGGAGTTTCATGTCATTTTTCATTTGGAACATCCTTGTTGAGCCACCTGGGCAGAACGATGACCACCAGCTGCAGCATGGTCAGATGTCTGTCCGTCTGTCCAACCAGCAAGTCACTAATCTTGTTGGAAAATGAAAGCTTGGTGTCCTGCCTACTTTGAATGGTTGTGTCGAAGATTATAAGATCAAAGAGAAGGAATTCCTAAAGACACTATTAACAAGGGAGGGGATATTTGTTATGTAATTTATTTATTTTAAAGATTTATTTATTAGAGAGAGAGCATGAGCAGGGGGAGGAGCAAAGGGAAAGAGAGAATCTACAAGCAGACTTCACACTGAGCAGGGAGCCCGATGTGAGGCTCGAGCTCAGGACCCTGAGATCACGACCTGAGCTAAAATCAAGAGTCGGGTGCTTAACCGACTGAGCCACCGAGGTGCCCCTTGTTATGTAATCTAAATTGAAGTTAAAATTTGCAATGTTTCACCAAGAAATGCAAGTTGTGACACCTGTGTTGTGTTCTTGTTGTAGTATAAGGCAAATATGCACTTCCACAAGTTGTTTCTTGACGTCCCAACTGAAGAACCACTGAGGCAAAGTAAGTTCTAACCTGTTTGACTTACTTGAAAAGAAGGTTTTCAAGGCTAATTGGTTTGGGGGTAGAAAGTGGGCTCCTATCTGGGGACTGCATCACCAGTGGGAACAGGTTTTGAAAGTCATGATGTAGCAGGGATGCCAGCTTCATTCAGCTTTCACCAAGCACCTTGAAAGGTAAGAGAGTAGAATGGGAATCTGAATCCCTCCAAATGATAGGGAACCCTCCACGATGGTTCCAGAATGATTTCCTCACCTTCTGTATTGACTGTGTATGGGTTGTCCTGAGATTTAAGATAATGAGACTATAAGAGAGGCCATTGGAAGAAGACTGAAAAGAAGCACAGATCCTCATGCATGGATAGGTGTCGATCCCTACACTATGCAGGGTGTGACAATCACACCCAAATGCCCTGCCCAATATACCAGCGAAGACCTACTCTGCTCCTCTTAGGTTCATTAGGACCAGCGTTCCATTCTGGCCTCTCTGTATACAAATGTTAATTAAGCAGAATGCTGGATTCCTGCCATGATGGCCAAACATGTGGATCACATGCTCTTCCCACACTGAGACTATCAATTTCGAAAGGAGTCATTAGTGACAGTCCCAAGAGTGCCATCATTAGCACAAAGTGACACACCTTCCTAAATAGAGATGTTGAAACTCCATTCTTGAACTCCCATTTGTAGTGATAGACTTGCCATTTTATACTGAAGCATATAAGACTTTGAATTAAAAAACAAACTCTCATCCCCATAGCTTTACTCACTAAAGATGACTGATAAAGACATAAAAGATCTTTTGAGTATATTATCTCTGCCAGTCCTGAGGAACAAACATATAATTTTTGTTTCATATGGAAATTTTTAAAAATATTTAATTTATTTATTTGAGAGAGAGAGAGCATGAGCAGGGGGACGGGCAGAGGGAGAAGGAGAAGCAAACTCCCCACTGCACAGAGAGCCCCACTTAGGACTCAATCCCAGGACCCCAGGATCATGACCTGAGCTGAAGGTGGACACTTAACTGACCAAACCCCCCAGATGCCCCTTATATGGAAATTTTAAGTGCTCTTAAACCTGTATTTATTTTCCCAGGTTTTACCTGTGCTCTACAGAAAGAGATACTATACCAGGGGAAGCTCTTTGTATCAGAAAACTGGATTTGTTTTCATTCCAAGGTCTTTGGAAAAGATACTAAGGTTAGTATAATTTTTTAAAAGCAACCTATTCACTTTATTCTATATTGTGAATATCAATAGTTTTAAGCATAGCAATGTTTATAAATATTCACTGTTATTATACCTTTATATCTTTATTTCCTTTGTCATAGTTCTAATTACTACAGGTCCTAAATGCCTCTCAATGACATTAACTTCCCTTTTTCCCTAAAGACCACTCTCAGTTTATTTCCTTATATACGTAGATCTCTCCCACAACCCTATGCTAAACCCTTTCTATCTACCCAGATGTCACCAGAGAACTTTCAAAGCCTCCCATTCAGGGAGTGTGCCATAGTTTGTTTCAAAGAAATATATTAGGGATTCCTGGGTGGTTCAGCGGTTTGGCGCCTGCCTTTGGCCCAGGGCGTGATCCTGGAGTCCCGGGATCGAGTCCCACGTCGGGCTCCTGGCATGGAGCCTGCTTCTCCCTCTGCCTGTGTCTCTGCCTCTCTCTCTCTATCTATCTCTCTCTCTCTATGTCTATCATGAATAAATAAATAAGACCTTAAAAAAAAAAGAAATATATTAAACCCAAGACCATTTTCTGAATAAATATCGATGTTGACACTGTGTTCCTATCAGTTACCTCAGAGACACATAGAAACAAATAAGTCAGTTATTAGAACTCACTTTGTACCATCGCCAGCACCAAATGAGCAGGAATTGTAAAATTTAAGGCCTGAGTCACACATCCACATTCCCCAGTGGACAACAGTTGACAACTTTTCATTCTCATGAAACAGATTCGAGGGACCACAGGCCCAAGACACCTGTGCTATTAAAGAGGACTGCCTGAAGGAATTGGCAGTTTTCCCAAGCCGCTGCCTTCTAAAGAAAGGACCTTGGGACTGTGTCATAAGAAGGAAAAAGATAATTCCATCCCACTGACATTCTTACCTTTTGACCTGCAAATGTCACACCACAGTTCACTCAGGCCACTAGAATAAGGAGTCCGAGAAACTCCTTCTTAGGTTTGCGTGACCTTCTGACTCATGATTATGAATAAGCAGCTTCTATATTCATGAAGTCACTGGCTGAAAAGCTTTTGTTTTGAGTGGTAGATAGGTTTTATTTAAATATTCTCCCTAAAGCCCCTGGCAATCTCTTAGATAATGACTGTGTAACAAAGACAATGGAAATTCTTGATGTTGGGCAGCCCCGGTGGTGCAGCGGTTTAGTGCCGCCTGCAGCCCAGGGCGTGATCCTGGAGACCCTGGATCGAGTCCCACGTCAGGCTCTCTGCATGGAGCCTGCTTCTCTGCCTCTCATTCTCTCTCTGTATCTCTATGAATAAATAAATAAAATCTTTAAAAAAAAAAAAAAAAAAAAAAGAAAAAAAAAAAAAAAAAAAAAAAGGAAATTCTTGATGTTGTTGGTGTCAGGTCAGCAGGCTAGCACACTGTTCTGTAGGTCAGACATGTTATTTTAATGTTGTTCTGTAATTTAGGTAGAGTTGTGGTTAGACAAACATATTTTGATAAACAGTATTACCTGAATCAGTACAACGAAAAGCAACATTAAGCAGTATTCCACCATATTTCTAGATTTATCAATTAAAAGGACTTGTTCAGAGTGGGGAAGGGATTGGGTAGCAGGGATCTCCAATTCAGTGTGATAAGATAATTCTCAAGAATTTAGACAGAGCCAATGCCTCTGACCAAAGCAGCAGGGTTGGAGATATTAGTGAACAAAGAATGAGCCTTTGTTAATGGATGGAGGAAGTCTTAAACTCAGTAAGTGCAGTTTGAAGCCAGTATGATCCTAGCGATGGTTTTAAAGTCTAACATCTACCTAAGAGAGACCTGACCGCACAAAAAAAGGAAAAAGGAGTGGTATAACACACTGGTTTTTCAAAGACGCAACATGGCGGAGTTGCTTTTGCATGTGCTATAGCTAATCTTAGAGACAAGAGATTCAAAACTATCAGGGGGTGGGAACATAAGAACCACGGTAGTGACTTATACACTTCTTCCCTTCTGAGGATGGTGCCAAGGAGATTGGAGCTTCAGATCTGTGCCAGAATTGCTGTACTGCCAACAGAACTGGATCCAACAACATCCAGTATGAACTAAAGGCAATCAAACAATTCACTCTAGGAAGGGAAATTTTCTAAACACTGTACCCTCAAAAAATATGAAGCGCAGCCTTAATGTAATCAAGACCTTTTGGTCAACAGCATTTTCAGATGCTAGTCAAATTAAATGTGTGCATGAGATTCCATTTAGTCTCAAACTGAAAAATGATTTATGCTATTTTCACATGTGATCTGTTTGCCATTTTATACTTAGGAAGTAGTTGATTGAAAATTCCTTAAGAGTGTTCTATGCCTTAGATTATGAAAAAAAAAAATAACAAATTTATAGCACCTAGTCTCTGTGTTTGTGTTGCTGCTCTGAAACAAAATTAGATTCATTTTTATATCTTCATCCATCTTTGTAGACCTTAATTTTCTTTCCCAAAGTTATCCCAGCTTGTAACTTCTGAGTTATCTCCTACACTTCAGGATTTGTGCAGTAGAGTTCATTGGCAAAATAGGTTTTAGGAAATGTCTCATTAAGATTAGCCCCAGGGGCTCAGTGAGCGTCTGCCTTTGGCCCAGGGCGTGATCCTGGGGTCCTGGGATCCAGTCCTGCATTGGGCTCCCTGCAGGGAGCCTGCTTCTCCCTCTGCCTATGTCTCTTGTCTCTCCCGCTGTGTCTCTCAAGGATAAATAAAATCTTTTTTAAAAAAAAAGGATTAGCTCCTTGTTCAGGATGCGTGGGTGGCTCAGCAATTGAGCATCTGCCTTTGGCTCAGGGCCTGATCCTGGGGTCCAGGATCGAATCCCGCATCAGGCTTCTTGCAGAGAGCCTGCTTCTCCCTCTGCCTGTGTCTCTGCCTCTCTCTGTCTCTCATGACATTTATTATTTATTTAATTACTAAATTAAAAATCTTAAAAAAAAAAAAAAAGATTAGCCCCTCGTTCTTACATAGTCTTCCATTCTGGAACTTTGAGGGGCAGTAGAACATACCCATCTCATAAACCTATATATGGGAATGCAAGTATTCAGAATTAAAAGCTCATCTTTCTTTCCCCAAGCTGGCAGTACTAACCTAAGCCCCTCCTCTTCCCCACTAACCTTGTTGCTCTCTTTTAGAATATGTGAAGCATTTTTACAAAATAGATGTTCAAGTGAGTGTGTGTACCTGTGGAGGGAGTCAGGTTGCTTTACCACGGATGTGTGTGACTGTTTTCCAGGATCAAAGTGATACCATCCATTTCTCTTTGAAACCAAGGAGGGTTAGAGGGATATAACATAAAAGTATTGGAACATCTATTCTTCGTGGTATCTGGTACATGCTTTTAGTACATTGTATGAAAAAGAATCCATATTTTGGATTAGATTGGTTCAAATTTCTTCATTGTAACCTTTGACAAGTCACATACCTCTCTAAACAAATGTCCTAATCTCTTAGAATATGTACTTCATAGGGCTGTCCTAATTAAGTGACATTCTCATTTGCTGTAATTCTCTATTGTTTGGATCAGAAAAGTTAGAGTTCTTTTATTTCACCTATCCTCTTTTTATGAGATGGATGAGGAAACAATTTTTTTTTAATATGGAACACTTGATGAATTTGCACTTATCCTTGTGTAGGGGACATGCTAATCTTCTCTGTATCATTCCAGTTTTAGTATATGTGCTGCCAAAGTGAACACAATAAATCACTTTCTTAATGAGTGCTAGGCATTTTCCAAATATTATCTCACTTAATCCACAGAAAATCCTGGGAAGCAGATAAGAGTATCTACACTTTACACATCTAGAAACTGAGGCTTATAAAAGGCAGCTTGTAAGGTTGAGTGGGTCACGCAGATAGAGTGGGCCTTAAAAAGTAAAACAGCCCATTGTTTTATCAGCAAAATGGGTTTATTCAGGGATAGCAGAGAAATTGCAATTTGAGCCATGCAAGCTATGGCAGAGCATAGGCAAGTCTGGAGATCAAGGGAGAAAAATGTTGAATTACAGAGAAAGGGAGGAAGTTGGGAGAGGTTGCTTGGGACAAAAGTCCATTGAAGAGAAGGGAGCATTCAAGCGTTCTCATTGGCTGAGCTTGCTGCTGAGAAATCCTGCCCTCCTCCAGCTGGGTTGGGCAGTAAAGTGGGCTTCTCTTCTTTTGCAGCCTGCAACCGAGGACCAGAGTAGTGCATGAGAGCGCCCCCTTCTGGCCTCCAGACTCCATTTTAATTTTTTTAAATTATTTGTTTTTATTTAAATTCAGTTTGCCTATACTACCCAGTGTCCAGAGTCCCATTTTAAATGAGGTGTCCTTTATTGAGTTTCAGAATAGTAACAGAACTGAGAATTCAGGTCCCAGACTTTTGTCCAGTAGTGGTTTCACTACATCAGTGCTATTCAACGTTTTCCTTGCCCGCATGTGCCTAAGGTTATAGAAGAAGAGCAGGGTATGCAGAGATTAGCCCTAAATGGATGACCACAAGCACATAACTTCTTTAGAGCCTTGGGCCTGTCTTTAAGATGGCTCTGTATTTTGGATTCATTCCCTTGTCTCAAGATAAGAGTTTCTCACCAAGCCCTTGAGTAGGATTGATGATGTAAATTTACCCTCTGGCTTCGTAAACAGAACTTTGAGAAGATGCTCACTTTTCTTCTTGGAGGCTGGAAAGCTTACTGGGGGGGAAGGGGGATGGGGGTTGATTTTTCTCAGTTAAACCATTTAAAATTTTTTTTCCTTCAACATGAAGATTTGAAGTCCTGTTCAGCAAAGCCTGAACCAGTATTAACTGATTCTGTTTCAGATCTCTATTCCAGTCTTCTCAGTCACCCTAATAAAGAAAACCAAAACTGCCCTTCTGGTGCCAAATGCCCTGATTATAGCAACAGTCACAGACCGGGTAAGTACACCTCACAGCGAGGGCACCTTAGCTTTGTCCTGTTTGTATCTTGTTTTCCCCTCATTATAATTGTTGACAGTTTTGAATTTCCTGCTGACTTAATTATACTTGCTTGACTGAGGTCAAAAAAATAAAATTCTGGGGATCCCTGGGGGGCTCAGTGGTTTAGCGCCTGCCTTCGGCCCAGGGCATGATCCTTGAGTCCCGGGATCGAGTCCCATGTCGGGCTCCCTGCGTGGAGCCTGCTTCTCTCTCTGCTCTCTCTCTCTCTCTCTCTCTCTATATCTGTGTGTGTCTCTCATGAATAAATAAAATCTTTAAAAAACAAAATTCTTTCCCAGCTTCCCTTTCCCTAACATCTCTTAGAACAGGCTAAATTGATGAATATATTCCGTTTTAATATTTCAAACAGCCACCACCACCACATTGGTGAGGCTGGGGGATACTGAAGAGTCTCTGGGGTGGGGTAGCCACCCTCCACAGAACCTTCCTTGGTCCCTCTCCAGAGCCATCCCCAAATATATAATACACACATGCTTGCCATGCACGTTCAGCTTTAGGACTAGTTTCTTGGCTTCCAGGTTGCTTTAAGTACTTTTCTTCCATATAGAAATTCTAGAGCTGCTCCAGATTGTTGGGCTGCCACAAACATGTGCAACCAGAAATATTTGCATTGAGAGTGGTGTTTATTTCAATTTGGCCAGAAAGAAGGAATGGAGTAGTTGGTTCTTAACGCATTTTTCACTTGAAATTTTTTAATATTTTGCCTACTATTTCTATGAAAGCATAAAAGCTGCTGTCCATTTCTAACCATACTGAATAAATTGAAGTAGAAAGGAAGGTGGAGGAAAGATAAAAGAGGCTATTCTGATGAGGTAGGAAATAGGTTAATATTTTGAAAAAAAAATTTTTTTTAATACTAATGGCTAACAAGCATCAAGTACTTTTCACCAGGCATATATGCTAAATACTTTCCTTCTATTTTCATGTTGATTCAACACTGCCATCTAGGAGGGGTAAGTGTTAAGAAAACCAAGGGGCACCTGGGACACTTCAGTTAATTGAGCATCCAACTCTTGGTTTTGGCTCAGGTCATGATCTCAGGATCATGGGATTGAGCCCCACATCAGCAGGGAGTCTGCTTGAGATTCTCTCTCTCCCTACCCCTCCTACCTCTCTCTCTCTCTCTCTCTCTCTGTCAATAAAAAAAATCCTAAAAAAAAAAAAAAAAAAGGAAAATCAAAAGTAAACTGAAGCCAAGAGTGGTTGAATAGTTTGCCCATTGTCACCCACTTCTAAGTATCAGAGTCAGACTTTGCAACTAGGTCTAATGGCAGCACCCACAATGTTAACTACTTTGGAATACGTACTTGCTAGGAAAGCATATCAAGTGATCAAGTGCTCTTGTTGATGAGTGAAAGGGATAATCACAAACTTCTGGAAAGGGATCTGAAAAGATCAAATAGATCAAATAGATCAGAAAGAGTGAGTTCTAATATTTTCTTCATATACTGTTCATGGTAAAATTATTTTTCCTTGGGATCCCTGGGTGGCGCAGTGGTTTAGCGCCTGCCTTTGGCCCGGGGCGCGATCCTGGAGACCCGGGATCGAATCCCATATCGGGCTCCTGGTGCATGGAGCCTGCTTCTCCCTCTGCCTGTGTCTCTGCCTCTCTCTCTCTCTCTGTGTGACTATCATAAATAAATTTAAAAAAATTAAAAAAAAAAAAAATTATTTTTCCTTGTCATTTGTCTCCAAAGTACTTGCCGAGTCTGATTTCACTTCTTTCCCATCGCTTATGTATTTGCATTCACTAGAAAATCTCCATATTTGTACAAGGGACGGTCTGGAAGTAGCTTGAAACAGAACAAGCCTGTGAGAGCCTCTGGGAAATGTTTAGTGGAAATCTAGGTCAGAACAGAGAAAGAGGACCCTTGGGAATTGTTAAATACCTTGAAAGAAAGAGGGTGGTGGTGGTAGGGAATAAGCTTTAAAGAGGTTCTAGCAAATATCACTAGCCTTTTTTTTTTTTTTTTTTTTTTTTTTTTTTAGTGTCTAGGTCCTTTCCTGCCTGTGCTTGTTTGTTTGGAGCATCAGTGTTAGCATATTGAAGCCTTCATGTTGCTCTCTGTTGCTTTATTACTTAAATGGGGTCTGAGGGTTTTGTTGCTGTTGTGGGGGAATAGGTTTGGTTTATTCCAGAAATGAAATTTAAAAATGTGTGAGTGAATGAGACTGTAGACCAGAAGATAGTCTCCATCATTTGAAAAGGAAAAGAAAAAAATACACATATATAAGATTATATTATATATGCTTAATATATCTATATATAATCTATAATAACTATTGTTTATATTCTACATATACTATTTATATATAAGATATATATTTAAATGTATAAATATATTTATAAATTTTGCACTCTCACTTCTTTTCAGGTAGTATCTGTTAATAATTACTGTTTTGTTTTTCAGTACATATTTGTCTCCTTACTCTCCAGAGATTCTACTTACAAGCTACTAAAATCTGTGTGTGGACACTTAGAAGTGAGTACAACCTCCCTCGGCTCCTTTGCTGTCTCCTCTCTGTATTTCCTGTGGTTTTGTAGTTGATTTGGGTTTTCATTTTGTTTCAATAATTTCAGAATATGAGCGTCGGGAACAGTCCCAACCCATCTTCTCTGGAAAACAGTTTCCGGGCCGACCGCCCTTCCTCTCTGCCTCTGGTGAGCTGCCTATGTAACTATCTAAATGCAACAGAAATGAAATGTGTCCCACAATCATACTTATCTTATACCATGACTGGGGGAGAGACAGAGTAGGACCTTAATATCTGAGGTAAAATGAAGACCCAGGGCATTTCTGTGCTGAAGAATAGGGTGGGAAACGGGGGGAGAGAGGAGGCCATAAACTGTTTTCAAGTAGTTGAAAAGAAAAAATAAATAAATAAAATAAATAAAGTAATTGAAAAGCTGTCCTGCAAAAGGAACGTGATAGTGCTGTCTGGTCAAGTGAGTGGTCAGTGGAGGTGTTCGTAAAACTTTGCTGTCTTTCCTTGTCAGTGTTATTTTAGAGGAATTCACCAGTCTCTTAAGGTAGCGGCATGATTCATCCCCACGAATTGCTGTGTTCCAGGCACTGTGCTAGTGTATGCTACAAGGACACTAAGAAAAATCAAAACTAGTTCTTGGCTTCTAAGACTTTATAGCTTAGTAGAAAACATGAGGAATATCCAGAAATAATTGTAAAAGAACTTTATAGTGACTAAGTGAAAGAGATTTTTTTTTTCTTTAGACTTTGTTGACTGTATAGTAAATCTCCAGTGGAAAGTAGTTCCCCCTATTTGTACAAGATTTATACCTATGATGGTATAATGTCATCCGGAAACTCCTAGCCATATTTATTCAGGTGATTATTCCAAATTGATTACTGTTAAATATTGGGATACCCTGGGTACAGTAGTAAGAGCCCATGCTTTAAACATCTGCAGATCTGTTTTGAGAGCTGTTAAAAAATACAGGAATTGAAAACATATAAAAGTTTTACAGGAATGTTCACAGCAGGCACACCTAGGTGGCTTAGTTGGTTTAAGTGTCTGCCTTCAGCTCAGGTTATGATCTCCGGGTCCTGATCGAGCCCCATATCAGGCTCCCTGCTCAGTGGGGAGTCTGCTTCACCCTCTGTTTCTTTTTTTTTTTTTTTTTAATTTTTATTTATTTATGATAGTCACAGAAAGAGAGAGAGAGAGAGAGAGAGAGGCAGAGACACAGGCAGAGGGAGAAGCAGGCTCCATGCACCGGGAGCCCGACATGGGATTCGATCTTGGGTCTCCAGGATCGCGCCCTGGGCCAAAGGCAGGCGCCAAACCGCTGCGCCACCCAGGGATCCCCACCCTCTGTTTCTGTATACTTTCTGTCTCTTAGGTGAATGGGTAAAATCTTACAAAAAAAAAAAAAAATGTTCACAACTGCACTGTTCATAATAGCCAAAAAAAAAAAAAAAAAAAAGTAGAAACAATCCTAATGTCCATCATTTGCAGAATGGGTAAATAAAATGTGATATGTCCATAAAATAGAATATTATTTGACCATATAAAGGAAGGAATACTGACACATGCAACATGGACAAACCTTGGAAACATAATGCTAAGCAAAAGAAGCTAGACACAAAAGGCCACATATGGTACAATTCCATTTATATGAAAAGTCTGAGATAAATCAATAGAGACAGAAAATTAGTGGTTGCCAAGGGATGGGGGAGGGAGAAATTAGGAGTAACTGCTAACAGGTAAAGGGTTTCACTTTGAAGGTAGTGGAAATGTTCTGAAATAAGACAGTGGTGATGGCTGCATGAAAATTGTGATTATTTTAAAAACCACTAAATTGCATGCTTTAAATGATGACTTACATTACATGACTTTTATCTCAATTAAAAAAATACCTTGGGGAACAAAAAAGTAATGGGAAGTCATACAAAATAAAAGACAACACATAGGATTTAGAATCCAACAAACTGAGTTTCAAATCTGGGTTCCACCCAGCTGAGTTATGGTATCAGACAAGCTCTTTACCTGCTGTGACTCAGTTTCTTCATCCAGCAAAATACCAACCCCATGATGTGGCCATGAAGATTAAGTGCAGTTGTCAAGGAGCTTCTGCAAACTGCCTGATACATGATAGGTCTTCAGTCAATAATTATGATATTGAGGAGACTTGAATTCTTCAACTTTCTATCCCCTATAAATTCCTGCATGAAATTGAAATGAGTTGTTGAAATGATCAAAAGATAGCTAGTTTAAGCCAAAGGGTGGTCATTTCCTTACACGAGGAGTCTCTTCATTTGGCAGCTAACTTAACTGAAAATCTCAGCCTACTTGGAACTTCCCCAGAGACACTTTAATGACACCAGTAGTCCCATCAGTTCTTAAGCATTTGGGGGAAACAAGTAGGATATAAAGTGAAAGAGCCCTGCTTTTTCCCTACTGCTCACCCCTCTACCCTCTGTCTCTAATTCAAAAGTGATAGTACAGACTCTTAATTTGGTTGGGGTTTGGGGAAGCTAAAACTTTCCTTTCAGTGTCTCATTTGTTAAACCCATTTTTCCTTTCACTTCCAACACCTTTTTTAAAACTCGGATTTAAAGAATACCTTTGCATGTAGAAAATACCTGTGCATCTGTTTGTTCTCATATAGGTTTCTGTGTCAATCACTTTTTCTCATTACAAAGTGCTAATGAGATTTCTCCAGTTCTACCGTGGAAGGTTTGCAATCATCAGCAGTTCAACTTTTTTTCTAGTTATTTGTTGTTTCCAACAAGTTGGCCACTGTTGACAGAATTCTAACCGCCCAGAAAAATCCGTTTCGGTCACCAGATACCCTGATCTGTTGAGGAAATCCCAGTGGTATGGAGTAATCTTCCCTTCTTTTTCAGTATTTTATAGGTCAGGCCCAAGTGAAAGGGCTGGCAGTTACAGAGTCCTGTCTGTTCAATGAGGGGAATTTAACTCTGTACACTTCATTGTTTCCTTTCAGGATTTCAACGATGAATTCTCAGATCTGGATGGAGTGGTTCGACAAAGGCGGCAAGAGATGGAAGGATACAGCAGTTCTGGCTCTCAGACTCCTGAATCTGAGAACTCCCGAGGTCTGAGACATTTCTTTGTCAACTAAAATAGAATGTTCCACAAAACATCCTCATCTCACCCCTGTCAAACAAAAACAAAACCCAACAAAACCACCTTGTCAACTCATTAAGAAGGGACTAATTATCAATTAATAATTGAGAAGGGACTCTGGAGAAAGGATAGCTTGAAAGTTTAGGTAAAAGGAATTGTTTACATGGTAAATATCCATTTCTCTTTACACACATTCAATATGTGTCTCTTAAATAGACACAATATTAGGGTGGTTGAAAGAGAAAAAAACACAAAATGTTTTTTCTTTTTACCTCTTCCTTCAATCATATTATTCACTGTTATAGCTGAATGGCCCCCATGAGTCAGAGGGCTAAGAACAGACTGTCTTTATATCATTATGTTACTTGCCTAAGCTTTGAATTTCAATACCTATCCAGGGAACCAACTTGTGAGAAGATGTATTTATAGTCTCAGCCTTTATGCATGTTGTGAGATTGATTTGCTTTGTGGTTGATCCTGTGTTTCTAAATGCATTGGGAAGAAACTTAGCCAGCCCCATTTTTGGCTTGATAGATTTCCATGTGACGGAATCCCAGACAGTTCTGAATGTCTCCAAGGGAGAAACAAAACCAGCTCGGGCAGATGCCCATGTGAATAGAGTGCCTGAAGGAAAAGCCAAGAGTCTCCCTGTACATGGTAAGGAACAGAAGGTCTTGGATAGGGGACAGTGGCAGACATCTGCTTGTAACTTTTAAAGGGCCTATTTCAGGGGAACCTGGGCAGCTCAGTTGGTTGAGCATCCTACTCTTGGTTTTGGCTCATGTCACGATTTCAGGGTCCTGGGATCATTCCCCATGTCAAGGTCCATGCTCGGTGTAGAGTCTACTTGGGAGTCTCTCTCTCCCTCTTTCTCTGCTCATGAGTGCTCTCTCTCACTCTCTAAAGAAATTAAATCTCAAAAAAAATAAATAAAAGCTCCTCATATTTCACTTTATGACTGCCTTTCATATCCCTCCCCTCCTTTCCTACTGTAGGTCTTTTTTCTTTGCATATTAATTCATGTATTCATTCAACAAACAGTATCCAATTCTCTGCTTTATTATCAGGGATATAAAGGTGAATAGCCTTCCTGGAAGTCCATTATTTTGAAAACTTTGAGATTGTTATTCAAAAATTGATGATAAAACTCAAATTACTGAATTGTTTATTTACTAATTCTAATAACTGTTTACCAATTATACTGGTATGAGAGTTTTGTACACGATTCACTCAAGTGCAATGCTTGACACAGATGATGCTCTCCGTAAATATGTAACATGTTGGAAGGAATTACAAGTACTGGTTAACGTGGAAGGCTTTAGTGAATGTTTTCTCTTGCAAGTACCTCTTCCCCATAGGGACTTTACTGGATAAGGGAGGTGTGTGGTAGTTTTAAACCTGTTCCTCTTTTCCTCCCCCAACAGGTCAGTCAGAAACCATTGGAGTCTTACACAAAGTCAAGTCTCAGACACGTACAACTCTGCACCATATTCTTATATTTTACGCAATTGTGTAAGTAGATGTATTTACTATGAGTGACTTAAAATGGTTCAGTTCTCTAAAAGAAAAATCTCACGCTTCCAAGAATCATTGTAAATCTCAGTTATCTCTAATGTGACCAAAATCTTCCCTTTGACAGTTTTTGTCTCCTAGTCCAACATTTTTTTCCCTTATACTTAGGTCACATCCCCTTACTTAAATAAATAGAAGGGAGGAAGACCACAGTGTACCAATTCCAGCAAAGGACTAACTTCTGAGTGGATACTATTAATAAGAAAACTGTTCTGTGAATGCTGAAGCATCTTTGGCCTTTTACTGTTTATTTTCTCATCTATCCCGTGTCCTCTGGACAGAGGCCAAAACAACTTTAAAATATCTTCATCCCCTCTACTGAAAACTCAGGCAAAGACTTTAAAAAAATTCCCCCTCAGATTCCATTCCTGAACCAGTTGTTTTTCTGAAAATAGGCTGACCCAGTTCTAGGCTGTTCCTTACAACCCAGGAGGATGTGCCCAGTTTGGTTTCCAGATAAAGAAGGGAATTTGTGAGTCACCAGAAAACAAGACTGGGCACTCACTGGCTAGGCCCTCCTAGTACAGGACATAGCACCACTGGGAAAAGGAGCAGAGGCTGGCAATCCCCTGTGGGCATGGCCTTGAGAGACCCTAGAAGGATGGCCATTGTTTGTAAGTTGAGGAACCTGGGCCAGATTTTAAATCCTGTTCTAGCTCTCAAGTTTTGTGACAAGCATCAGCCCATTGAGAAAAGACCTTTCTCTAGTCTCTTTGGCAAGTTAATTTTGGGGAATATGTTGCCTTCGGTGTACAACACTGGCTCTCAGTTGGTTGTTTTATGAATGTGAGTTCATCAACCTATTGAAAATCTCCCTTTCATCCCTTTCCAGGGTCTGCGCACTAATCATCTCCACCTTCTACATGAGATACAGAATTAATACTCTGGAAGAGAGGCTGGGGTCACTAACCTCCATTGTGGACACTCATCACGAGTAAGACGATTCCCTGCAGTGCCATCTGCTTGCTACTGAGACTAGTATAATGTTTGGTGCTTACCATCCTTCTTAGCAAACATAAATTGAGGTTACATTCTGTATGAGACGTTTGGTTAAGGGTCTTTGTTGGAAGTAGTGGGGCAGGTGGGAGAGTCCTAGAAATGAATGCCCTGACTGAACAGTTCTTGAGTTGCTAAAGTGTTGCTAGTTTATCAAGAAACAAGCATACATTATCGTTTCTATTATCCTAAGACTCAGTTGTGACCTTGGCCCATTTATTAAAATATACCAGTTTATCTTAGTAAAATGGCAGTGGGTGAAGACATGAATAGCAAAGAAGCAATTCAAGTAACTCAGCTTATTTAGCGTGTATTAACTCTTTATATTCATATATTTATGAAACTCTTTTTTTTTAATTTATGAAACTCTTGACCACTTTGAAGATCTCTGTAACTAGTAATAGCTGAATGCATCTGTGAAGGTTTTTCCATCACAGTCATGTTTAACATTCCTGACATAATTAAACCTATTCACACACAAAGCTCTTTTCTTTAAATCCATATACATGAGGATTTTGATGAATTACCTAAAAAGTAAAATAAATTAATCCATGTTAGAAAGCATACTTTTAACCCAAGTTCTTTTTCTTTAAACTTTTGGGTTGTGGATTTTTTTTTCATTTATTTATTTAAATAATCTCTTCACCCATTGTGGGCCTCAAACTCATGACCCAGAGATCAAGAGTTGAATGGTCTTCTGACTGAGCCAGCCATGTGCCTAACCAAGTTTTAAAAGTAGAGATACTCATTTACAGAGTTTGTACCACATGCTAGAGACTCCATTAGAATAGATATATACATGCACAAATGCAATTTTCTCTCATTTTATGTTCACCATAACCCTTTAAGATAACTTTTATTCCCATTTTATAGATGAGGAAACTGAGACCTAGAGAAATAATTTAAGGTCTTACAGTTTGTAATAAAATCAGGACACAGATGCAAGTCTGTATGACTACAAGGATAGGCTTTCTAGTCTATCAATGGCTTGGTTGTGATGTACAGCTTAGCAACTGCATCAGGCTAGAGTGTGCTTCAGAATCATCTGGATGGCTTATGAAAACAGACTGCAGGGCTCATCCCCAGAGTTTCTGATGTACTCGATCTGAGGGCCTGAGAATTTGCATTTCTGTCAAATTACCAGATGATGTTGATGGTGCCAGCCTGGGTCTAAACTTGGAGAACGATTATACTATGCCATTCTGTGGCCTCTTTATGCTCAAATAACTACCTTAAAGTCTTGTTCTGTGGCTTACATGTCTATTGGCATTTAGGGTTTTTTTGAACCATATATATATACCTTTGAGCCATTTATACAAAAGCATAAAGAATGGCCTGGAATAGATTTATACTCTGCCCTTATTTCCTCTCTCCCATCTTGTTCAAAATGTTAACATACTTAGTCTACACTAATCTAACATTCCCTCCTAGTTCACTATCATGTACAAGGTTGATTTTTTTTTAAATATACCTCATAATTTTTTAGGAAATGAACCTCCTATTATCATTTTGTTAACTTGGAGATAAAGCGGAAACTCTGCTAACAAGCACAAAAGGAATATTCATTCTACTATTTAAATAATCAACCCAGGAACAAGTACCAGAAATCAAGATTATTTATGACTGATGGGAAGATGTTCATAAGGAACTTTCATAGGACCTAAGCTTCTTTTCCTATCTTTCTTCCTCCAAAGTGATCCAGCCAAAACTGCCCAGTAGGTAGACCCACACTTGTAACTGGATTGGTTAGTTGTCACAGTTCATTCCTTTTACCTGCTTTGTTGGTACATCTGTAGCCTATACACTGTCAGAATTTCATGTTGATCCTTCAGTTCTGTGGGTCTCAGTTCCCTCCTCTAAATACTCAAAGATTCCAATTCAGTTTCCTGTTTGGAATCTAAGATTTTGATAGTATGGCTCAGGGATAAAGAAAGAACCATTTGTGTTTAGTAGTAGTAAACAGAAAAACATCTGATTGCTTTTTTAATGTTTAGTCGATCATCAGTCATTTACCAAGTACCTGTGTAAAATAATCAGACCCATTATTGCCATATAAAAACCAAATGGCTGGGGTGCCTGGGTAGCTCAGTCGGTTAAGCATCCCACTCTTGTCTTCGGCTCAGGTCATGATCTCAGGGTGGTGAGATTGAGCCCCAGGTTGGACTCCTCCCTCAGCAGGGAGTCAGCATGAGATTCCCTCTGCCCTTCCCCCTGCTCGTATGCTCTCTCTCTCTCTCAAATAAAATCTTTAAAAAAAAAATAAAATGTCATTTATTTATTTATTCATGAGAGGCACAGGCAGAGGGAGAAGCAGGCTTCCTGCAAGGAGCCTGATGTGGAACTTGATCCCGGGATCACATTCTGAGCAGAAGGCAGATGCTCAACTGCTGAACCACCCAGGTGTCCCAATAAATGACATTTTAAAATAAATAAAAACCTAGTGCTGGGATGCCTGGGTGGCTCAGCAGTTGAGCATCTGCTTTCAGCTCAGGTCATAATCCCAAAATTCCAGGATCGAGTCACACATACAAGGAGCCTGCTTCTCCCTCTGCCTGTGTCTCTGCCTTTTCTTTGTGTCTCTCATGAATAAATAAATAAAATCCTTAAAAGGAAAAAAAAAAACCTAATAGCTAAAAATAAATTACAACCAAGAAATACGGAAAGGGGACACAGACCACAGTTCTTAACCTTAACATGAAAATCTGATAAACAGCTTTAGACCACTCCTCCAGGAAAATGTACCGACAGCTCTGAGTTTCCTAGTTTTAGCTGGCGTAGGACCCCAGTGGGCCCTGGGGGAAGAGCCCATGCCAGAAATAGTTCAAATGGTAAACACTGAATACATCTGTTAGCTTATAAGAACAGTTACATGGGCATAGCAAGTCTCAAAAAAAAGAACTACAAAAGTCTCACACTTCAGGAACAATTTCATTAAAGACCTTCCTACACATTCTTGGGACGCCTGGGGTGCTCAGTGGTTGAGGGTCTGCCTTCATCCCAGGACGTAATCCTGGGGTCCTGGGATCGAGTCCTACGTCAGGCTCCCTGCGGGGAGCCTGCTTCTCCCTCTGTCTGTGTCTCTGCCTCTCTCTCTCTCTCTGTGTCTCTCATGAGTAAATAAATAAAATCTTTAAAAAAATTTAAAAGACCTTCCTACACATTCTGAAAAGTTCCTATGTGTAAATGGCCCCTCCTCCCATAAAAAAGTCTGTGGCTGAAAAGAGCACCAATTGTTGTAGATTTCTGCTGTGGTGAAGATAGGGCGGGTGTCAGAGGTTACCAAGAGGTCTAAGAAGCCATGTGCTGGAGCAGAATTGCCTGATTTTTATGGGGAAGCCAAGGCACAACACCAACATTTCAACAAAAATAGCTTCAGAGGCTTCCCGCCGAGCTTTCGCGATACATGCATTCTGGAGGGGTGGGGGGGGATTCCTGCAGAGCCTTTCTGGTACTAGCAAGTTAAATGCGCGTGCTCTCTCTCTCTCTCTCTCTCTCTCTCTCTACTACCCTAACAGAGTGTTCTGTTCAAATAAATGTAAAGCATGTTCATTCCACTTCTTTTGTCACCCCTGCCCACAATAAATTTTCTCTTTGTTCCTACAGACAGACAGCACCATCCGGCCTGGGGTCACAAGTACAATTAAATGTGGAAGTCCTCTGCCAGGAGCTCACGGCTAACATAATCAAATTAGAAAAGGTGACTCATTTATTTCCTGTGTTGAGGCAGGAGCCAGAGTGCCTGTGGATTGCCATAGAGCAGGGGTTACACACACAAACACTTTTGGGGTGTAAGGGAGCAGCCTCAGTGACCAAACCCAGCCAGGGGATTTCATGGTACATGTGAAAGAGGTTTGTTTGGTTTTTTTCCCCCCACACCAAGAAATGGGCTTCAATCTCATTCTCCTTGTGGATGGGTCTTTAGCTTTTCCTCCTTAATTAGAAATATTTCTTTCTCCTACAAGGGCCCCATGGCAAGTGACTCAGTGGAGGGACACGGCAGGGAGTGTCCTGACCACAGAGTGAGCCTGGCTCCATCCAGGCCGATTGTTACCATACATGAAATACTGTATTCAGTCTCAGTTATAAGCCCTGCCAGATCGATGTCCCTCTTCTGTCGACATCCCTCTTCTGTCCAACAGAGAAAGAGTCAAAGTTTCAAAGTAACTCACTCTTGAGGAGACACGCAAAGTTGGCAGATCTGGCTCTGACTCCAAAGTTAGGTTTGCTGCTCCTCACCATCTGTCTCCTGAGGCCCTGCCAGTGAAGCCAGTGATGGACCTTTGCCCTCTAAGAGTATCTTCCAGTAGGGCAATTTTAGAGCAGATCTGTCCTTAAGCCTGCGTCATTCTTTGAAGTCAGTAGGAGGGTGAGCAAGAAGGTGGGCTCAGTAGAAACAGCCCAGAGTTAAATCAAATTAACATTTCTTAACTTCTCCTTTCAGTAGTCTATCTCCTGCATCTGGCAGTTTGGTTCAGCCCTAAACCCTAAGGAAAGGTTTAAAGTGAAGGGTTCAGTTCAAACCGCTACCACAAATGCCCAGTATTTGGTGGCTTTCCCTAAGTGCAGTTATGCTTACTTGGTAAGACACGTGAACTACAAATGAGTCCAATTATGTTGGTTTTGCTAGACTAACTGGTATTTAGAATTCAACTACTCGAGTATTGAGAGCAAAGGAATCTCCAGAGTTCAGTTCTAAACCCAAGCATGACATCTAATTCCTATTGAATCTGTGGACGAACTTGGAAACATTTTTTTTTCTCTTTTTAATCCAAAATCATCCCAGAGAAGGTCTGATGTAGCCACCAGAAGTGTTTTCTTTTCTAAAATGTTAGTTGCTGAGAATTGAGGATAATTTTTTTTTCTTTTAATGAAATGCTTACACGTTTGGCTTCCATGCTAGACTAGAGAAGGGCGTGGTGTTCATTTAATGGGTTGTTCACGCTGGCAAACGGTATTCTTTGGACCAGAAGCACACAGAATCCATCCTACCACTCCCTTGTGCATTTCTTCCCACTCTTGCGCCAGGCCTAGCCTAGGGTACCACATGCTGTAAGGAGGGCCAGAAAACAGGAGAACCTGTCCACAGCAGGCCGACAGCTGGCCACATCTGGTACATCCTGGCTGAGTGTCCGATGGAGGCCAGCTCCTCGACGAGGAGGCTCTGCTGTACCAACAGAAACCTCAGCCCCTGAGCAGAAGCAGTCAAAAGTCGAGTTGGGCCCAAATGCCTGTGTTGAAGTTCTGAAAAGCTATATGTTGCACTCTGCTTCTATACATGTTTGATAACATCCTTAATGACTTACTTCTTTGTGGTCTGGTCATTTTCTGTGATTACACTGTAGCCACCAAAGAAAAATACTCCCTAACATCTGGGGGCCAGGTGGCCTAGTCTATTCCCTTACCTCTGGTTTCCTTACATCTCAGTATTTTGGGAATATCTGTGAGCCTGATCACATAGTCCCATATCTCTCTCTCCCTACCTGGCCCCACCTGGCCCTTACTCATTGGCATACACATATTAGATCCTTTCCTCTTTGCCAACCCTCTGTGCCTGAGGGAAATCATAGGCTTTTTCTACAAAGTCTGGAGCCCCTGGGTGGCTCAGTCTGTTGAGCATCAAACCCTTGGTTTCAAGCTCAGGTAGTGATCTCAGAGTTGTGAGTTCAAACCCTGCATTGGGCTCCATACTCAGCAGGGAGTCTACTTGAGATTCTCTCTCCCTCTCCCTCTGCCCCTCCCCCAACTCATGCTCACACCGTCAAAAAAAAAAATACATATATATATAATCTTTCTTTTGTTCCATGGAGTTCCTCACTCATCACAGTATTGCTCATTGAAAATTCCTTGCTCAGAATTCTTTACATTCGTTTACTCAACAAACATCTACTGAGCACATTTTTTTTTCTTTTTCTTTTTTTTTTTTTTTTACTGAGCACATTTTTATTGTCCAACACGGTATCATAGTTTTCAGATCCAAAGATACGTCATGGACCCTGTGCATGTGAAATTCAGTCGTCTGGGAAATGTGTAATATCTAGTAGGAGTGTTAAACATTGATGATTTGAATCAGACACCACATGACACACAGGCTCTGTAAGGATCAGTTTCCCATTATCTCTGCATTTAGGTCACACTTGGTGTTGCCAGGGCTTTTGTTCTTTTTCTTCCATCTGATTTCTCTTGGTCTCTCCTGACATTATCATCTTGGTGCTACTCTGTCTTTTTTAGCCCCCCCCCCCTTTTTTTTTTTTTCATTTTAAAGTGGATTATCAGCAGAGTTTGATTCCACTAAGAAGCATTTGCCTGATTTAAAACCTGGGGGGTAGCTTTTATTCAAAGAAGAGATGAATCTCGGGCAACCTGAGTGGCTCAGTGGTAGAGCCTTTGCCTTGGGCTCAGGTCATGATCCCAGGCTCCTGGGATTGAGTCCCACATTGGACTCCCTGCAGGGAGCCTGCTTCTCCCTCTGCCTATGTCTCTGCCTCTCTCTGTGTGTCTCTCATGAATAAATAAAATCTTAAAAAAAAAAAATGTCAAACATTATCTAGGTCATGGCAAACAGGTCCTTGATATACTCCATTCTATTTAATAACAGGAACTTCTCTCTCATTCTTTCAAGATACAAAACAACCTACAGAAGCTGCTTGAGAATGGTGACTGACAGACTGGATGGTTCAGACCAACATGATACCTCGTGCTTCCCTTTGAAGAGAAGGTGCTCCCCTGGACATTGTTGTGGCGCGCTCCCTGCTGGCCAGAGGAGCAATGGGCATCCCCAGCCACGTCTGCACTTGGAGGTCTCCAGCTCAGGAAAGGGGGGAAGGGGGAGGAATTCTGGTTCCTGTGCAATAAACATTGACCCTGACTCTGAGGAGGTTTTCAGTGCTGCTGCCTGAAGAAAACAGACCCATCTCTGGAAGTCTCAGGAAGGGTCTGGTGGACACTCTCTCGGATGATTGTGGTTTCCACAGTCATCATGACTGTGTCAGCAAACACACTCCACTCCATGCATTTTTAGTCCTTTCCATGCTACTTTTCTCTCCTTTACACCCACCCCCGAACCAATCTTCGAACTAAGGGATAGATCTCATGCCAAAAACTGGATACTGTCCTTTCGAGAATTAGCCATGACTCTCCAAAACAGACTTGCCTCTGCAACACCAGCAGCATTTTTTTTTCTTTCCTGCCCCTTCTGCTGTTCTCTTGTGCTTTAAATCACCCTATGTATCTTCTCAAATGAGTACGGGCAAGAATATCACAGAGCAGATTAAAAATACCCTGTTTATGTTTTGTTGTGTTCCTATAACTAATACTAAATTGGACTGATCATCACACCCACCCCAGATCCAGAATCTGTGACACATGCAACTTAAGTATTAAATTAAACTTACTCTGAAACCAAAACTAATCTTTCTTTAAACCAAAAAGTACAATATGATTTGATACTGGATGAAAAACTGACTTTTTAAGTTTACAGGACTCTTAGTTTTGAGAAACAGGATGCCCATATGGAATGCTGAAACGCCTCTTAGCATGACAAATGCCTGCTTCTCTCTCTTGTTGACTAAAGAAGTAACTGGTGGTCTGCTAACTTGTATTTAACATATCGGTTGGCTGGTTTTTATTAATTATTTAGATACCTTAAATCTGTAATATAAATGATACTGTTTCTATTGGCAATGCATTTTATAATCATTTCTATGAAATGTACTTTGTTTAATCAGATAAGCTAATAAATGAATTGGTTACATCATTTATATTTGTTAGCCTGCTGGACATGAACTGTGCCTGGTGCACCCCCTGGCTTTTAATAAATACTCATTGGTTAAAATGCCCTTCTAATAACACTGTGTTTTGTCCATTTGTAAGCCCTTTTAACTAAGACAACATGCCTTTTTAACTGTTTCTCATCTCCTCCCCACTACTTCCAACTCACTCACCTATGCATCTTTCCTCCCAAATATTCATTTCAAAACTCAAAAATTACTTAAATTCTGGGGTTGTATTGATACAGGGAAAATAAAATGAATTCTGGGGGCACCTGGGTGGCTCAATGGTTAAGCATCTGCCTGTAATCCCAGGGTCTTGGAATCGAGTCCTGCATCGGGCTCCCCTCCACCCCCCGGGAGCCTGCTTCTCCCTCTGCCTGTGTCTCTGCTTCTCTCTCTCTCTCTCTCTCTCTCTGTCTCTCACGAATAAATAAAAATAAAATATTTTTTAAAAAATGAAGTCTGAAATCAAAGGCTTTATTCCTGGGTCCACATTTTATGAGCTGTATGACCTGAGGATTTTTGGCTATTTTTCTCCCATTTTATTTATGTGACAAGAAGTACCCATAGAAATGTTGGGAGGATCAAATGTGTCTCTAGAGCACATACTGTGTCATGCAAGTAGTATGTTCTCATAACAAGGACCATATTCGTTACTTTTAGAAATGTCTTCATGTCTGGCATACCAGTATCATAAAAGTTCCACGCGGGTATAGTCAAAACCCATTAGGGAATCCAGAATGGGTAAGCCACCTATACAGTGAAATTTTCCAGTATATGAAAAGCTTTAAAAGGTGCAAATTTCTCAGTGAAGGAAACAAAACTAAAAGACAACATTCAGAATAGAAGCTTTTGCAAGTTACACATCCAATAAAGTATCTAAAATATAAAAAGTACTTATGTACCCAAAAAACAAATGGTCAGAAGACATGAACAGACCTTTCTCCAAAGAACACATCCAGATGGCCAACAGACACATGAAAAGATGCTCAGCATCACTCATCAGGGAAATGCAAATCAAAACTACAATGAGTTATCGCCTCATACCTGTCAGAATGGCTAAAATCAAAAACACTGGAAACAAGTGTTGGTGAGGATGTGGAGAAGAAAACCCCTCCTGCACTGTTGGTGGAAAAGTAAACCGGGATGGCAGGTTGAGCATCTGCCTTCACCTTAGGTCGTGATCCCCAGGTCCTGGGATTGAGTCCCATATCCAGGTCCCTGCAAGGAGGCTGCTTCTCCCTCTGCCTAGGTCTCTGCCTCTCTCTTTGTCACTCATGAATAAATAAATAAATAAAGGGATCCCTGGGTGGCGCAGCGGTTTGGCGCCTGCCTTTGGCCCAGGGCGCGATCCTGGAGACCCGGGATAAAATCCCACGTCAGGCTCCCTGGTGCATGGAGCCTGCTTCTCCCTCTGCCTGTGTCTCTGCCTCTCTCTCTCTCTCTCTCTCTCTCTCTCTCTCTCTCTGTGACTATCATAAATAAATTTAAAAAAATTAAAATAAATAAAATCTTTTTTTAAAAAATGATGCAGCTACTATGGAAAACAGTATGGAGATTCCTCAAAAAGCTAAAAACACAACTAATGATTCAGGAATCACGTTACTGGGTATTTACCCCCAAAATACAAAAACACTAATTCAAAGGGATACATGCATCCCTATTGTAACCGCATTATTTACAATAGCCAAATTATGGCAGCAACCTAAGTGTTCATTGACAGATGAATGATGAAGTGATAGATATCACACAATGATGTAACAATGGAATATTATTCAGCCATAAAGAATGAAATCTTGCCATTTGCGATGACATGGATGGAGCTAGAGAGTAATTCGTGATGTGAAATAAGTGAGAGAAGGACAAATACCATGTGATATCACTCATATGTGGAATTTAAGAAATAAAGGAGCGAAGAGAAAAAAAAGCAAATCAAGCAAAAGACTCAACGATAGAGAACAAACTTGGGGTACCAGAGGGTAGGGAGGATAGGTGACATAGGTGATGAAGGTTAAAGAGGACACTTTAAAATAAATAAAAAGTTTGATATTTCATGAATTAGTAGTAATCTGCTAAGACTTTATCCCGAAGAAGTAAGCAGAGATCAAGTCTAATATACATATATGCAAGAATATCCTTTGAAGAATTATGACAAATAGTAGAGATTCTAAATATTCAGTAACAGAACAATTAAATGATATAACTAGAACCTGTGTTGTCAAAGGATGGTATAAAAACACCATTAAAAAAAAGGAGGCACAGGGATCCCTGGGTAGCTCAGTGGTTTAGCGCCTGCCTTCGGCCCATCAGCCCAGGACATGATCCTGGAGTCTCGGGATCGAGTGCCGCATCAGGCTCCTCCCGGGGAGCCTGCTTCTCCCTCTGCCCGTGTCTCTGCCTCTCTCTGTCTCTCCTGAATGAATAAATAAAATCTTTTAAAAATATAAATAAAATTTTTAAAGGGAGGCACAAAACTATATATAATATCCCAATTATATGAAAAAATTCCTCCATATGTGTGTATATACACATATACATATGGAAACAAACACTCATTGACCTTTTCTATATTCTCTAAATTTGGTACAATGAGCAGTTACTACCTATTTTTAATTAGAGAAGTTAATTAAAAATATTAAGTGGCTCTCAGGGAATCACATCCTACAATTTGTGTCCACTCTTGCCCAGTAACACTGCCACTAGTTCTGTGCCAGTAGTGACTTTTTAAATAGCTTTTCCAACATCCACTACAGTTTTTCCCAAAGAGAGAGAAAGCACATTATCATTTCTAAATGTAGTGACTATTTTTGCTCTGGGTAAGATTCACTTGTTTTATTTTTTGTTAGTAGCTCCTAAGTCTAAATCTGGTACAAACGGATCTGAATGATGCTGCCCAGGCCATACACCTGCATATTAACTCCAAAGAAGCATGAGGAAGCAAGCATCTGGGATTTTCACCCTCTACCACCTAGATAAAAAAGTAGAGAATTCTAAAGTAAGAAGGGGTTTCAGATGTTGAGTGGTTAAAATAACAGCAAATGTCCACCATACATACCCTTTAAAAATTTAGTATTGAGGAATCTGGGTGGCTCAGTGGTTGAGCATCTGCTTTTGGCTCAGGGCGTGATCCTGGGATCCTGGGATCGAGTCCCGCATCAGGCTCCCCACAGGGAACCTGCTTTTCCCTCTGCCTGTGTCTCTGCCTCTCTGTCTTTCATGAATAAATGAATAAAATCTTAAAATAATAAAACCTTAGCATTATCTTTCTAGAATCAGACAGAAAAAACTTAAAAAGAGATTAACTGGTTATAAGTCTATTTCTGTGCATCTTAATATTTCATCTAGAATGAAATATATACTATTTGGATGAATGGAAATCATCAGTCTCACATAAACTAGAAATGCTATTATTATTGACCTCTCAAGCTTTGTGAATATTTAAGATACCTTCCTATAGACTCTGCAATACTCCAAGGCATTTCCCAGGTATTCATTTATGGAATTCTTTGAAACTATCCCAGACAAACTCCTCTTTAAGATTTTAAAGTAATCTCTACACTCAAGGTAGGGCTCAGACTTATGACCCTGAGATCAAGAGTCTCATGCTCCTCTAAGCCAGCCAGACACATTTTATTTTTTGTCTTCCATGACTCATCCTAATTCATAAATTCTTGGGGTCAAATTGAAAAATTTCCAACTTAAATGTGAATTTTCTCTTATGTGCTTTTGTTTTATGTATCGTCATAGTGAAATTCAGGTGATGCTCTCTTTGTTTATCTGTTTCTTTCTGGTGATCTAAAGTCATGGACACTAACATGTTGTAGAAACTCCAGGTGGTTTTACTCTCAAACGTTTTTTTACGATTTTATTTTTAAGTGAAAATACACCCAATGTGGGGCCTGAACTCACAACTCTAAGATCAACAGTCACATGCTCCACTGACTGAGCCAGACATGCACCCCTCAAGCATTTTTTTAAGGCTTTTATTCATTTATTCATGAGAGACACAGAAAGAGAGAGAGGCAAAGACATAGGCAGAGGGAGAAGCAGGCTCCACACAGGGAGCCCAAAGTGGAACTCGACCCCGGGACCCCAGGATCACGCCCTGGGCTGAAGGCAGGTGCTAAACCGTGAGCCATCCAGGGAGCCCCTCAAGCATTTTTTTTAAGTTAAAATTCCACACACTGGTAATAGTTATGCTGTCATTTGGGATCCATACCTAATCTTCTCACAAAGGAACCCAGTGGTATATTCCTTTTATGTGCTTGTTTTATTTTTTTTATTTTTAAAAAGATTTTATTTATTTATTCATAGACACAGAGAGAGAGGCAGAGACACAGGCAGAGGGAGAGGGAGAGGGAGAAGCAGGATCCATGCAGGGAGCCCAATGTGGGACTCGATCCGGGTCTCCAGGATCACACCCTAGGCTGCAGGCGGCGCCAAACCGCAGCGCCACCAGGGCTGCCCTATGTGCTTGTTTTATTTATTTATTTTTTAAAAATGTTTATTTATTTATGATGTCACACAGAGAGAGAGAGAGGCAGAGACACAGGCAGAGGGAGAAGCAGGCTCCATGCACCGGGAGCCCGATGTGGGATTTGATCCCGGGTCTCCAGGATCGCGCCCTGGGCCAAAGGCAGGCACCAAACCACTGCGCCACCCAGGGATCCCCTATGTGCTTGTTTTAAACCTACCCCTACTAATAATGATAATATTACCAGTTCTTGACTAAACAAAAAAATTAGAGACATTAAATGAAGCATCATTGACCACTGAGTTCTTACCATTCTTTGTTTTTTCCAAATGCTAAGCCTTACCAAAGCAATCTATAGATGCAATGCAATCCTCATCAAAATTCCAATGCCATTTTTCACAGAAATAGAACAACCCTAATATTTGCACGGAATCACAAAACAAACTAAATAGCCAAACAAAGCATCCTGAGAAAGAACAAAGATGGAAGCATCATGCTCCTTGATTTCAAACTATATTATGAAACTATAGTAATCAATACAGTATGGTATGGGAATAAAAACAGACATATAGATGAATGGAAAAGAAAAAAAAAGAGCCCAGAAATAAACCCATGCATATATGGTCAATTAATCTATGACAAAGGAGCCAAAAATCTATCATCAAAAAAGCACAGTGTTTTCAATAAATGGTATTAGAAAGGCTGGACAGCCACATGCAAAAGAATGGAAATGGACCTCCAGCTTGCACTGTACATGACTGACTGAAGATTTGAATGTAGGACCTGAAGTCATAAAATTTCTAGAAGAAAACATAGTAGTATGCTCCTTGACATTGGTCTTAGTGATGATTTTTAAGATCTGACATCAAAAACAAATACCATAAAAGATAAACAATTGATACCCCATCAAACTAAAAAGCTTCTATACAGCAAAGGAAACCATCAACAAAATGGAAAGGCAACATACTGAATAAGGGAAAATATTTGCAGATCATGTATCTGAGAAGGGATTAATATTCAAAATAAAGAATTGAACAGATATTTTTCCAAAGACATATAGATGACCAACAGGTGAAAAGATTCTCAGTTTCACTAATCATTAGGTAAATGCAAATCAATATTACAATGAGATATCCCCTTCACCTGTTAGAATGGCTACTATCAAAAGGACAAGAAATTGCAAATACTGGCTAGGACATGGAGAAGAGGGAACCCTTCTGCACTGGTGGTGACAGTGTAGACTGGTGCAATCACTATAGAAAAAAATATGAAGGTTCCTCAAAAAATTAAAAAGAGCTACTACAGGATCCAGTAACTCCACTTCTGTATATTTATCCAATAATATGCAAAAACACTAACTCAAAAAAATATATATATGCACTCCCATATTAATGGGACATTGCAGCATTATTCACAATAGCCAAGATATGTAAACAACCGAAGTGTACACTGATGGATGAATAGATAAAGAAAATGCAGTGTACATATACAATGAAATATTACTATAGGATATTAAATATCTATTATTCCATTAAATATGTGTATTATTCCATAAAAGATGAATTCTTGGGAGTTCCAATCCAAGAAGGCAGTGGAGGAACACCCTGAACTCATCTCCACCATGGAGGTATAAATCTATACCTATTTATAGATCAGTTTCTCCTGAAGAGCTAAGTGCTGACTGAACAGCTTCCACACATCAAAAGACAGAAAAACCATATAAAGAATGGGAAGAGGGATCCCTGGGTGGCGCAGCGGTTTGGCGCCTGCCTTTGGCCCAGGGCGCGATCCTGGAGACCCGGGATCGAATCCCACATCGGGCTCCCGGTGCATGGAGCCTGCTTCTGCTTCTTCCTCTGTCTCTGTCTCTGTCTCTGTCTCTCTCTCTCTCTCTCTCTGTGACTATCATAAATTAAAAAAAAAAAATTAAAAAAAAAAAAAAGAATGGGAAGAGGGATGAGGACACAGTTACAAGGGCAACCCACCCCTGATGATCCAAACTGCAGTGGGGAGGGATAGTGCTGAGGGACCTGAGCAGATTCACCTGCCTTGGAGGATGGAGAAAAAAGCCACATATTATAAGAGCAACTATAAAAGATCCAGCACTAGGGTACTAGGGTGCCTGTGTGACTCAGTGGTTGAGCGTCTGCCTTCAGCTCAAGTTGTGATCTCAGGGTCCTGGGATGGAGTCCTGCATTGGGCTACCCACAGGAGCCTGATTCTCCCTCTGCCTATATCTCTGCCTCTCTCTGTGTGTCTCTCATGAATAAATAAATAAAATCTTAAAAAAAAAAAAATCCGGCTCTAGAGCCCTACCAAACGGCAGGGGAGGGTCTAGACCTCTCTGTGGGCCAAAGGGACTGGTGAGCACAACAGTTTATGTTCTCTCTCTATCCTGATAACATGAACAGGAGTGGAGGATGGGCACCCTCATCAGCCTGCAGCCTCACTGAGCCCTTGGCTCCTAATGCACACCAGCCCCAGCGTGGTATCAGACAGGACACCTCTGGTCAGTGTGCACTACATCTCCAACATTTTCACCAAGGTGACACAGGTGCAAAGCACCCAGAAGACTCCAGCCCCACACTACTTTGGCTCCAGACCACTCCCAGGAGGCCTGGGGCACCCTAGAATACCCTGGCTTTTACCCAGCTCAACTTCAGCTGGCCTCCCAGGATGCCGTAAGCACAGAGCCTGGATCTAACTCAGCCCACACCCACTCAGCTTCAGGGGACTTCCAGGGTGCCCTCTAAGCAGAGAGCCCCAGGACCTCCCAGTTTGTACCCGCTTTAGCTTAAGCTGTCCCGCATAGGTGCCCTCTGCACGGAGAGCCCTTGGACTGCCCCAGCCCATGAGCACTTCAGCTCTAGCCATCCCACCAGGACTCCCAGTCCAGACCAGTCTCCACAGGGGATGACCATACATAGGGTCATTCCCTCAAGTGTAGGAGAAGTAGTTGTTCAACCTAATTCATAGAAACAAGGAAATTCAAACAAAATGAGGACAAAGAGGAATGTGCTCCAAATGAAACAAAACAAAACCTCAAAATGAAAAAAAAAAAAAAAAAAAACTAAATGAAACACAGATAACCAATCTACCTGATAAAGAGTTCAAGGTAATGGTTTATAAAGATCCTCCCCAGACTAGAGAAAGAGTGGGTGAACTCAAGTGGAAACTGAAACAAAGTACAGCAAAGAACCAGTCAGAATTGAAGAATACAAGTGAAAGGAAAAGTACACTAGAGTGTAACCAACAGTAGATTAGAAGATACAGAACAGATCAGCAAATGGAAGACAGGGTAATGGAAAGGACCCAAGATGAAGAGCAAAAGGAAAAAAGATTTTTTTTTTTTTTTTTAATGAGGAAAGGTGATGGGATATCTTGGATAACATCCATATCTTGAATATCGTGGAAAAAAATATCTGCATTATAGCGATCCCACAAGGAAGAGAGAAAGAAAAGTGGGGAAGAAAGCTTCTTGAAAAAACAATCGCTAAAAACTTCCCTAACCAAGGGAAGTATGCAAACATCCAAGTTCAGGAAGCACAAGAAGTTCCAAACAAGTTGAACTCAAGGGCATCCACACCACAATGTAGAATAATTAAATGTCAAAGAGGGGCTCCTGGGCGACTGGGTCAATTAAGTGTCTGACTTCTGATTTCAGTTTAGGGACAAAAAGTCCAAGCACAGGGAATAAAGTCAATGGTATTATAAAGCCCTTGTGTGGTGACAGGTGGCAGCTACACTCGTGATAAGCGCAGCATAATTTGCTATGTCTGCTTTTAATCTCCCTGGTAGGTCTAATTCTACCTTCCAGGGAAATGCATTTCATCAAAGGGTATTTTCTTTCCCCCTCCAAGAACACTTTTTTCCAAGAACATTTTAAAAAGCAGCAAAGAGATGTTTGATGTCAAAACATTTAGTGAAAAAAATCTGAGTGCAAAATTACATGACAACATCTAGCTAAATATATTCAGCCATATGGACAAATCCTTGGAAGGTAATACAAAGTAATGAAAATGCTTGTTTTTGTTAAGGTGTTGAAATTGTCAATTAAAAAACAATTTTTTAAAATATTGCTAATATTTGATAATTAAGATAATTTTTTAAATATTAAGGCTTTTCTTAACTTGATAAAAACAGAGACCTAACTGTTGTCACCAATTCTTGTAGTTTCTCTTATTTGTTTCCAACCACTTTATAGTCTATCTTTACACACACACACACACACACACACACACAGTCTACTATATCAGTAATCCAAGTATGTGGTAATGAAAAATGGGAGGGGAAGATGGCCCTTGCTTGCCATAAACAAAACCACAATCTCAATGGGTCTTGGTGAACCACGGAGCCCATTCTTCTTCAATCTTTTAAAATTCCTCCAAAAGGGAGTGGCCAATGGCCTGCAAAGCAACATGCCTAAGTTTTATCGTGACTACTGTGACACATACCTCACCCATGACTCTCCATCTATGAGAAAGACACACAAAGAGAATGTGAAAAGACTACTATCGGAAACGGATGGAAGAGCAGGCTCAGAGCCTCATCAACAAAACCACTGCTGCATTTCAACAAGATACCTCCTACTCCATTCTCTGCTCCTCCACCTGCAGGGGTGATGATCCCATCTCCCCCAAATCTCCCGAGTCCTCCTCACCCTGTTATGATGCCAGAGCCCCATATGATGGGCCCTCCTTCTCCTCCTCCTCCTGGGATAATCCCAATGGGACCTGCTCCTGGAATGAGGCCACCTGTGGGAGGCCACATGCCAGTGATACCTGGGCCCCCAGTGATGAGACTTCCTGCCCATCCCATGATGGTGCCCACTTGGCCAGGAATGACTCGACCAGACAGATAGGGAGAGACAGGAACCTCTTTATATTCATTTTACATTTACTTATTCTACTTCACCAGGAGGGCATGGTGCTGTGACTCTGGGTGTTTTCTAACAGCATGACAAGGAATGCTTGCTCCCCCTTCCTATCAAAAAGAGAAAATAGTTTTTGCAGGGGAGTAGGGAACCAAAAAAAAAAAAAAAAAAAGAGAGGAAATTTTCATTTGTATTGTGAAATGTGAAAATAAAACTGTCAATTGTTTTAAAAAAAAGTTCCTCCAAAAAAATAAAATAAAAAATAAAAATTCCTCCAGAAAGTCATTTTCACTGTTCTTTCTGGAATTGATTATAAAAAGCCTTCTAGGGAAGCTGGTGGCTCAGCACTTGGCATCTGCCTTTGGCTCAGGGCCTGATCCCAGATTCCCAGGATTGAGTCCCGCATCGGGCTGCTTGCATGGGGCCTGCTTATCCTCCCTCTGCCTGGGTCTCTACCTCTCTTTCTGGGCCTCTCATGAATAAATAAACAAAATCTTTAAAAAAAAAAAGAAAAGGCTTCTGAGGGACACCTGGGTGGCTCAGCAGTCGTGAGTCAGCCTTCGGCTCAGGGCATGATCCCAGGATCTGGGATCAAGTCCCGCATTGGGCTCCTTGCAGGGAGCCTGCTTCTCCCTCTGCCTATGTCTCTGCCTCTCTCTGTGCGTCTCTCATGAATGAATAAATAAAACCTTTAAAAAATAAAAATAAAAATAAAAAGCCTTCTGAGACACAAAGTGACAGTATGTCATCCAGGGAAGCATCCCTCTGTCCTTCTGCCCCTGCACTGATCTGGTGACATGTTAGTATGCCTGCTTCTGTCTCCAGAAAGCTACAATTATGCATTTTCCCCATTCTGTTTCTAATTGTCCTTAAGCTACAGGTACATACATTCAACCATCTATTTATTTTCATTTCCCCTCCCCATATGATAATGGGATGATAGAAGACCATTAATCCCTGGACCTAAGTAAGCTATGTAGGCTTTTGCCCTCCCTCACTCTTGTGCCCTGGCCAGGCAGTGATCCCAATACTCCTTTGCAATTTTTCCATTTACAGATTATGAGTGTGGACTCTATTCCTTGTTGTCTGCACATACATGGGCCACAGGAGGAAGTAACAAAATTCTTTTCCAGGACCTAGAGCTGGAGAGACCCTTGCCCTCAGGGTGAGCTACCCTAGTCAGAGTGTAGTCCAAGGTAGTAGAAGCAGGAAATAAACAGGTTTGTTTGCTGCCACAAGGAATGTGGGTGCAGTTTTATCTAACTAGAATCACGGTCACAACACTCCAATTTATTTCTAATTTTTAATACCTTGATTGAGGTATAATTTACATACAGTAAACTATGCATGTTTGAAGTGTAGAATTTAAGTTTTTTTTAATTTTTATTTATTTATGATAGTCACAGAGAGAGAGAGAGAGAGAGAGAGGCAGAGACACAGGCAGAGGGAGAAGCAGGCTCCATGCACCGGGAGCCCGACGTGGGATTCGATCCCGGGTCTCCAGGATCGCGCCCTGGGCCAAAGGCAGGCGCTAAACCGCTGTGCCACCCAGGGATCCCAAGAATTTAAGTTTTGACATAAGTATATACTTGTAAAACCATCACAACAATAAAGATAATAGACATATCCATCACCCTTAAAAGTAATTCCTCTGCAATCCCTCTGTTGTGCCCTCTCTACAACACCCATCCCCAAGTACCCACAGATTGGTTTTCTGTCTCAATGTATGTTTGTATTTTCTAGAATTTTATAAGTGAACCATACTGTATGTACTCTTTTGTCTGTATTCTTTCATTCAGAATATTTTAACATTTATCAACTTTTTGCGTGTTTCAATAATCCATTTTTTAAAAAAGATTTTTGTTATTTATTCATGAGACACAGAGAGAGAGAGAGGGAGGCAGAGACACAGGCAGAGGGAGAAGCAGGCTCCATGCAGGGAGCCGGACGTGGGACTCGATCCCGGTACTTCAGGATCAGGTCCTGGGCTGAAGGCGGCTCTAAACCGCTGAGTCACCCGGGCTGCCCAATAATCCATTCTTTTATTGCTGAATAATATCGGTATTATGTATGCACCACCTATTGTTTATTTATCAGCCTGTGGATGGACTATTTGGGTTGTTTCTAGTTTTTGTTTATTACCAACAAAACTGCTATGAATATTCCTGTACCATCCTCTGTATAGACAAATACTTTATTTCTCTTGAGTAAGCACCTGGCAGTGGAATGGCTGGGTCATACAGAAGGTATATGCTTCATTTGTGAAGAAACTGCCAAACTTTTTCCAAAGCATTCTATTTGACATTCCCACCAGCAGCGTATGAAAGGGCCAATTCCTCTACATCCTCACCAACACTTGACATAATCCGTCTTTAAAACTGCAGACTTAGGGCAGCCCAGGTGGCTCAGCGGTTTAACGCCACCTTTAGCCCAGGGCCTGATCCTGGAGACCCCGGATCAAGTCCCACATCAGGCTCCCTGCATGGAGCCTGTTTCTCCCTCTGCCCCGTCTCAGCCTCTCTCTCTCTCTCTCTGTCTCTCATGAATAAATAAATAAAATACATTTAAAAATAAATAAAACTGCAGACTTTCTAATATCAGTGTACTGTGGCACTTCATTGCAGCTCTGATATGCATTCTCCTAATGACAACAGATGTTCATCTTTTCATGTGTTATTTGACACCATCTGTGCATCTTTCTTGGTGAAGAGTCTGTTCAAAACCTTTGTCTGTTTTTATAGAACCATTTTCTTATTGAGTTTTGAAGTATCATTACATATTTTGGATTCAAGTCCTTTATGGGATACATGATTTACAAATACTTTCTTCCAGACTGTGGTTTCTCTTTTTCTTCTCTTAATGTCTTTTAAAGAAAGATTCTCTTGGAGCACCTGGGTGGCTCAGTGGTTGAGTGTCTGCCTCTGGTTCAGGGTGTGATCTCAGGGTCCTGGGATCGAGTCTCACACTGGGCTTCCCAGAGGAAGCCTGCTTCTCCCTCTGCCTGTGTCTCTGCTTCTTTCTCTGTATCTCTCATGAATAAATAAAATCTTTAAAAAGAGAGTCAGATTCTCTTCCCACCAGGGCTCCACTCTGCGAACTCTAGCCCCCTGGGCTGACTCCCAGATCCATTTCGGCAGCTCATTTCTGCCTAGGTTCCCCTCCCTCCACCACAGCCTGAAAACTCTCTCCAGGCAGTCAGCCGGAGCAATTGTAGGACTCACCTGCATTCTCTCCCTTCTCTCAGGCATGACTGTTCTTCATTACCTGATTTCCAGAGTCTTAAAACCATTGTTCATAGGATTTGTCAGCATTATTTGGTTGTTTCAAGTGTTAAAATAAAAAACAAATTGAGACCAGCCCTGAAAATTCCGAGTCAACAAAACCAGTTTAGTCATGCAAGCAATGTTTAACTGAGCTTATTTTGCAAGACTGACTTCACCTGGGTCATTTCTTGGATATGCCTCTGAAAAATCATAAGCAAAACTTGAACTGTTTCCCAAGGTTGGGAAGAGGTGACCACTGACCAATTCCCCTCTCACTTATGAAAACTACTATTACAACCAACCACTGTGAAGAATAAAGCGCTCCAGGTTTCCAAACGGCCTTTTTGGTGGATGCACAATAAACTTTTTCTTATAAACACTTTAGTGATTCGTTGGTTTTACTTCGGCTATTGCTCAACTTTTGACACTGATGGGAAGTCAAATCTCATCTCCTCCACTTCTTTGCAAATCTCCATCTTGCACAGAAATGAACGTCCCACACTGCACAACATCCTACCCCGAGGGCTATGAGGCTGGTTGGAAGAACAGTCAACTTGGTAACGGAACATGAAGACAGCACGCGGGTGGCCAACTATGGCTTTGGGGAACGAGAGAAGAGTGGCTGAGAGTGTAAAGCTGGGACGCCCAGGAGGGGCTCCAGGGAGCCAGGGCAGCCAGCCTCCTGAGGAAGGGGCACATGGGGGGCGCTCCTGTCCCAGAGGGGCACAGTCAGGCTGGTCGTGCAAGTGCAAAGTGGATCCCATGGCTGCTGCAGAAATCACCCGGCACCGTCAGGGTGTGGGCATGAGAACCAGGTGCTCCTGGCATGGTGAGAAGTCAAGGTCTCATATACCACATCTTTTTTTTTTTTTTTAAGATCTATTTATTTATTCAGAGAGAGAGAGAGGCAGAGACACAGGCAGAGGGAGAAGCAGGCTCCATGCGGGGAGCCCCACATGGGACTCGATTCCGGGTCTCCAGGATCACACCTCGGGCTGCAGGCAGCGCTAAACGGCTGCGCCACCAGGGCTGCCCTGTATCACATCTTCTTTATCCATCATCTTTGGATGGACACCGAGGCTCCTTCCACAGTTTGGCTCTTGTGGCCATTGCTGCTATAAACATCGGGGTGCAGGTGTCCCGGGGTTTCACTGCATCTGTATCTTTGGGGTAAATCCCCAGCAGTGCAATTGCTGGGTCGTAGGGCAGGTCTATTTTTAACTCTTTGAGGAACCTCCACACAGTTTTCCAGAGTGGCTGCACCAGTTCACATTCCCACCTACAGTGTAAGAGGGTTCCCTTTTCTCCGCATCCTCTCCAGCATTTGTGGTTTCCTGCCTTGTTAATTTGCCCCCTTCTCACTGGTGTGAGGTGGTATCTCATTGTGGTTTTGATTTGTATTTCCCTGATGGCCAGTGATGCGGAGCATTTTCCCATGTGCCTGTTGGCCATGTCTGGGTCTTCCTCTGTGAAATATTCCTCAGCCATTAGAAACGACAAACACCCACCATTTGCTCCGACGTGGATGGACCTGGAGGGTATTATGCTGAGTGAAGTCAGTCAATCGGAGAAGGACAAACAGTATATGGTCTCATGCATTTGGGGAATATAATAAATAGTGAAAGGGAATAAAGGGGAAAGGAGAGAAAATGAGTGGGGAAAATCAGGGAGACAGGACATGAGAGACTCCTAACTCTGGGAAACGAACAAGGGGTGGTGGAAGGGGAGGATGGTGAGGGTGACTGGGTGACGGGCACTAGGGGGGCACTTGGCGGGATGAGCACTGGGTGTTAGGCTGTATGTTGGCAAATTGAACACTCAGGAGCAGGGGCTTCCTCCTTCCAGCCTCGGCGCTCTCGCTAGCGCCCCCTATGGGCGCACTCTCCTGCAGAGAGGCTGGAGGAACAAAAACAGGATTTTTTTGTTTTTGTTTCGCTAAGATTTTTTTTGTATTTATTTGAGAGCGACAGAGAAAGGGAGCACGAGCAGGGGGAGGGAGAGCAGACTCCCCGCCAGGCGCGGAGTCCGCCGCGGGGCTCGACGCCGGGACCCCGAGGCCATGACCCCAGCCAAAGGCGGACGCCCCACGGGCCGAGCACGCAGTCGCCCGCGGACGGCGGGGAACAGGGTGTCCAGGGTCTCAGCACCAGCAGCGCCCCCGCAAGCCGCGGGACGCCGAGGGGGGCGCGGCCGCGGTTCCGCCGCCAGGGCGAGACCGGGCGTCCCGCCTCCAGGCCTCGGGGACCGGGCTGGAAAGGCGGCCCTGCCCTCCTCTTGGTGGGCGCGCGGAGGCGTCCGGCTCCCCTGCCTGGGCCCCGCCTGCCCTCTTGGGTCGCTTCTCCAAGGAAGGCGGCGCAGGCCCCGACCGTCCCCCACCAACCTGGGCCGGCGGCGGCGCGGGCGGAGCCGAGGGGCCGGGGCGGGGCACGTCGGCCTTACACGGCCCGGGGTCGCGGGAGCCGGGGCCGAGCCCCCGAAGCGGCGAGGATGTCGCGCACCTGCGCCTCCCGATTCCCGCCGCGACAGCACCGCGGGGCGCGCCCTGCCGGCCACCGCCTTCCGCCCCCTCCCTGGCGCCCGGCTCCGTCTCCCGGTCCCTTCACTGCGGGGACGGACACACTTCTGCGTGCAAGTGCACCAGGACGGGAGGCTCCTGAATCCAAAGCTCCCTTTAAACAATCAGGAGTTCCTTTTAAATAATGCAAAGTGATTAACAGTGTTTTTATTGATTATTCCTCACCTTTGGTCACAGCCCCATCAGAACAGCCTGTTCCCTAATGACCATATTCTCAAGTTAGCCTCCAATAAAACTGGAATGAAATACTAAAGGAGGAGAGAAAAGAGGAAAACTGAACTATACACACATTTGTGCCAAGACCAGATATGTTCGCAAAGCAAGAAAGCAAATATAACTACTAGTCTTCATTTGTATGACTAATCACAAAGATATTTTTTATGACCTTTCACTACCCATCTCATCTTTGCCCACATAAAGAATCACAGCTGTTCACTGTTCTTTATGTGATCAGGTGATCCAAATCTCTATTCCAGAAGGATCTCAATGCAATTCCCAGAGCCCTTTTTTCTCTTCCTTTTTTGTTGTTGTGTGTTGGTTGCCCGTTAGTTCCATGGTATCAGCAGACCAAAGTGGGTATTTGGCAGTGTTCACCCGGAAACAATGAACAATTTAATGGAAACAGGTGTCCATTGGGAACCACAATCTCCAATCAGCAGAGCTCAACATTGGAGAGATAAAAAAAGCAAGAATTTCATAAGTGGGGATGCCTTGGTGGCTCAACAGTTGGGCATCTGCCTTTGGCTAAGGGCATGATCCTGGTCCCGGGATCGGGTCCCACATCAGGCTCCCTGCAAGGAGCCTGCTTCTCTCTCTGCCTTTATCTGTGCCTCTCTCTGTGTATCTCTCATGAATAAATAAATTAAATCTTTAAAAAAAGAATTCCATAAGTGAGTTCTTAGTTGTAATAATGAAAGGAGCCACTCTTACCTCCAGCCTTGGTTGGGAGGCTAGAAGAGAAACACTCATATATGGATTTCTGCTGCATAGCATCTGCTACATCCTGTAAGACAAAAACCCCATGCTTTCAGGATGTCTCTCCTAACTGGGAGCCTAACAAGGGCCTTCAGTAAGGCCAGGCCATTTCTTATCAAGCCAGCAGCTTCTGACTCATGGAGTATGTGGTTAAATCCAGTGGATTCAAGGAACACTAGGACTTTGCTGAAAGTCTTTTGCTGTGAAGTGAGCTCCTCATTCAGAAGCACTAGGGTGTGGAATTACCATGATGGTGAATAAGGGAGAAACATTAGGGGCAAGGAATACTCAATAGGTCAATATTGAGAACGCCTATCTATTCCAAAGAAGGCAAATCTTTTCGCCCTCTGTGCAGGAAGAGATCCAAGCTAAGAGTTTTACTGGCCTGCAGGGGAGTAAGGCTGTATCTAAGGCTGCTGCCAGGTTAGGCACCCTGCTGTGCCACCCATGGTGAAGGGAAGTCTGTGTGGTTGAGCCCAGAACAAAACTCAATGATAACCAATATTCTCTATTTTTAAAGATCAAAATTTGAATGGGTTATTTTAGATTGAACACAGAGCAAGGATTCTAGCCCTTAGAGCTACCCTTCAAGAAAAAAGTGAGGTACTTACAGGATCCAGTCTGCCTCCCCATCAGCACTGGACTCATTAAAATGCTATTTATTAAGTGAACGCTCAGTTAGAAAGTCAGAACCAGTCAGCTGTCCACAGGGGGAAGGGGTGCAAAGAAATTCCCTAGATGGGGATCCCTGGGTGGCGCCGCGGTTTAGTGCCTGCCTTTGGCCCAGGGCGCGATCCTGGAGACCCAGGATCGAATCCCACGTCGGGCTCCTGGTGCATGGAGCCTGCTTCTCCCTCTGCCTGTGTCTCTGCCTCTCCCCCCCACCCTGTGTGACTATCATAAATAAATAAAAAATTAAAAAAAAAAAAAGAAATTCCCTAGATGGCTTGGCATTCAATAGTTGTGCTGACTATTCAGGAGAGAAGAGCAGTGAATGAGCAATTGCGTTTCTTCCACCAAACATCCCCCAATTTTTTTTTTCATCCCCCAATTTTTAAGGCTGTGGCGGATTTCCGTTCAAGGGTTAAATTCGCCTACGGGAAATTAAGCCATTTCTGGCTAAACTAAGAACGAAAAGCAACAGTCACATGGTAACGCGGGGGCTCTGACACGGTTGATCTGCGTAACGTTGCGTGGAGGCTGTGATGTGCTGTCAGCTTTACAGACAACCATATTGTGACCCAATTTGTTTGCCAGGCAGTTGTTCCAGAGAGGCAGTTTACTGACAGAAGAAAATTGAAGGCAGAGTACTGACTGCACAATCAAAGCCGAGTGTGTGCCGCACTGAATAAAATGCTGTGTAAACCCAGAAGTCACCCCAGAGTGAAGAAAACTAAATAACTAGGAGGAAGAGGGATTAACTCTCGGTGAAACATGAAGTGGTTTCTACCTGCATCTCCCTATGTAACACTGACCTGGTAAAGTCGTCTCCATCCAGGGGCTCATCAACAAAATCCTACAGGCAATTCTGCTAAAAAAGAAGTCGATAAGCTTTGGGTCAGCATGCATATCCTTTTGCTTGCTGCCTTTTTAACTGTTTAACTCTTGAAGAACCCTCAGATTTTCAATTGCATTTTACATCCTCTTGTATGCCCAGTGAGTAGTGTATGATTTTCGTGCTTTCCTTTATGCTCTGTGATGCTACAGCAGGAGATTCAGCTTAAGGCCAGTCTGTCCTGGGATCCCTGGGTGGCCCAGTGGTTGAGCATCTGCCTTCAGCTCAGGGTATGATCCTGGGGTCCTGGGATGGAATCCCGCATTGGGCTCCCTGGAGGGATCCTGCTTCTCCCTCTGCCTATGTCTCCGCCTTTCTCATGAATAAATAAATAATATCTTAAAAAAAAAAAAAAAAAAAAAGGCTGGTCTGTCCTGAAGGCTTCTAAGTGTATTGACCCTACTGCACCAATGGACTTTTGAATGAAGTTTCAGAAGAAAATAACATGGACTCTATGGACTCTCTGAGGGGCTTGTGCCCTCTCAAGGCCCCTGAGTTTTTTCCTTGTACTTTCAATGTCAGGAAGAATTCATTTCAAAGAACAAAGGATATGAAAGCATGTCTCTAAAAATGAGATGGACTTGATGATCATTTGGAACAACTGTAAACCTTCTCAAGCCATTGAATCATTTCTCCTTTTAAGGGGCAGAATGTTAAATTAGGTGGGAATCCAAATGCCATGTCAGGTTCCAGAAGAGGATTCTTTGAAACATAAACTCCCCCTGACTTAGCCAGGGAAGGAAAGAACTGACTGGTTCAATCAGAACTAGAGTCTCTCCCACCCCCCAGAAAAAAGAACTAGTCTTTTTTTTTTTTTTTTTTTTACAGAGAACCTAAGTGAAGGTTAAAAGTTCTAAGGAGAGGCACCTGGGTGGTTCAGTGGTTGAGCAACTGCCTTTGGCTCAGGTCGAAGTCCTGGGGTCCTGGGATCAAGTCCCGCCTTGAGGTCCCAGCAGGGAGCCTGCTTCTCCCTCTGCCTAGGTCTCTGCCTCTCTCTGTGTGTCTCTCATGAATAAATAAATAAAATCTTTAAAAAAGAAATTCTAAATACCATCTGTGGAACTGGTGGTGAACAGAAAGTAAGGCACCTGTAAAGCTCTTGAAACTATAAAGTGGCTTGGGACTACAATATGATGATGACATTAAGGGAGCTGCATTAGCTCTGAGATAAGTACCCATAATGGCTTGAATAGGTTTGTGTGAAAGGCTGCCAGCTTTCTGTTTGGTTCTGTTCCAAGTAAATATTCCCATGTTACCACATCTGCTACTGAGGTGTACACAGAGAACCAGGAACAAGATCTTCCTGGAAAAACAGGCGTCTCTATATCTAAATCAATATTTTTACAGTCTTTTGTTTGGGTACCATCAGGCTTTTTACATACGAAAGACTTCCTGACATGTGGGTAAATATTAATAAATCAACCCATGACGTTTATAAAGGACAAAATACGTCACTTCCATCCTCTGCCTCCAACTTCCCCAATAGGACCTCCGACAGTGAGGTTAAATAATTTTCTGGAGGCCAAGCAACCAGAACAAAGCAAAAGGGATGTGTGGTAGATGGTTTGGCTTCCTTTCAAAGAGCTTATCCTGTGAATGTTTTTCATTCACGCCTGTACTAGTTTGAGGAAAGGAATGAGTGTGGAAGTTAGTTCTTTCTCTCAGATATAGGATTTTCATGACTGAATTAGGATCTTATAAACACTTCCTTATTTCATGTTTGATGATATTATTTCTTATATTTGGTACTTGACACCAGTAATGAACATACCTTCAAACAGTATAGCTAGACACTGTAATTCCCTGATGAGACCCTAATTTAATCAGCTAGGACACAAATACTACCCCAGGTTGAAACCCTTGAAGCATTAGCTGCTTATTTTCCCAAGTATGAAGTTTCACCTACCTTTCAGGCTGACACAGGAACCCTGCTCACCTAACTTCGGTCCTGGAGAAAACATGGGCCTGCTTCAATACATCTTCCTGAATGTGATGATGCTGAGACCATAGGCCCCATTCCCAGGAGGAATTTCTTGATTTGGCTGTTCCAAAGTAACAATGAACGGACACCTGGGTGGCCTAGAGGTTTAGCTCCTGCCTTTGTCCCAGGGCATGATGCTGGGGTCCTGGGATGGAGTCCCATATCGGGCTCCCTGCATGGAGCCTGCTTCTCTCTCTGCGTCTCTCTCTCTCTCTGTCTCTCTCATGAATAAATAAATGAAATCTTAAAAAAAAAATTATATTAAAAAAAAAGTAACAATGAACCTCCCCAGGGATTAACTCAGTGATTTTAACAGCACTGCCCCCTCCCCGCAACTGAAACAGTGTGGTACCAGGAATGCCTGTAACAGAACCCTTGGGAAGTAGATGTTTGTTGAACAATCCTGAGATCTTTACCAAATTTCCTGAATTAAAATGTCCAGGACTGGGTGTGGAACTCTAGTGCTACTCAGTTACTCCAGAGTAATATATTAAATCCAAATTGACCCTGGTTGTACACCACAAGGTCCTTTAGGAATGTAAAGGAGCATTCAGTGCAAGCAAAATCCAAGTCCATGGGTTCTAAGAAGTAGGAAGCAGCAGCCAACATTGCATTCAGTACAGGTCAGTCCTTGAATTCCTTTAGGCCATCCCACATTCCTTTTTGGCACTGCAGATGTGCCTCAGGACTTGCCTTTAGGGTTATGCAAGACACTGGTTATACCTATTCTTGATTTATTAATGGCAAGACAGACCCTAAATCACCATCGGTACAGATCATGAATAAAAATGTTCATTGAGGGAGATTGGAGCACATTTCAAACCACAAATTACCACTGATGTAAACTCACTAGTGCATGTCGAAAATAAATCATGAGCTGAGAGCATCTCCAGAGGTAAGGAAATGTTTGTGTTCCCAAAGGCAGAGGTCCTTGAAATACCACATTGTTGATTCGGGGAGGCTCTCAGGGCCTAGATAGTGAATCACATCAACTTGTTCTACTTTCTTTTCCTCGGGAAATACAAATAAGGTGGTGGTGAAATGTAAATTTAAATGTGCTCCATCTGCATCAAAGCAATTTCTTGATGGAATTTAAGTGTTAGGAATCCTGAGATGTGTGCTCTTCTGAACAGAAATGAGAATCTATAGAAATAGGCCTCTCTGAGGCCTCATAACAGAGGGGCCTCAGAGAAATAGGACTCAAGCTTTTTTGACCACACTCCATGTGAGGGGACAAAGTCCTCCAAGGCCTGCCCACCTCAGCCTTTCCAACTTTTTCATGGGGGGAGAAAAAAGCTTGATAACCAAGAATTAAGAGAGGAACAAATCAGTCAAAATGGTAATAATGGAGCAATTACACAAGACAATCACCAAAAGAAAACCCTAATAATGATTTTACAAATGCATTAATACAAAAATGTCAACATCTCCAGATCACAGCCATCATTCACACCATGAAACTTCTGAGAGTGAAAGGTGGTTTCACCAGGACCGCAGGTGTGAACTGGAACTGGCCCAGGAGTTCCAGGACTTCTGGTCACCCAGGTGATAATAGACCAACAATATATCCTTCCAGAGAAGTGTGGCTATTCCCAGTAGCTAGGTGTGTACTTACCCAGTAAAGACTTTGCAACGTTACTGGTGGTAAAATACAGAAAGCAAGGCCTCAGAATTCTCTAGCAGTAGGCTGATTCCCATGGGCAGACATTCATGACAATTTTGGTTTTCTTGCATCTCGGAGATGTGTCATACTGACTGCAGTCTATGAAAGTCCTTATCTGCAGCTACCTCATCTCTCATGTCATTTGGTTCCAATTATTCTAAATTTTTTTAAAATTTTATTTAATGTATTCTAAGGGTTTTTTTCTTCCAGATTTTTAAATTCTAGTTAGTTAATAACACAGAGTGTAATACTGGTTTCTGGAGTACAATTCAGTGATTCGTCACTTACATACAATACCCAATACTCATCACAAGTGCCCTCCTTTATACTTGTCAGCCATCCAGCCCATCCCCCACCCACAGCCTTCCATCAACCCTTGGTTTGTACTCTATCATTGAGAATCTCTTATGGTTTGCCTCCCCCCCTCTTTATCTGTTATGTTTCCTAAATTGCACATAGGAGTGAAATCATACAGTATTTATCTTTCCTCTATATGTGACTTATTTTTAAATCTAAGATTTATTTAGTACTGTTATTTGGTTTCCAACATACGAAATGTTTAAGTTGTTCTTCTGATACTGATTTCTAATTTTATTAACAAGTGTGGTCAGATAACATACTCTGGGTGATATTGTTCATTTTTTAATTTATTAAGGCATCCTATATGGCATAGTATATTAGAATTTTCCATAGAAACAGAAACAATAGGATATATAAAGATATAGAAGTAGACATTTATTACAGGATTTGGCTCACACAATTATGGAGATTGTGAAGTCTCACAATATGCCATCTGCAAGCTGGAAAACCAGAAAAGCCTGTGGTCTGCTTCAGTCTGATTTAAAAGGCCTGGAAATCTGGAGCCCTGAAGGCCGAGAGTAGGAGAAGATGGCTGCCACAGCTCCAAAAGAGACTAAATTTGTTCCTTCTCCACTTTTTTGTTCTACTTGGCCCTCCAGAGTTGGAGTCCACCCACATTGGTGAGGGTGATCTTTTTTTTTTTTTTAAGATTTTTTATTTACTTATTCATGAGTGACACACAGAGAAAGGCAGAGACACAGGCAGAGGGAGAAGCAGGCTCCATGCAGGGAGCTGGATGTGGGACTCGATCCTGGGACTCCAGGATCACACCCTCGGCCAAAGGCAGGCGCTAAAACGCTGAGCCACCCAGGGATCCCCGGTGAGGGTGATCTTTACTTGAATCTACTGATTCAAATGCTCACCTTTTCCCAAGACACCATCACAGACACACCAGGTATCTGGGCAGCTCTTAGCCCATTCAAACTGACACATACAATTGACCATTATATGTATTTGTTGTGTTTTTCTTTTGTTTTTGCTCTAAAAGAATGTATTTTTTTGTTCGATAGGTTTACTGCCCCCATTTCTTACTTGTAGCACTTGTGTCACCAGTTCTGTGTCTGTGGGTGCTGGTGACCTGGACACCATTGTCTTCTTCAGTTTCCTCAAGAGCCTATATAGTTCCTCAATATCCAGATTTACCTGTGATGTGAGAGGCCCAGGAAGAGCATTATCATCTGTCCAGCCTTGGGCTATCACACTGCTCTCCCTCTTGCTGCCTTTAACCACTGAGAGTCTGCCTTTCCCCAAGGTCCTTGCCTTGTTCACACCATGTGAACTTCCAAGAGCATGCACCAGAGAGCAGCCTCTCCAGCCAGCCAGCATGGAGACCAGCATGGAGACCCTCCTTCTGTCCCTGGGGGACTTCTCCATGCACTGCCTCCACAAAGATGAAGGCTTCACTACAAAGGATTTGCTTAGGAGTAGCTGCAAAGGGAGTAAGATTGTCTTCATAGATTGCACTAAGTGACAGTAACTCAAAATACCACATCCTTTTGATAACTGGAGAACTTAGTTCCCAGACAGACTAAAAGAAATTACAATATGCCATCCTAGGGATGCCTGGGTGGCTCAGCAGTTGAATGTCCGCCTTTAGCTCAGGGCGTGATCCTGGAGTCCCAGGATCAAGTCCCACATTGGGCTTCCTACAGGGAGCCTGCTTATCCCTCTGCCTAGGTCTCTGCCTCTGTGTCTTTCATGAATAAATAAAATCTTAAAAAAAAAATGCCATCCTAAAATGTCATTTGGACATAAGAACCATTTTGAGGTGAAGGAATTGGAGTCCCTAAAATCCCTGCTCTACCTAAAATCAGCACTTCCCAATAGAACTCAGTTTGTCATAAATACCCTCCCTGAGAAGATTTCTAAATTATCACATCCAAATAGACATTGTCACAGAACAGCACATCCCTATCTAGTTTCCTATGGGTCTCTTTATCTTTCCAAAAAGTCATTTGTTTTCCCACAACTGCCTTTTCTCCTAAGTTAGGTATGCAAGCCTCCAGTCTAACTGCTTCTTTGGAGTTTTCATTTCTTTTCTGTAAAATCATTCATACATGTAAAATTATCAAGTTCATAAAAATTTGTGTTGTTCATCTAATTAGAATAACAAGAATTTTCCACTTTTAGATCAGACCTACCCCAGCCAAAGTACCTTGATATTCTTGATATTCCCAGGAGTTCTGGGAGAAGAGATGCACTAATGGAGACAATATTACTAAATCTACTGATTTGTGAGCTCAAAGCAAAGTTGTCAAGTGTTGAGAGCATGGATTCTGGATCCCAAATCTGTAGACTAAAAATTTTTTTCTGCTTACTCATCGTGAAGTTTGGCAAAGTTCCCTATCTTTCTAAGCATTAGTCATATCACCTGCAATGGGGATAATGACTCACAATTCTGCAGATTTGTGGGGAGGATTTAATGAGATATGAACACAATGATGCAGTAACAGTATCACCAAGTACTCAGTGCTGCTAAGTTTTTCAGTGTACAAACCTGAAAAGGAAATTAATTCCTCCTCTGGAGTCCGTGCAAACTCTGGGAAAGCACCCAAGCATAAGATGGCCCCTGTCTTGAGCTGCTGTGTTGATGGCATAATGGGAAGAGAGCCTGAGCCTCACCTACCAGGAATGTGGCACACATACTTCACCCTTTTTTTAAAAAAAAAGATTTTATTCATTTATTCATGAGAGAGAGAGAGGCAGAGACACAGGCAGATGGAGAAGCAGGCTCCAAGCTGGAAGACCAACCCTGGGGACTCGACCCTGGGGATTCCAGGATCACGCCCTGGGCTGAAGGCAGGTACCAAACCACTGAGCCACCCAGGGATTCCTCCTTTTTTATTTTTTAGCTTATTTAAGGATCACTTGTGTTGGAGAGGACAACCTCATAATTGAACAGAATTAACGAATCTGCAGTTTCTCTCTATGAGAGACAAATCATATGAACACTCCTCTTTATAGAATAGTAATAGGAACTGGTCACAAAGCCCTTTTATATACAATCTGCCTTTAAGCTAAGAAAAAAAAAAACTGGTTAAAAAAACTGATGCACATATTAGTATTACCATTTTACAGATGAGGAAGGCAAAGTCCAAGCTAAGTAACTTGCCCATGGGATTAAATTGCAGGGAAAATCACCTGCATTGGGTATCCTAATTCAGAATCCCAGTCTCTTTTTACCACTCCATGCATGAACTTGTCCTAAATCAAGAGTATAATACTTGGAAAAATCTTATAACTAGTAGGAAAAAAAAAAACCCCCACTAATTCCAAAGACTCCTCAAACTAACATTATCATAGGCTATATGTTATATCACAGCTCATTAACCATCAAACATAGCACAGACTTTTGTATGGACAAGATGAATATGATTCTTTAACTCAGTTTGCATTTTTTGTTAAATGTAACAAAAGCCGGGGCCCCTAGCTGGCTCAGTGGTTCAGCATCTTCCTTTGCCTAGGGCATGATCTCAGGGTCCTGGGATCAAGTCTCACATCAGGCTCTCTGCAGGGAGCCTGCTTCTCTTTCTGCCTATGTCTCTGCCTCTCTCTGTGTCTCTTATGAATAGATAATAAAAACCTTTAAAAAAAAGCCGAGGAATTTACATTTGGCCTCAGGTTATGCAAACCTTCCCCAGAAATTTTGAAACATATTTGATTTTGATCTTGTTGGAACAACCTGCCTTTGCTTAAGAGCAGAGTGTTTTGCTCAAGTGCCTTTCAAAACCCACTTAGCACTATGATCCTAAGGCTATATGTAATAATGAATGAGTTGTATAGACTTTTTTTTTAAAGATTTTATTAATTTATTTATGAGAGACAGGATCGAGTCCTGCACGGGGGTCCCTGTGGGGGCCTGCTTCTTCCTTTGCCCATGTCTCTGCTTCTCTGTGACTCTCATGAATAAATTTTAAAAATCTTTAAAAATAAAAAAAAATTTTTAAAAACTCATTTTGCTGGTCTTCCTCCCTTCCCAGGTGACAGAGGACCAAAATAGGTTGCATTTGAAGAGAATCCATTAACAGCAATAGCCTATTTGTGTTAGATTTTTTTCTTCCTCGTGATAATTTAGAAAATGACTGCCAACTATAATGGTCCCAAATCTCCTAAATATCAGACTGTCTGAATTTTCAGTGTACTTTGCCCCCTCTCCCACACATACACAAACAATAATCATGTAATGTTCTAGGCACATGGGATGAGAGCTGGAACCAGTCATCACATCTTATATTTGAGTTTTACCAAAAAGTGGATTGAGTGGGGAATTCCAGCTGGGTGGGGGAATGAAGGTGGTTTTTCCCTCAGATTGGGTGTGTGAGGTTGTGGAGGTTGTTTTTTTTACCATTCTTACCAAGCTAAGTTTTTCAGTGTACAAACCTGAAAAGGAAATTCCTCTTCTCTGGACTCCGTGCAAACTCCGGGAAAGCACCCAAGCATAAGATGGCCCCTGTCTTGAGTAAGTGTGTCATCATGTACCGCCAAACATATGCAAACCATGTTTGCTTGTTGTATTTGTCTCTCAAGATACTGTCTTTTTCACTTGAGCCTATGAAGGTGGATCTGTCTGGACCAGATAGGGTGATCTGCGGTGTTGCAACCAAAAACAACTCATGTCCCCCCACTGGCATGTGTCATGCTACCTGTGGCCATTCAGTGACTATCAGGGGAAAATACTAATGGTGGCCAAAGTACAGTAATTAAAAACAATCTCTACTCAGCCATTAGAAACAACAGATACCCACCATTTGCTTCAATGTGGATGGACCTGGAGGGTATTATGCTGAGTGAAATAAGTCAATCGGAAAAGGACAAACATTATATGGGGAATATAAAAATTAGTGAAAGGGAATAAAGGGGAAAGGAGAGAAAATGAGTGAAAATATCAGTGAGGGAGATAAAACATGAGAGACACCTAACTCTCGGAAATAAACAAGGGGTAGTGGAAGGGGAGGTGGGCGGTGGGTTGGGGTGACTGGGTGATGGGCACTGAGGGGTGCACTTGGCAGGATGAGCACTGGGTGTTATGCTTTACGTTGGCAAACTGAACTCCAATATAAAAAAAAATTAAACAAAACAAAACACAGTCTCTCCAAATGCCCCACAGAAGGGCAGAGGAGCATAAGAATTTCTTGGAGAAAAAAAGAGGAAAAAAAAAAAAAGAATTTCTTGGAGAAATCAGAGCACAGCTCTGGTTAAACACCGAGTTTTGTGAGGTTTGGAAGAAATTGAGTAGAGAATGCAATTTTAAGGTGTTACAATTTAATGACTTTAGCACTGTGTACAAATTTGACTTTTCTCCTCTGCCTGGGCTCCAGAGAGGGCAGGAGACAGGTGAGCAACAACAACCAATTTTCCTGGAAGGAAAAGGCCCATTTGTGGGTTTTAATCAGTCCCGGGACCTTGTTTATAGTTGTATATACAAGGAAGTGGCAGTTTTTCCTTTTCCTAATTTATATTATGTCAGTAGGAGAGAGATAGCCTAGCTTTCTCTCACAAAGGCAATGGGAGAGCAAGGAACAGGCAGGGTTACCCAGGTAAGGACACTCGTGCATCTGAGACTATGCACCCAAAATCTAGGTATTGATAATGAAGAAAAACAAGTGATAACATGTACACAGAATTATTCCATTTTTTGTTTCTAAAATTACATGTATAATTAATAAATACATGGAATACAATCCTAGCTCTCTTCCATGCCCTCTGAAAATGTGGCCACAGGTCTTGTCCATGTTCCCTGTCTTAACTCTAAGCCAGCCACCTCGGCCTCCTGCTCCTCCTCCTGGCAAGTCTGTCAAATGTGCCAGCCTCCTTCCTGCTGGAGGGGAGGAGAAACTCTTCCTCCACCCTCTCAGGTTCTGTGGCTAGGGCCTAGGAATTGAACTGATGGGAGAAGCATATACATTTTTTTGATGTTAATATTTCTCCAAGGCGTGGGTAGTTTCCTACTCAGAAGTGAAAACCCTGAAGAAGCAGTTAGACTCGAGGGTTTGTATACCACTTGAGCAAAGAGTAATAAATTGTAGAGATCTGACAAGACAACGGAAAGGTGGCTTGGGGTTGAAAGCAGTGAAGTGTGGCAAGGTGCCTAGTATACACATGGGGGAAACACCAAATAAAGGTTTTTTCATGAGGTATTTTTGTGCAGACTCATCTCAGGTTAACTCCCTGTGTGTGGTGATAAAAATGTGTTCCTCAGGGTGCCTGGGAGGCTCAGTTCATTGAGCTCTGCCTTCGGCTCAGGTCATGATCCCAGGGTCCTAGGATAGAGCCCTACATTGGGCTCCTTGCTCAGTAAGGAGTCTGCTTCTCCCTCTCCCTCCTGCTCACCCTACTTGTGCTCTCTCTCTCTCAAATAAATAAATAAAATCTAAAAAAAAAAAAAAAAAAGCTCCTCTTCCCAGTAGGGGAGGGTACCTTTCTTACAGGAAATCTACATTCTACTTTTAGGCACAAAGGGAGAGGTCAGAGAGCCCCTCTTGCATCTGCTGTTTCTCAAGTGCACTTAGCTCTAAATATTCAATATGCCAAAGTAGGCTTTTTTGGGGTGGCATGTTCTGATCCCCCTCACTGCCCTGACTATACCTTTGTCTGGACACTCAGCGATTAATATCACTGACTACTCAATCATTCTCATCTCTGTTGGAATGTCTTCTCAACAAGGCCATTCCTGACCTCCCTGTCTAAATTAGGATAGTCCTCATTCCTCTCTCACTCCAGAATTTTACCCTCTTTTTTTTAATGGCATTTTGTTTCAAATATTTCAATGTGTGGTCATTGTATTTGTTGGTTTACTTGTTTATTGACTTTGGCCTCCTCTAGACTGAGGGCAAAGACTATGTCTGCCTGTTGTCCTAAATACCCCAGCACTTAGTACAGTGCCTGGCACAGAGTGGGTGCCCCACAGATAAATGAGCACAGAGAGACTAAGGACAAACATACAAGGGTTAACAGTGTTTGTCTCCAGTTGGTTAAATCATGGCTGCCAGTTTTTTTTCTCTTCTGCCTATGTGTACTTTTCAGTTTGTTTGTTTGTTTTCCCAATGCCTTGCTTCCATAAGAAAATAATGTATTTGTACATTTTTAAGAGATGGCTCTTAATGTTAACATACTGAAATGCTTTTTTAATTTCAAGTAGCCACATAATTATATAGAAGCTCAAGGCTCTTCAATAGCTCCACAACAAAAGAAGGTTCATTTCTGCAGTGATTATCCGCTTCTAAACTTGACCGAGGAGGTTACTAACACTGAATACAAGTGAAGGAGCAGTGAATGTTCAAGAAAAGATCTTAGGTTTCAGGTTCAGCAAGATTCAGGTTCACATAATGACTCCTTCTGGTTCCCAGCTCTACATGCAGACAAATGATCACTGCTCCTTGAGCCTTATTTCCTTATTTATAAATTATTCAATTAAAAAAAATCCATTTTCGGATGTCTGGGTGGCTCAGTAGTTGAGCATCTGCCGTAGGCTCAGGGCGTGATCCTAGGGTCCCAGGATCGAGTCTTGCATTGGGCTCCCTGCCAGGAGCCTGCTTCTTCCTCTGCTTGTGTCTCTGCCTCTCCCTCTCCCTCTCTCTCTCTGTCTCTAATGAATAAATAAAATCTTAAAAAATGAATAAATATATCCATTTTCAGTCATTACTTTATATATATAATATTTTGTTTCTCCTAACATTCATGGTCACAATTCTAAAATGAACTTTCTTTGAAAAAAAAGAGCATGAAAACTAAAACCTCATCTGGATGTTGACCCAAATAAACTGCCAATAGTTTACCATTTTTTTAACTTAAAAACAAAATGACAGTTTCATAGTATTCAACATAATGGGTGTTTTTTCAACCTGAGGGTTCCACAGGACACCTAACACTTTGGACTGTGCAGTCAGCGGAGGCACTGCCTACACCAATGAAGTTCCCTAAATGGCCCAACCTGATGGGACCTTCTGCTTTTTGACCCCTACTAATTCAAAGGACAGGTACAGTTGAGAGCAAAATGTCTTATTTTACTGCCCTATGACTCCAGTGAGAACTTTATCAAGTTCTGGGACACCTGGGTAGCTCAGTGGTTGAGCATCTGCCTTTGGCTCGGGGTGTAATCCCGGGGTCCTGGGATTGAGTCCTGCATCAGGCTCCCCACCAGGAGCCTGCTTCTCCTTCTGCCTGTGTCTCTGCCTCTCTCTGTGTCTCTCATGAATAAATAAATAAATAAATAAATAAATAAATCTTAAAAAAAAAAAAAAACACCAACCTGTATCAAGTGCCTAATTTCATAATTGCCTAAGCTTAATGAAAATTTCTATAGAAAAACAAAAGTACTATTCACTTACAAATGAAGGCAAAAAATGTTCTCATAAAGCCATGGCTCACACACTTGAGTTACAGCTCATAAACTGCCCCCACCCCACCATCTACACGTCACCCACAGCCACCACTCCTTTGAAAAAGACAGCATTTCCCTGCTCCTTTGTGGTTAAGAAGGTAAGTGAAACAAGGTTTAGACAACCAACACGTATAGGAAAGAACTGGTTTAAGGAATAAAGGTGCCACTGTCAAGGAAGTGCTTATTCATATGAGGGAAGTTAAACAAGGTAATAAAGAAATTTAAATCCTTTAAAGGAAACAGGAAAAAGAAACTGGCTCCAGTGACATAAAAATAATAGAGGAGGGGTGGTTGGTTGGCTTATGCAACTCTCAGTCATGAGGTTTTGAGTTTAAGCCTCATGTTGAGCATGAAGCCTACTTTAAAAAAATGATCATAGTAGTAATAGGGGAAAATCTTAAAATTATAATTGGTTGCCTTTTCTCTATGTCTAAGAGTAAAAACAAAACAAACCAAGGTGGGCACAGCAAACTTCCTGCTTTGTTATCAGTTGTAGGCACACAGATACTTTCAGCCTACCAGGACATATTGAATATATTAACGTGGGGCTTTTTTGCTTGTTTTTGTTTAAGATTTTATTTATTTTTTTTGTGAGAGAGAGAGTGCACAAGCAGGGTTCAGGGAGAAGACAAGGGAGAGAGGGAAGCAGACCCCCCAGTGAGCAGGGAGCCCCAACACAGGGCTTGATCCCAGGATCCTAGGATCATGACCTGAGCCAAAAGCAGATGCTTTTGAGCCACCCAGGCACCCGTATATCAATGTTTTAATGTACTGATTTGTTAATATTTCTATGTCAGTGTGTAAGACAAGAAGAGTTCTATCCCCAACTCTTTCTAGCTAAGAAAAGAACCTCAGCTAAGGCTTTCATATGATTCTGGACATGGACAATAGTCATACAGGCTAGATTTAGATTTTTAATCCCAATCTCACCCTGGTCCTCAAAAATGCAAATGTTCAATCAACCGATGTATCTGTTATAATTAGGTGTGACTACATGGAACAAACAAATCACCAAAATTACAAAAATATAAACAAGATAGAAGGTTATCTCTGTCTCAGAAAAACCCAAGGGCTGGCAATCCAGAGGTGGTAATCTGCTCCTAAAAGTCCTCAGAAACCCAGTCTATTTTTTACAGGCCACACCTCACAGCAAAGAGCCAGGAAGATGCTGTCTTTATTCTAGGAAGCCACCTACCCACTCTAAGAGGGAAAGAATGAATGGTGGAGTAAGCAATAAGCCTTCTCTACCCAACCAAACTTTACCAAACACACAAAAGAGAATATGCTACCCTCAAATATGCCCCTTGAGCATAAAAAATTATTTGGAGCTGATTGCAACAGAGAAGAAATAGACAGAGGGAAGGCTCTCTGTCTTCCCCCAATCTGCCTAAACGTTTAAACTTCCCTTGTAAAGGTATGTCCCTCTCCTGTACATGGAAGAGAATAAACTTTATCACCAGATGTGGAAAGAGTCCTGAGGTGGGACTACACAAAGTAAATCTTACTAGATAACTTTATCTTCCATTAGTTTCCTCCATATATTCCTTTCCATAATCTACCCACCCCCAAAAGCCCAAACCCCTTTTCCTTTGCCTTGTCATTTTTCTACAATTTACTACCCTTGTTAAAATATTATGTAGTCCTCAAATTCAATTGCTTCTTTGGGTCTTTACTTCACTTTTTGAAGGCATCTATACACATAAAAATTAAAAGATTAATAATAAATGTAATTTGTATTCCTTTTCTCTTGTCGATCTGTCAGTGTAATCCACAGGTCCCAATTAATGAACCTAAGAAGATAAATATTTTTTCTTCCCCTACGCATACAAAAAAAGCCAAAATATCCATTTATTTGCTTATTCAAAAAACCATTTACTGATTCCTTACTCTGTGCCATGAATCTTGTTAGATGCAGGAGAGCCAGATGCAGACAAGGTCTTGAAAAAGTTAGACAAGGTCTTGACCTCAGAGAGCTTTCGTTTACTGAGGGAAACAGATAGTTGAAAATAAGGATGCAGTGTAACTCAGAGGCAAAAAGAGAGAGAAGTAAATTTGACTTTGGGGTCAAGATGCTCATAAAAATTTTCCATTACCTTCCTTATTGTTAAGGGATACTCACAAGAAAAAAGAAATAACAATGAGCCAGAAGTAGACTTTGTAAGCCCAAGAAGAATCCTAAAGCAAATCTCCTGTAGGGATTATTTGAGTATGAGTCCCAGTGAGCCTGCCACTTTGCTGCTTGATGGTAAACAGAGGTCAGCCAGGGAGTCTTCGCTGGAGGAAGAGCTTTTCCAGTTAGAAAGCCCCTTTTCATTCTGGAAGCTACTAAAAATTCAAGTCCTCCAAGTCATTTAGGCAACTCTGTGGGAACAATTAGGCTTTTGCCCACTTCAGAAAATCATGGTACAGAGAAGCATCTTGTTGGGGGAGACAGGAAATGACACAGTGATGAGGTTATTTATAAAGATGCAAGATGGTGATGACTCGCAGTCACTTTGTCTCAGCCTCATATAAGCCCTGAAATCTCAATGATGGGGCCTCTGCCCTCTTGTGGTGTGGAAGTTCTGGAAGGCCCCAGTGGAGAGAGCTCCCAGGAAGGCCAAACCACCTGCAGTCAGCGTGGCTCTGTGCTCTCTATGAGCAAGAATAAAACGAAATCCCTCAAGGAGGAAAGGAGGTGGTATGATCATGAGAAAGTCATTGTTAAACATGTAGAGGTCAAGAAATACAAATGGGGAAATGAGGCTGGAAGGCCCCCAGCTTACCTGAGCTCACAGAAAAAACTAGAATGATCTGTCATTCACTTGGCAGCTGAGGGAAATGGCAGAGGGAGGCAGAGCTGAAAAAAGTCTTATCTTTATCTGACTCCTTGCACAGAGCAAACTATGAGAATGAAAATTCACTAAGTCATTTGACGCAGAATCTACAGCCCAGAAGCTGTAGAAAATGTCCTGATACTCTTTCTTTAAAGGTTCTTATCCATTTTAAGACATTAAAATCATTTGATCACTCTGCTCTTGGGTATCTGGAGTCAAGATTTAAAACACCAGGGAACAGAGCACCTGGGTGGCTTAGCAGTTGAGCATCTGCCTTCGGCACAGGGTGTGATCCCAGGGTCCTGGGATGGAGTCCTGTCATCAGGCACCCTGAAGGGAGCTTGCTTCTCCTTCTGCCTATGTCTCTGCTTCTCTCATGAATAAATAAATAAAATCTTAAATAAATAAAACAAACAAACAAAACACCAGGGAAACACTACAATGATTATGCCTAATTTTCTAAGGTAGAACAGGTCACTGCTTCAAGGCAAGGAAAAAAAAAATAATGCATCATCTTGATTATTTCTAAAATAGCTTATTATCTTTTAAAATTAAAGCCGTTACTACTGAGGGATGTAATATGAAATGAACACCTGATTCTGCAAGCTGCAGTACAAAATATGAGATAGATCCGAGACACGGTCCCTCTTATACTATCCCCAGGAAAGGTAAGGCAGTGCAACACTCAGGCTCTGAAAAGAATGAGGCAAAGCTTCCCTCACATGCACTGCTTGAGCTTCAAGCAAAGCTCACTTACCTTCCTAGCTCACAGCCAAATGTCCTCAGGTTGACAGCACACTCAAATGACACACTATTAAATACAAAATATCTCCTGATTCCCCTCAGGAAATTTTCAGTTGAAAGCCAACCAAGCGAATACAAGTTCACCAGCTCAAAACAAGGTCAAAAGCAGAGACAATCAGTTCTATGGCTACTTGGCCCAGAGCAAGCCAACACCGGACGAGCTCCAGCCACATTCCTTGGGTCCGTGCACTCATCAGAGGTGACTCTGGAGATCCTACCACAACTCCATGGCCCAGCCTCAAATGTTCCTGACTATACACCAGAGATGTGCTCATCTTTTCCCCTTCTCCAGATAAGTACTCTGAAGCCCGGGTCCTGAACCTGACAGACAGGGCCCTAGCCACCCAGACCATGAGCTCTCCCCTAGGCCCTATCTGGTGAAAGAATGACCTTTCAATTAGGGTGACCTCGATGGGTCCAGACCTGCCTGTGATCCCATCTTAACTAAATCCACGCTCCTCCATCAGCCAGGCCTAGAGGAGTTCCACACAGAACGCACAAAGTTCTACTACTTCTATCAATACCATCTTTCTTTTATTAATTTTTTTATAAATTTATTTATGATAGTCACAGAGAGAGAGAGAGGCAGACATAGGCAGAGGGAGAAGCAGGCTCCATGCACCGGGAGCCCGATGTGGGATTCAATCCAGGGTCTCCAGGATCGCGCCCTGGGCCAAAGGCAGGCACCAAACCGCTGCACCACCCAGGGATCCCCAGTACCATCTTTCTATTAGACTTTGCACACCAAATTTTCCTACTTGACATTGCGTGTTTTTTTTAAGGGAGTGCTGGGAAGAGAAGCAGAGGCAGAAGACCATGGCCAGCTTATAGAGGATTGTGGGTCTCAGAAGAGATGTGGATTTTCCAGCATCCCATGGCCCACAGCTGGGAATAGAATCCAGCCCTTCTGAAACCCTCAATGCGCCAGATTAAGAATCCACTGAGCCACAGAGCAGAAAATGGAGCAAAGAGGCCACATTGGTGGAAACTCACAACCTGGTTCCTAGGTTCTCTTCTATTTCCCACTTCTCTTTTACCAATACTACCTTCTCCCAGGATTTGTTTTCCACACGGTCTTCCATCCACCTCTGCCAACCGTGCCTCTGCTGTCCCATCTGCCCAAACTTCTCTATTCTATCCCCTACTCTTTCCTAACCAACTTCCAAAGTTCCTTGATCAGCTGCTTTGGGAAGCTTATCACCTCTATTTTTTACTAAGGGAAAAATGATGGAAAGCACTTAGGGATGAAGACAGAATCTAAATACATTCTTAATTGGCAGATTATCCAGACAAAGAAGAAAAATGACACGCAACAGAGGATATTCCAGACAGTGGGCAGAGGGGAGTATTTTTAATAAAATACAGCTATTAATTTTCCAATATCCCTTCTGTCCTCTCAACATAATGCAACACCCAAGTTTGGACTGGATACATGGCTCCCAAGAACAAAAGTGTGGGGATACCTGGGTGTCTGTCAGTAGAGCATGCAACTTTTGATCTCAGGGCTGTAAAGCCCCACATTGTAGCGATCACTTAAAAAAAAAAAAGGAATTGAAGTTTTGTTTCTCAACCTCTCATTGCTCATGCATGCTGTCTGATTAAGTGCCACTTCTGTAATGGGAGCAGAGGTGACATGTGCAATTTGTGGGTTCCACGCCTTAATGGAAGAGTGCCTTCCCGACTACATTCCAGCTGAAATGTGCAGTGGCAATGATCCACCTTCCACTAGATGAAACAAAAAAAGCCTGAAGCCTGGACATCGTGGGTCAGTGACCTACTCCAGAGTGTTTACCCTTTAACTCTTAGACTGAGAGCCAATCTATTTTGTTTAGCTGTTCTTTGTAGTCTCGGTTCGAGCAGCTAAAATATCCTACATAATGCCAGAGTCCCAACTTAAGCTTAAGAACGGTTCCACTCTTGGTAGAAAACCTGTGCTTTGCCAAGAAGGGCTTTTTGAAGTTTGCCTCATTCATTGGAGCTGAAAGAGTAAAGCCACTGAGCCCTTGAGCTGGAAGGCAACGTGTGAAGCTTGGTTCGATCAGAGCTGTGGCCAACCATGGCTAATTAGAGAGGTCCCACCTATGCTGTAAGAAATTTTGATTTTTATAAAAGCTAAATCCCAGGGGCGTCTGGGTGGCTCAGTGCTTGAGTGTCTGCCTTCAGCTCAGGGTGTGATCCCAGAGTCCTGGGATTGAGTCCCACATCGGGCTCCCTGTGGGGAGCCTGCTTCTCCCTCTGCCCATGTCTCTGCCTCTCTCTCTCTCTCTCATGAATAAATAAAATCTTTCTAAAAAAAATTATAAAAGCTAAATCCCTAACAAAACAGGCACCTTGGGATCCCTGGGTGGCGCAGCGGTTTGGCGCCTGCCTTTGGCCCAGGGCGCGATCCTGGAGACTCGGGATCGAATCCCACGTCAGGCTCCCGGTGCATGGAGCCTGCTTCTCCCTCTGCCTCTCTCTCTCTCTGTGACTATCATAAATAAAAAACAAAACAAAACAAAAAAAACAGGCACCTTGGTCAATTTTGGCCCATGGGGCAAATAGCTTTTGACAGATTTGGTTCAAGGCATTCACTTCAAACACAAAAGACTTAGGGCCAGAGAGGTCAGAGGTTTTCTGAGAGCCTTCACCCCACTGGAAATGGAGCTGTGCCTAGGACATGGGCATTCCACCTCCCAAACCCATGCCTCCCTGTAAATCCAGCTGAAGCTCCAGGCATCTCTGCTCCATGGCTGGCAGGCAGGCAGGTGGGGTGGGGGGACACTTAAGAGATCATTTGAAATCTGACTCAAAACTGCCTATGTAAGGAAAGGTCAGGTCCTCTTTGTCTCTATTCCTCAACAGTGTGATCCTAAAGCCGTTAGATGGGTAAGGATGCCCCCACATGGGAGGAGCTGTGTGGATGGGTATCTGAGGCTGAGCTAGGTGAGGAAGATGTCCATGTGGGAGGTGAGACCAGCACCCTGCAAACCAGGATGAGTGTGCAGGGCGTCCTTGGGAGAATGGGAGATGGGTTAAACCAACAAGAACAAGGATTGAGGGTACTGGGAGGCAGGTTTCTGTCTATCAGAGACAAGAGAAGCAAATCATCAAAGGGCAAAAACTGAACAAGCACTGAGATGTTGGACCAGATGTAAAGTTCTGATGTGGCCTCAAGGTTGTCCCTATGGAGAAAAGGTTGTGTGTTGTGTGCATTTCCCAACTCTGTCCACTGTGAGGACCTACCAGCACTGAAATCTCCATGTTGACATGTGTTGGCCTCCAAATAGGATTCTTGACTAACAGGAGTCAGGGCTCTTCACACAAAATGGCTGATTCGAGGACTGGGGCAGATAAGTATAAGAACTTGGAACATCTTGCTCCAAAAAAGGAAGGAAGGGCTCAAAGAAGAATGAGAATGTATCAAAAGAACACAAAAGCCAATTTCATGGGAAATCCTGCTGACCAAATCAGATATCAAATTTTTTTTAAAGATTTTTACTTGAGAGAGAGAGAGTAAGCAGGTGAGAGACAGAGAGAGAGAAAGAGAGAGATAGAACACATGCACAAGCCAGTGAATGGGCAGAGGGAGAGGGAGGAGCAGACCCCCCCTGAAGAGCAAGCCTAACTCGGGGCTCAATCTCAAGATCCTGGGATCATGTCCTAAGCTGAAGGCAGACACTTAACTGCCTGAACCACCCAGGCACCCCCAGACATCGAAATTTATTTTGAACATGTAACTTATTAGCTAAAATAGGAAAACATAAGAACATACAAATATAAATATTAAAAAGTCTAAGGGAGGGGATCCCTGGGTGGCGCAGCGGTTTGGCGCCTGCCTTTGGCCCAGGGCGCGATCCTGGAGACCCGGGATTGAATCCCACATCGGGCTCCCGGTACATGGAGCCTGCTTCTCCCTCTGCCTATGTCTCTGCCTCTCTCTCTCTCTCTCTCTGTGACTATCATAAATTAAAAAAAAAAAAAAAGGCTAAGGGAAAACAGGCTACAGATTTAGTTTCAAAGTACGTCCCCACTAAAGATTTTGATTTACAAAGGGGAAAAAATGCTTTACAGTGTAGAAAGCCAGCAGACACGACCCTATGACAGCGACATTAATGTCCTCAGGAGTGGACAAATCGCAACCATGCACCTACCTGGTGAGATGCAGTGAGGCAAACACAGCGTCCCTTCTGTGATTATACTGCTTAAAATAAAAAATTTAAGCCTGAATCTACTCATGAGGAAACATCAAGTTCAGGTGCATTCTACCAAGTAAATGGCCTGTGATTTCTAAAGTGTTACGGTCATAAAAGCTAGGAAAAAAACGAAGTAGATAAACCAACACAGCTCCTTTTGGTATAAAGGATATCACTGATACAAGAGGCTTAAATTGAATAGGATCTGAGAATAAGATGTATTGGGATGCCTGGGTGGCTTAGTCAGTTAAGCATCTACCTTCAGCTTGGAACATGATCCTGGAGAGTCCTGGGATGGAGTCCCGAGTCATGCTCCCTGCTCAGTGGAGGAGGGGCTCTGCTTCTCCCTCCCCTTCTGCCCCTACTCCTGTTCTCTCTCTCACTCTTTCAAATAAATGGATGAAATCTTAAAAAGAAAAAAAAGTAACATATCAACAATTCCCTGATTTCAAAGGTATACAACAGTTATGTAGGAAAATGTCCTTGTTTGTGGAAAATACACACTCAAGGATTTTTAGGGTGATGGGAAAGGTCAACAAGGTACTCAAATAGTGAAGGGGAAAGAAGTTCTTTGCACTACTCTCCAATTTTTAAGTTTGTTCTTATATTAAAATAAAAAATAAAGAACATTATAGAAAAAAAATGAAAGGACAGCAATGAAAAGAGAGGTAGGCAGAGGAGAGCACTAATTTTAGGTGACTCATCACCAGAGCACTAACCCTGGAGCCAGACTGCTTGAGTTCAGATGTTAGCCCCATTGTTTATCAGCAGGCTGACTTGGGAAAAGTTACTCAAGCTCTCTGTATCTCAGCTTCCTTGTTAATAAGACGAGAATGATCATATTACCTACTTCACAACTTATTATGAGAATTATGTGGGTTTCTATTTGTTAAGTGCTTTGAGAAGTGCCTGGAATATAGTATCATAAAAGTGTAAGTTAAACAATAAAATATCCCCCGAGGTTGTCCCAAGTGAAGTAACCTCACACATAAGCTCCATGAGGGCTGGGGGGGGGGGGGGGGGTAGGATGGAAAAGAAACAACTTGATAATGTTTCTTAACTTAATAAAACAAAAGACACTCATCCGCAATTACAGCCCAAAGCTAAATAAGTAATCAGCTGAAGCTCAGGTAATCTGTGTAGTTAGCAGCCCAGAGAGGGGAAACGCAGGTTACCAATGGTGCTGGAATGCAAAGCAGCTCATAAATGCAGGGCATCTGTCTGCTGAGCAGAAAACCTTTTCCATGGTGACCTCCTGGATACCACAGTCAACACAACTCCCTTCTCTGCCATACTGAGGCGCTTGCTCTGACCCACAGTGCCACCTACAGCTCATCACCGTAAGGAGAACTCCGTAACATCTGAATCCTGGCCAAGCTTCACCAGCTCTAGAATTGAAAGGCTAAAAGACCTTGGATCAACCAAGAGCAAATGGAGAGTAGTTACAGGATTGTGCTTCCTTTTTCTTTTTTTCTTTTTAAGATTTATTCATTTGAGAGAGAGCACAAGCAGGAGGAGGAGAAGCAGATTCCCCGCCAGGCAGGAAGGCAGATGCGGGGCTCAATCCCAGGACTCTGGGATCGCGACCTAAGCCAAAGGCAGGCAGACAATCGAAGGCAATCGATTGAGCCACCCAGGTGCCCCAAGTGCTTCCATTTTCAAACCTAATCCACTTTAGAAGGTATACAATCTATGTGATAACTTACACTTAAGGAAGGGTATGATCTCATTTACAACTAAAATCTTAAAATATATAGGAATAAATTTTTCTTAAAGATTTTATTTATTTATTCATGAGAGATACAGAGAGGCAGAGACACAGGCAGAGGAAGAAGCAGGCTCCATGCAGGGAGCCTGATGTGGGACTCGATCCCAGGTCTCCAGGATCGTGACCTGAGCCAAAGGCAGACGCTCAACCACTGAGCCACCCAGACATTCCTATAGGAATAAACTTAAAGGATACTACATGAATTTACAAAATTTTGCTGTAATCATAAATACTTGAACAAATCAACATATATATAACTAGATCAAAAAAAATCTGAGTACTATGAATTAGTTCTTTCCTAATTTATCTATAAATGTAATGCAATGCCAATGAAAATCTCCCACAACTTCCCTTTTCAAAACCTGAAATATGTTTCTACATTTCTTTTAGGAAAATATGGGTAGCACTCTAATAACAATAGTCAGTATCTACTGAGTCCTTACCATGTGCCAGAGTTACTTTTATAATTTTTCTTTTTCTTCTTTACAATTGTGGCAGGTATTATTACCACCCTATCGAGTGGAATGTATTGTTTTGGCAGACCAGCACCCACATTTCTTTCCCAGGATACTATTTCCAAACCCAGGAAATTATGCTCCCTTGATTTCAGCATTAGAGCTATTAATACAGTTGTCCTGCTCTTCCTCAACGCAACAGGCAGGTAAAATAAAAATACCTGACAGGCAAAGGATCCATGCTAGGCCAACTGTCTGCTGCTTCAAGATTTTAATTTTCAGTCAAGAAAATGAAAGGCTTAAAAATAGTTGAAGTTCATTTATTCTAGCAGAACAACCAGATAGTTCATTATTACCTACTTTATAGCTAGGTCTGGAGGATAAGTAATTGGGGAAGGTGAGAAAACTCAGGAAGCATTAACACAACACCATTTGCACTTGGAGAATGAAGGGCAAGGAAACAGAATGGTGTTGGGAGAATCTTGGGTAACCACAGCAGAGAGGACACCTGGCAAGCTCTGTAGTCATAGAAAAAAGATGAAAACCACTGATACTACCAAAGGCTGGCAGGGAGGGAGTGAGGACATGGATACTCTGACCTCTGTGCTTTGATTTCTACCACTGGCTGAACACACTCAAAAACCAGAACACAAAGAGAGCCTGGGTGAAGGAATCCACAGAGGTCAGCCCGGAAAGACACTGGGGAAAATGTGGGAGAACAAATCTGCAGGAGCAAAGGGAGTGTAGCCACCATTCTTTCCAATTTTTGCTAAAGGCCAAATTGTTTTCCTGCAGCTTCCAACAAAGCAGCCAAAGTGGTAGATCCCAAATTATTTATTAGTTAATAAAATAAAGTTCAAATAGGTTAGCTGCTTTCTGGAGGTCACACGGGTAATATATAGAAGACTATAAAAATAAAACAAAAAAATTTAAATAACAGGAATTTAAAGTCTATAGCAAGAATTGGGCACCTGGGTATCTCAGTCGATTAAGTGTTTGTCTTGATTTCAGATCTCAAGGTTGAGATCATGCTTCACCTTGGTCTCTGCACTGGGTGAGGAGCCTGCTTGAGATTCTCTCTCCCTCTCCCTTTGCTCCCCCCCCTTCCACTCTCTCCCCTTCTCAAAGTAAATAAAGGCCACAAGAATTAAATCAGTCCAATACACATGTGTGTATACCTAACTACATATCTGAACCAGAATATACAACCTACAAACAGATCTTAATATCAGCAAGAATGCATTGTGTTATAAAAGGCATCAGTGAGGAAAGGGAAATTTGATCATCAAATCTGGGCTAGGGGGAAGAAAAGAGAGGAGTACTAAATATTTGAAGGGGAAATCAATTTGATCAAATCATAACATATACTCAAGGGACAAATGGTTTAAAGACCATTAAGGCCAATGTCACAAAAAAACTTATGGGCCTTTTTTTTTTTTTTTAAGATTTTATTTATTTATTCATGAGAGACACAGAGAGAGGCAAAGACACAGGCAGAGGGAGAAGCAGGCTCCATGCAGGGAGCACAATGTGAGACTTGATCCTGGGACTCCAGAATCTCACCCTGAGCTAAAGGCAGACGCCCAATTGCTGAGCCACCCAGGCAACCCATGGGCCTTTCCAATGGAAAAAAAAAATACTATCTATATTTTAAATCCAGAACCTGACACTGAATCTTCCATTCAAAGTGGGGACAAAGCCCTTTCCTTTAGAAGACACTGCAAAGGGATCCCTGGGTGGCTCAGCAGGTTAGTGCCTGCCTTTGGCCCAGGGCATGATCCTGGAGTCCCGGGGTCGAGTCCCACATTGGGCTCCCTGCATAGAGCCTGCTTCTCCCTCTGCCTGTGTCTCTACCTCTATATCTCTCTCATGAATAAAATCTTAAGAAAAAAATTTAAAAATTAAATTAAAATGAAATTTATGTTATATTTTATCACAATTCAGAAAAAAATATAGATGCAAATTAAGCAATAAGGGTAATTACAAACTCCAGGAAAAAAGAAAAGAAAGCAGTCACGATTTTAAGGCAGTATTTGTTGCCTTTTGCATAGTATTAATTAAGTCATGACTACAGATTTAACGAGATGCTGTGGTATGAACAGATGAGAAGAATGGAGGGAAAGAGGTTTTATGTTTGGAGAAGTGCTAATAAGAAAGTTAATCCTCACCCACCGCAATGAGAACTCTGCAGGCAATATTTAAACTGATATAGTGAAAACAGCAATGGGAGCTTATGACTTAGGACCAAGGTGATCAGCAACAACAGAAAAGGTGAGGTGGTTGCTACAGTAAGTGGCGGGCAGATGAGGAGGAAACAGGAAGTATATTTTAAGCATTCTAGGCCCATTGTATTTTTAACTGTGTACAAGTAGTTCTTTTTTAAAAACTACGCTTTAGGGATCCCTGGGTGGCGCAGCGGTTTGGCGCCTGCCTTTGGCCCAGGGCGCGATCCTGGAGATCCGGGATCGAATCCCACATCGGGCTCCTGGTGCATGGAGCCTGCTTCTCCCTCTGCCTGTGTCTCTGCCTCTCTCTCTCTCTCTCTCTCTGTGACTATCATAAATAAATAAAAATTTACAAAAAAAAAAAAAATTAAAAAAAAAAAAAAAAAAAAACAAAAAAAAACTACGCTTTAGGGACCCTGGGTGGCTCAGTGGTTGAGCATCTGTCTTTGGCTCAGGGCATGATCCTGGAGTCCCAGGATCGAGTCCCACATCGGGCTTCCTGCATGGAGCCTGCTTCTCCCTTTGCCTGTGTCTCTGCCTCTGTGTGTCTCTCGTGAATAAATTAAAAAATCTTAAAAAATAAATAAAAACTACGCTTTAAAAAAAAAGCAGAGGAAAAAATTATTATTATTTTTAAAAGATTTTATTTATTTATTCACGAGAGACACAGAGAGAGAGGCAGAGACACAGGCATAGGGAGAAGCAGGCTCCTAGCAGGGTGCCTGACGTGGGACTCGATTCCGGGTCTCCAGGATCCCGTCCTGGGCTAAAGGCGGCACTAAACCACTGAGCCACCAGGGCTACCCCAGAGGAAAAAATTATAACCTAACTTCCTAAACTTAAATTGGAAGAACTATAAAATATGAATAGATTTGGGGCACTTAGCTGGCTCAGTCGGTAGAGCATGTGACTCTTGATCTTGTGGTTGTCAAGTTTGACCCCCCCACACTGAGTGTACAGAATATCTGACATCTTAAAAAAAAAAATCAATATTGGATTGCATGAAAAGTCCAAAAGTTCAGTATATCACATGTATCAACAATTTCTGGGATGAAAAATAATGTCTTGGCACCTAATGTCTTGATAGATTCTCTTAAAAACCTTTAAGGTCAGGGCACCTGGGTAGCTCAGTGATTGAGCATCTGCCTTTGGCTCAGGTCCTGATCCCGGGGTCCTGGGATGGAGTCCTGTATCAGGATCCCTGCAGGGAGCCTGCTTCTTCCTCTGCCTAGGTCTCTGCCTCTCTGTCTCTCATGAATAAATAAAATCTTAAAACAAAAAACCTTTAAGGCCTATAAACATCTCGAATGAAACCAAACATGAGCAATTAGGTACAAGAGGGGAGAAGTATGAAAAGGATAGAAATTGCAGTTACCAGTGCAAATGTTGACAGCAACTAGGCAGATAAAGTTACAGCAAAGGCAACAGGAGAAAGATCTGAAGTACAGAAGAGCAGGGTCGCACAGACTCCCGAGTCCCTTCAGCGTTCCCAGGGACAAAGAATGCCACCAGAACCATCCGTGGTTGCACAGCAGGGAAGAAAGGAGTGGGGGAAAAATTTTTTTAAAGATTTATTTATTCATGAGACACATACAGAACCGAAGGCAGAAGACACTCAACCACTGATCCACCCAGGCATCCCCCAGGAGAGAAAAAACAGCATCCCTATTTCCTTTGAGAAAACTTGCTTCATCTCCATTTGTGAGGTCTTCATGAGGAGTGCCTGCCTCCCAAAATGAAGGCCAGGACAACCAAGTCTTCTGATGCCTGACTATGGAACTTTAAGAGTCAAGATCCTAGGATCAGCCATTTGGGAAGCTCTCTCCAAGGACAGGAAAATCCCAGCAACATGCTAAGACTCATAGGGTTCACTACAGTGGTGGACATTGGCATGCAAACCACAGCTCTTATCCACAATGGGGGCTGAGAAATGGCAGTACGGCTCCAGTACCAGATGCAAGCAGTCAAGAGGGACAAAATGGAAACAGTAATCACGAAGCAGTACAGGGCTCTTATCACCTTAGAATACATGACCACAACAACAAACACAAATGTACATTTCAAATTCCTTAGTTAAAAATACTAATAAGTGAGACACCTGGGTGTCTCAGTGGTTGAGCATCTGCCTTTGGCTCAGGTGGTGATCCCCAGGGTCCTGGGATTGAGTCCCGATCAGGCTCCGCGCAGGGAACCTACTTCTCCCTCTGCCTATGTCTCTGCCTCTCTCATGAATAAATAAATAAAATCTTAAAAAAAAAAAAATACTAATAATTAGCAACTTTTATTGTGTCACTAAAAAAAACAAAGGACAATTTAAGTGTAAAATTTTTTAATAAGCATTATGACAAAAATATGTGCTCAAAATTGTTAGAAACATATGTAGAAAAATTATGAATTAGTTTCCCCCCCAAAAAATAGCCGCCCTAGCATGCTAGAAAATTGGCCACCGCATCATGGCTTTAGCAGATACACAGGAGGACGGAGAGCCTCCTTAGAAACCTAAATGAGAGAAATTACGAATGTAAAAAAATTTAAGTCAGAATACTGATTTAGAACACTTGTTTAAAAATAATACGCTAGGAAAACCCAGGGTATAGGAAAATATTTCAATAAAAAAATCACCTTGCACATTTTCACAAAATAATAATGGCCTGTCAGTACGTGATTCCTGAAAGAGTTTTAAATTGTGTTTTACTTCTTCAGATCGTAATACAGTCAGTCCCTAAGAGGACTAAAATACTTAAACATTGTGACCTAAAAACAAAAAACAAAACAAAGCCATAGCAAGATTTTAAAAGTTAATGCCCAAATTGCATGATTGTCTTAAGCAACCACTTTAAAAAGTACAAGTACCTCAATACAGCATAATCCAGTCTGTTTTGAATTTTAAAATACAGAGAAAATTTGGTTTTCAGGAGGATCATTTCATGAGCTGTTTCAAGGTTACTTAGGTCCATAAGGAAGATCCAAGTGTGCATGTGTGTGCTGGGTGGAGGGAGGGGATCTAGAAATGCAGGATTCCAAGTACTTCATTCTCCAACATCATTTTCTTTTTTATGAGTTTTAATTTTTATCGGAGTTATACATTCTATTGACCAAAAGAATCAAACAGTTATCTAAGACATGTTCTGAGAAACAGCAATTCCTCTCCTCTCCATACCTGATCTTCCATTTGCCCTGCCCCCCAAGACCATGCTTCTTTGAGCATTTACCTATCTCCATAAACATTTTGTTAACTATTTCTTACTTCTGCACCTTAAGGCATTAGTAATTTTCCACTAGAGAACAGCAACTATCCACCTCTTTGATGTAACCCTGACTTCTTCCTGCCAACATGCTTTCAACAGGTATGTATCATCAGCATTTTGCTTAATTAATACTCAAGGTTGACAACAACATGCCTTGGTAAACACTAGTCCCAACTATGCCATGGGCCATAGTATGAACATCTCTCCCACTGTGATAAATTCTTAATTGCTTAGTTTTCTCATTTGCTTACTTCCATCATAACTCAACCCACTCTTTGCCAGTCATCCAAATCTCCCCATACATCCCAATGTATCAGATTACCTATAAATGTCATCTTCTTGGAAGGCTTCTGCCCAGTTCCAACCCAGCAGGGCATATAGACTGCCAGGAAGAGGCCTTCAAGAGCCAATGGGAGCTCAATAGGAAAGCTTGGGCTGAACCACTCCAAAAGCTGTTTCCCAAGAGGAGGAGGCAGATTCTTCGCCACAAACAAATGAACTTTCCTCCTTTTACCTCAACCACATGCTGCCACACTCATGGTGGTCATTCTCCCAGAACAAATCCAAGTGCAAATGCACAAACATAATAGCTATAAAGAAAATATTCTAAGGTTGCATAAGAAACCCATAGACATAGGCAGAGTCCTTGGCGGGTATAGGTTCTATAGCAGGACCAAAACCCATGTCCACCAGGTCTATCTTTTTTTGTAGTGACTCAAGGCAATGTGGGCAAGAGAAACTGTAATGGTGATAAAGACCCCTAGTCATTCCATACAGAGCAAGCCATCCTACGTGGAGCTGTGCTGTGCTCCTCCACCTGCAAGGAACACAAGCACACTCCCTGCAAACACTATTCTTTCCAATACTAGAGGCTAGTGTGAGTCAACATTCACTATAGCAATCTTACATGCATGTTCCTGCATGTACTGAGAAGACTTCTATTTTCCTATTTCCTAACTATTGCATCTACTATTTTTTTCTAAATTAAAATAAAAAATCCTTAAACTCACCAACTACTAGTAACATAAAAATTCATCACATCTTTTACTAAATATGGCTATTTGTGACAATTCAGTTTTATTTCTAAAAAGTAAGTCTCTTGATTTAGCTGGGGCCTCAGGGTTAAGAGACTAGTCATTGTCATAATCAAAATGATGCATTTATTCAGGGCAAATCTTAATTTTCTTCTTCTTCTTCAGAACAAAGAACTGCAAGAATGCCTAGAAGACTTGAAGTAATGCTGATTTACCGTCACCTTTATTGAAACTTGATTCCTTGAGCCAGAGGAAGGTCCTTACTGTAGTTGATAGTACTAGAGGGGAAAAGAAATGAACAAATTAAATGAAGGGTAGTACATATATAATATAGAAAAATTTATGCCATTAAGAAAATCTAGCATATCTGTATATATTAACAAGGTAAAATGTCCAAGATACAGGTTGGTGAAGAAGAAAAAATTAAGATACAAAACATGGTTAGTACAGATTCAGTTTCATAAAAGAAAAAAACAAAGGAGAAACATAGAAATCTATAATATGCCTATCAAATGTTATTAATAGTCTTCAAGGCACAAGAATAGGGGGATCTACTCTAGATCTCAAGTACGCAAGAAAAGTAATGTACATGACTTCAAAGAATGGGAACCAGGAAAAAACAAACAAACCCCCACAACAAAGAATGGGAACCAGGAGAACGTGCATGCATCTGGGACTTAAAGTACGGACAAAAGCACCTCAGAAATTCCTGACAGATATCACTTCACTGAGGCTCTAAGGGACTAAGGCTGAGAATCTACCTGAGGCTATAGGGTTAGTGAGAAGCAATAAATGAGACTAAGATGAGCGTTCTGGGATCTTGGACCTATGTTCTTTCTACAACATCATATCCCATGGGCCTGACTCACATATCGTTTTAATGCACTTGGGTAAATCTCTCTCTGTCTAAGCCAGAGAAGGGGGGAACGTGGGTGGTTCAGTTGGTTAAGCAACCAACTGTTGATTTCGGTGCAGGTTGTGATCTTAGGGTTGGGAGATCGACCCCCGCATTAGGCTCCAGACTCAGCACAGTCTACTGGAGATTCTCTCTCCATCTCTCTGCCCCTCTCCCAATCATGCACTGCCCCCTCCTCTTTCTCTAAAAATAAGTAAAATCTTTTTAAAAGCATACAAGTAAAAGGAGCAACTCCTAGTAAAATCCTCCCTGAAGCAGGCTCCTGTGGCAGCTAGCCGTGTGCTGGGTGAACATGCTAAAGCACCCTCAAGTATCATGCTCATTATTCTGGCCTGCAGGGGCCCCGCACGTGTCCAGTCTGCTTCTACTCCTACAGCCTGCAAGGGTGTTGGTTGCACCCAATGAGAAAACTACAAGGACAGCTTCCTCTACTTTCTCCTACTGGTTGACCTTCCAATGTCCTGCTCCTCTGGCGTCTCCAGAAACCACCAATGGGACAGTTTCCCAGCTGAGCCCTGGGCACTGGCTGAGGTAGGACAAGAAGGAGGGAGAACTAACAGTACAGAAGGGATGTCCCAGGAGGGGACAGCTGTGCTCATTAAAGAACCAAAATGAAGTATAGCCCTATAAAGACAGGGCATAAGGTAGAACAGTGTAAAAGCCTGTTCCCAATGGTTGGGAAGCTCAATCCCAACCTCCCAAAGCCTTTTCTTACCAAGTGGATCTTCTCATGTACTGTTTCCAGGCATCACTCCCGGACTCCCGACCACCACCAGTGTGCTTTTCTCCTCCTAGAGAAATACACAAGAAGCTCACATCTCGTGAGGAGTTTCTCTGTGCGCAGCTCCTACTTGGCAGCATGAAAAGAAACACACCAAAAGGACATTAGAGCTACCTGACCAATGGATTTACATTTATCTCAGAGTTATCTCCTCTACATACAAAAGACAGAGACCAGATAAACAGGAAAAAAGAACTGAGAAAAAAAGAAAAAAAAAAAAAAAACACATAAGGAATAAAGAGGGAACAAATTTGTCAGAAATAAAAGAAAACCAACCTTACCATGAGACCAGATATTAAGATGGGAAACTTCCAGATGGTGGAAATATAATTTTATTTTCTCATTTAAGCTTAGCTATATATATTTTCAAATAAATAAATAAATATATATATACATACATACTGCTTTTATAATATTCTGAATTTTTATATTAATGTCATTATATCATTAAGAAAGTAATGATTCCATAAAATAAGAAAAGGATACTATGTAGAGGTGTGCCATCAGAGCACAAGAAATGAGACTTGGTAGTGTTTTTGGTAACAGCAGAAAAGAAAACACTTAATAAAAGAGCTAGAAGAATAATCTGAGCAGGTGCCTGGTTGGCTCAGTCATTGAGGTGTGCAACTCCGGTTATCTTGGGATCGTGAGTTTAAACCCCACATTGGGGGTAGAGATAACTTAAAAATAAAATCCTAGGGGCACCTGGGTGGCTCAGTCAGTTAAGCATTCGACTCTTGATTTCGGCTCAGGTCATGAACTTAGGGTAGAGAGACTGGGCCCTGTGTTGGGCTCTGTGCTCAGTGGGGAGTCTGCTTGAGATTCTCTCTCACATAGTGTACACACACATTCGCTCTCTCAAATAAACCGATCTTTAAAAAAATTGCAATAAAAAATTGCAATAATGAAAATAAATAAAAATCTTAAAAAAAGGAAATTTCCCATATTCAAAACAAAACAAAACAAATGAAAGAGAACAAAATTAGACAATTCTTCAAGAGATAACACTCAAACAACAGAATAGTTTACTAGAATAGTAATTAAAAAGAAAAATATTGGGGTGCCTGGCTGGCTCAGTTGGCAAAGCATACAACTCTTGATCTCAGGGTTTTAAGTTCAAGCTGCATGTAGGGTGCAGAGATTACTTTAAAATAAAGGGGGGGGGGGCACCTGGGTGGCTCAGTAAGTTAAGCTTCTGACTCTTGATTTCAGCTCAGGGCATAATCTCAGGATCTTGAGATCAAGCCCCACAGTGGTCTCAGCATAGAATCTGAGATTCTCACTCTCCCTCTCCATCTCCCCTCCCACCTCTCTAAATAAATAATAAAATCTTAAAAAACAAAACAAAACAAAAAAACAAGCAAGTAGAGAAAAAGTGAAGGAAATAAAATTGTCAAAAAAAACTACCAACACAGAACTAGCAAAAACACCCCAGCATTGAAAATTATGAGTCCCAATACTCTAAAGCTAATCCCTGGCCCACTGTCCAAGAAAAATGTTTACAAAGATCTTTGTTGACATAAATAGCAGACCCCAAATTTTTTGAAATAGGAAAGAAAAGAGAGATCGGAAATCAAAGTGGACTGAACTCTTCAACCACAATACCAGAAACCATAATGTAAGTGAGTAACAACTTCAAAAGTCTGAGGAAAAATTATTGCAAACTGTGCAGCAAAGGCAGCGCAGGTCTGCTTGCAATGCTGCTGCATATGGGCACTCAGGTACTAAGTAGCTCCCCCTACAGGGACATAAAATTTCCCCTACATGATACTTGTTCTCACTGGGCCTCAACTGCTTTTGCACAGTGTGGTTTATGTTAAACACCTTTTCTTCAGGGAGTCTGGAGTTTTGGAATAAGCCAGGTGACCAGTAACCCTGGTAGATGACATTCCATGTACATTGTCCCAATCTACCGCTGGAAGAATTTAGCATGTCCTGTGACTTCAAGGGGGAGACACTTAGAAGCTTGGCTGGTTTCTCTGGTTTCCTTTTAACTTCACATAGAGCAGTTAACATCATGCTACACATGAAGAAAGAAGAGGGAGGTTTAAAAAGGTTCAGCTAAGCTAACAGAGAGTCAACAAATAATGTCTAAAATTGAGAAAAGAGTAAGCAGTGAACACCTGGCTGGCTCAGTCAGTGGAACATGTAGCTCTAGACCTCGGGATTATGAGGTCCAGCCCCTTGTTGGATGGAGAGATTATGTAAAACAAATAAATTAATAAAAAAAAAAAAAAAAAAAAAAAAAACGGGATCCCTGGGTGGCTCAGCGGTTTAGCGCCTGCCTTTTGGCCCAGAGCATGATCCTGGAGTCCCGGGATCGAGTCCCACGTCGGGCTCCCTGCATGGAGCCTGCTTCTCCCTCCTCCTGTGTCTCTGCCCCTCACTCTCTCTCTCTCTCTCTCTCTCTCTCATAAATAAATAAATAAATAAATAAATAAATAAATAAATAAATAAATAAACTAAAGTAAATTCAAAGCTAAATTTACTGTTTTTTTCTTAGCTATCTCAAAGTAGTTGCCTCTAGAAATGAAGCCGCAAGAGAAAAGTGGGAGAAGCCACTTTCCCATTTACAAATTAACTTGTGGAGGCTCAAATAAAGACGAGTCAGGCGGACGAAAAAGTATGGGCCAAAAACAAGGACTAAAGGCCCCCGGAGGGGAGAGAGCACACAGGTGCACGCAGGCCACTCAACAGCGGAGGGCAGGGGTGAGCCTGAAGGAAAGGAGGAACCTTTTGTCAAAATCGGCAGATTGAATGCTAAGGGCAGTAAACACTGGTTTATTTTTGATTTTTTTTATTTATTTATGATAGTCACACACACAGAGAGAGAGAGAGAGAGAGAGAGAGAGAGAGAGGGGCAGAGACACAGGCAGAGGGAGAAGCAGGCTCCATGCACCGGGAGCCCGACGTGGGATTCGATCCTGGGTCTCCAGGATCACGCCCTGGGCCAAAGGCAGGCGCCAAACCGCTGCGCCACCCAGGGATCCCAACACTGGTTTAAAACATTAAAAAATGCCTCTAGGGATCCCTGGGTGGCGCAGTGGTTTGGCGCCTGCCTTTGGCCCAGGGCACGATCCTGGAGACCTGGGACCGAATCCCACATCGGGCTCCAGGTGCATGGAGCCTGCTTCTCCCTCTGCCTGTGTCTCTGCCTCTCTCTCTCTCACTGTGTGCCTATCATAAATAAATAAAATAAAATAAAATAAATAAAAAAAATAAAAAATGCCTCTAATTACTTAAACTGTTGGAGGTATTAATGCATGTGTGTTCTCCTCTATACCTACATAAGTATATGAGTATAAACAAGGTAATCTGTTTCTACTATATTTTCACTAATTTTTAGTAGTAATCTTAATACACAATTGTTGGTTGGGATGGTTTTTTTTTTTCTTTTAAGATTTTATTTATTTATTCACGAGAGACAGAGAGAGAGAGAGACAGAGAGAGAGAGAGACAGAGACACAGGCAGAGGGAGAAGCAGGCTCCATGCAGGGAGCCCAATGCGGGACTCGATCATGGGACTGCAGGATCATGCCCTGGGCGGGAGACAGGCGCTAAACCGCTGAGCCACCCAGGGATCCCAGGATGGCTTTAAAAACAAAAACTATTCCTCAGTTTAAGCATTGAGAACTCAAGGCTTATTAAGAGAAAATATAAGCAGAACCCAGTGAAAAAAGCAACTTAGCATTTTATCTAAAAAAGCTAATGTTAAAAAAATAAATAAATAAAAATAAAAATGCTAACGTTTAACACTTATATTCCTTCTGGTTTTAAAAACTAGAATTTTTTGTGACAAAATCTGGCTTATGCCTAAAGCCAGGGGTTTTTAGGGGTACCTGGGTCCTACAGTCCATTAAGCACCCAACTCTTGATTTTGGCTCAGGTTGTGATCTCAGGGTCATGAGATGGAGCTCCAAGTTGGGATCCACGCTCAGCACCAAGTCAGCTTCTGCCTCTGCCCCTCTCCCCACTCGTGCTCACATGTGTTCTCTTTCAGATAAATAAAATCTTTAAAAACAAACCAGAAAACCAGGGGTTCTTAACGTTCTTTGAGTCATGACCCTCTCTACAAAAGAGATGCCACCATTTCAAGGGGTCACATATTTTAGGTCAAGGGCCCCAGCTCCAACATGATGATGCATCTGAGAATAAAAAGTTGGATCTTGAACAGTAACTCTGAATATGGCATATCAAGCTCCTCTCAAGCATGTTAGACCAGGGATCCCTGGGTGGCTCAGCAGTTTAGTGCCTGCCTTCGGCCTAGGGCGTGATCCTAGAGTCTCGGGATCGAATCTCACATCAGGCATCCTGCATGGAGCCTGCTCCTCCCCCTGCCTGTGTCTCTGTCTCTCTCTCTGTGTCTCTCATAAATAAATAAATAAAATCTTAAAAAAAAAAAAAAAAAAGCATCTTAGACCAGGTTCTTACCAGGTTATTTCAGGTTCTTGGTCGAACTTTTTCAAAAGCTACTACTGCTTTTATTGTCTGAATTGTGTCCCCTCCCAAAATTCCTATGTTGAAAATCTAACTTCCAATACTTAGGATATGGCTGTATTTGGCAAGAGGACCTTTAAGAAGGTAATTAAAGTTGAACGAGGTCATAAGCCAAAAAAAAAAAAAAGAAAGAAAGAAAAGAAGCCATAAAGGTGCAGCCTGGTGTCCTCCTAAAAGAGGAAGAGGCACCAGGGATGTACGCATGCACAGAGAGAAAGCCACGGAAGGATTATAAGCCATGAAAAAGAGGCCTCAGGAGAAACCCAACAACTGCCAACACCTTGACCCTGGACTTGCAGCCTCCAGAACTGTGAGGATATAAATTCTTGTTGTTTTAAGCCACCCAATCCATGGTATTTTGTTATGGCAGCCTGACCATCTAACACATTGCCCCCAATGAGGACAAGGATTCTCTACATACCAAATGCACCTCCGATCTCAGCCCCACTCGTTGGGATATTGACATTTACAATGCCACAGTCGGATCCTTTCGGTCTGCATGTAAGATGGGAAACAGAGTTGAGAGCAACGTTTAAGAAATTAAGAAAAAAAAAAAAAAAAAAAGAAAATCCAAGCAAAACCTCTAAAACTCTCGATGCTCAAAAGAGGATTTGCAATTATGATGGTTTCATTTTCTTTCTTGTAAGCCCATTCACGGCACAAATCAGGCTTATGTAAATTCTCAAAATAGATAAAGTTATACCCAAGCCAGCGGAAGATTCTGCCCAAATCCTTGGTAAAGATGCTACTTGAAAGTCCTTGTTTTACTTCATTATTCCATGCAAAGACTTCTTCTTCATTCTGAAAGGATAAATGGTGGAAGCTGTTAGATGATGCGGTGTTTGGGTCAAAGTTCATGATGGTACATTTCACGAGATGTACCAGTATAATTTCAGTGCACAAAAGTAAACTAAAAACTCAGAATCTAATTCTGTTTCTCTAATATACACAGCTTTGTGGAGTTTTCCTTTATTGCACTCTGAAAAACAGATGGTACATGCGTCCATTCGAGGTACTACATTTAAGAGCTAATATTTACTGAACTCCTATTATGTGCAACCCCATGACCTAGGCACTTTGCGTGCATTTAAGTATTTAATTCTCATCCAATGATACAGGTTTTATAGTATCCCCAACTTACAGATTGGTCAAGGTACACTAAATAATTTGCTCAAGAATTCACTCACATACACACAGTACAAAACATGAAATTATCCTCTCTAGTCACATTATGTGTAACAATGATAAGACAATTTAAATCAAGATTTTTAAAAAGCATTCATATAGTTGCAAAAGGATGTAATTCTCAGTATTTTTTAACTGCTAATCCTGGCACATCCAAACCTTGATTCTATCACTCAATATTTTCTGATATGGCTAGGGCCTGTCTCACAGTGGGGAAAGAGACCATCTAGCTATTTCTATCTGCTAAAAGCTCCACAGGCTGTCCCCTGATACAGGTTAGAAATGTGTCTTTAGACTGCTCCTGTATCTTCTCATTTATCTTTTTTTTTTTTTTTAATTTTATTTATTTATTTATGATAGTCACACAGTGAGAGAGAGAGGGGCAGAGACACAGGCAGAGAGAGAAGCAGGCTCCACGCACCGGGAGCCCGATGTGGGATTTGATCCCGGGTCTCCAGGATCGCGCCCTGGGCCAAAGGCAGGCACCAAACCGCTGCGCCACCCAGGGATCCCTCTTCTCATTTATCTGCTGATACTCAGCACTCAGGCGATCAAACTCTGGTGCCTTTTGTGTGGAACGTGACCATATGGGTTGCACAGCTCAGAACAGGTGACATATGAAGGAGAGCCATCCTCCATCAATTCCAGCTCTGGTCCTCAGCCTGTCCTGGTTTCCCCAGCAGCTAGTCTGACATGCTCTGTGGTACAGAGTGTTCAATTCACATCATCATAGTTGATCTTTCACCTTCAAATTCCTACTGTCAGGGATGCTTGGGTGGCTCAGAGGCAGAGCGTCTACCTTTGGCTCAGGGCGTGATCCCAGAATCCTGGGATCAAGTTCCACATCAGGCTCCCTGCATGGAGCCTGCTTCTCCCTCTGCCTGTGTCTCTGATGAATAAATAAAAATCTTAAAAAAAAAAAAAAATCCGTACTGTCAAAGTGACTTTCTAAAACCTCTCTAAGAGCTGAGTGAAATTTCATATACCTTCATTTTCTTTAGTCTTTTCATTTGTTTCAACAGTCAACTAGAGAAAAGGGAAACAATCCATTTTTACCTTGAATTTAAATACATAAAGAATCGGAGCAAAAGTCTCTGTGTGTGCAATGGACGCATTGTGGGCCAGACCTGTCACAACTGTTGGTTCTACGTAATTGCCAGGGCGATCCATGACCTTCAGTAGAAAAATAAAATAAGAATGAAAGCATTTTGTTTTCTGGTACTTTGGGTCAGAGAACACAACCTTTCCCTAAACTTATGAGAAAAAAATAATAATAAACACCATTTAGACAGATGAATTATTTCCCCAAAATAACTTCCCATCATTTACAAAACTTTCTCTGCCTCCTGTTGAAACTTAGTTGGTCAGAGAAAAATAAAAAAACAAGTGAAGGGACAAAAGCTGGGATACTGACACGACCAAGTTACATGGAAAAAACACTGTTACAGGTGGCTTATTAAAAATGTTTATACAATGTAAAAAATGTCATCTCTATTGTCTGTGTTTAAAGACTATATTGTATCCACTCTACCCTCAGAGTAGTATGGTGAATGAAGCCTTAACCCTCACAGTGTGACTGAACTTGGGGACAGAACCTTTAAGGAAAAATTCAAGTTAAATGAGGTCACACAGGTGGGGCCCAAATCTGATAGAACTCAGGTCTATACAAAAAAGGAATACTGGAAACCTGTTCTCATCACACTCAAAAACCACACGAAGACACCAAGAAGCTGGCTGTCTGTATGCCAACAACAGAGGCCTCATCACCTAATCCTGCTAGCACTCTGACTTTAGACTCAGTCCCAAGAACTGTGAAAAAAGTACACTTCTATTATTTAAATGACCTAGTGAGTCGTCTGTGTGGCTCAGTAGGTTAAGCATCAGACACCATTTCAGCTCAGGTCAGGGTCTCAGGGTCATAGGATCAAGCCCTTCTTTGGGCTCCGCACTCAACATGGACTCTGTCCCTCTGCCTCCTCCACTGCCCCTCCCCCTGCTCTCTCAAAAATAAAAATAAACAAATTAATACAGGAAAGAATGACCCAGTCTGTGCTATTTTGTTAGGGCAGTCCTAGCAAAGCAATACATATTGTACAAAAATTAAAAAGCCCAAGAATATACTGTACATACTCTCCTAATTAACCTCCATGTAAACAAATCACTGGTTCAAGTCCACTTAAACTAACACCTGCTTCTTCTGTAAAAAAACTCCTGATGCCCATGGCTACCTGCTCTGGCTAGTGGCAGAGTCTCCAATATGCCTGTATCATTTTGACTCTCAGCCTTTGAGCTGTGTGCTTACCAAGAGTCACCTGGATCAACTCTCCCAATCCCAATCCTGTGTATGGCAGCTGTTATCTATTACCATAATACCACATTGCATTACACAATGTAAGTAAATATTACACAGGGGAAAAAAAAAGAACTATTTTAAATATTAACTTGGGCTACTTGGAAAAATTCAATATAAGTAACAAAAATACACAAATATATATACACATCTCTATCCAACTAGATGTGTATGTGTCAGTGTAAAACCAGGGAGAAAAAAAAAAAGAAAACCAGGGAGAAGGATTCTGTTGTCAGACAGCTTTTCAAGAGACTCAGTTCTCAGAATTTTAAAGGAAGTGAAAATAAATTGTAGATAATAATCACTTGTCAAGTCCTACCACAGATGAAAATGCCTTGACTCTATATCAAAAGAAATTGTTTACAGGAAAGGTATTATGGCAAAAATCCTGGACATGAAAAAATATACATACTAAAAACCATTTTTACCACAGAACTAATTGGCTAAATGGTAGTTTTGCCATAAAAGACAAAACCATAAAAAACACAGGAGGGGCACTCACTGAAAACAACAACAGGAAAGATGAACAACAAAATTAAAAAGACTTTATTGCAAAATACAAAATGTTTGAATCCATTTAAAAATGTGTAGGTGAGATGCCTGGGTGGCTCAGTCAGTTAAGCACCTGCCTTCAGCTCAGGTAATGATCTCAGGGTCCTGGGATCAAGCCCCACATAGGGCTTCTTGCTCAGTGGGGAGCCTGCTTCTCCCTTGCCCTCTACCCCTCCCCCTACTAATGCTCCATTTCTCTCAAATAAATAAAATATAAAATAAAAAACAAAAAACTCACATGTGGTAGGTAAGTCACACTGTGCAAATAACTGATTTAGTGGATTGTACCTAATTACTTGTCTTCAAAATCACTCTTTTATAGAATTATACATTTTCTTGCTTGTTGATTTGTCTGTTCATTTGACATACTTTTCCTTTTTCCTAAAATTTGTTCCTTTGTTTTTTTGTTTTATTTATTTTTTTAATTTTCTTTTTTTTTTAATTTCTTTCTTTGTTAAGAATCATATCAGTTTCCAAATACTAGGATGTGTACTTCTAACTGAGCTTTGTATTCTACCCCTGTGGTTTGTGCTTGGCATGTTGCCATGTGCCCATTGACAGATATTTTAAAGTTCTATGGGAAATGCAAAGTTCACAGTTCTGTGGGAAATGGGTTCAAAACTCTGCACCATGGGTGAGACCATGATGAGCACCAAGATTTATATAATATAAAAATGGGAGTACATCAATGGAGAAACAAAACCCAACTGTCAACCCACTGATTACACCAACACACTGGCCAACCAGTTATTTTCATTACCCTTTATGCCAAAATTGCCTTTAGAACCAATTAGTTATGCAACAATGTTTTCGGTGAAAATGCTGGTGGCAAAAATGCCTATTGCAAAACTACTGAGTACCCTGTTTTTGATTCCCTGCCTTTAAAAAGTAATCACTAAGTTCGGATTGTGACCACTGAATACAAAGTCTTGTACTGTCCCAAGAAAAGGAGGTCTCCCTTCCATACAAATTCCTAGGGACTCTGTTCAAAAGCAACCATGGCTTGGAGTTTCCTGTGTGTCCTTCCAGGAGTGTTCCATGCATTTTATGCTGTCCCTCACCAAAAGTTATTTCCCCTTATAAATGGGATAGAGAGAAGACAGTAGTAGGAGACCCTGCACCAATCTGCCCGGAGCCCTACTTGTGCCTAAGAAAAGGAAGCAAAAATCCATCACTAGGGAGCTCAGGTGTCATTACCTTGCCACCATAGACCACAGTGCCACCTTCTTTCTTTGCATCTTCCACTGCTGCAAGAAACATGCTCACTGCCTGTTTGGTGTGGAGTGGCCCATAGAGAACATCAGCTGCAGAGAAAAAGGCATGGTCTTCATCTCACCCTGAATGGCATCATTTTATTGTCTGAACAGCTCTCCTGATGAACACCCCCAACTCTTCATACAGTGTTCCCAGGGTAGAGCAGGAGTCAGCAATCCTTCCCAGTAGGACAGGAAATACTGAATGCTCGGCATTCAGTGAAAATGCTGGTGGCAAGGACTCATCACCTTGAGGGGAGCGATTCATCTCTTCAAGGGGAGCAAAAGGAGCATGGAAACCAGGGGGTGGGGATCCCTGGGTGGTGCAGTGGTTTGGCGCCTGCCTTTGGCCCAGGGCACAATCCTGGAGACTCGGGATCGAATCCCACGTCGGGCTCCCGGTACATGGAGCCTGCTTGTCCCTCTGCCTATGTCTCTGCCTCTCTCTCTCTCTCTCTCTCTCTCTCTCTCTCTGTGACTATCATAAATAAATAAAAATTTAAAAAACAAACAAACAAAAAGAAACCAGGGGGTGGGGCTGTGTCCTGGTAAAGTTGCTCTACATTAATAGGTGGTGGGCCAAATCTGTCAACGCCTGGGTTAAAGGAATAGCTGTCAATCAATCGTGGCACTGTATTAAAAATGTAAAATCTGGAATGCCTGGGGGGCTCAGTGGTTGAGCATCTGCCTTCGGCTCAGGGCATAATCCCGGGGTCCTGAGATGGAGTCCTGCTTTGGGCTCCCCATGGGGAGCCTGCTTCTACTACTGCCTATGTCTCTGCCCTTCTCTCTGTGAATAAATAAATAATATCTTTAAAATAAAAAGTAAGATCCATTTATTCATGACCATGAGATCATTCTCTACAATCTCCACAGGCTCAGGAGCTGGTGTGGAATTTAACAGGAAAAGACAGATGCTGCCCTATATGGCTGCTGGAATCCAGAACCTGAGAGGTGGCTAGGGGACAGTGGAAGAAGGGAGAGTCAGGTATGCCTCACTGAGGACATGGTATCTTAGAGCACCAGTGGTAGGTAAATGGGGAGCCCACTTCTCCCAGGGAGAAGGATTCTGCTCTCAGATAGCTTTTCCTGTCTGGGAAAAGTGGGGTGAAGGGCATTTCCAATGGAAAAGGTAGCAGGATGGAGCCTGGGACACATGGAGCTCTGTGAGAAAGATGGAGAGCTCAGGGAGCAGGGGGTAGCAAGGGGAACACAGGAAGTCAGGGGTGGGTTAAGCAGAGGAGGAAGAGGTCACAGCATGAAAGACTGTGAGCCAGATCCAGAGGGACTGGGAAAGAATCCAGGTCTCCACTTAAGAGCAATTAAGAGTCACTGGAGTGGAGGGAGCAAGAAAGTGAATTATTTTTAATCTAATTACATTAAAAAAAAAATCATCCTGGCTTCTTTGGAAAGCAGAAGTGGAAGCTAGCAAGTCAGGTGACTTGTGCACCCTTCCACAAGGATGGTGATGGCTTACATGAGCATCGTAAAGAGTGAAGAGAGAAAAGCTTGTCAACTCATCCTATTTGAACATCACCTCCTAAGCTCACCCACCAGCTGACATCAAGCACTCAGGATCTTAAGACACTTGGGTGGCTCAGTGGTTGAGCATCTGCCTTTGGCTCAGGGTGTGATCCCAGGGTCCCAGGACTGAGTCCCTCAGGAAGCCTGCTTCTCCCTCTGCCTATGTCTCTGCCTCTCTCTCCATGCCTCTCATGAATACATAAATTAATTCTTTAAAAAAAAAAAAAAAAAAAGCACTCAGGATCCTAAGCTTAGGAGCAGACCTGATATCCCCAGTGCCCAATAACTCTGCTTCTTATGCCCTCCTGCCTCTCAGGAAATAAAAAACAGAAAGTACAAGATCAGAACATTTTGAAATGAGCCAGATAGATACTCACAGTCCCATGGGTTCCCCACACGGATCTGCGCATAGGCCTTTTTAAGCCTATTTACAACTTCATCATGGATGCTTTCGTGTAAAAACTACATGAAAAAAGAAATATTCAAGGGAAGAGTCAAACATACAAATTTGTAACAATGTGCAATTTTCCTTAATAGTACTGATTTACAACTCTAAATGGTTTTTAAATATTGTGATCTCTGAAAACATAAGCAAACATAAGTATTCTGTAACTTCTAATTTTAATATTAACTACATTAAGATAATAATTTCCACTCGGTGAAGGTTAGAAAAAAATTATAAGCCATGTCTTCATCAAGTTTCTAAGAACCTATCTGGCCAAGCCTCACACATCATTCAGGCCTGTTTTTATTCTAGAGCATTCGACATGTTAGGTACCAGAGAGCCTCAAGTTTCTCTGTCCCAGTCATAGTGAACACACACTGTATGGTCAGCCCAGCGCAGCTGTTTAACAGCAGGCCCTTAGCCTCAGGCCAAGCAGGGTTCCAGAGGGAGGCCTCAACCTCACTCTAGGTAGGATGGTAAGCTCCATGCTACATTCCTGCTGATGCAGATGAACTTGTCAAACCATCCATTCTCTGGGTTGGTCTTCATGTAGCAAATGGACTGACAGTCTTGGAGAGGTCCACCGTACTGGAAAAGATTTTTCTACATGTCACTAATTGTCCCTATGGAAACCAATGTGGGCAGTGGGTAACAGCATCCTCTAACATTTAAGACTAAATATAAAGCATGATTATGTACACTTGCCCCAACATACAAAGGAAAAATAAAACTTGGCTGAATATACAAATGCTTGACTTCCATTTCATTTCAAACTTTACCATGTGATTAAATTATTTTTTGGAATACTGATTTCCTTCTCAGCACTGGCGCAGTAAAAGTTTAAAGCAAACAAATTAATAAGTTAAATATATTCTATGAACATAGTATCTCAGAGTTTTTTGAAAACTTCAACTATGGAAAAACAAAGGAAATACAGATTACCAACTACTGCCAAATACAGGGGTAAAATCAATATGAAAAGTTATAGAAAAAAGAGACTTACTTTACAGATAGATATCTTTTATTCTAATTAATTTACATTATATCAACCTTATAAAGAATTGGTTCCTACTCATTATGGGAGAGAATAAAAATACAAAGCCAACTCCTCTGTAATTAATTGCAAAACTTTTTTTTATTTAAGGAGGAAAACTTAACAAGAGTAATTTTTTAAATGCCAAATGTAGGGGTGCCTAGGTGGCACATTCAGGTAAGCGACTGGACTCTTGATTTTGGCTCAGGTCATAATCTCAGGGTTATGAGGTTGAGCCCCTGGTCGGGCTCCTGCCGGGTGTGGAACTTGCTTAGGTAGATATTCTTACTCCCTCTCTCACTCCTCCTCACTTTGCTCTCTCTCTCTCTCTCTCAGGAAAAAAAGGTAAAATGGAGCCACATCTTGTACCTAATCAAAATTTGTTTGGTTGTAGTATGGTTTTCAGTACCATGAGAGTCATGAAAATCAGGGTTGTATCCTACATAAAACTGAAATCCAGCTCAAATCTAAGTCTGGAGATTAAAATTTTCAAATTCCACACATGGATGCTAAACCACATCTCCCTATATGCACTTAATACTGACCTGTCCTATATATGAGTGTGCCGGCCATATATTCATACAGAGACAACAAATATAAAGTCACTTGCTTTTCAAGAAACCATGCCAGGGCAGCTAAAGTGGCTTAGCAGTTTAGTGCCGCCTTCAGACCAGGGCGTGATCCTGGAGGAGACCTGGGATCGAGTCCCGTGTCGGGCTCCCTGCATGGAGCCTGCTTCTCCCTCTGCCTGTGTCTCTGCCTCTCTCTGTGTGTGTGTCTCTCATGAATAAATAATAGAATAAAATAGTTTTTAAAAATTAAAAAATAAAAAAACCATGCCATACCAAGTCTAGATCTAATACCAGACTTACAGGCCCAAAATCAAAATCTTTATAATACTTTATTATTTAAAGTGTTTTTATGAAAAAGCCAAGGCTATCTATCTTTCAGCAAATAATTTTTGAATTCTTCAAACTTTGACCTGATTTTATTCTTTAAGTAACATTGGACTTTGTCTCTATTATTCCAGGTTTAACACTGACAACGGGTCTCATCTCTCAGTCAAACTCCAATCAATTAGCGTGAGTCCACTTTCAGTTTGGGGTGGAGAGTGATGCAGAGTCCCTGGCTGATCAGCACCATCTGCTTCGAGCAAGGAAGAGACTAACAGGAGTACAGATGTGCCAACCACGTCTACAGAATACATTTTTCTAGCTGTACTTCTACACCACTTCCTAACAGTACAACTTGTTACTAAGCAGGGTTTGAAGACAAATTCATGGAATGTCATGCGCCCACGCAGACACACTCACCAGGCGCCTCGCCGTGGTACACCTCTGGCCAGCTGTCCCCACAGCTGCGAAGAGGACTGATGGAACAACTAAGCTGAGGTCTGCATCCTCAAAAGCTTAGAAAAACAAAACAGATACCCATCAGTGTCGCCAAACAGATAAGCTAACTGGTACTAAGTGATGCTGTCAGAAAGCTCAGTCAGAGGAATAGCAGCATTAACCCCATACAAGCATGCTTCACATCAGAAGCCAACTTTCTTTCCAGGAAGGATGGCCTAAGAGCAGAATGATGAGCTCTATGGTCTTTACCCCAAGAAAGAGTCAAATGAGATTAATAATCGTATGTACCTCATGGGATTACTGTAGGAATTAAAGGAAATAACCCATATGAAACAGCTGAGCACAGTATCTGTGAATACCCAGTGCTCACTAAACGCTAATTGTATCTTTAAATCAATGCTCTTTAACTAGAGGAGTTCAACCAAAATAAACCCATCACCACACTTTTTAAATTTCTGATGTACGCCATAAATATACAGGCATTTACACAGGAGGAGAATGATGGCAATATACAAATTACCAAATTTTGCTTTTTTAGCACAAAATTCATGCTTCTATCAAGCCTCATCCTACTGATGTTCATTATCCAAAAAGGGCTGGTAGCCTATTTCCTTTTGCACCCAACAACCAAAAAAGAAAATCAAGTCAACTCCAAGCCTACAGGTAAATGATCAAATGCTTTAAAAGCTCCTTCCCAATATAAAAGCACTCAGCATTTCAGAATGGATAGGCTAACTTTTTTGAAATATAAAGGAATCAGCAGGTCATCTAAGAGTAAGTTATTTAGGGGTGCCTAAGTGGCTCAACCAGTAAGTGTCCTCCTTTGGCTCAGGTCGTGATCCTGGAGTCCTGGGATGGGGTCCTGCATGGGACCCCTGCTCAGCGGGGAGTCTACCTCTCTTGCTCTATCTTTTCCTTCTGCTCCTCCCCCTGCTTGTGCTGTCTTGCTCACTATCACTCTCAAATAAATAAAATCTTTAAAAAAAAAAAAAAAAAAGCGAGTTATTTACTCCAGAGAAATATGTGGCCAGTTTTCAGAAAGCAGAAGGAAAAATAAGAAATCATGCCACACTAGGAAGCCTCAGACATGGGCTCTAAGCCCCAGGTAGCATTTCCCAACAGGAACACCTGTCCTTTCTAGTCATCTCTGCCTTCAAACCTTTGTGTCCTGTCTCACAAGTAAATCCTGAAAGCTAAGATTATGTCTTAGACACACACAGCAGAGGAGGGAGGAGTGTCTATGTGAATTCTGTAGGTTCCCTGTGGCTACCAAAACTATTCTGAGCAGAAAACAAATGAAGTGCAGCCTTACCAATAATGGCGTTGTTTCCTCCAAGTTCTAACAAGCTTCTCCCTTTAAAAACACATAAACACACATTAATGCCCATGTCAGTATTTAATGCACATTGCAAGACACAGCCTCAAATCACAGCCCACTTCAATTATTTTAAATTAATTTTATTTTCAGATTCAAAATGTAGCATGAACATTCCATCAATGTCAAACTTCTTGATTTTCATAACTATACCATAGTTATATGGCCCAATGTCCTAATTCTGAAGAAACAGACCAAGATATTTAATGTTAAAGAAACATAGCGTCTTCAACATTTCTTCGAAGGTTAAAAAACCAATATGCACTCACTGTTTATGTACATGCGTGCATGTTGCTAGGGAGAGAAAATGATGAATGGGGCAACATGTAAGCAATTAGGTGAATTTCATTAAAGGATATATAGAAATTCCTTCTGTTAGTCTCACTAACTTTTCTCTCACCATGATGTTATACCTCCTGAAACTCTTTAACTGTGGGAAATTGTGTCACCTGCCAAGACATTAAACATAGAATCACCATATAATCTAGCAATCCACTTCTGGGTACTTAACCAATAGCTAAAAGGTGGAAGCAATCCAAGGTCCATCAATAAATGAACAAATAAACACAATACTATCCATCTCTAAAATGGACGAAGATTCCAACATATGCCACAACCCTTATAACATGCTATGTAAAGTAAGCCAGTCACAAAAGCACAAATCACTACTCACTGATGACACTACTCACTGGAGGTTCTTAGACTAGTCAAATCCACAAAGAAAGGAAGGAGAGGGCAGCCCAGGTGGCTCAGCGGTTTAGCGCCACCTTCAGCCCAGGGTGTGATCCTGGAGACCTGGGATCGAGTCTCACATCGGGCTCCCTGCATGGAGCCTGCTTCTCCCTCTTCCTGTGTCTCTGCCCCCTCTCTCTCTCCTCTCTGTGTTTCTCATGAATAAATAAATAAAACCTTTAAAAAAAAAAAAAAAAGAAAGAAAGAAAGGAGAATATGGTTGCCAAGGGCTGGAGGATGGCAGAAATGGGGAGTTCGTGTTTAATGGGGATAAAATTGGGAAAACAAAAAAGTTCTAGAGAGGGATGATGGTGATGGTTGCACAACAATGAAAATGCAGGGATACCTGGGTGGTTCAGCGGTTGAGCATCTGCCTTTGACTCAGGGCCTGATCCCAGGTCCAGGATCAAGTCCCACATCAGGCTCCTGTGGAGAGCCTGCTTCTCCCTCTGCCTGTGTCTGCCTCTTTCTCTCTCTGTCTCCCATGAATAAATAAATAAAATCTTAAAAAAGAAAAAATGTACTTAATCCCACAGAAGTGTAAACTTAAAATGGTTAAAAGAATAAATTTTGTTACTCTTTATATATATATATATATATATACACACACATTTCTTTTACCACAACAAAAAAAAGTTAAGAAATTATGTGCTCATTGTAGAAAAAATATATTTTTTATTTTTTATTTATTATTATTTTTTAATTCATTTATGATAGTCACAGAGAGAGAGAGAGGCAGAGACACAGGCAGAGGGAGAAGCAGGCTCCATGCACCGGAGCCCGATGTGGGACTCGATCCCAGGTCACCAGGATCGCACCCTGGGCCAAAGGCAGGCGCCAAACCGCTGCGCCACCCAGGGATCCTGAAAAAAAACATTTTTTAAATCAGAAATTATCAAACAGGCAAAAAGCTACAGCTCATAAGTCACCATGAAATCTCTCCTTATAATTTGATACAGCACCTTCAAATCTCTTTGCTGTTCCTTTATATTTACTTGACATCATAGGAACTAATTTGCTCTTAACACCTTTTCCGTAAGTTAAGAGCTATTAAAAAAAAATCACTCAAAGACAAATCATGAGAGACTCTTGCCTCTAGGAAACAAATTGAGAGTTGTTGAGGGAGGTAGGGGCAGGGAGAGGGTAACTGGGTGATGAACATTAGGGAGGGCATATGATGTGATGAGCACTGGATGTTACATTGTATGTTGGCAAATTGAATTTAAATTAAAAAAAAGTCACTGTATATAACTATTTCAACATGATGATCTATCAAATTTTACTTACCTACTCTCTAGTGTTGGATTTATTGGTTACTGATCATCTATCTACCTCGATTATCTATTTCAGTAGGGCCATAGGGTAGCTCTTGCTATACACCACCAACCTGCATTCCAGGAAAGTTACACAGAGGCTATGAACACCACTCTTATTTTACACACCTTAGCAGAAAGAGCAGAGATTTGTCTCAATTTTATTTTTATTTTTTTGTCTCAATTTTAGAGCTTGTGTTTACTTTGGACCTTTTGAATATTTTTCCTTAAATGCCCTTTAAAATCAGCTTCTACATGAATAAATTTTTTTATTTGTGATATCAGGAGAACATGTGACAGCAGGGAGAACATGTTTTCTCTCCAATGCTCTGAAACAGTGAAAGATCCAGGGGACATTATAAGGAGATGGGGCTGTTATTACCAGAAGTCACTGCTACTATCAGTTGTAGTCTTTGCTACTACAGGCATTTAAGCCAGCTTGCTGGCTTCAGCAGAAGAAGCTGCTCTTCTCTTCTCTATGCTAAGAAAAGGAATAGAGCAGCAGATTCTACACCGAACATGGGCTCCTGCTGCCTGGCTTCCAGGGACACACCGCAGAGAAGGGACTTATATATTTCATAACCTTCTAATTCTCTATGTGCACCCTAACTATACTCATAACCACCAACCTTCTCCAAGAACCTGTAACTGAAAGATGGATACGTGTTTCTAAAGACTGTAATCCTGCTACAAAACAGTACTACTTCAGTGAGAATAACAAACTACAGCTTTGAGTAAGAAGGGGAAAAGACAAGGAAGAGATGAACCTGCTTGTGGAGACAGCAGTACTAATGACCTAGAGCACCCTGGCACATGCTTCCTGGGCCAGCTGTGGATCTTCAAAGGAACTATCTATTCACAAACTTTGCCCATTTTTTAATGGGGCTTTTTTTCTGTTGTTGAATTTTTAAGAATTATTTATTCTAGAGACGAATGTCTCCTCAGATAAAGGATCTGCAAATACTTTCTCCCATTCTGTATGTTGTTCTATCTATTTTTTGGTAAGTATTTGTGGAAGCACAAAAATTTTTATTTGATGAACCCTACTGTATCTTTTGTTGCCTGTGTCATATCTAAGACACCACTGCCTAATCCAAGGTCACAAAAACCTATCCCTGTTTTCTTCTATGAGTTTGATAGTTCTGGCTCTTATATTCAGGTCTTCAGAACATTATATTTGGGGTATAGGAGGAAGTAGGGATCTTTTCATACCTATGTCCATAGATTTATCTAGTTGTCCCAGTACCCTTTGTTGAAAAGATGACTCTTTCTCCATTGAAATGTCCTAGCACCCTTACTAAAAATCAAATGACCATGGGACAGCTGGGTGGCTCAGCAGTTGAGTGTAGGCCTTCAGCTCAGGGTGTGACCCTGGAGTCCTAGGATTGAGTCCCACATTGGGCTCCCTGCATGGAGCCTGCTTCTCCCTCTGCCTCTTGGTGTCTCTCATGAATAAATAAATATTTTTTAAAAAATCAAATGACCATAACCATGGATTTATTTCTGGACTCTCACTGTTCTTCCAATGATCTTTGTCCTTATGCCAGGACATTGTCTCAATTACTGAATTTTTGTATTAAGTTGTGACATCAGGAAGTATGGGTCCTCCAAATTTATTCTTTTTGAAAATGTTTTCAGCTGCTTGAGGTCCTTCACATTTCATCTAATTTCTGTGAATTTCTGCAAAGAAGCTAGCTGACATTTTAAAAGGGACTGCAATGAATCCGTAGATTATCTAAGCGGTATTGCTCTTAGGCTATAACAATATTAAGTTTTTCAAAAACTAAAAATGGGATGCTGCCTTCAGCCCAGAGACTGATCCTAGAGACCTGGGATCGAGTCCTATGTCGGGCTCCATGCATGGAGCCTGTTTCTCCCTCTGCCTGTGTCTCTGCCTTTCTCTCTCTGTCTCTCATGAATAAATAAAATCTTAAAAAAAATAAATTAATTAATTAAATAAAATAAATAAAATTAAATAAAACAAACAAATAAATGCATGCAACACCTTTATAGCCAAACAGCTGGAAGATTTAGAAGTCAAGCTTCATCTTATGCTAGGGTTAAACTTCAGCACAAGAACCAAAATTTGACGGTGAATATTATTCCTGAAAACCTCTTTAGTAAGCCATAGAGTGGAGCACACAAAGCTGTGTGCATACAATCCTTGCCAGTTTTACATATATAAAATGTAAAAGGAGATGAGCATATTTAAGCATTCCATTCCATACTCACTCTAGGTCTTATCAATCCCTGGTCCTGCTTAAAGTGTGAGTTTTCTGTTTTTCATTTGTCAAACACTTCTGATAGAAATAAAGAAATGCAATTGAAAGGATTTCACTTTGGTCATTCATGGGGAAAATGGCATCCTTTTCCAAATTATGCTACTAAATTTGCAATCTCCCTATTATTAATAACTATACCTCTCCTTTTTCACTGGGATAGTCAAATAAACAACATGGCTGGTGTATCCGCAGAAAGGATCAAGGGGGAAAAAAAGGCAACTTTTAGATTTCATAGCCACACCTGAGGGAAGGGTGATCCTCATGAGCAAGTCAACACTTACCAAACCTCTCCTGCACCATAAGGGCCACCTGTCTTCCCACTTGCGTGCTCCCAGTGAAGGACAGCAGGTTCACCCGCTCATCTTTGGCCATTGCTGTGCTGCAGGGGAACAATCAGCGTCACCCAAGGCAGAGAAACCCAGCAAGTGGTAGCAGCTACTGGAACATGATTCCTCATCATAGACAAGCACTTAGTCAGAAACAAAAAAAGTCTGTCCCAACAGTGCAAGGGAAGGTCTTCATGAAAATGAACTAGATTTTCAGGACACCTGAGTGGCTCAGTGATCGACTATCTGCCTTTGGCTCAGGTCAGGATCCCAGGATCAAGTCCCATATTAGGCTCCCTACAGGGAGCCTTCTCCCTCTGCCCATGTCTCTGTCTCTCTGTGTCTCTCATGAAAAAATAAATAACATCTTAAGAATAAAAAAAAAAATTTAAAAGCAAAGAAAAAAGAAATGTGGGCTCAGCAGTTTTGCGCCACCTTCAGCCCGGGGCCTGATCCTGGAGACCCGGGATCGAGTCCCACATCAGGCTCTCCGCATGGAGCCTGCTTCTCCCTCTGCCTGTGTCTCTGCCCCTCTCTCTCTGTGTCTCTCATGAATAAATAAATAAAATCTTAAAAAAAAAAAAAAAAGAAATGTCTCAAACAGGCACATCTCTGGAGATGAGTAGATGAATGGCTGGAGATGAGTAGATGAGAAGGGAATGGATGCTAAGTGCTGATGGGTATGAAAGTTCCCTTTTGGTGTAATGAAAATATTCTTGAAACAATAATGGTGATGGTTGCACAACACTATGAATATTCTAAGAACCATTCAACTATACTTTTTTAAGAAGAGAATTTTATGGTATGTGAGTTATGCAGCAATTTTCTAAAAACAATACATTTTTAAAAAGAGGCTGTATTCCCAGAGGTCCCCTTTTTGTTCAGCTGAAGAGCCTAGATAATAGGATGGGGAGCAGAGGGAGACACCAAACTGTAATTCTACTTGCTTTATATATTTATACAGTGGTTTCTTATTTTAGGCTATCAACACCTCATAAAAGTAGCTCTGGACAATTAAAAAGACAATTCTTACTCATCTTCCAACAAAGGCTATGTAGTCATAAAGGCAAAGCCCAATGAAATAAAAAATAATAATGATTAACAAAAACCACTCTCACCTCCTCAGCTATATAGGGTTTCATTATTCTAATAAGTAAGATTCTAGGGGTGCCTGAGTGGCTCAAGTGATTAAAGCATCTGCCTTCAGCTCAGGTCATGATCCCAGGGTCCTGGGATTGAGTCCCACATCAAGCTCCTGCTCAGCAGGAAGCCTGCTTCTCCCTCATGCTCTCCCTATCTCTCTCCTCTCAGATAAATTAATTAAAAAAAAAAAAGATTCTAATCAATCAATCTGGAGTCTTTCAACAGAGAGCTACTCTGGGCCCACTGACCTACCCAATGTCTGCTCCACCACAGGTCAAGGAACAAATAGCACCAGGCAGCTTGTTGTCCTCCAGAACCTTGGCTATTATTCTACAAAGGAAAAAAGCAATTATTAAAAAGGGAACAATTTAATTTCTAAGAGGTTTTTTGTTTGTTTGTTTGTTTGTTTGTTTTTTTAAAACTAGGAATAATTTCCAACCACTTGACTTTCCTTTTTCAATTCTCTCCCCCAACCTCCACTCACCACCCCAAACAGGCAGGCCGGGATTCCAACCTCACATATTAAGAGATAAGATTTCCCAACACTTAAAAGCACAATTATTTCCTTAAAATCTTAAGGAGAAAAATACATGGGGCTCCTGGATGGCTCAGTCAGTTGAGCGTCTAACTCTTGATTTTAGCTCAGCTCATGACTTCAGAGTCGTGAGATACAGCGCTACATCAGGCTCTGCACTGGGTGTAGAGCCTACTTAAGATTCACCTCTCTCTCTCAAAAGAAAAAAAAAAAAAAAAAAAGAAAAATACTTGCAAAAATAAAAGACACAACACACTGGTCAGGTAGTTCAAGTGTTCATTGTTTTCAAAGATTTTCTGCCAAACTATGAACACCAGGCTGGGTTCAAGATGACAGACTAATCACAGAGCATTTTTTTGGGTCTCTTGCCACAAATCCATTAAAATGAGGGTAAGAAATAAAAAGGAATAAAATCTAGAAAAATGAAGAAAAGGAAAGGTAGTCTCCATCAGCAAATGAGTAGTTTCAACACATCTCTGCAAAGAGACACCAGCCAGGGACGTGGTCAAGGATGAAACAGGAAACTGGCCCCTAAGTTACAGTAGTTGCTGAGCAGCTAGAGCAAAGGGAGCTGGACCTGCCAGCAGAACCTAAGCGTGTTCAAGACCAGTGTCCAAAAAAAAAAAAAAAAAAAGAGACCAGTGTCCACTGGCTTTGCACCAAATTCTTTAGTCCACAAATTGATGGTTGCCCAGGTTGGGGATGGGAGGATGGGTAAAATGGGTGAAGGGGAGTGGGAGTACAGGCTTCCAGTTATGGAGCAAGTAAGTGATGAGAATAAAAGGCACAGCGTAAGGAATATAGTCAATGACATTGTAATAGCATTGTATGGTGACAGTCGGGAGCTACACTTGTGGTGAGCACAGCATAATGTACATATTTGTCCAATAATTATTTTATACATTTGAAACTAATGTAACATTACATGTCTACCATACTCAAAAAATTTTTTAAAAATACTGTTGTTTTTTTAAAAAAGAAAAAATTTTATTTAGTCCAGAAGTATCAGCGCCCTCCGGGCTACATCACTGTGGGCAAGCAGAGCTGCTTCTTCAATGTTATCCTATGACTTATGCTACTTGAGTTATAATGATAAATACAGTTCAAGGCCACTTAAATCTGATAGTTGTACAAAACGGCTTCAGTAATTCTGGCTTCTCTGACACAGGGTTCTTTCATTCATTCTGACCTTCCTGAGGCACTTGGACCTAAATAGAGCCAAGGCTCTTTTCATCAATCTTCTAACCCTCTAGCTACTCTAATGCAACTTAAATTTCAAAAAATAATCCAAACCCTAAACACAATTCCATAAAAAAAGATACCATTGCTATATGTAAATTCTCCAACTGTCCCCCAAACACGTCGTTTATAGTGCTGTTCTTTTTTTTCAGGCCATGAAGGATCACATGTGCCACTGTCATGTCTGAGACCAGACGTCAGGCAGTCCAATTTCTCCCAGGGACTCAGGGTATATATACTGTCTGCACAAGGAGATGGATTGTTCTTCAAGGGTGGGAATTTTGCTTTGTGCCTTAGGTTTGCAAAACCCTTTTCCATACTGCATGGAGCTTCTGACTTTGGGTTAGCTCTGTTGTTTTGCTGCCCTAGTTACCTGGTATGTGTTAGAAAGTCAACAGTGCTACACAGACACAACAGGACTTCTGCTAGAAATGACCCCTGAACTGGTTGACTCCACCTAGACCAGGGTAACATCGTGAGGATTATAAATGGGAAGCTCAGGCTTTCTGGTCTTCCCTGAGCACAGGGACTCTGGTAACTTCATGTCCCTTGTGGGTAGCTAAAAGCTCTGCTGATAGAATTGTTCCAAGACATTCCGGTTCCTATGGGTCAGCAGGCTTTTATACCAGGGCAACTGCTACAATTGTCCAAAGCAGATCTCATCTCCCTGCTCTTGCATGAATTGCTACGAAGACATAGAAGAAGAGAAATACTGGATGCTCTCCTCCTCCCAAAATACAACCTTTTCTACATCCTGCTGACTAGAAATAGGTGCAGTGTGTGGCCTGTCGTCATCTACAAATCTGAACATTTAGCTGAATTTAAGAACTGCTGGGCAAGAAGAGGGCACCCTTGGTTAATTCCAGCAAAATCTAGCATCATTTTGCTTATTGTCTTCTGTAATAAAATCAGATAACATTCTCAATTATCTAAAGAACCAGCCATGTTCCCATATGAACATTTCAAATCCTTCAAACAGTTTAGAACAAATACATAAATAAGCTCAAAGCAGCAATCACTTAGAACATCTGAAACTATTATCAAAGTACATATTTTAAACCAGCTGCTTAATAACAACTGCCAAGTAAAAAAAAAAAAAAAAAAAAATAACAACTGCCAAGTCTGTTCACTATATCGACAGTAACTGTTTTAGGGTTTTTGTTTTTTAAACTGCCTGGGAACCTCATCATTTTTATAGATGTGTTCTGTCTCATGTGTTTTGTAGATTACAGGTGTCGGTAATAACTATAAGTATAATCATAAATTTTAATTATTATAGGTCAATAATTATTTAATTATCCAATTTAATTATCTTGCCTTGGAGGATAAAGCTTCCTCAATAGCACATAATCCCTTCAAGTAAATACTAACCCACACTACTGTTTTAGCCTATGTTGCAATTGCTAAGCCACTGTCCCTAAGTTTCTTAACATTAAGGACCCTCTTCCACAGAGACTCCACATGCTTTCTACTAGCAATTCTTCAGAGAATGTAGACCATGCGACCAATGGAACATCAAGGAAGGTCAACACACATCCCTGTACATGGAAAGACATTCTCTTTCTATACAGATTCCAAATTCCAATGACACATCAGGAACACAAATTTCATGACCTAAACAATGTTGTCAAGTTCTCAAAAATGAATTAAAAAAAATTCCATAACCAAAAAATGAAATACATTTTAGACATTGCTAGAATCAGTAGAACAGTATAATAAACAATTTCCTTCTGTTTTTCCAACCACCTATTAAATGAAAGCAATGAAAGTAGAAATCAAAACCATGAACATGTTCAGCAATTACTAAATACAACCCCTAAACTGCACAATTTCCTTTCCACTGGATTTTTCTTTCCCAAGTGAAATAAAGGTTTATAAGAGCTCAATTTCAACATGTTAATCAATACTAGAATGTTTCCAAAGAGTTCAATGATACGGCTCTGAAAGAACTCCATATACTGTAAAATGATTATCAAAATGTTATTACAATCAAAGGAGAAAGAGGTTATCCAAGTTCCATGCTTAAGTAAATATGACCCTTCCACACAGTATTACAAATCAGTGCCTATCAATCACTCTCTGAGATTATTCAAGACTCAAGAAAAAGAAAGCCACATACTTACTTTGTGACAGCTACACTAATGAGGGAAGTTGTTGGAGCTCCTTTCCTTAAGAGGGTTAAAAAAAAAAAAAGGGCAACTTAATTTGGTAGAAATCATAAATACCTTTTCCTGTCAAGAAAAAGCAAAACTCTTTGTGATGAGTTCTGTCCAATTAGACCACAAAACCTAGTAACTGAAATCAAAATCTGTCCTTCTAAAGCTTTGTGTCTGGGACCCAAGGGACTACAAAACTTTGCAAAACATAAAAATGACACCAAACAGGGGAGCCTGGGTGACTCAGTCAGTTAAGTGTCTGCCTTTGTCTCAGGTTATAATCTCAAGGTCCTGGGAGGAGTCCAGCATCCCCTGCATCCCCATATCATCATATCTTTGGGCTCAGTGGGGAGCCTGCTTCTCCCTCTGCCTCTGCCCCTGCTCTAGCTTTCTCTCTCTCTCAAATAAATAAAATCTTAAAAAAAAAAAAAAAAAAAAAAAGAAAATTACACTGAACAATTTTGAACCTGCTTCCCAGACTAAACACAAGAACCATTACATTAACCTTTGTCAATTACGGAAATGGAAATCTATCAATGTGAACTTCAGAAGTTCCTCAGAAGGCTCAGAGGGCTGAGAAAAACCATCTTTATGAATTAAAACACTGGAAAGCATGGGGCCCTCTGGCAACATGGTGCCAATCATTCATCTCCCAACAATGCCAGGCTTTTATAGACAGTCTTTGAATATACTCAATTGAACACAACATTACGGTTAAGTGAAGAGCCAGTGGGACAGATGTCAAATGGGCAAAGACAGTTCTCCTGGCTTTCCTGATCTCACTTCCTCCACTCACCATGGAAGCTAAAAACAAGCAAGTGTTTTGTCATCTATGAAATAGACATTTTCCTAATCAACTTCTATTATGCATTTTATGAAGGTGTTAAAGTTGGGATGTCTGGGTGGCTCAGTGGTTGAGCATCTGCATTCAGCCCAGGTCATGATCCCAGGGTCCTGGGATCGAGTCTCACATCAGGCTCCCTAAGGGGAGCCTGCTTCTTCCTCTGCCTATGTCTCTGCCTCTCTCTCTCTCTCTCTCTCTCTCTCAGTCTCTCATTAATAAATAAATAAAATCTTAAAAAAAAAAGACGTTAAAATTAATATATTTAACCACAGCCAAGGGCTGCAGAATCAATAACTTGGGAATTCACGATGAAATTTTTATTGAAGGTAGGGGGGAGTCAAATTTCACAAAGAAGGTTGTAACTCTTCCCAAGTTCTTTTTTTCTAACTTTTAAACTGAGTTTTGTTTGAAGAGTGTGGCATAAAGAATACACCTGGGGGGATCCCTGGGTGGCGCAGCGGTTTGGCGCCTGCCTTTGGCCCAGGGCGCGATCCTGGAGACCCGGGATCAAATCCCACGTCAGGCTCCCGGTGCATGGAGCCTGCTCCTCCCTCTGCCTATGTCTCTGCCTCTCTCTCTCTCTCTCTCTCTCTGTGACTATCATAAATAAAAAATAAAAAAAAAAAAAAAGAATACACCTGGGTTTTTGTTCCCAGTTTCTTTTTTTTTTTTTTTTTTTAAGACTTTATTTATTTATTCATGAGAGACACAGAGAGAGCAGAAGCAGGCTCCATGCAGGGAGCCCGACGTGGGACTCAATCCCGGGACTCCAGGATCCTCAATTCTGGGACTCCAGGATCGCGCCCTGGGCCAAAGGCAGGCGCCAAACCACTGAGCCACCCAGGGATCCCCTTGTTCCCAGTTTCTGAAATAATAGAAACCCCTTGGAATTTCCTGAGGGATAGAAGTGTCTCTGTTATGCTAACAAGGTGACCTGTGCCGGGAGAGTTTGCTTGACTGCTGCAGGATACGGGCTGGTCACTGATCTCCATAAAAACCAACAGTGTGATTAGAGGGTTGGAACTCCACCTATGTCCCCCCACTCCATCTACTTACCGGGAATGGAGTATGGCTGAGAGTCCAATCACCTGTTCAATGATTTCATCAACTGTGACTTTTTAAGGAAACTCCAATAAAAATTGTACTCAGCAAAGCTGAGTATAGCCTCCTGGTAGGTGGGGTGATATGCCCCAACTAAACTGGGAAAAGGCATAGAAGCTCTGCATCTGGGACCTTCTACCCCTTACCCTATGCGTATCCTTTAAAATAGAACTGTAATCAAGTGCCTGACTGGCTCAGCTGGTAGAGTATAAGACTTTTAAAATAAAACTGTAATCATTAAATAAAGCACTTTCTTGAGTTCTGTGAGTCATTCTAGTGAATTACTCAAACTGAGGCCTCATGGGGACCTCCTAATTGATACATGGCGGGCCAGAACTGCAGATGTCCTGGTGACCTGGGGATGCTCTTGGCCGACATCTGAAGAGTAAACAACCTTGTGAAGGGTTAAGCCCTTACATCTGCAGAGCCAACACCAACTCTTGCAGTATACCCACTTGGGGTGGAAAGAGCTGGAAACCAGAGTAAGGCCAAGCCTTTGTCAAAAAAAAAATAAGGCAAAAAAATTAATTATACCAATAGCATAATACGTAGTAATAAAAAATCAGCACTCTACAACTAGCAGTGTGACTTATATGTTCAAACAAGATGAAATCAGAAAGGGAGAGACTTAAATAAAAATTTAAAAAAAAAAAAAAAAAAAAAAGGGATCCCTGGGTGGTGCAGCGGTTTGGCGCCTGCCTTTGGCCCAGGGCGCGATCCTGGAGACCCGGGATCGAATCCCACGTCGGGCTCCCGGTGCATGGAGCCTGCTTTTCCCTCTGCCTGTGTCTCTGCCTCTCTCTCTCTCTCTCTCAATGTGTGTGTGACTATCATAAATAAATAAAAATTTAAAAAAAAAAAAAAAAAGAAAGGGAGAGACTCTTAATCATAGGAAACAAACTGAGGGTAGCTGGAGGGGACGGAGTTGGAGGGACGGGGTTAACTGGGTGATGGACATTAAGGAGGGCATGTGATGTAATGGGCGCTGGGTGTTATATAAGACTGATGAGGGCAGCCCGGGTGGCTTAGCAGTTTAGCGCCACCTTCAGCCCAGGGTGTGATCCTGGAGACCCAGGATCAAGTCCCGAGTCAGGCTCCCTGCATGGAGCCTGCTTCTCCCTCTGCCTGTGTCTCTGCCTGTCTCTCTCTCTCTCTCTCATGAATAAATAAAATCTTTATTAAAAAAAAAAAAGACTGATGAGTCACTGATCTGTACCTCGAAACTAATAATGCATTGTTAATTAATTCAATTAAAATTAAAAAATAAAGTGTAGGATATTAGAAAACATTTCAATACATTGAAAATACTTTTAGTAAAAAAAGAAAGAAAGAAAGAAAGAAAGAAAGAAAGAAAGAAAGAAAGAAAGAAGAAAGAAAGAAAGAAAGAAAGAAAGAAAGAAAGAAAGAAAGAAAGAAAGAAAGAAAGAAAGAAAATACTTTTAGTAATACCTGAAAATGGCTACTTTTATCATCTTAACACTGAGTAAGAAAGGGAGTTCTTACCAAAGGCATACGTTCCCACAGATCATTGCGATGGCATTGTTCCAGCCATACACAGCCACAGGGAAGTTGAACGCAGTGATGATGCCAACCAGGCCCACAGGATTCCACTGCTCAATGAGCGCATGGCCAGGTCCTGAGGACAGGGGAAGGTATGGAACGTGCTTAAACAAGTATCTTAATGCATTTGATGGTAATCATTACAGTCTGACATCATTCATTTTGAGAACAAAGGTGCATCAGGCTAAGTGGGAATCCAGATGTCTTGCATTGGATCATTTTACACAGCTGCTGGATAGTGGTGTATTAATTAGTATACAATGAAGCTGTTATTACTATACTAGGTTATACACTGTCCTGATACCATCACACCTCTGATCCTGCTTGTGATCTGGGCAGCATCAGCACCATCTGGGAGACAAGGAAACTTCAAAGAGGTGAGGAGAGGTGCCCTGGATGATGTGACTGCAAAGGGCACAACACAGGACCTGTGACACCTGTTCTTTTACAATGCCTGTAAAGCCCTTGGCCAACTTCTCCAAAGTGAAGCCAAGATGGCTCATGTGAAGGAAAAAAAGAACAGCTATAAGAATTACATGTATGTTAAATGAACTGCACAAGACTTTATATTTATATTGGAAAATGAGAAATACAAAGAAAAATATGTAACTTATATATAAATTTTAAATGTAACGTCACCCACCATCCTACAGGGGTGTATTTTAATTGAAGGCAGCTGGAGCAAGGAAGGTGACCACTCAAACCAAGTTAAAACCACAGACCAGGGCAGCCCGGGTGGCTTAGCAGTTTAGCACCACCTTCAGTCCAGGGCGTGATCCTAGAGACCCAGGATCGAGTCCCACGTCAGCCTCCCCGCATGGAGCCTGTTTCTCCCTCTGTCTGTGTCTCTGCCTCTCTCTCTCTCTCTTTCTCTCTCTGTGTGTCTCTCATGAATAAATAAATAAGGGCAGCCCTGGTGGCGCAGCAGTTTAGTGCCGCCTGCAGCCAAGGGCATGATCCTGGAGACCCTGGATCGAGTCCCACGTCTGGCTCTCTGCGTGGAGCCTGCTTCTCCCTCTGCCTGTGTCTCTGCCTCTCTCTCTCTCTCTCTCTGCATCTCTATGAATAAATAAATAAAATCTTAAAAAAAAAAGAATAAATAAATAAAATATTAAAAAAAAAGAAAAACCATAGACCACCTGGGAAGGTGGAGCTCCCAGGTGTCCATCTGTCTGTCCACACTCAGGCTGTGGGGACAGGGAACCCATCGGGAGCTACCCCCATTCCCAGGCCCCTGGAGATGATGTGCTGACACAGCCTCTTCCTGGCAGGCCTGCCTCCTCCTCTCCTGCCCTCCCCTTGTTGTCCTCCCCAGGGTGGCCAGCGCAGTTTAATGACCTCTGTCCCTGGCTTACCACTCTGTGGACTCTGGTGTCTGGATCGCTACTGGATCACTACTGTGATGCCCTCAGGACAAAGTCTGAGTTCCTTGCCAGGGCTCCATTTTCACCTTGTGTCTCCCCTCCGCCCTCAAGCTATGCTAAAGCAAGGCAGTTGCCTAAATAAGCGGTGTTTTCCCACCTTAAATCACACAAGCTTCTTCTCGGTGACCAAGCACCTCACCCTCTCCTTCCTTAAGGCCTGACCTTGGATTACTGTCTCCTAGGGGTGTCTCCTGACTGCCTCACAAGGCTGGCTCAGGGTCACCACCCTGCCCTGTGCCCCAAGTACTTACCATACTGTTACTATTGTCCTATTACATGTCTCTCACTTCCCTCCCACTCTAAAACATAATGAATCTTTAAGCTTATAAATTCCTTCAGGACAGCCACCTGGATGACTCAGTGGTTGAGTATCTACCTCTGGCTCAGGTCGTGATCCCGGCATCCTGGGATCGAGTCCCACATTGGGCTCCCTCCAAGGAGCCTGCTTCTCCCTCTGCCTATGTCTCTGCCTCTCTCTGTGCCTCTCATGAATAAATAAATAAAATCTTTAAAAAAAAAATTATCTCCCTCTCCCATCTCCCCACCCCACTCGTATGCATGCTTGTGCTCTCTCAATGAATGAATGAATCAATCTATCAATTAATTAATTCTTTCAGGATGGGGATAATTCCTTACTGATCAAGTACCACCTACTAGTTCTCCTGGCATCTGGTACACAGTAAGCATTTATTATATTAATGAAATCAAAGTTATCCACAAAGGCTCTGCATAAACGAATAACCTACTCTTCTAAAGAATGTGCAAGCAACTGAGACAGATTTTAATTGGTGAGGCAGACATCACAATAGGTGTAATCAAAGAAGTTCCTTGTATGCACACGTACACTTCGCCAAACTGGCAATTTACTTTTTTAACTAGAAAAGCCTATTGAAAATGATCAGTAACATAAAAATAATCTTGAATAATAGGAATCACTATTACATACCTAATTAAGGACATTAACTGTAGTTTAAAAAACAAAAAATCCCAATTCTTTCCTAAAGTAAATGCATCAAATATGCCCTCCCCCCCAAAAAAACAACCCCAAAAACAAAAACAAAAAACACAGAACGCCTGGGTGGCTCAGCGACTGAGCGTCTGCCTTTGGCCCAGGGCATGATCCTGGGATCCGGGATTGAGTCCCGCATCAGGCTCCCTGCATGGAGCCCGTTTCTCCCCCTGTCTCTGCCTCTCTCTCTCTCTCTCTCTGTCTCTCATGAATAAAATTTTATTATTTTATTTTTATTTATTTTTATTTATTATTTTATTTTTTTATTTTTTATTTTTATTTTTTTAATTTAAATATTTTTTATTTTTAATTATTTTTTATTTTATTTATTTTATTTTTATATTATTTAATTTATTCTTTATTTTTTTTATTTTATTTATTTATTTATTTATTTTTATTTATTATAAAATTTTATTATTTGGGATCCCTGGGTGGCGCAGCGGTTTGGCGCCTGCCTTTGGCCCAGGGTGCGATCCTGGAGACCTGGGATCGAATCCCACGTCGGGCTCCTGGTGCATGGGGCCTGCTTCTCCCTCTGCCTGTGTCTCTGCCTCTCTCTCTCTCTCTCTCTCTCTCTCTGTGTGTGACTATCATAAATAAAAATAAAATAATAAAATAAAATAATTATTTTATTAAAATTTTATTTCTCATGAAATAAAAATTGTTTAAAAAAAAAACCGGAAAAATGTGATCTTTAAAAAAAAAAAATTATTCCTTTCCTGGTTATAAATGTAACAGAATCCCAATCATGGAAATTTTAGAAAATAGAGAAAAACAGATTAATAACCATCAATAATTCTGCCACATACAGACAACCACTATTACTGCTTTGGCTGACTTCCACTACTTGGTATTCTTTTTTTTTTTTTAAGATTTTATTTATTTATTCATAGACACAGAGAGAGAGAGGCAGAGACACAGACAGAGGGAGAAGCAGGCTCCATGCAGGGAGCCCGATGTGGGACTCGATCCCGGGTCTCCAGGATCATACCCCAGGCTGCAGGCAGCGCCAAACCGCTGCGCCACCAGGGCTGCCCTACTTGGTACTTTATATGCAGGCATTCAGTCACCTATTTTGCTCCATTAACACTACAAACATTACAAATCATATAAACCCGTATCCTCACTTTTGAAACCTCTGCCAAGTACAAAGTCAGCCCTTGCAACATTAAGTAACAGCAAAAAAAATTGGAAATACCCTACATATTTATCACTTGGGAACTGGCTAAAAAAATTAGTGTCCTGGGGCACTTGCGTGGCTCAGTGGTTGAGTGTCTATCTGCCTTAGACTCAGGTCGTGATCCCAGAGTCCTGGGATGGAGTTCTGCATCAGGCTCCCTGCAGGGAGCCCGCTTCTCCCTCTGCTTAGGTCTCTGCCTCTCTGTGTCTCTCATGAATAAATAAAATCTAAAAAAAAAAAAAAAAAATTAGTGTCCTGACACCCAAAGGCAACTATAAAAAAAAGATGAAGGAAGCCCCTTGCTGAAATAATAAGTGACAGTGTCTTTTTACACATTAAGTAAAAAGAACAGAACATTTAGCTTGCTAATGTTTGTGTTCCTAAAAGACATATTTGCCTGCACAAGACAAAAGTTCTAAAAAAATAAAGAAGAAACCAAGAAACATTCTCTACTTCTATGGGAATACTTAGGGAGTATCCAGGGAGGTAGGAAGGAAACTTTTTTTATCCTTTACCCCTTCATTCCTTTTCAATTTCGTGATACAAATTTATCACCTCTTAAAAACAAAAACATTAAAATAATTTAAAAGTAAATACAACTTTTCTGTAAGTGTGGGTTTAGGAGAAACAAATTTTCCTAAGTATGAGTTTTAATATATGCTAATAGACTACCAAAATGAGCTTAACATTTGTCATATAAAGCATTTAGGTCATTTCAAATGTGTCCTATTGATACTATAAGGAATAGCTTTTTTTTCCCCTTTTGGTTAAATTATTATTTTTTTTAAAGATTCCATCCATCTATTCATCAGAGACAGAGAGAGAGGGGCACAGACATAGGCAGAGGGGGAAGCAGGCTCCTCGAGGGAAGCCTGATGTGGGATTCGATCCCGGGACACCAGGACCACGCCCTGAGCGGAAGGCAGAGACACTCCTCTGCTGAGCCACCCAGGGGTGCCAAGGAACAGCTTTACATATAAACCTTTTTCACATTTCAAGAGTATTTACTTGAATTAGATTCTTGAAATTGGTATTAAACATTTCTGGCCCTTTGGATTTATTTTCTGATTGTTATCCTGATGGATTGGTGATACACATTACCAAAAAAGTTCACATAAAAGAGTGGCTATCTCACCAATGGACTTGACAAAACAGAGTTTTATTGTTATTTCTTAAATAAATTATTTATTTTTTAAAAGGTTTTGTTTATTTGAGAGAATCAGAGAGAGAGCACGAGTAGGGTGAGAAGCAGACTCCCCACTGAGCAGAACCTGATGTAGGACTCAATCCCAGGACCCTGAGATCATGACCTGAGTCAAAGGCAGACACTTAACCGACTCAGCCACCCAGGCATCCCCTGGAGTATTATCTTTAAAAATAGAAAAATTTGGGACACCTGGGTGGCTCAGTGGTTGAGTGTCTGCCTTCGGCTCAGGGCGTGATCCTGGAGTCCCAGGATCGAATCCCACATCGGCCTCCCTGCATGGAGCCTGCTTTTCCCTCTGCCTATGTCTGCCTCTTCTCTCTCTAATGAATAAATAAATAAAATCTTTTAAAATAAATAAATAAAAATTAAAAATTAAATAAAAATAGAAAAATTTAAGAAGTACTTTGATCTAAAAAAAGTACTTTGATCTGACGTTTTTACCTATTTGAATTTATATTCGAAAAAATAAAAAAATAAAATAAAAAAATAAAATAAAAATAAAAAAGAATTTATATTCGTTGGTACAGACATGAAAGACATTTTTGTATATTTACATGCTACATGCAGTTGCTCTTCTGCCAACTAATTCACAGCTACAGCATTTTTTTGAGCTCTGCCTAAGAGCACAAAATTCTTAGCTTAACTGACTTCATTGCTTACTTTCAGAAGGCAAGATGGGTCCCCCAATCATCCGTGATAAGCCAACAGCATAATCACAAACATCCACGTACTCTTGAACTTCTCCCACACCTTCCACTAAGATTTTCCCCATCTCCAAAGACACCTAAAAAAGCACAAAAAAACAAGAAGCATTTTTGCAACGCAATTCATATTTTAAATACTAAGTTTATGGGGCAGGGTGGGGACCAAACAGTATTTCATGTTAATTTTGTGAAGGGGTAAATTTCAGAGAGTCTGTTATATTAATTTAAAAACCCAAGATTTTAAAAAAATAAAAAATAAAAAAATAAAAAAAAAAACAAGATTTGTCTTTACTTTTCCCTGTTCATCTTTCCTCTAAAGAGATGTTTTTTATAAATATTATGACTGTTCTCCTTAAGCATCACAATCTTACAATCTTAAACACAAATGCACAACAAGCCTTATTCCCCACTCAAAGGAACGTGTATTTACTATCGAAATACGTTACCAAATTTCCTAGTATTTGGATCTTCTCCCGCAAAGCATCCCCAATCTGCCTCACTACTTCTCCTCGCTTCGGAGCAGGAACCTAAGAAGAAAATGGAATCTCAATGTCTAATTCAAAGCGTAAACATGTCTGTAACACAACAGTAGACAATCGTGCTCTAAGAGAATTAAGTCCCAGCCCATCAGATGATTTTTTGATCACATCAAGACTGTGATTATAGCATGTCCCTAAAACCAATACCAGAGACCCAGGAAACATCATCCAGATGACAGGTTCTTGGAAAGCAAGGGTCTGTGCCAAAGACAGAGAGAAATTCAGAGAATGAACACAATCTTTGCAAGGACTCTAGAAAAAGCTTAAGATACCTTAAATATCTGTAAACCTTTAAGACTTCCAGTGATGTTTTCTTATGTGTCAAAATGACTGCATGCCCAAATACTAGTCAGCTGATGAAATGGCATTCCATAAGCCATTCAAATTAGGATTTTTTTTTTTCAAATTATGATTTACTCACTATTTTCTGAGCACCTAGTATGTAACAGGAATAATGCCAGGCACCTGGGCTAAAATAAGGGAAGCATTCATGGAGCTAATAATCTTACTGAATCTTATTCTAAGCGCAATGGGAAGTCTTTAATGGTTTTCAAGGGGAAAATTATTTGCTTTACCTTCCCTCCCCAAAAAAACCTTTTTTAATTTTTTTTTTTTATCGTATATTTGTTTATTTTTTTTTTATTTTATTTATGATAGGCACACAGTGAGAGAGAGAGAGAGAGGCAGAGACACAGGCAGAGGGAGAAGCAGGCTCCATGCACCGGGAGCCCGACGTGGGATTCGATCCTGGGTCTCCAGGATCACACCCTGGGCCACAGGCAGGCGCCAAACCGCTGCGCCACCCAGGGATCCCCCTTTTTTAATTAAGTAAGCTTTATGCCAACAAAGTGGGGCTTGAACTCAAGACCCCAAGATCAAGAGTCACATACTCTCCTGAGCGAGCCATGCAGGTGCCCCGCTTTGCCTTTTTAAGATCGCTGTTAGGGGGTACCTGGGTGGCTCAGTGGGTTGATTATCTGAGTCTGACTCCTTTTTTTTTTTTTTTTTTAAGATTTTATTTATTCATTCGTTAGAGACACACAGAGAGAGGCAGAGACATAGGCAGAGGGAGAAGCAGGCTCCCCCCGGAGAGCCTGATGCAGGACTTGATCCCAGGACTCTGGGATCACAACCTGAGCCAGAGGAAGATGCTCAACCATTGAGCCACCCAGGTGCCCCGGAGTCTCTCAATTCCCACTCAGGTCATGATCTCAGTGGGACTGAGCCCTAAGTCAGGCTCCACACTCAGCACAGAATCTGCTTGTCCCTCTCCCTCTGCTCCCCAACCCCTCTCTTTCTCTCTTTAAATAAAAATTTTAAAAAAATAAAAATTTTAAAAAGAAAAATCAATGTGGGATAGATGGAACAGATACAGGAGGGGAAAAGTAGAAGATCAATTAAGAACACACTCTAGTAGCCTAGGCCAAAGATTATACTAACTTGATAGTAAAACCGGGGGCAGCCTGGGTGGCTCAGCAGTTTAACGCCGCCTTCAGCCCAGGGCCTGATCCTGGAGACCTGGGATCAAGTCCCAGGTCAGGCTCCCTGCATGGAGCCTGCTTCTCTCTCTGCCTCTCTCTCCCCCCTCCCTCCCTCTCTCTCTCTCTCTCTGTATCTCCAATAAGTAAATAAAATCTTAAAAAAAAACAAAAACAAAAACATAAAACTGAAGCAAGGGAGACATAAAGTAGATCCAGGATTATTTAGGAAATAGAACGGACAGGACACACTAATGGAATAGGTGTGGGAAATGAGGGACGTAGAACCATGGATGATGCCCAGATCTCTGGCTTGAACAGCTAGGTAGATGGAAGTACAATTCCCCAGATGAAGAAGACTCAGAAGTATCAAAGGTTGGGACACTTGGGTGGCTCAGTCAGTTGAGTGCCTCTGACTCAGGTCATGGTTCCAGAATCCTGGGATCAATCCCTGCTGAGAGAGGAGTCGGCTTCTCCCTCTCCCTTTACTCCTCCCCCCCAGCTCGTGTTGGCTCACTCTCAAATAAATAAATAAATCTCTAAAAAAAAAATAAGTGTCGGGTTTGTGAAGGTAAACAGTACAGGCTGGGCCACGTGAAGTTTGAGACATGATTCACATATGGAGACATGACTTCCTCAATGTGACCATCACTCCTTCCCTTCCCCCAGCTCTTCCCAATTAACTCTGGCTCTCCTTCAAAGGCACCTAAAAGGACCATTTCCCCCAGGCTGGCCCCAGTACTCCACTGGCTCCTCAGAGTGTGCTATCAAAGCTCTGCTCCAGGGTGGCTTCCCAGAGCCTGACCCAGAACTCAGGGCTCATCCTCACTCTCTTCTTTCCAAATAGATGGTGTTGTGATAGAGCTTTTCTGGAAAGTAACCCGGCATACTGTAACATTTAACCCATTCCTTCTCTTTGACTAGGTAATTCCATTTCTGAATATCAAGCAAATACCTACATCACAGACATACAGGTACAACACTTACTGCAGTGCTGTTTCTGGTGGAGAAAAACAAACCATCTTTATGTCTATCAACACAGGACTGGTTAATTACACGAAAGCTGTAAGACGGGGTTATTTACACTCTACAAGGTAGACTTACAAGCAAAAACTTTCCAGAGTTGTAACAGAAAATAGCAAAATATGCATACAATAACTAAATTTTTGCTTATGTTTGAAGAAATACACAAGATGTTAAGAATGGTCATTTCTGGGGAATGGGATTTTTTTGGGTGGTGGGATGGAATTATAAGACTTTCGTTCCGGGATCCCTGAGTGGCGCAGCGGTTTGGCGCCTGCCTTTGGCCCAGGGCACGATCCTGGAGACCCGGGATCGAATCCCACGTCGGGCTCCCGGTGCATGGAGCCTGCTTCTCCCTCTGCCTTTGTCTCTGCCTCTCTCTCTCTCTGTGTGACTATCATAAATAAATAAAAATTAAAAAAAAAAAAAAAAAAAAAGACTTTCGTTCCTCACATTTAATAAGTCTACAATATTTGCCATTTTTACAATACATGCATTCTTTTGAAAATATCAAAAACTGATTGTTACATGAATCAGCACAGATCCTATACATTTCCTAAGCATGGAATGAGTTTACCACTGTTCCAAATGAATTTAGCCCACAGGTTTGTAAGTTTAGCAAACTGGTTAATTTCAACTCAGAATGTCCAATACATATAGCCCTTTACATCATATCCTTGTATATATTATTCAGTCTCTAACCAGTAATTATTGCACACTTCCTACAGTGCCAGATATTCTGTTCTTCCCCAGGGATACTAGAGAAGACAACTACAATTCAAGCCCACCAGAACCAACACTCCAGGAGTGGTGAAGACAAGAAATAGGTGATTTCAGTCTCATGTGCTAAGTGCCAGGCTGGAGAAGCCAGACTGTATAAGGGGAGCAGCTAGCCGTGTTAATTTAGTATTACTTGGGGTTAAGCAAGTAGGGAGGAAGGAGGCTTTCTGAAGAAGTTTAAAATTGAGACTGAAGACCTCAAGTATGATTGGTGTTTGCCAGGTAAAGAGGTAGAGAAGGTAGACAGAAATTATGGGCAACAGGACAGAGAATGTGCAAAGGCCAAAAAACAAAAGAGAATATGGGGACTTTGAAAAATTTAAAGGGGTTAAAAGAGGCAGGGGAGAAAATCTGGGGTCACAGTGCAAAGGACCCTATAAAGAATCCTCCAAAAAATAGTGTGGAGGGCGCCTGAGTGGCTCAGGTGTCCTGGGATCAAGTCCCGCATCGGGCTCCCTGCTCCAGTGCAGAACCTGCTTCTCCCTCTCTCTCTACTGCTCCCCCTGCTTGTGCTCTCTCTGTCAAATAAATAAATAAATAAATAAATAAATAAATAAATAAATAAATAAATATCTTAAAAAAAATAGTGGGAAAATCACTAGAGGGTATTAAATGGTAGGGGGAAAATCACAGTGCATTGTAAAATACCACTCCAGGGGCACCTGGCTGGCTCAGTCTACACAGCATGCAACTCTTGATCTTGGGGTTAGAGCTCACTTAAAACAATTGTATTAAAAAAACAAAAAAACAAAAAAAACCTCCAGGTGTGGTCTGGGAAATAGAACAGAGTGAGACAAGATTCACATAGGAAGACCATTAGGCAAGAAAAAGATGGTGACTTGTCTCAATTACAGAAATAACAACAGAGATAACTGCAATTTAAAATATTCAAGACTGGGCAGCCCGGGTGGCTCAGCGGTTTAGCGCCGCCTTCCGCCCAGGGTGGGATCCTGGAGACCTGGGATCAAGTCCCACGTCTGGCTCCCTGCATGGAGCCTGCTTCTCCCTCTGCCTGTGTCTCTGCCTCTCTCTCTCATTCTGTCCCTCACGGATAAATAAATAAAACCTTTAAAAAAAAATAAAAAATAAAAAAAATAAAATAAAATAAAATATTCAAGACTTGGTAACTGACAATTGGTAATTGACAGATCCTCAACCCTGGGTATATAGCAAAATCATCACCCATGAAACCTTTGAGCTGGATTCCATCCAAGACCATTCAAATGTGGCCTCTTCATTTTTGTTCTAGCCTCCCAATGATGGGATAGAGTAGCAAGAATTGAGAAAGCAGGATTGGGTCTGGGGAGAGGGAAATGGGGGCAGAGTGGGCAACATGATAACCCATCTCCCAGGTGAGCTTGACTGATCTCAACACGACAGGCCATTTGTAACCTCATGTCCTCCTGAGGTGGACAACAGGAGACCTCATCCCTGCACACTGTATCTGTGAAGTCATACTTAAAACGAGCATCCCCAACAGCCACAAGAAGGAATTATCAGCACTGAGGGAATTATTAGCTGAGCTTTTGGGGTAATAATACAAGGAAACCTGTGTTAAACTGCTACCATGTTAAATATTTTTAAAAATTTATTCATGAAAGACAAAGGCAGAGACCTAGGCAGAGGGAAAAGCAGGCTCCCTGACGGAAGCCCAATGTAGGACTTGATCCCAGGACCCCGGGATCATGACCTGAGCCAAAGGCAGACGCTCAACCACTGAGCCACCCAGGTGCCATTAGATGGATGGCTCTTATTTATTCTGGGTTCATGTGCTACCTCCTCAGAGATTCCTTCCCTGATCACCAAAGAGCTACCATATATTATAGAGCTTCCATGTAAATGTTATTCCTTTATTCGGTTAGAGATGGTGCCTGTCATCACTCTAGCTCTTCCTCCCCAGGGATGGACAGGGGGAAAATGAAGACACACAGCGGATGCAAAGGAGCATAAACAGGTGGCATTCTGGGCTGAAACCAGTTCCTGAGAGAGAGCAGCAGAGACAGTAATCCCGACCAGGTTCTCTGTGCTCAGGTTTAGTTAGAAGAAAGAAATCAGCTATATATTTTTCACATAGGAAGCTTCCTATATTTTTATACTTTTTCCTTAAAGAAAAATGTCCCACCCACCCCCTAAAAAAATGTTCCCTTTGAAAAATTTCAGGCCTCACGCAAAAGAAGTCAATGAAACGATGGTTTGTCCTAACACAGGCGAGGCCAGCCAAAACTATCAAGGGGAAGCAGAAGAAGCCCCACTTGAGTTAAGGACCCAGGAGGGTTAAGAGTGTAGACCAGGAGGGGATGAGCTTTGCTCTCTCCTTGTGTGAGGCACCAGCAGCCTCTAAGTGACTGCCCCGTTGGCAGGAGCCCCAGATGCAGTTAGGAAAGGCTCTGCCGCTACCCTCAACTTTGAACTCAATTGCTTAACTCAAATTCTAACAAGTGGGATCCCCAACCATCACCCAGGACAACAACCTGCTCCCACTTAGCAATATCACTCTACTGGGAGATCTGAGCAGTCTGGGAAGTAGAAGCAAGCATGTTAGGTGCAGGGGCGGGCACTGTTCACTGAGAGAGGATGGCCATGTGAAATCCTAAACATGAAAATAGCAGTAACAAGAAGAGTACTGCACACTATTAAGGAAAGGTATCAGTGTCAGCTGCCAGCCCCTAGGGCACAGCCAAGACTGATTGATTATCTTATTTATTCATGAGAGACACAGGGAGGCAGAGACACAGACAGAGGGAGCAGCAGGATCCCTGCAGGGCAAGACAAGACTGATTTAAAAGCCAGTTAAAAAAAAAAAAAAAAAAAAAAAAAAGCCAGTTTAGGGGGATCCTTGGATGGCTCAGCGGTTTACCATCTGCCTTCAGCCCAGGGCACTGATCCTGGAGTCCCGAGATCCAGACCCACATCAGGCTCCCTGCATGAAGCCTGCTTCTTCCTCTGTGTCTCTGCCTCTCTGTGTGTGTGTCTCTCATGAATAAATAAATAAAATCTTAAAAAAAAAAAAAAAAAAGCCAGTTTAGGAGTTTAGGAAAGACCTCGAATCACACACACCTGGGTAAATGCACACACATACATGCCTTTCTTTTTTTTTTTTTTTTTATTCATGAGACACACAGAGAGAAAGAGGCAGAGACACAGTCAGAGGGAGAAGCAGGCTCCCTGCGGGGAGCCCGACATGGGACTTGATCCTGGGACTCCAAGATCATGCCCTGGGCCAAAGGCAGGCGCCAAACCGCTGAGCCACCCAGGCATCCCCACATACATGTTTCTAATCACGTTTCACTGGCATTCAAAACCCTATATGCAAACAGTGAATCCTAATGCAAATTATGGGCTTTAGTTAATAATAGTTGATCAGCATTGGCTCTCCAATTGTAAGCAATGTAGGGCACCAAAGTAAGACGGTGGTTAAGGAAACGTGCAAAGTGTGATAAGAAGGACGGGATTCCCTGTTTCCACTCATCTCTCTGCTGAAAGGACTCAGACTAAGCCAGAACGTGCCACTTGGGCATAAGGATCATTCTGAGCTGAAGGCAACCGAGGCCCAACAGACTCAGGAAAAGCTTTTTACCTCTCCCTTACTGCCTGAAAGAAGGGGATCTGTGCCAAGAAGCGAGTTCTTACCAGAGATCGCTTTTATAAGGACGACCTACTGGCATGGCAGGGAACACATTTGTGTACCAAACATTTGCTCCTCTCACCTTCCTGTGAACTGCCTTCCTCTCCAAGAAGCCCCAGAGCTCTGTATGCATACAAGCTTAGATGTCTGGCTGCCCTTGGGTCTTGGATCTTTCCTCACTGCCACTCTTCCGTGCCCCACATGAGAAATTCAAATGTTTTTCTCCTGTTCATCTGTTTTATGTCAATTATTAAACCAGCCACAGAACTCGGAAGTGAAAAGCAAAAATTTTTTCCTCTCCTATAAACCTGAAACTACTCTAAAAAATTAAGTCTAATTTTTTTGTGAATAGCTTATATATAGGAGAACAATTTTAAAATTACGCAACTTGGGATCCCTGGGTGGCGCAGCGGTTTGGCGCCTGCCTTTGGCCCAGGGCGCGATCCTGGAGACCCAGGATGTTGGGGGGGGGGGGGAAGGAGGGAAATGCGGGCTCCCCCATTTCTTCCCTCTCTTCTCTTCCCGATGCATGGAGCCTGCTTCTCCCTCTGCCTATGTCTCTGCCTCTCTCTCTCTCTATCATAAATAAATAAAAATTTTAAAAAAATAATAAATAAAATAAAATCACGCAACTTTAGGCTGGTAGGCAATGCCACGATGGGTGTCAAAATTTTACACATGCCACGTATAATAACCACAACTATAAAACACAAAAGACTGGAAGGAAATGCACAAACTCCAACTCTAATAACCATTCTCTATAAAAGAAGATGAGGTAAGGGGATCCAATGTGATTATATTAGTGTCTCATCCAATTCTTATTAAAGAATATACATTACTCTTGGGTGGCTCAGCGTTTTAGTGCCTGCCTTCGGCCCAGGGCATGATCATGGAGTCCTGGGATCGAGTCCCACATCAGGCTCCCTGCATGGAGCCTGCTTCTCCCTCTGCCTGTGTGTCTCTCTCTCTCTGTCTCTGTCTCTCTCTGTGTCTCTCATGAATAAATAAATATTTTTTAAAAAAGAGTATATATTAATCTTTCTTAAAGATTTTATTTGAGAGAGAGTGAGAGAGAGAGCGCGCATGAGCAGGCGGGAGGGGCAGAGGGAGAAGTAGGTTCACCGCTGAGCAGGGATTCCCAATGCCTAGGACCCTGAGATCATGACATGAGCCAAAGGCAGACACCTAACCAACTGAGCTACCCAGGCACCCTGTGTTAATTTTTTTAAAGGTTTTATATATTTATTTGAGAGAGTGCATGATGGGGTGGTGGGAGAAACAGAGGAAGCAGCAGATCCCTGCTAAGCAGGGAGCCAACCCCGAGATCATGACCTGAGATCACAACCCGAGCAGAAGGTAGCCACTTAACTGAGGGAGCCACCCAGGTACCCCAAATATGTATTACTTTTAGGATCAAAAAGAAAACAAAAATTATTTTGCAAACAATAAATGACACTGCTTTGGACACTTTTCTCTACGTAGAGTTAACTTTACTTATTATACCATATACTTTTGGAAGTGGTGTTTTAACACTCAAGGATATTTTCCATTGTGCATAATGGAACCCTACACCAACAATCAGGCTTAAAGTACAGGAAAGATGTTCCTCCTGCTTTGCACAGAGGCGGTCCCTCAGCTGACAACTAAGGTACATTCAACTCAGGGCTCTCTGGGAGAGCCTGCCTCTGTCCAAGTCACCCTAGCATTCTTTGATTCAGAAAAAAACACTGACTCAGCAGTCTGGAAACCAGTAACACGTGGTTCTGTAGCCCTGGTAAGATGTCTGCAAAGGCCAGGTTCTGCAGCTAGCAATTCCAGGATTAATTCATTTAATGCTCACCATAACCCCAGGAGGCAGGCAGGCCATCTCCTCTATTTACAAGACAGAGCACACAGAAGGGAAGTAATTTACCCAAGGGTAGAGCTGGGTTAAATAGTCCAGGATGTTCCTCTAGCCTCAGGCCTATAATCTTCAGTGATAGAATAGAATATTCAGAGTGGGGGAGGGAAGGAGGGAAATGCGGGCTACTCCATTTCTTCCCTCTCTTCTCTTCCAGAGCCTGGCCCTCACCTAGTGACAGCTCCCTGTGGCCCAGTTCAGCTCCAGTCACAGCTCCTATAGAGGATCACATTACCCCAGGTGGAGACAGAAGAAGGAGGCACCACCCACTCTAACGCCAGATCAGACTGCAGGAACTCAAGCCCCTGCCCTTTGTTTTTTTTTTTTTTTGTTTTTTTTTTTTTTAAGCCCCTGCCCTTTGAACTAGGGCTATCCACCTACTGCTGAGATGCTCCCACCCCTCACCCCTGCATACAGTTGGCTAGAAGGAGACGGGAGAAGCAGCAAAATGGGGTTTCTAGCATACACAGTCCTTTCTTTTAGTCCAATTAGAAACTTACTTCAACTAGAAAATAGTGTTCAGAGCTGAGGTTTATGCTTCTTCAGTAAAGACTTTTAATCCACTTAAAATCTCCCATTAATTGAAAGCCAAATATGGAAAAGGCACTATCCTAGGGCTACGGCTCAGAGATTATCATAGCTCCCAAGCACTCCCCTTGCAGGGAGCACTGACTGCTCTAGTAAAATTTTTCTCTATCTCCCTTGCAATTACCATAGGTCATCATGCCGTGACCTTCGCACTCACCTCTGCCCAGACTTTCCAGGCTTCCCTGGCTTTCTTCACTGTTTCTTCATAGTCAGCCACACTGGCCTAAAGTAGGAATTAGACCGGAGACAATGAAAAATAAAGGGAAGGGATGATCCCCTCTGAGAACAAACGAGATTTGTGGAAAAGAATCGGAGTATCTCTAGGTGACCCTCGGATTCGTAGTTTCTAGAATGATTTTCACAGCCTATGCCTTCATAGACTGTGAACTAGGTAAGACAGCTTAGAATCCAGCTGTGCTTCTTAAACGTTGCTTCTAGAAGCAAGCTCCATCAGCCTCATCTGGGGACAATACCTGAGATGTTAGAAAATCAGAACCCTGGGCTCCAACCCGGACTTCAGAGGTTAGAATCTTCTTTCAAAAACAGGTGATATGGCCTTAAATGGAGCCCCCTTCCCAATGACTTTTCTGTCACCTTTTTTAGAGCACCCAAACCCAAAGACTGGGCAGTCTCCGAGACATTCTTAAATGTCACATGAAAACGAAATACTTTATTCTTGGACTGTGAGACTCCATACTGCTTTTCATCACTGGCACAAGTGGGCAGTTTGTATTAACAAAACAAAAAAACTTACCTGTCGGACTCTTGCTATCGGTTCATTGTTAGCCGGACAATAGGTCGTGATAACCTTCAAACAAAAAGAAAATGCCAGTCTATAGAAAATGTAATCCCTTCCAAACAGGGGGAACAGACCAAAAAACAGGGGACGGTAAAGGAGGAAGAAAAAAAAAAGTTAAGATACCATATCCAAACTTGGAATTTTTACATTAGCTTCTATTACAAATAGGTCACTTAGAGAGTGGTCTTTCATTTCTGACCTAAACATTCAGAACCACTTTTTGCAAAACCCAGTCTTGCCATCTAAATATGGGGTGTGGGAGCAAAAGTCTAATTAATATAACCCATTACGTCGCCTCTTTCTCCATTCATAAGAGACTAAACTGAAGAGTGTCACTTAGTCTTCTCTTACTCTGTCCTAGTCAGAAGGTGAAGAAGAGAGGACAACTCTGTATCTCGACACAAGCTGCAGAGATTAGAAAGGAAAAAAATCAAGGCGTCGCTAAAAAATTTTCAGGAGGAAGTATTTTATCCAGGACCCTAATGATAAAATGCCACAGGAAAAACAGGATCAAACTGCCAAGAGAAGGGGAGGGTAATTTGGAGAATAACTGCAAATACCTACATCTCCTACAGTCAGCAATAACCTGGAGGAACAAGTGTTTCCTCTAACAAGGCAAGTTCGGTGTATGCAACAAACTTTGTGGCATGTTATGTAACATTTTCTTTTTCTTTTTGTATGTAACATCCTCTTATAAAAGCTTTCTGATTCATGCAGCTCCCCCCAAAACCTTACCTTTCCATCCTATTCCCTAATAAAACGTTGCACTGAGCTTTCTCTGCGTGCCAGTCACGCTGTCTGGCTCTGGAAATAAACGCTGAAAATCCTGTCCTCAAGGAAGCTCAGAGCCCAACAGATTTAACCGGATGTCAGCAAGTCCCGGCTTGCGAACTCCAACAACAGCAAAGACAGTATAAAACTAAGAACATTACCTGACATCAGAGGAGCCGGAGTCAAGCACAAAACCGAGGTAATTTCCCGAGGCTAAGCCTGCAGCCTGTCTCCCTACCCACCGCACCACGCCGCCGTAAGGCTGTAAGCGCGTGCGGGAAGTTCAAGCCCCACCAGCTCCAAAACGGCGCTGATTGTCCAGAACACACAAAGACCTAACAATCTGAGCCTATTTTGCAAGGCCCCCTTCACATGCGCACGTCTACTCCGGGGCTTCAGACCTGCCCACCCGGTAGCACGGTCCCAGCAGCGGGAGGGGGCCGGGCAGCGCCCGCGCGGCCTCCGGGGGCGCACGGAGCCCGCACGGATTTCCAGGGCGCCCGCATACCTCTCCGCGGCCTCCCCAGCTGCCATTATACACGCCCTCGTTTTCCTCGCGGAGCCCCAGCTCCTTCAGCCAAGCATACTGGGCCTGATTGATGAGCAGAGTGGACATGAAGGCAGCGGGTCTGTGGCGAGGGCCCGAGAGCTTGCCTCCGCTTGCAACGCGCACACACAGCTGGCGGGGAACGCGCCACATACCGGGCCCGGGGCACGCGCGGCGCGCCCGCGCCCCGGGAGCTGCAGAAATAGCGCCCCGCCCCCCGTCCGGGAGAGCCCATTGGGCAGGCCGGGCCCCGCCCCCGGGCACGCCCCCCGGGACTCCCCCGTCCGGCCCGCCCGCGCCCGGGTCTTCCGGGGACGCGCCGAGCTCGCCCTCGCGGGGGGCAGGGCGCGTGCGGCTGGGAGCGCGGGGAGGGCCGCCGCCGAGTGCTGAAGGCCGCCGCCAACCGCGGCTCCAGCTGGAAGCTCTTTGCGGCCCAACATCGCCTCTGAAGTACCCAGGCTCAGAGCAGGGTCCCGGGCGGCCTCGCGCAAGGAGTCACTTTTTTTTTTTTTAATTTTTTTTATTTATGATAGTCACACACACAGAGAGAGAGGCAGAGACACAGGCAGAGGGAGAGGGAGAAGCAGGCTCCGTGCACCGGGAGCCCGACGTGGGATTCGATCCCGGGTCTCCAGGATCGCGCCCTGGGCCAAAGGCAGGTGCCAAACCGCTGCGCCACCCAGGGATCCCAGGAGTCACTTTTCCGTCGCTCCATCGCGTTAGACACACGTTCTGATTCGGTGGCTCCGGCCTGGCGTCTGAGAATGGCCCTTTACAACCAGCTCCCAAGTGATGATGACGCGGCTTAACAAGGAGTAGCCAAAGGCCGCTTCCTGGTGGCGGGGGGCGGGGGGGGGGGGCAGGGGGGATAGGGTTGTTTTCAGGGCTTTGTTAAGTTACGATTTCGAGGAGATGCCCGGGTGGCTCAGCGGTTGAGCGGCGGCCTTTGGCCCAGGGCGCGGTCCCGGGATCCAGCCCCGCATCAGGTTCCTTGCAGGGCGCCTGCTTCTCCCTCCGCCTGTGTCTCTGCCTCTCTCTCTCTCTCTCTCTCTCTCTCTGTGTGTGTCTCTCATGAATAAATAAATAAAATCTTTTTAAAGAATTACAATTTTGAGTTTTCTAATTAATGAAAAATGTTAAATGATGATACTTCCTTCTAAATTTCCTGCCAGAGTATATTCTTGCTTTTGAAGAATAAATACAGTTTTGATCAATTCCCTTCATTTTCCATGTCTTTGACATTTCCTGCCATAGCATTTTCACTCCCTCCCCCCTCACCACCGCCACCAGGCGTAACCATCCCGTCTTCCATCCTGTTCCACGGTAACTAGGCCCTACACTATATAAGGGAAATATTAACATCGCTAGCAGAATGATTTGGACGGAAGTTAAAAATATATATGCACTCTCGGGGGCACCTGGGTGGTTAAGTATCCTACTCTTGATTTCAGCTCAGGTCTTCAGCTCAGGGACCTGAAATCCAGCTCTGCCTTGGGCTCCCCTGCTCAGTATGAAGTCTTCTGATATTCTCTCTCTCTGCCCCTCTCCCTACTCTTTCTCTTCATCAAAATAAATAAATAAATAAGTAAATTATGTATATATACACACACACTCTTGCAGTGCCTGAGTGGCTCAGTCAGTTGAGCATCCAACTCTCCATTTTGCCTAAGTTCTCTGAGCCCTGAGATCTACCCCCATGTGGGGCTGCCCACTGTGTGTGTGTTGGGGGTGTGGATAGGGAGTCAGCTTTGATTTTCTCTCTCCCTCTGCCTCTCCCCACCATGTGCACAAGTGTGCGCTCTCTCCCTTTCTCTCAACTAAATAAATCTTTAAAAATATATATGTATACACACTCTTGGGACTCCTGGGTGGCACAGTTGGTTGAGCCTCAGACTCTTGGTTTTGGGATCCAGAACTGTGGGGCGGATCCCCATGTCTGGCTCTGCACATAGTGTGAGGTCTGCTTGAGACTCACTCTCCCTCTCCCTCTGCCTCTCCTCAGCCCCCTCAAATAAATAAATCTTCAAAAAAATACATATATACGCCACTTTCGAAGCAACTGAGTTCATAGGTCTCTCAGTGATTTCCAGCATACTTTCTGAAAATGTTTCTCCTGCTAGTGGCCTTCCACAATGCAGCCAGACATACTAAGTTACTTTGTCTATGCAAAGCCTGTTTTCTTCCCACTGTGTTTTTGCCCTTTGTTATTCTATCCACCTGTGAAACTCTTCCTTCCACCTCTGCATTCAAGTTAAAGCTTTATCTGTTCCATCTTTATGGCTCAAATGATTTAACAAATACTCTGGCATGTATCAAACACCTACCAGAAACTATAGTAAGTGCTGGACATACAGGAACGATGCTTTTGTTTATAAATATTAAATTTTCACCTGTTCATCTTTGCATAGCTCCACAATTACCAGCATTGTAGCAGGCTCATGTGACATGAATGAATGAATAAAAAACCTGTGAACACACCTTAGGAGCAGTACACATGGATACTTTGTCCAGCACTGGTAATCTATCAACAGCCCAGCTACTATCCTCATCTACTCCTAGGACTGAAGCACTAATTTCCTTTGTTCTAATTCTCGACAGTTTTGTTTTTTTTTTTTTTTGTCCCCCTCAGACATTTAACCGAGAATTTAATTCTTCTCCCTTTCTGGCTGCTAGCAAGATTCCTTATACATGTATCTTAACACCACAGTCTTCTTTCTCCTCTTTTCCATTTAATTCAGAAGACATTTACAGATACACTGAATTTTAGAAGCAATGCATAGTGCTCTTGAGGAATGTTAGATTCTTTCTCTTCACTATGTCAACCAGAGAAGTTCAGGGCTGTCTCTCTAAACTAGTTCTAGGAAAATAGACATGAGTAATTGCCTACATTGAGTGGAGATTACATCTCACTCTTCTACCTCCGTTTTTCAAAACTGACTTAGCCCTGCCCAATAGGAGGTCAGGAAAAATTATAAGCAATGAATTTTGACAGGGCAGAGCAAGAAGAGATAGAATTAAATGATTCATGAGAGCACATTTCATATATGAAAGAGAATTGAATGAATCATACATAAAAGCGTATATAAAAACTGCAAAGCCCTATAGAAATGTACTCGGGGCACCTTGAAAGTATTCTGTATTAGAAGTGGCAGAGTCTGCAAATAGCCAATCTTGCTTCCAAATGGCTTATCAAAGGCACAGTAGCATGGTGATTAAAGCAAGGACTCTGGAGTCACAGCATTGTAACAAATGAATAGTGCTTATGATGTGATGTCCTCAGTGAACGCTAGAAGTCTTCATTCTTCAAAGATAGCCAGCCAGAAGGCAGAAGATGTGACCTGAACATGCATGCTTGCCCCAAGGCAGCAATAAATTAGAGAAATCACCACCACCCAGGATACATTTTCATTTTTGCAAATGCAAAACCTGATTTGTCAGAGCTTGGGTGAGTGACACTATTGCTCTGGGCAAACTCATTAATCAAGCTCACAAAGAAATGATGCCACAACTACAATGCTGGCATATCATTTAATAGGGAAAATTGTCTTCAGAAAGGACCAACAATTCACATCCTATAATCACTGTATTCTCTCCCAGGATACAAACTACCTATCTGGTTGTTTAATGAGCCCAGAATCAGAAGAGTTATTAATAAACAATATATGGTTCTAGCTTTTATTTTTTTTAATTTTCTTAGAAGATTTTATTTATTTGAGAGAGAGAGAGAGAGAAGGGACAGAGGGAGAGTAAGAATCCCAAACTGACTCCACACTGAGCACAGAACCCGCCTTCGGGCTTGAGCCCACAACCCTGAGATTCTGACCTGTGCTGAAACCAAGAGTTGGTTTCTCAACTAACTGAGCTACCAGAGAGCCTCCTATTCCAGCTTTTAATACCATCAGGCTAAGAGATAGTCTCCCAGTGTCTGAAATAAATGATAGATTCAATGCAATCCCAATCAAACACCAGAATTAGCTAGCAGTTCTAAAGTTTAAATGGAAATGCAAAGGATCTAGAATAGCGAAAACAATTTTGGGGAAAAGAAACAAATTTACATTACCTTATTTTAACAATTATTATTATTTTTTTAAAGTAACTAGTTATTTTTTTAACAATTATTATACAATTGTACAATAATTATAAACCTAAGTAATTGGATAGTATCACATTGGTATAAAGACATAAACATTAGAATATAGAACCCAGAAATACTCTTACATGCATAGTCAATTTTCAATAAAGGTGTAAAAGAAATTCAGAGTAAAGTATGGTCTTTTTGATGAAGTTTTGTACCTATAATTCCATTAGCAGGAAGAGCGGCTGCCCCAGGCCTGTGAGGGGTCACTGATTATACCTGGGAGCTGGGAGGGGTTTGGGGATAGCGCACTCTCTAAGGAATTTTGGAAGCAAGGTTTCCAGGACCTTTAGGGGGCTAGCTATTGTTGGGAAAAGGTCACTTATGACGGTCTAATAAAACCTGAGTCATGAAACCCTTCAGATGTCTATCAGTGGGCCATGCGCTTGGGGGATGATTGCCAACACATATCTTGGGGGTCTAGAGATAAAAGAAATTTTCTTAAGGAATTTTTATATGTTAAAGTAGGCTTACAGGCTCCTGAGAGTCAGGCTAAGATTGCCTTTTGCCCTTAGCAAAGTATGAACATCGAGGCAGTTGAGTCTGTAGAGGAATGTCACTCTCCCGGTTTCAAGGATTTGTCAATGTGCTTTGTCCTCAGCTACTCCTCTGTTCCCCCATCATTTTCAACAAAGGGTACTAGACTATTGGATAATCAAGCCCCTAAAAATGAACTTGATCTTCACTTCATATTATCTACAATAATGAACTGGAAATGGACCAAGGACCTAAAAGTAAGAACAAAACTCTAAAAGTTCTAGAGGAAAACAATAGAGAAATTCTTGAGGTTGGGGAGCTGTTCTCTGCATTTTGTAATATTTGGTTGCATCCAACGTAGTCAAATGTTAATTATACCATGAAATTTTACTCCTACCTCACACCACACATGATAAAGTCCAGGGGGATTGTAAGTCTATGTAGGAAAGATAAAACAATAAAGTTGTCTAAGAGTTAGGAGACCTGGAGTCTTTTAAATACTTGAGCTGTGTAATCTCTTTTCATTGTCAAAAAAGGACTGGACTAGGTCTTTTTTTTTTTTTTTTTTTAAGATTTTATTTATTTATTCATGAGAGACACAGAGAGGAAGAGAGGCAGAGGGAGAAGCAGGCTCCATGCAGGGAGCCAGACATGGGACTCGATCCCAGGCCTCCAGGATCACACCCTGGTCTGAGGGCGGCGCTAAACCGCTGAGCCACCCGGGCTGCCCTGGACTAGGTCTTAGATCTTACACTCACATTTCAAAAATCTATATTCATTCATTTTTATGCAGTCTAGAAACTTTTTTTTTTAATTTTTATTTATTTATGATAGTCACAGAGAGAGAGAGAGAGAGAGGCAGAGACACAGGCAGAGGGAGAAGCAGGCTCCATGCACCGGGAGCCCGATGTGGGATTCGATCCCGGGTCTCCAGGATCGCGCCCTGGGCCAAAGGCAGGCGCCAAACCGCTGCACCACCCAGGGACCCCTGCAGTCTAGAAACTTATCACAAGAAAATAACAAAGCAAATTTGTAAAACAAAAAAAAAAAACAAACAAAACACGTGTTAACTGCAAAATTGGCTACACCCTAAATGGACACCATCAGAGACTAAATAAATGACGGTACGACTATGCAACTGAATGCGAGGTAGTCATAAAAAAGAAGCTAGATCTTTCTATTTTGGTACAGAAAGGTGTCCAGGATAAATTGTTTCTCTTTAAAGTTTTTCCAAAAAAATTTTTTAAAAAAATAAATACGCTCTACCTCCCCAAAGTGGGGTGGGAACTCACAATTCCAAGATCCAGTCTCATGCTCTATTGATTGAGCCAGCCAGGCACCTCTATTGCTTCTTAAAAAAAAAAAAAAAAAAAAGATTACAGAATAGTAAAAGGTACAAATAATACCCTTTAGGTAAAAAAAAAAAAATCCATAAATATTTCTTCATCACCTATTATATTTAATAAGTCAGCGAGCTCAACACTGGAGACAAACACCAATAAATAAGACAGACATTCCAGCGGAGAAAGAAGACAAAACAAATATGCATATGACTATGGATGCCATGAAGAAAAATCAGCGTTCAAGACGGACAGTAGAGGATCCGGTTTCAGTGAGGGGGGTCGAAAGAGGCCTCGCCAAGAAGGTGGCATTCGATGGAAACTGAATCATGTAAGAGAACAACCTGCGCGAAGACTGGGGTGTGAAGGGTCGTCCAGAGGAGGTTGCAGAGGAAAAGCAACCGCAGAAGCCCTGAAGGCAGGAAGGACGAAGGATGCCCGGGGGACGGCGTGAGCACCGGGGCGGCCTGCAGCCGAGCTCGAGACGAGCGGACGGGACGGCTGCGGGCGCCTCGCGGAGAACTCAGAGGCAGGATCTACCGAGCGCCGCCAAGTCCCTGGAAGGTCCGAGCAGGGCAACCACCTCGGCTGCTGTCGGAAAGGCTCTGCAAGAAGCTACGAGAAGAGTGGATTGTGCAGAAGCAAGAACGCCAGGCGAGAAAGCCCGTGCGGAGCATCCTGCGGAGGATATGGGAAGCCAAGGGAGGAATCCCCGACGCCCGCTCTCCACGCACCGCTTTCGGTCTGCTCGGAAAAAAACAAAGTTCGGGAGAAAACGCGCCGAAGCGCTGGGGAAACAGGAGATTGGTTTCCCCGGAGCCGTGCACGCGGCGCGCAGCTCACAAGGATGCTGCGCGGCCCCCGAGGCGCAGGCTGGCGCCGCGGCCCCGCGCGGGGGCGCCCGAGCAGCCGCGGCCCCGCCCGCCCGCCCGCCTCCCCGCCTCCCCGCCGGAAGTGCTCTCCCGCCGCGCCCCGCCCCGCCCCGCCCGCCCCGCCCCGCCCCGCCGCGCCACGCCGCGGGAAGATGGCGCAGGACGCCGGCGACATGGAAGATGGGCAGCTTTCCGACTCGGACTCCGACATGACGGTCGCACCGAGCGACCGGCCGCTGCAGGTGCCGGTGAGTGCGGACGGCCCGGCGGCGGGCAGTTCGGGGCCGGGAGGGGCGGGCGGCGGGAGTCCCCGGCCGGGCGGGGCGCGCGGGCCTCGGCGCCGGGCCCGGGGGCGGGGGGGGGGGCGCAGGGCCGTGGGAACCCGGACCCGGCCTCTGGCTGCCGGCGGGGCCGCGAGGCGTGCGGCCGTCTCTCCGCCCGTGACTGTGTGCGGCTCCGGGTTTTCTGAGCCTCCGGGCTGCCCCCGCCGTGGGCTGGGTCGGTGGGTGGTTCCGGCCTCGCAGGTGTCGCTGCAAACGCAGAACCTGGGGGACGGCGGGCAGAACCGCCGCGGGCGCTCTTCCCGCCCTAAGCCGCTGGGGAGACCGGAAAGCCGGGGATGGAGTTCCTCGTTTGCTTGGGGGCCTGGTTTTCCATGATCCCATCAGACCTGGCTTCGCCGTGCCGTGATGTGGCGCCGGGTTTCGTATTCCCTTCCCGGTTTTCCAGAAGGGGGGTTTGTGTTGATGGCCCTGCGGAGGGGCGGACGCCCTGGGCGGGCCTCGTGCGGGCTGCCGGCGTTCGAAAACTGGCGCCGCCGCCGTGTGACCAGTGGCAGGTGATGGAGCCTCGTGCCCCAATTTGTACGACTAGGAATGAGGAGTCTGCCACTGATAGGGTGTCTGTCGGGATGCAGTGAGCCGTACAGTGAACAGGAATGCCTGGCAACTCTCAAATGCCTCTTTAGGATGACTTAAAGAGGGCAGCCCGGGTGGCTCAGCGGTTTAGCGCCGCCTTCGGCCCAGGGCGTGATCCTGGAGACCCGGGATCGAGTCCCACGTCGGGCTCCCTGCATGGAGCCTGCTTCTCCCTCTGCCTGTGTCTCTGCCTCTCTCTGTGTGTCTCTCATGAATAAATAAATAAAATCTTTAAAAAAAAATAAGATGACTTAAAGAGGATGACTGCCTCTTTATGGGCTTAAATCACCCCCTCCTGCCTCCGTGTCTAGCACATAATAGCATAGCAAATATTTCGTTTGGTACAACGAAGAAAAGTTGTACCTTTTCTCCCCCCCGCCCCCCGCCTTTTTTTTTTTTTTAAAGATTTTATTTCTTTAAGGGAAAGAGAGAGAGGGGAGGCAGAGAGAATCCCAAGCCCACTCGGCGCTAAGGTGGAGAGCCCAAGGTAGGGTTTGATTTCATGACCCTGAGATCATAACCTGAGCCCAAACCTAGAGAGTTGTCTGCTTACCTGACTGTGCCACCCAGACGCCCCCAAGGTGTTCGTTTTTGCATATGGAGGTCTTAGGAAATTGATAGGAAGGTTTCAGTTTGGGTTTTCAGTCTTTTCCATAAATTGACCCATGACTTGGTAAACTTAATGCTATGGACTGTGCAGGTTTAAAAGTAGTATGTTAGGGGTTTTTACCCATAGTTTTGTATCTACTCTCAAAAGAGTGTGGTCACTAAACTGTGTAAAGGAAGTGGGATGTGTCCAGATGCAAGAAAGGCATGTTTGGAAAGAAAGGAAACATACCGGGTTAACCTTTAAAATAAAACTTGTCAGTTATCTTAGCAAAATAGGGTTTATTCTGGAACAGCAGAGAATCGCAGCTTTGAACTAGCAAGCTAGGGCAAAACCATAGACAAAGGGGAAACGTTGAAGAATGCTCTTTTATAGAAGAAGGGGAGGAGTTGAGAGGGGCTGTAAAAAAAAAAGTTCATTGGAGTAAACTGAGAGTTTAAAGTATGGTGCCCTTTCATTCGCTGTGTTGGGACAGTCTCATTGGTTGGGCTGTTGTCAGACTGGAAGAAAATCTTCCTCTTGCTGTGTTAGGAAGGTATGGGCTTCTTCCTGCGGGAGATGCAAAGCCAGGTCTTTTCCTTTGATAGCGCAGGAGAACTCCTCCTTCCAGCCCATTGACTCCTATTTAGTGACGTTCCTTTTTTAATTTTCACAACTGCTACTAACAGTTACTGTGCTTGTCGTTTTCAAATATTCTGACAGTAACTGAAAATACTCTGACATGGGAATTAAGACCTTTGGTAAGTTTTTAGAAAGAGGCTTTAGAACTAAGTTCTGTATTCGCTTTAGAAATAAGAATTTGTGAAAAAAAATAAGAATTTGTGGTTTTGAAATGGCAAATTCCATGTGGAACTTTAGAAAAGTAGGGACTGGATTGGTTTCAGAGATTCATTGAGGATTGTTCTGCTTTGGTGGTCCAGCTGAATCCTTAAATAATTTTTTTTTTTATTTTTTTTTTTATTTTTTTTTTTAATTTTTATTTATTTATGATAGTCACAGAGAGAGAAAGAGAGAGAGGCAGAGACATAGGCAGAGGGAGAAGCAGGCTCCATACACCGGGAGCCCGATGTGGGATTCGATCCCGGGTCTCCAGGATCGTGCCCTGGGCCAAAGGCAGGCGCCAAACCGCTGGGCCACCCAGGGATCCCAATTTTTTTTTTTTTTTTTTTTTTAAATAAAATAGCACGTGGTAAGTGGAGTTAATGTGTTTCTTGGAATTTACTGTATTTCCTTTCATTTACAGAAAACACTAGGTGGGGACAGCACCGTGAGACCCTTCCAGGGTACTGCAACACCATGTGTACCGGTATCACATTATCGAACTGTTAAAAGCGTGGATTCAAGTGAAGAGAGTTTTTCTGATTCAGATGATGATAGCTCCCTTTGGAAGCGCAAGCGACAGAAATGTTTTAACCCTCCTCCAAAGCCAGAGCCTTTTCAGTTTGGCCAGAGCAGCCAGAAACCTCTTGTTCCTGGAGGAAAGAAAGTTAACAATATATGGGGTGCTGTGCTACAAGAACAGAATCAAGATGCAGTGGCTACTGAACTTGGTATCTTGGGAATGGAGGGTACTATTGACAAAAGCAGACAATCTGAGACTTACAATTATTTGCTTGCTAAGAAACTTAAGAGGGAATCTCAAGAACATACAAAAGAGTTAGACAAAGAGCTGGATGAATATATGCATGGTGGCAAAAAAATGGGATCAAAGGAAGAGGAAAATGGGCAAGGTCATCTCAAACGGAAACGACCTGTCAAAGACAGACTAGGGGACAGACTAGAAATGAACTATAAAGGCCGGTATGAGATCACAGAGGATGATGCACAAGAGAAAGTGGCTGATGAAATTTCTTTCAGGTGAGCATTAAAATTTGGCCTACAAATGAGCACTTGATGAACTGTCTTCCGTTTATAGGAAATAAAATAATTCCAAATGCATGAAGGGTGATGTTTCTTTTGAGATTTTTTTAATTTTAGGAATGGGCCTACTTGGTTATAGGAGTGTATCTATATTTCCTTAAATTGGGAGACCTAATAAAATAATGAATTTTGAAGGCTTTTATGATTTTTTTTTTTTTTTTTTTTTGCTTTTAATGAACTTTTGGTGACTTGCCATTTAGTGCTTTGGAGCTCTTTAGATCAAAGCATATCTTTTTCAATCATGGGTTTTGGGTTTTGTTTGTTTTTAGTGATTTCAGACATTCATGGACATTTATAACTTTATTGAGGCATCTTGTACACATGATAAAGTGACCCACTTTGGGTGTTGATTGTGTAGTAAATTTATCAGTTTTAAAACCATCACCATAGACCACTTTTATTTTTATTTTTTATTTTTTTCCATAGACCACTTTTAAAAACATTTCCATCACCTTAATAGATCCATCCTGACCATATTCCCATTTATTTATTTATTTATTTATTTATTTATTTATTTATTTATTTATTTATTTTTAATTTATTTATGATAGGCACACAGTGAGAGAGAGAGAGGCAGAGACACAGGCAGAGGGAGAAGCAGGCTCCATGCACCGGGAGCCCGACGTGGGATTCGATCCTGGGTCTCCAGGATCGTGCCCTGGGCCAAAGGCGGGCGCCAAACCGCTGCGCCACCCAGGGATCCCCCTCATATTCCCATTTAAAGTTATTCTTTGTTTCTATCCCAGATAACTGCCAACCTACTTTCTCTTGGGATGAATTTGCATTTTCTGGATATTTTGTAATAATGGAATCATACAGTATGTGGTCTCTGTGTGAAATGTTTTTGAGATTTGTCCATTTTGTAGTAGACATCATTACTTATTCATTTTTTTTTAAAGTAGGTTTCAGTTCAACAAATGTAGCTTTTAAACTGGAAATAATGTTTTATTTATTTACTTTTTTTTAAATTTTTATTTATTTATGATAGGCACACAGTGAGAGAGAGAGAGGCAGAGACAGGCAGAAGGAGAAGCAGGCTCCACGCACCAGGAGCCCGACGTGGGATTCGATCCCGGGTCTCCAGGATCGCGCCCTGGGCCAAAGGCAGGCGCCAAACCGCTGCGCCACCCAGGGATCCCTTACTTACTATTCTTATTTATATACATTTAAAAATGTCCATATTACTATTCCACCTTTTGACTATTATGAATAATGCTCTATGAGCTTTGACACGCGGATACTAGGACGTGTATTTTAATTTCTCCTGGATAAGTACCTAGAAGTTGAATTTCTTGGTACATGGTAAATTGATACTTCCTTTTTTTTTTTTTCTTTTAACAAGTTCAATTTTAACTTTTTCTTAGCTCTAAGTCATTAATGAACAGTATCACAGATTTGAAAACATATATGGTTCAAGAGTAATATTGCTGGTACGAAAACAAGTATTTAGTTTTCAGGCCAGCCTGTCAATGGTAGGACTGGACTTTTTTTTTTTTTTTTTTTTTTTTTTTTCTGGACTTGTAACCTACACAGTGAGTTTGGAATTTGAGTGTTGGAAAGGAATTTAGAGATTTTGTAAACCAAAATGTTCACTTTACAGATAAGGAAACTATGACCCCATAGTTAATATGGCTTGTCCAGGGATGCCTGGGTGGTTCAGCGGTTGAGTGTCTGCCTTCGGCTCAGGGCCTGATCCTGGAGTACTGGGATCAAGTCCCGCATCGGGCTCCCTGTGGGGAGCCTGCTTCTCCCTCTGCCTGTGTTTCTGCCTCTCTCTGTGTGTCTCTCATGAATAAGTGAGTATAATCTTTAAAAAAAAAAACATACGGCTTGTCCAAAGTCACAATTTTAAGTGTCCTATTTGGAACTAAACCTCATTTTGTTCCTAGTCTCGTGCTGTTTTCCAAATAATGCACTACCTTTTGTTGAAAAGGAGCAAGGAAGCTAGGTCTAGTTGGAGAACTAGAGTTGGTGAGTTGGTCCCTCATCTCTGTGGAATGTGGACTGTACGTTAGAAGTGTTACTTATGCTTTCTGTGTGTTTACCTCTCAATGGTAAGATGAAAATAAGTACCTACTTCCGTTGAGACAATTAACTGAGATAATGCATGCAAAGTTTTTAGGATTCTGCTGATCCTACAGTAAGTCATCAGTAAATTATTATTTTTTTAAAGATTTTATTTATTTATTCATGAGAGACAGAGAGAGAGAGACACAGAGACATAGGCAGAGGGAGAAGCAGGCTCCATGCAGGGAGCCCGACGCAGGACTCAATCCCGGGACTCCAGGATCACGCTGTGGGCCAAAGGCAGGTGCTAAACCGCTGAGCCACCCAGACGTCACGTCATCAATAAATTAAATGATAGTTTGTTCTGTAGCAGAGAGCCTGAGAAAGATCATATCCACTTTAAAGCTCCCACACATCTCTGGAGTTAGGAGAATCAACTTCTAGGCCTAGTTGAAAGCATAATGTATGTCTGTTGCCACAAGAGTGGACTTAACTTCTTTTGCTTTTAGGCCTGCATTTCCCTTTCTGGATGTGCACATTCATTTTGAAATTCATCATGATCCATTACGGCAAAATGAAAAGGCCAGTTGTGAGACTTGAGATGGAACCTTGAGTTCACTGTCTCCTTGGTGACTGAGGGTAGAGGTCTTGTCATGTCAGTGACTCTAAGGTTAAATACTAAAGATTTCAAAGCAGATGTTACCAGAATAGGATTTTGATTCCACATAGGGACTAAACTGAAGACAAAGGTACATTTCTTCAACTTTATACAACAAATAAAGAGATTAACATTGCTTTACTGGATTTGCTCTTTATCAGGTTGCAGGAACCAAAGAAAGATCTGATAGCACGAGTAGTGAGGATAATTGGGAACAAAAAGGCGATTGAACTTCTGATGGAAACTGCTGAAGTTGAACAAAATGGTGGCCTTTTTATAATGGTAAGATTTACTGCTTTGTTGTTTCCGTTTTATATTGTGTTTTATGTGATTTTTTTTTAAACAAAATAACTTGTCTCTAGGATCTCTTATTTATCAGTGTGTTACAGTGTGGTTCAAATTTCAGAAAACTGAATTTTAAAATTCTATATAGTTTGTTTTTCCAATTATTACTTACCTTACAAAAGCCATACATAAATTTGTCCCGTTAGTATACAGTCAACAGCAGATCTCTTATAGAATCAATTGAGAGTACAGGCTCAAATTTGAGGAAAACAGTCTGGAGGGGACTTGAAAACTAAAATTTTAATAATATAGGTTTTGGAGTTTGCGATACCTTCTTTTGAATTCTGGGCTCGCAGCTTATTAGGTGTGAGATTTGGCTAAATTATTTGGCTTCTCAGAGAGCGTCTTGTTCAAAGGTGCAAACTGGAGACTAATCCTATGTTACAAGGATTGAGCAGGATGATGTGCATAACATACTTAGCACAGTGTGCCCAGCCCGTAGTTAGCAATGACGAACCCACATGTTGCTTTTGGTTCGTTTAATTCATGGATTCTTAAAAATTGGTTCTGGGACCAAAAAAAAAAAAAAGAAAAAAGAAAACACACACACACACAAAAACCCACATGTATATGTATAAAGCACAGATATATATACAGCGTATCTGTGAGTATTAAAATTCAATGGGTGATAGAGTGGATAGGAAAAGATGGGGTGGATAGGAAAAAATCTGCAAAGGCTCCTGGGGTAGGGGAAGCTACAGTAAACAAAAGGCTTGAGAAACACTTTAGTGTTTGTTTTCCTTTACACTTTGCCATTTTCCTTTCCGAAGTTTTAACTGAAGTATGGTTGACATAAAATTTTAGCTGTATAACTGATTTGATAATTATACACCTTACAGAAAAGCTCACCACAATGAGTATAGTTATCAGCTATCTCCATACAGAGTTACTACGGTTTTTTAAAAATTTTTATTTCTTTATTTGAGAGGGAGAGAGAGCATGAGCGGTGGGGAGGAGCTGAGGGAGAGAAGCAGACTCTGCTGAGGAGGGAGCATGAATCCTAGGACCCTGAGATCATGACCTGAGCCTCAGGCAGACAGTTAACCTACTGGGCCACCAGGCGCCCCAAAAGTTATTACAATATTATTGACTATATTCCCTATGCTGTATTTTCCATCCCTGTGACTTTATTTTGTCACTAGAAGTTTGTACCTGTTAAACCCTTTCACTTATTTTGCTTGTTCCCCCACTTCCTGCCTGTCTGGAAACCACCAGTTTATTCTCTGTATTTAAGGACTCTGTTTTTGGATTTTTGGTAAGCAAGTTTGTTTGGGTTTTTAGGTTCCATATATGTGAATTCATCTGGCATTTGGCTTACTCTTTTCTGACTTATTTCACTTAGTATAATATTCTCTACGCCCATCCATTTTGTCGTAAATGGCAAGACTTCATCCTTTTTTATAGCTGAGTGGTAGTTCATCATACATATATATGACCTTGTAATGTGATGTGTGTGTGTGTGTATATCTTTATAATCTTTGTCCGTCATTGGACATTTAAGTTGCTTCCATATTTTGGCTATTTTAAATAATACTGCAGTAAATATAGGGATGCATATGTTTTTTCAAATTAGTGTTTATGCTTTCTTTGGGTGAATACCCAGCAGTGGATTGCTGAATCATATGGTATTTCTATTTTGAATTTTTTGAGGAAACTTCATACTGTTTTCCATAATGGCTCTCCAGTTTACAGTCCCACCAGCAATGCACCAAAATTCCCTTTTCTCCATATTCGCACCAACATTTGTTTTTTCTTTTTTTCTTTTTCTTTTCTTTTTTTTTTTTAACATTTGTTTTTTCTTGTCTTTATACTAGTCACTCTGAAAGATGTGAAGCAAGAAACACTTCACTGTTTGAGAATGGCAGAAAGAGCACTACTTTGGTTAGGGCCAGATCACAGGCAGTGATATTTTATCCCATACAGTGGTTTTGGAGATCTCATTTAATTCAGCTTTCACCACAAGGTGAGGATGAAGTTTGAACGGCATCTTATTTGCTCCTCATGAATCTGAATAGTAACATCACATGAGAGTAATAAATCAATATTATGCTATGGAAATGAAGAGAAAAGAAACCAGTTATAATTGGTAGCACTGGCTGAGGAAATAGCTTGTGAACACAGATTCTGTAGAAGTCAAAACAGGGTTGCCTGGGTGGCTCAGTTGGTTAAGCCTCTGCCTTGGGCTCAGGTCATCATCCCAGAACTCTTGTCACTAGAAGTTTGTACCTGTTAAACCCTTTCACCTATTTTGCTTGTTTCCCCACTTCCTGCCCGTGGGGGAACTACATTGGACTGTCTGCTAAGCAGGGACCTGCTTCTCCCTCTCTCTCTGCCTCTCCCCCTGCTGTGCTCGCTTGCTCGCTCTCTTTCTCTCTCTCTGTCAAATAAACAAATCTTTAAAAAATTCAAAACAGAAGTTGACAACAAAACAAATTACAATAATCATGAATGTCCTGGCACCTTTGTCACTGCTAAGGTACTTAGCTTTTTGTTTAGTTGAACAGAAAGTTATAGATTCATTAGTATCTTAATACTGTAATGATAAAAGTTTCTCTTGTAGAGCTAGTGTTGGAATGGTACAAGTCCAAATTCACTTTCTTTTAATGGACATTTTTCTTGTATGATTATTTATTGCTGTGTGCTATGCACTGTTCTGGACAACAACAATCTTACATTGTAGTTGGCAGTGGGAAGGAGACCATATATAAAGAATAAATATATCTTCAGGTGTTTTAGGAAGTGATAAATACCATGTTATTAAAAGATAGATCACAAAAAAAAAGATCATGTGGAGGTATGGAGAAGAGAGGAGGATTTTGCAGTTAAACTGTGGTATCAGGGTAGATCTTATTATTTCTTTAGGTACCTATCTGTTTAAGAGATGCTTTTAGACTATTCATAGGAAGAGTCTATACAGTATCCTTTTCTGTTTCTTTTCGTAGAATGGTAGTCGAAGAAGAACACCAGGTGGAGTTTTCCTGAATCTCCTGAAAAATACTCCTAGTATTAGCGAGGAACAAATTAAGGTAAAAATTATAGTATCCTTGACTTTTAAGATCTATCATAATTTCATTTCTTTTTTTTCCCCCACAATTTCATTTCTGCTTGGGTTTTAGCTTCATATTCTATTAAATCCCCATCACGTGTTCTGCCTTAAATTGACCAATTCTGTCATTGTCTCATTTCAAGTAAAACGTATGCCTCCTCTTTGTTCCCTTTACAAGCCAAGGTCACAATTTCCTTAATGTCCATTTTCCTGGTCTTTTAGCCCACCATTATTTTTACTACCCTCCTACAATCTCTTATTAATGAAAAATTTCAAACATGCAGAATAGATGAAAGAATAATAGGATGACTTCCCGCACTTAGATTTAGGGGTTGTTAGTATTTTGAGATTCTTACCTTAGAGTTGTTTTTCTGTACCTTTTGGTAATAAGTAGCAAACATCATGTCACTCGACCCTAATTATTTCAATAAGTATCTGTTTACAATAAGGACAATTTCCTACACAGCTTCACCTAAGAGAAAGAAAAACAATTTCATAGTATCATCTAATACCTTGACCTTATTCCAGTTTCCTGAGTTGTCCCAAGAAAGTGTTGTCTACCTTTTTGCCTCCTCCAAACCCAGATACTATCTAGATTTCCACATTTCATTTGTTGTATCTTATTTGAGCTTTTTAATTCCCCGTTTTCTGTAATGATTTAGACCTTTTGAAGAGTCTGAGATGGTTACCTAATAGAATGTACCACATTCTGGTCATTGTCTCCTCATGGATTTGTTTTATTCATTCCTCTGTCTCCAGTAGTTCTTAGAAACTAGAAGCTAAAAAAAAGAAGTTAGAAGCTAAATTGGTCAGTAATAATCATTTTTGCATTACTAGAAGGTCCAGTATGGGAGTTCTTTTACAGTGTGAGATTTTCACAGCTCAGAATTTATCTTTTAATTTGTGAATTAAGGAACATGATTGCGTTTAGCAGATACGATCAAGATTGAGAAATTGCTTCTTGCATAGGAAAGAGGTGGTACGAAGACAACACAGATACTGTGAGCAGCTTTATTCTCTGTGTTGTAAAAGTAGGTAGTATAGGACAGAGAATATAGTTTAGCCATTTATAAGGCTAATGAAGACAAATAAATAAAAGCCACTTCTCTTGAGCTTACATTCTGTGTGAGTTTATTTTGCAGCTGCTGAATGTTAGGTTCTTTTCCCTCGAGTTTTCAGGCTGTCCACTTCCAGTTATTTTTTTAAATCTTTATTGAAATTCCTACAGGAAATGTTACTGTTATTGCACATTTGAAATCTCTAGTCCACAACTGCCCTTTTTTCCTCAGTGGAACAATGACTTTGATAAATATGTAACAATGTAATTTTCTGTGGGGACACACCTATTGAGTAGAACAGAGTTTACTGCTTACTTCTTCTTCACGGTATAATCCCTAACAAAACGTGTACACTGAAAAGGAGCATTATTCTAAGTAATATTAAATATTGTTAATAGTAAAATGTCATGCTTTTCAGAGAAATAGCATGATGTGATAAAAAGAATTCTCTAACTTTCAAAATTTGGGTATTTTTTTGTTTTAAGATTTTACTTATTTATTCATGAGAGACACAGAGAAGCAGAAACATAGGCAGAGGGAGAAGCAGGCTCCCAGTAGGGAGCCCGATGTGGGACTTATCTTTGGACCCAGGATCACACCCTGAGCTGAAGGCTAATGCTCAACGCTGAGCCACTCAGGTGTCCCAAGGTTTTAATGTTAGTAGTTTATGTTAAGCTACCAGAAACTTTGCATTATAACAACAAACAAACTTTTGGAAATCTAGTAATATAGGAGTGTTGACCAAGGGGGACATTTTAAAAATGACTATGTTGTAGCCTCTACATTTGTGAAGCACTTTTAAGAAAAAGAGAAAAATGAAATAATGTCGAATTTTTTAAAAAGGCAAAGTACAAATTTAGAACAAAAAGGAAGCATGGGAAAATTAATTGATATGTAAATCTGTTCCAGGGGATTATAAATGTTTTGGCTTATAAGATTTTTCTGTGTTTTTCCAAATTTTCTTCATGTGCATGGATTGAGTACTTTTGTTATTAGAGGAAACTCTAATCCCCTGGAGCAGATTGAGAACCTATGGAAAGCCATTCCTTTTTAATAGAGCTTGATGTCTTTAGAGGGAAAAGGGAAACATTATAATTCTGCTTAGTATTGCCAAGGATTGTACTACTTAGAATTGTTCTTATCGAGATGTTTGGATGTGCTTCCCCGTGAGATGGAAATACTTCCCCTTGCAGCTTCTTTTGGATCTCTCCTCTGTTAGGGTAAGTAGACTGTGTTGAAAAAATTGTGCATTGTCATACTTCTGTGAAGGCAACACAGTAGGCTTTAAGAATGTGAATTTGGAGAACTAATATATGAGCTTACACTTTTTACTTTTCACACGTTAGCTCTGCAATCCTGTGCCTTACTTTCCTTGTCCCATTATAGTGTACGCACTGCTGAAGCAGGCACTCTCGCTTTCCTCATCTGTGAAGAAGGGTAATACCCACTTCATAAGGTTCTGGTGAGAATGAAGAATCTTTAGTGCAATGCTTGGCATATAAATGTGCTCATTCAGTAAATGATACCTACCTGAAGTCCCTTTTTTTGTCCTTCTTCCACTTACACATGTACCCTCCTTCTCCACCCCCAGCCTTGTCATTTCTTTAGCAAATACTTCTATTCCTCCTTCTATCAAAGCATTCATCTTCTGAAACTTTCCCTTGTCCTCTTAGTTTCAGTGTTCTTACTCCTTCCTCTGCTGATTCTGTACATTGCTTATAACTATTTAGCATAAATTATAGGGGAGGGCCCCTTTATTTCACCATCCTCCACATCGCTTTTTATAAACAAGAAGGATTTGTGATTTGTGCACTTTAAGAATATCAGAGGGACTGACCTGGTTATAGCTTTTAATGGTCCCTTCCCAGAAGATCAGAGGCTGTCAGAAGTGTGTTCTGTCTCTCCTGGCCTCTATTATAAGCCTTTGAACCTTCTCTGCCCTAGCGTAGTCATTTTGGCCTTCTCTCTAGATTCCTGGCCTCCTTTTCTTTTTGTGCCCTCTGAAATTACACTTCTCTGTCATATCAAGGTTCCCAGATGTCATTTTACGTTTTTCCATGTAGTAGTTTACTGAAATGCATTTTCTTGAGCATCTCTCGTCCACTGGTAATTTGCCTCTTGGAGGACATTTGGCAATGCCTGGAGATGTATTTGGTTGTCACAGTTGTGGGGGGTAGGGGTCTATGCTAATAGATAGAGGCCAAGTATGCTGCTAAGCATCCTGCAGTGCACATAGCAGACTGCCACAGCAGTGATCGAGCTGGAGATTTCAGATTGCCAAGGTGCAAATACTATACTAACAATCTCATTTTTCTTCTATAAAATCCATTTTCTACATCCTGGGATATATCCCAATGCTGACTATATTATTTTTATGCCTCATCGTATAAGTTTTTGACAGATTTACAGTCTTCATGTTAATTACAGTAATTTTTTTTCAGGGATGGATTTTTTTTTTCATTGTGTAGGTTATGTGATCATACTTAGTCACACTCTTCAGGCATGGCTTGGTTTCTTAGCATGTGCAGTCCTGTATGCTTATGATAACATTTCAAAGTTAGTAAACCAAAGACTTCATTTTGTTGTGACAAATTATATTTTATTTAAATCCTGAGCGACATGATTTCTCTACTGTATCTTCCCATTTAGGAAACCTGGATATATTGGATATATAGAGATGGGTTATGTTTGAATAAGCATGGGCCCTGGAACTGACATGAGGTTGAGTTTGAATTACAGCTTCATCGTCTGTTTGCAGTGGAGACTTATCTGCTGTCTTGGATTCAGTGTCTTATTAGGAATCTAATAATATTTGTTTTTTGTGAGAAATGGAGATGATGAACATAAATCTAGGGCCTGCCTTCTAATAAATGTTCAGTAAATGGTAGTTTTTACTTCAAATCCTTTCTTTATTGTAGGACATTTTCTACATTGAAAATCAAAAGGAGTATGAAAATAAAAAGGCTGCTAGAAAGCGGAGAACACAAGTGTTGGGAAAAAAGATGAAACAAGCTATTAAAAATCTAAATTTTCAAGAAGATGATGATACATCACGAGAAACTTTCGCGAGTGATACGAATGAGGCCCTGGCCTCTCTGGACGAGCCGCAGGAAGGCCATGGGGAGACAAAATTGGACCCAGAAGAAGCCATTGAAGTTGATCATTCTAATGATTTGGACATCTTTTAGTATATTTGGAGGAATAAGCCTTTCTAGAATTACCTTGTAATAAGCCATTTCTACTGAGATTGCTTTGTTTTACTTTGCACTGATAAACATAAAAATCTGGAGAGAAAGAACTGTTGTCTTGTTTAAAGTTGAATTTGTGGGGCAATGAATGTTATTGATAGAAATATTTCTCATGTCTTACAAAATACTTTATAATATAGCAGAGAATTTCATTTCTCAGTCTGTGCATGTGTTAGTTATTACTAGTTGATAATTATTTCTGTCTAGGTCATTATGACATGCCATTCAAAAATTTATTCTCTTTTTCTGATTAATCCTCGCAAGTGAATTATGATTGGTTTCAAAACATTCCATTAAAAGATCCTAATAAGACACATAAGTTGTTAAGATTACAGATGTGCTCAAATTTAGTTTTTCTGTGTTCTAATAAGAACTTTTAGGCAGTTTTAAGGACAGAGACTAAAAATTAAAATAGTTTTATACTGATGGCTCTTACCACTTATCCAGAAGTAAATTAACATTGGAAGCTTTTCAAAGAAGTTTTGGCTCTTAACTTTGTTTGTTACTTCTTTTTGATTATTCGATCATATACTAAATGTTGAATGTGATCCATACCTGTGCAATTACCATGGATGTTTAAAAACTTGACAGTGGTTGCCTGCCTAAGACTGTTTGTTTTACCTTATGTTAAGGAAGTTGGGTATTAAAAATGTTACATCTGCCTGAAGTGTCAAATTATTCGTTTTTATTGAAGGACATAAAGGTAGTGAAGATGCTCTGAGAGTTCACTATAGTTTATAAAATAGGTTAAGCAAAAATATGTAGGAAGCAATTAGAAATTCTTTATAGACCACACTTAAAGTCTTTCTGTAGTTCCTGGAATATATAGTCATTGAAGTTGGATCTAAGGGTGTAAGTGGGAAAATAAGAAAATGGCTATTGGTTGCTTTTTATTCTTAAAGAATGCACAAATAAAATTGGATTTTGGGCAGTCCTTAATGAGCTTCAAGTGACTTTTTTTTTTTTTTTAACATTTATTTATTTAAGTATTCTCTACACCCATCCTGGGCTCGAATTCCAGACCCAGAGAATACAAGTCTCATGCTTCTCTGACTGAGCCAGACAGGCATCCCTCCAGTGACCGTTTTTTAATCTCAGATATTCTTGTATAAAATTGCTATAACCAAGGGAAGAAAAATATTTTGAATAGGTAACTGAATATTGTTACTGAAATTATTCACAAGGGGTGATTTTAAAAGTGTAATACATTGGGAAAGAGAACATTCCTTTAATTGCCACTTTATTTTTTAAGATTTTATTTATTTATTTGAGAGAAACACAAGCAGGGGTGGGAGGGACAGAGGGAGAGGGAGATGCAGACTCCCTGCTGAGCAGGGACCCCCCCCCACACACACACACAAATCCCCACCTCCATCCCCCCGCAATGAGGTACTCAATCCCAGAACCCCTGGGATCATAACCTGAACCGAAAGCAGACAGACACTTAACCCACTGAGCTACCCAGGTGCCCCTCTGCAGAATTATTTTGTTTAATGTTTGTTATTTAGATATTGTCAAAACTTTATTACTGTTTGGTAAAAGTACAGGATAGGAATACAAGATGTGTTGGGACATCTGGGTGGCACAGTGGTTGAACGTTAGGCTCAGGACGTGATCTCAGTCCGGGAATTGAGTCTCACATCAAGCTCCCTGCAGGGGGCCTGCTTCTTCTCCCTCTGCCTATGTCTCTGCCTCTTTCTCTCTGTGTCTCTCATGAATAAGTAAAATCTTTTTTTAAAAAAAGAATACAAGATGTGTTAATGATACGTTATAGATTGCTGAAAAAACAACTTGTGTTGGTTTCTGTTTAACATTAGGATGTAATCCTAACACAATCCAGAAATCCATGGTTTCCAAATGGTTATGGAACAGCTACTGGTGAAAATGAAGTAGCCTCAGATGTTAATGCCCATCACTTTCACTAGAAAAATTAGAATTTACATGAATGTGTGGCATTTAAAGTGGCAGGGGCACCTGGGTGACTCAGTTGGTTAAGCGTCTGCTTTTTGCTCAGTGGGGCCTGGGATTGAGCCTCATTGATCCAGGGGCCTGGGATTGAACCTCATTCAGGCTCCCTGCTCAGTGGGGAGGCTGCTTCTCCCTCTCCCGCTGCCCCTCCACCCCCAGGGCTCGAGTTCACACTGGCTCTCTCGAATATCTTCACAAATAATAATTTTGCAGAATCTTCCTGAATGACCCAGAGAAGGGCATCAAATGGTGTTCACTGGTGCCAGTGAATAGAAACTAACTTCCTGGGATCCCTGGGTGGCGCAGCGGTTTAGCGCCTGCCTTTGGCCCAGGGCGCCATCCTGGAGACCCGGGATCGAATCCCATATCGGGCTCCCGGTGCATGGAGCCTGCTTCTCCCTCTGCCTGTGTTTCTGTGCCTCTCTCTCTCTCTCTCTCTCTCTGACTATCCTAAATAAAAATTAAAAAAAAATTAAGAAAAAAAAAAAAGAAACTAACTTCCTGGAATTCTACAAATACTCATTGAAACCATATGCTGAAAAAAAAAAAAAAAAAAAAAAAGAAACCATATGCTGAGGGGATTGATGCAAAATGTTCAGCAGGATTTTCGATGTGTTCCAGATAGCTTTAATCATGAGTGTGAAAGAACTGTCTTAACCTCACAGAAGAAATCCAATTCAGGGCAAGTATCAAGGTGAGAATTTTAAGGTAGGGAACAAAGTCACCTTACAGAGCCCTGTGAAGTCACCCCAGAGCATTCTCTGGAAAGAGAAGCACCAAAACATAGGTACTGCTGTTGGCTGATGGCTTTAGCAGCCCATTGGGCTACCTTCAACCTCCAGGTCACACCAGGACTAAGAGTAGATGTAGGAAAAAGAATCTACTGTGATCTTTCCTCTTTGAAATGGCACCTTGGCCCCTTCCTCAGCTAAGGATCTACCTATCTGCTCCTTAGTTCAAGCACTGGTAGCTGCCTTGCACGCTCACCGTCAGCTCCCTGTAAGTGGTGTATGGCCAGATCCCCTGAAGGAATTTCTCCACATCTTTGTACACTTTTCTATATTTTTGCTGAACAGTGATTCACATGACTGATGTCAAACCTCTGCATTCTGCTGAGGGAGGTGGCATGTCCTCTTAAGATTGCAGAGTTTGGGGGTTCACAGTCTTCTGCTCGAAGACATGCTCCAGAAGCAAGGTAACTTGGTCTGAGTGGATTGAGAGTCCCATTGGGGCACAGGCCAGAACCTGGAGTCCTCCCCAATACTTCAACTTACAAGGTTCCTTATGTTTTTGTCTACTAAAATTACTCTTCTGTAAACCTTTCTGCCTATCCAAATCTAGAAATGTCTATTCAGGGATTCCTGGCTGGCTCAGTTGGTACAACATGCGACTCTTGATCCATGATCCATGATCATGCGTTCAAGCCCCACATTGGGCGAGGAGATCACTTGACAAAAAGAAATGCCTATCCAAACTATTGTTAGGTATATACTCCATAGTCTCACCAAACTATCTGGCAATAATTCTTGCTGCTTAGCCTTTTTCTTTCTTTCTTTCTTTCTTTCTTTCTTTCTTTCTTTCTTTCTTTCTTTCTTTCTTTCTTTCTTTCTTTCTTCTTTCTTTCTTTCTTTCTTCTTTCTTTCTTTCTTTCTTTCTTTCTCTTTCTTTCTTTCTTTCTTTCTTTCTTTCTTTCTTTCTTTCTTTCTTTCTTTCTTTCTTTCTTTCTTCTTTCTTTTTTTCTTCTTTCTTTCTTTCTTTCTTTTTTTTTTATTTTAAGATTTATTCATGAAAGACACACACACACAGAGGCAGAGAGACACAAGCAGAGGGAGAAGCAGGCTCCACACAAGGAGCCTGATGCAGACCTCAATCCCAGATCTCGGGATCATGCCCTGAGCCAGAGCCAGACATCTAACTGACTGCACCACCCAGGTGCCCCCATTTTTTAAGTGGTCCACGAGAAGAATATTTTAATCCTAGGGGTATAAAAAACACTAAAAACAGCTCTAATCTCCACATTTAAAAAAAATTGTTTTTGTAAGTTTTATTTATTTAATGTCTACAGCCCACATGGGGCTTGGACTCATGACCCTGAGATCAAGAGTCCCATGCTCTTTCAAATGAGCCTGCCAGGCACCCTTTAAGCTCCACATTCTTTTCTTTTTCTTCTTTTTTATTTTTTTTTTAATTTTTATTTATTTATGATAGTCACAGACAGAGAGAGAGGCAGAGGGAGAAGCAGGCTCCATGCACCAGGAGCCCGATGTGGGATTCGATCCCGGGTCTCCAGGATCGCGCCCTGGGCCAAAGGCAGGCGCCAAACTGCTGCGCCACCCAGGGATCCCTTCCTTTTCTTTTTTTTAAACTCCACATTCTTAATCAACTGCTGATGTAACTGCTATGGGTTGCTATGAAGTTAGCCAGACTGTTCTGTCTGAGGCAACAATTAGATGAGTGAGTTCATGAAGTTCTGGATGAGAATTCTGTCCCTACTGGCAGTGATGGCTTCAGGGAAAGACACTTGTCCTATCCTACCTAAACTTGCCAACAGCTGTTCTGATGAGAGTTCACATAAACCTTCTAATAAGTGAGGACTTGAGGGTTCTGGGTTTGGGGTGAGGGAGGGTTGTGTTTTGTTTCATTTTTTTGTTTTTTAAGATTTTATTTTATTATTTATTCATGAGAGATGCAGAGAGAGAGAGAGAGAGAGAGAGAGAGAGGCAGAGACATAGGCAGAGGGAGAAGCAGGCTCCATGCAGGGATCCCAATGTGGGACTCGATCCCAGGACCCTGGGATCACACCCTGAACTGAAGGCAGATGCTCAACCACTGAGCCACCTAGGCATCCCAGTGTTTTGTTTTGTTTTGTTAGCCGTCTGGGAGCTACACAGATGAGGACAAGCGTTTTGTGCTTCCCTTGGCATCTATATAGAAAGGTTTATGTTCTAGAGGGAAACGATATGTGTGCAGAAAAAGCAATTCTTTCCTGAGTGTAAAGCAACTATTAAATTCAGAAGCTGTTGTTTGTGGCTGGCCAGAGACTTCCTCAGGCCACGGGTAGGCCTGGGGCAAATCATGGTGTGCTGCCTTCTTCCTTAGGATCAGGTTAAGTGAACATCATGAGCAATTTGTAAAGGATGGCATGAAGTTACAGGGACAGATATATCCAGCCTGACTCTTGATCTTGGTGATACTTGGAGTTTTAATGGGTTCATTATTAGATGAGCATCAAACAATGACATAGCTCCCTGTCCTACAGTCATGGGGGTCCAAACACAGACACAACACACGAACAACGCTAAAATGACTGTATTTAACTCAACAGATATATATCCTTCCTTCCTCATTTTCAGGTCTACTGAGGTTCATTTGCCACGGTTTTCATTAAAGCAAGGGATGATCCCACGACATTACATTATGCCTTGGAAAGAAAACATGATATTCAGGAATATGAATCTGAAGGTATTTTCCTATAAATGTCCATCATAAAAAATTCATAGTTAAATGGTATAATTTAATATATCTCTGAATAAGCATAGATAACTGTACAAAGGCTATTTTTAAGTTTATATTTTTCCAGCTTTATTAGGAATAATAAACATAGGCATTTAAAGTGAACGAAGTGATGACTTGATAAACATACACCCTGTAGAATAATTAACAGGATCAAGATAATTAACACATCTATCACCTCACATAGTTAACTCGTTTTTTCTTCTGGTGACCTTAAGATCTACTCTCCTCAACTTTCAAGTATACACTACTGTATTATTAACTATAGTTACCAAGCTGAACATTAGATCTTCAGAACTTGGTCTTAGGGGCACCTGGGTGGCTCAGTGGTTGAGCGTCTGCCTTCAGCCCAGGGCCTGATCCTGGAGTCCTGGTATCGAGTACCGCATCAGGCTCCCTGCATGAGGCCTGCTTCTCCCTCTGCCTGTGTCTCTGCCTCTCTCTTCTCTGTGTCTTTCATGAATGAATAAAAAAAATCCTTAAAAAAACAAACAAACAAAAACCTTGGTCTTAGAACTGAAAGTTTGTGCCCTTTGACCTATGTCTCCCCATTTCTCTTTCCCTCCAGGCCCTGGCAACCACCATTCTTTTGTCTGACAAAAACTATAAACTGTTTGATGCACTTTTACGTAAACTTGCAAGGAAGAATTAAATACCAGTAGCTATTCAAATTACCTAAAGACAATCTTGAAATAGATAAAATATTTATTTCAGAAATCTCTGCCTACCTTTCTCTCTGCATAATACCAACTCACAGAATTAACTTAATGGGGCACGTAGGTGGCTCAGTTGGTTAAGCATCTGACTCTGGATTTCGGCTCAGGTCATGATCTCGGGGTAGAGCCCCAAATTGGGGGATCCCTGGGTGGCGCAGCGGTTTGGCGCCTGCCTTTGGCCCAGGGCGCGATCCTGGAGACCCGGGATCGAATCCCACGTCAGGCTCCCGGTGCATGGAGCCTGCTTCTCCCTCTGCCTGTGTCTCTGCCTCTCTCTCTCTCTGTGTGTGTGACTATCACAAATAAATAAAAATTAAAAAAAAAAATACTATAGAGCCCCAAATTGGGCTCCGAGTTAAGCATGCAGCCTACTTAAGACTCTCTCTATCCCTCCCTCTTTCTCCCTCTGCCCCTCCCCCTCCTAGTGTATGCTTTCTCCCTCTCTCTCTAAAATAAATAAATCTTTAACAAAAGAATTAATTAATATTAACAAAATGTGCCATTAACATTCAAGTTGTAGTACAGAGCATGCATTTTTAAAGCTATACTGCATATACAGGTTAAAAACTATGGGAATAGTTTGGCTAGATTTACAGATAAGACTTGCTTCCCATTAAGCATTGCTATTCAGTCAGTATTTTCAAAACATTTTCCAAATTCAGACAGATGGGATCACTTGTGAAAAGGTAAGTTGTTTCTTTAAAGGAGAAGAGAGGGGATCCCTGGGTGGCTCAGCGGTGTAGCCCCTGCCTTTGGGCCAGGGTGTGGTCCTGGAGTCCTGGAGTCCTGGGATCGAGTCCCCTGGCGTGGAGCCTGCTTCTCCCTCTGCCTGTGTCTCTGACTCTCTCTCTCTCATTCTGTGTGTCTATCATGAATATATAAATAAAAAAAAAATAAAGAAGAGAATCCATTGTAATAGACTATAGCAGGAGATTTCAAATTAGGATTCCTAGAAAGAAATGGGTTTGCATAAATATGCAAATTTCTAGCAGCTAAACAATTAAGGTTGAATATACTTTACAAAGACAGAGTATCATATCATGTCTATTATGAATATTAATATATGAATACTAATATAATAGGAATATTAATATAATATGAATATATACGATATACAGAATATATCACAAAAATATTGCTTTTTTTAAAAGATTTTATTTATTTATTCATGAGAGACACAGAAAGAGGCAGAGACATAGGCAGAGAGAGAAGCAGGCCCCCTGCAGGACTCCTCTCAGTACCCCAGGATCACGATCTGGGCAGAAGGCAGATGCTCAACCGCTGAACCACCCAGACATCCCATGGCTTTATTTTCTTAGAAACTACAGAAACACAATATAGTAAATGAAGCTGCTATTTGCCCTGAGATGATTATTTTGTATGTACTTTTATCTGATACTTTGAAAACGAATATAAAATGGAGTAAGTCAAGATTCAAAACATCACATTTATCTGGTTATGAAGACTTCTGCAGGCTTAATATTGGGTTGTATTTCTTGTAATTCAGTGGCTTGTCAAGTCGTTTTGCCTGTCCTAAATAGCTTTAGCATGGTGACAATATTAGCATTGACTTTTTCTTTTTCATTTGCCAGAACTACATGGCATAAACTCTGAGCTGAAGTCAACAACAAAAACTGTCTTGAATGTATCTTGACCTCACTCTTGAGAGCTATAATCTGGCATAATTTTCTAATAGCTGTTTCATTCGCACAATTTAGTTGACAGTGTTCCTAACAATTTAAAAAATAAAATTAGTGACTGGTGTAGAGAAAGTTCTCCCTGACAGGGTAAAAATGAAAATTAAGTGAGAACTGAATGAAAGGAATGTACACTGGGTGAATACTAGCTGTATTTTCCTTCCTTTTACTTATCTTCATTTTTCTACCAGAGAGGATGTAACTATGCAACAACATCACAGTGAGAACACAGCATAGTGGAGATGGGGCTGCACCCCAACCTACCCAACACCCCCCACCCCCCTACCTAGTGCAATTCAGCAGAAACCAAGAACCAGAAACAGATACTTATGTAAGACAGTAGCTCAGGTGGCTGCTCTTTCTCCTGGCCCAGTTGCCGTGGCAGCAGAGCTAATATTGATCTTATATTTCATAGTTGGCAAAATCTTTTCATTCACATGTAATGTTTTATTTAACACTCAATCCTTGACTAACACCCATTTTATATTCTGGAAAATTGAGTCTCACAGCTGGGTAAGTGACTTGTACAAGGTCACATAAGCAGTGAAGTGCATGATTAATTAGCAGTCCATGTCGCTCTTCCTGGTGGTCTGGAAGCAAGCCATAAACCATTGCTTTTAAAGAAAAGGGGGGGGGTGCTGTTGGGGCTCCTGAGTGGCTCAGGTGGTTAAGTTTCTGCCTGCGGTTCAGGTCATGATCCCGGGGTCCTGGGATTGAGCCCCATGTTGGGCTCCCTGTCAGCGGGGAGCCTGCTTCTCCCTCTCCCTCTGCTTCTGCTCTCCTGAGCTCGTCTCTCAGATAAGAAACAAACATCTAAAAATAAAAATCAAAAAAGGAATGTTATATTGGTCTGTCCACTAGACCTCTCTTATCTTTCCTTTTTTTAAAAAAATATTTATTTATTTATTTATTTATTTATTTATTTATTTATTTATTTATTTGAAAGAGAGAGTTAATGGATGTGGTGTGTGCTCAGGGATGAGGTAGAGGGAGCACAAGCAGACTTTGAGCTGCGTGCTGAGTATAGAACCTGTTGCGGGGATTTGACCCTGAGACTGTGACCCGAGGCAAAACCAAAAATCAGATTGGATGCTTTAACTGACTGAGCCACCCAGATGCCCCTAGACCTTCCTTCTCAACAGGGGGAGTTAGGAAAAGCTATTGGGGAACCTCCACCCTCATCTAGTCAAGTGCTGTTTGGTGTGATTTACAGTGAATTTTTCTTTCCCAACCCCTTAGCATGCAGAAGTGCGTGGGATCCATGCTGGCCCTTTAGAAGACTCTCTGTTTTTGAATCACAGTGAAAGGCTTTGCCACGGGGAAGATCGAAAAGTTGTCTTGAACAAAGGCCCACCAGAAATAAAAATTGCAGATATGCCTCTGCATTCACCGCTCTCCAGATACCAAAGCACTGTGATTTCCCATGGCTTCAGGAGGCGACTGGTCTAAGGATGGAAGAATAAAGTGCCAAAGTATTTAGATCTCAGTCTCTTTCTCTCCCCACAAATTTAAGGCCGTTGTACAATTGTATTTCACCTCCACATTCAACTTTTTTAAAGGCTATGAGTCAGTTGTACTCTTTGTACATTATTAAAGTTTTTGAAAGGAAATGGGCTCCAAGAACATTGGAGATGAAGTAGGGGACAAGACAGACTCTCACTGAAATAAATTTCACACCAATTAGTTAAGACATTTAACTGATGGACCCACACCAACCATCTATCTTCACTGTACTGCTCTTTGTCTTCTCCTCCCTCCTTTGTTGCTCATCACCTCCAAAGCTCAGTGTCAGATGAGCCAAACTGAGAATGAGTGGCAGGATGTGGAATTATTTCTACTCCTTCTCTGACTGCCCCAACATCATCTTTCTGCCCCACCTCACCAACACACCTCCCCTACCATAGCTGGTGAGTCCCGGCAACTATTCAACATGGTAATTTTAAGTGTTTGGCAGATACCTCTATGATACACTCACTGCATGATTTCAGCTAAAGTCTGTTTTTTGTATTGGTTCAGTGTATCCAAGTATCAATCTCCTGCAGCAAAGAATGGATGAGCATAATTTAACAACCAAAAAAAAATGACCATATGTAAAATAGGGCAGCACTGTAGAAGAGGGTGTAGTGGTTTCTTGAGCAATTACCTTAGGATCCAGCAATTCCACTTCCAGGTATATGCCCAAAAGAATTGAAGGTGGGAGGCTGGGTCGAGGGGGTGCCTGCCTGGCTCAGTTGGTACAACATCCAGTTCTTGATCTCGAGGTTATCGTGGGTTTAAGCTCCATACTGACTGTAGAGATTACTTAAAAAATAAAAAGAATTGAAAGCAGGGACTCAAACAGATACTTTTTTTAAAAAAAGATTTTATTTATTTATTCATGAGAGACAGAGAGAGAGAGGCAGAAACACAGGCAGAGGGAGAAGCAGGCTCCATGCAGGGAGCCTGACATGGGACTCAATCCCGGGTCTCCAGGATCAGGCCCTGGGCTGAGGGCAGCGCTAAACCGCTGAGCCAGCCAGGCTGCCCACAAACAGATACTTTTTTAAAGACTTTATTTATAAGAGAGAGAGAGAGAGAGAGAGGCAGAGACATAGGCAGAGGGAGAAGCAGGCTTCCTGCTGGGACCTGATCCTGGACCCTGGGATCACGACCTGAGCCGAAGGCAGATGCTCAACCACTGAGCCATCTAGGTGTCCCTCAAACTGATATTTTTGTGTCAATGTTCTTTTGTGTGTGTGTGTGTGTCAATGTTCTTCACAGCATTATTCACAATAGTCAAAATGTGGAAAAAACTCGTGTCCACTGACAGATGAATACATAAACACGATGTGGTATACACATGCAATGGAATACTATTCAGCCATAAAATATACTGAAATTCTGATACATGCTACAACATGGAGGAATCTTGAAAATATTATGCTAAATGAATAAGCTAGACATAAAAGGACAAAGATTGTATGATTTCTTTTATATAAGATACCTAGAATAGTCAAATTCCTAGAGAAAGTAGTAGTAACTGAAGGCTACAGAGGAAGAGAGAATAGGGTTGCTATTTCATGGGTACAGTTTCATTTTGAAATGATGAAAAAGTTCTGGAGATGGACAGTCATATGACAAGGTAAATGTACTTACTGCCACTGAATTGTACATTCAAAGAGAGTAAAGTAGGGGATTCCTGGGTGGCTCAGCGGTTTGGCGCCTGCCTTTGGCCCAGGGCGTGATCCTGGAGTCCCAGGATCGAGTCCCACATCAGGCTCCCAGCGTGGAGCCTGCTTTTCCCTCCTCCTGTGTCTCTGCCTCTCTCCCTCCCCGCCCCCTGTCTATCATAAATAAATAAATAAATCTTAAAAAAAAACAAAGAGGGTAAAGTAAACTTTATGTCATATATATTTTACTGCAATTTAAATCTGAAAAAAAGGGATCCCTGGGTGGCTCAGCGGTTTAGCGCCTGCCTTTGGCCCAGGGCGAGATCCTGGAGGCCTGGGATCGAGTCCCATATCAGGCTCCCGGCATGGAGCCTGCTTCTCCCTCTGCCTGTGTCTCTGCCTCTCTCTGTGTGTCTTTCATGAATGAATAAATAAATAAAATCTTTAAAAAAAAAAAAAAAAAAAAAAAAAAAAAAAAAAAAAAAAAAAAATAAATCTGAAAAAAATTTTTTTTAAATTCTTAAGTAATCTCTACAATGAATATGGGGCTCGAACTCACAACCCAGGATCAAAAGTCACAGCTCTACTGACTGAGCCAGTCAGGAGGCCTTTACCACAATTTTTTTAAAAAAAGATCATAGTAGATCTAAGCCACACTCCACCCAGCCAAGTGTTCAGATTACCACAGTAAGGAAACTCTTATAAAAATGGACAGAGATGTCTATCTGACAACAACCTAGAGATCACTAAAGTATAAATAAAGTAATATATATATACATATATATAAGTATATACATACACACACAAGGTGTTAAAAATTATTAGACAATTAAGGTGATACAAACTTTAGGTGTTACAAACACTTTAAGTGGGCTGCCTCCACTAGAAGAAATGCAGAATCCGATGGAAGGCAAGAAACTTTTATAGGATAAAGAATAAGAAACAAGGAAGGAAGTACACCATAGTTGGCTAGCATTGGGTATTGGCTGGCTGGATATACTGCATTTCTGATGAGGCAGGGCATTTTCAGGGACATGGTAGTTCTCTGAGCTTTGGTTTGCTGACATGACACCCTGGGCCGGAGCATCTCCAATTTGGGTCTGAAAATCTCTGGGATTCCCAAGGTCAAAAAAGCCATTTGATAGGTCTTTCACATTCTGTGAACATTGGTGATCATATTTGACCTTTACTAGTTAGCTTCCTGAGAGGCTGAGGTGCCATCAAGGGGAGTCTGCCACCAAGGTGGAGAAGGGGAGTCTGGCCGACAAGATGAACAGCAGCTGGAACGTAGTCAGCAAATTGACTCACCATGCTGTGTGCACCTCAGTGCATTAACGAGGGCCCTGGCAATATGGAGACCATATGAAAAGTGTTCATTAAAACTTCTCAGGCTTTTACATGATTTCTCAAGAGAAGCTTGGCTATCAGAATACATCTTTTTCTTTTTTTAAAAGATTTTCTTTATTCATGAGAGACACAGAGAAGGCAGAGACATAGTAGAGGAAGAAGCAGGCTCCCTGCAAGCAGCCCCATGTGGGACTTGATCCCAGCATCCTGGGATCAGGACCTGAGACAAAGGCAGACACTCAACCAATGAGCCACTCAGGCGTCCCGCATCTTTTAAGAATAGGGAAAGAGGCACCTGAGTAGCTCAACTGGTTAAGCTTCTAACTCTTGATCTCAGCTCAGGTTTTAATATCAGGGTCTTGAGTTCAAGCCCTGTGTTGGACTCCAAACCCAGTGGAGCCTACTTAAGAAAAAAGATATATGGAAAAATAGATGTGATAAAACCCTGAATGAAAAATCAGAATTTACACCGTTTTGTGGACAAAAAAGAATGTATGTCACCAGAAAACAATGCAAAAAGCCAGTGCATCAGAATGTGATTTCTGTATGGTAAGATTATAAATGATTCTTATTTACATACTTGTACCTTTATAAATTATCTACCTTTCTGATGATAAAATGTGTATTTTATCATCAGAAAAGAAGGAACACTTCCACATTTGTACACATCACTCCTCTGTATTCTGCTTGTTGTAGTTCCACACCCAAAGTCAATGTCAACTCTTACACAAAACCTGTTTCATACTTCATCTTTCCACGCTTTTTCCCAGTTGGTTCTCCACCTAAGACTTCTGCTTCTTGACCAGAAGAGGTCTCTGTTGCATTGCTCAAGAAAAAAAAAAAAAGTTTATTTCATGAATGAAAATTTTGTCCTTACCTGTTGGTAATACTATGATATTACAGAAGTTTGAGAGAAAAATTCTTCAGAGTCTCTGTAACAAATTTCCAAACAGTTTTTTATCAACAAAGGGAAGCTTGAACCCTTAGAACCACCACCATTAGTATCTAGCACTTTCTGATAGAGTCAGAGAGGAATTTTATCTGATATGTAAAAACTTGAAAGTAGAGGGACGCCTGGGTGGCTCAGTGGTTGAGCATCTGCCTTTGGCTCAGGGGGTGATCCCAGGGCCCTGGAATGAAGTCCCGCAAAAAAATGAAAGTAGAAAAAGAGAAAACAAGGGAGTGGATATACATTTAAACAGGAAAACATATGTGTTCTAGGCACAAATTGAAAACAATCAAAGGGGAGCCTGGGTGGCCCAGTCGGTTGAGTGTCCACCTTCAGCTCAGGTCATGATCCTGGGGTCCTGTAATGGGGATCCTAGGATAGAGCCCTGAGTCAGGCCCCCTGCTCAGTGGGGAGTCTGCTTCTCCCTCTCTGCCCTGCTTATGCTCTCATTCTCTCTCTCTCTCTCTCAAAATCTTTATAAATAAAATAAAATAAAATCAATCAGGGAAGTGCTTCTTTGAAGCACTTTATAGGGATTTATAGTTAGACTGACCTGGGCCAAAATCTGATGCCACTGCTTACTGTGTGGCTTAAGGCAAGCTCCACATCCCGAACACCTCTCTTTTGCTTTCCCAACTGGAAAATGGGCCTAGCGACAGCTGGTTCAGAGGGTTGTTGTAAATAGTCTATTAGATTACCTGTAAAGTCCATAGCATGACACTAAGTACCCTGTACCTATTATTCTTAGGTCTGTGGATGGGCACGGGGTTAGGTTGCCAGTTAATTTTTAGCTGTGCTATGCCTGACTTAGTTACAAAGTAGCTTTTTCTGGGAAGAATAATATAGTGAATTCAGGAAATAGAAAATCCCAGAAAATGAGAATAGGAACATTTTTCTATTTTTCTTTTTTTTTTTTTTTCAAGAAAAGGAACATTTTTTCTGTGTTATTTTGGCTTCAAATATTCTCACCTCAGAGAAAACCAAAAAATTCACACCTCTAATCTTTTTAACAGGCTAAACTGTGATTTCCACTCCAAGCTGCATGTCTCAAATAATCATCTCACCAAGAGTCTGAGATTCAACAGAGGAGCTCCTTATCCACCCTGCTCTTTTCTTTTTGGACCTACTTTTTTCTCCTGAATTGCCTATTCCTGAAATTATCTAATATTGATAAATATCATCAATCAATAGCATACCTATACTCTCAGTTTTCTGGGTCTCAGAAGTCACTTTGGACTCTGCTACCTTCCTGACCAAACCGCTGAGTTACATCTGTCCTTGTAGGTGGATAGTGGTATAGACACAGCTAGCTTTTCTTTCCTTCCCAGTGAGGAGTCACTCTCCTTTATATATAATATATAATATATACATATATATATATATATATTTAATTGAAGTTCAATTTGCCAACATATAACACCCAGTGCTCATCCCGTCAAGTGCCCTCCTCATTGCCCATCAGCCAGTTACCCCATCCCCCTGCCCACCTCCCCTTCCACTACCCCTTTGTTCATTTCCCAGAGTTAGGAGTCTCTCATGTTTTGTCAACCTCTCTAATTTTTTCCACTCATTTCCCCTCCTTTCTCCTATAATCCCTTTCACTATTTCTTATATTCCCCATATGAATGAAACCATATAATGATTGTCCTTTTCCGATTGACTTACTTCACTCAGCATAATACCCTCCAGTTCCATCCATTTCGAAGCAAATGGTAGTTATTTGTCATTTCTAATAGCTGAGTAATATTCCATTGTATATAGAGACCACATCTTCTTTATCCATTCATCTGTCGATGGACATTGAGGCTCCTTCTACAGTTTGGCTATTGTGGACATTGCTGTTATAAAGATTGGGGTGCAGGTGTCCCAGAGTTTCACTGCATCTGTATCTTTGGGGTAAATCCCCAGCAGTGCAATTGCTGGGTCATAGGGCAGGTCTATTTTTAACTCATTGAGGAATCTCCACAGTTTTCCAGAGTGGCTGCACCAGTTCACATTCCCACCAACAGTGCAAGATGGTTCCCCTTTCGCCACATCCTCTCCAACATTTGTTGTTTCCTGTCTTGTTAATTTTCCCCATTCTCACTGGTGTGAGGTGGTATCTCATTGTTGTTTCATTTGTATTTCCCTGATGGCAAATGATGCAGAGCATTTTCTCATGTGCTTGTTGGCCATGTGTATGTCTTCTTTGGGGAAATTTCTGTTCATGTCTTTTGCCCATTTCATGATTGGATTGTCTGCTTTTTGGGTGTTGAGTTTAATCAGTTCTTTACAGATCTTGGATACTAGCCTTTATCTGATATGTCATTTGCAAATATCTTCTCTCATTCTGTAGGTTGTCTTTTAGTTTTATTGACTATTTCTTTTGCTGTGCAGAAGCTTTTTATCTTGATTAAGTCTCAATAGTTCATTTTTGTGTTTGTTTCCCTTGCCTTCATAGATTTACCTTGCAAGATATTGCTGTGGCCAAGTTCAAAAAGGGTGATGCCTGTGTTCTCCTCTAGGATTTTGATGGATTTTTGTCTCACATTTAAAATTTTCTTTTTTTATAATTTAAAAAAATTTTTTTATTTATTTATGATAGTCACAGAGAGAGAGAGAGAGAGAGAGAGGCAGAGACATAGGCAGAGGGAGAAGCAGGCTCCATGCACTGGGAGCCCAACGTGGGATCCGATTCTGGGTCTCCAGGATCGCGCCCTGGGCCAAAGGCAGGCGCTAAACCACTGTGCCACCCAGGGTTCCCACATTTAAAATTTTCAACCATTTTGAGTTTATCTTTGTGTATGGTGTAAGAGAATGGTCCAGTTTCATTCTTCTGCACGTGGCTGTCCAGTTTTCCCAGCACCATTTATTGAAGAGACTGTCCTTTTTCCACTGGATAGTCTTTCCTGCTTTGTTGAATATTAGTTGACCATAGAGTTCAGGGTCCATTTCTGGGTCCTTTCCATTGATCTATGTGTCTGTTTTTGTGCCAGTACCACACTGTTGATGATCACAGCTTTGTAGTACAGCTTGAAATCTGGCATTGTGATGCCCCTGGCTTTGGGGTTCTTTTTAAATATTCCCCTGGCTATTTGGGGTCTTTTCTGATTCCACACAAATCTTAAGATTATTTGCTCCAACTCTGTGAAGAAAGTCCATGGTGTTTTGATAGGGATTGCATTGCACGTGTAAATTGCCCTGGGTAGCATAGATATTTTCACAATATTAATTCTTCCAATCCATGGAATATTTTTCCATCTCTTTGTGTCTTCCTCAATTTCTTTCAGTAGTATTCTGTAGTGTTTAGGGTATAGATCTTTTATGTCTTTGGTGAGGTTTATTCCTAGGTATTGTATGGTTTGGGGTGCAATTGTAAATGGGATTGACTCCTTAATTTCTTTCTTCAGTCTCATTTTTAGTGTAAAGAAATGCCACTGATTTCTGGGCATTGATTTTGTGTCCTGCCACACTGCCGAATTGCTGTATGAGTTCTACCAATCTTGGGCTGGAGTCTTTGGGGTTTTCTATGTTCAGTATCATATCATCAGTGAAGAGGGAGAGTTTGACTTCTTTGCCAATTTGAATGCCTTTTATTTATTTTTGTTGTCTGATTGCTGAGGCTAGGACCTCTAGCACTATGTTGAATAGCAGTGGTGAGAGTGGACATCCCTGTCTTGTTCCTGATCTTAGGGGAAAGGCTCTCAGTGTTTCTGCATTGAGAATGATATTTGCTGTGGGCTTTTCATAGATAGCTTTTGAGATACTGAAGAATGTTCCCTCTCTCCCTACACTCTGAATAGTTTTGATCAAGAATGGATTCTGTATTTTGTCAAATGCTTTCTCTGCATTTATTGAGAGGATCATAAGGTTCTTGTTTTTTCTCTTGCTGATGTGATCTATTACATTGATTGTTTTACAAGTGTTGAACCAACCTTGCATCCTGGGGATAAATCCCACTTGGTCATGGTGAATAATTTTCTTAATGTATTGTTGGATCCTCTTGGCTAGTATCTTGTTGAGAATTTTTGCATCCGTGTTCAACAGGGATATTGGTCAATAATTCTTTTTGGCGGGGTCTTTGTCTGGTTTTGGAATCAAGGTAATGCTGGCCTCATAAAATGAGTTTGGAAGTATTCCATCTCTTCCTATCCTTTGGAAAAGCTTTAGTAGACTAGTATTATTTAGTAGTAGTAGTATTTCTTCTTTAAATGTTTGATGGAATTCCCCTGAGAAGCCATCTGGCCTTGAACTTTTATGTCTTGGGAGGTTTTTGATGACTGCTTCAATTTCCTAGCTGGTTATTGGCCTGTTCAGGTTTTCTATTTCTTTCTGTTCCAGTTTTGGTAGTTTGTGGTTTTCCAGAAATGCATCCGTTTCTTCTAGATTGCCTAATTTGTTGACATATAGCTGCTCATAATTGGTGCTTAAAATCATTGTATTTCCTTGGTATTGGTTGTGATCTCTCCTCATTCATTCATGATTTTACTGAGTCTTTTTTCTTTGTAATAAGGCTGGCTAATGGTTTATCTTTCTTATTAATTCTTTCAAAGAACCAACTCCTGGTTTTGTTGATTTGTTCTACAGTTCTTCTGGTCTCTATTTCATAGAATTCTGCTCGAATCTTTAATTATCTCTCTTCTTCTGCTGCTTGGTGTAGGTTTTACTTGCTGTTCTTTCTCCAGTTCCTTTAGGTGTGAGGTTAGCTTGTGTATCTGAGTTTTTTCCAATTTTTTGAGGGATGCTTGTATTGCGATGTATTTCCCTCTTAGGACTGCTTTTGCTGTATCTCAAAGATTTTGAATGGTTATATCTTCATTTTCATTAGTTTCCATGAATCTTTTTAATTCTTCTTTAATTTCCTGGTTGAGCCATTCATCTTTTAGTAGGATGCTCTTTAACCTCCATGTGTTTGGGTTTCTTCCAGATTTCTTCTTGTGACTGAGTTCTAGTTTCAAAGCATCGTGGTCTGAAAATATGCAAATACACTCAGAACCAAGAGGATCACCCTCTAGGACACCTCAGGTAGACTACATTCTCCCTCCACTACCACTTCTTCAGCACCACCATCTCCCAGTCCCCCCATTTTTTCCTTTTCCTTTTTTCTCTTGTTCCTCTTTACTTTCTTCCCTCCTTTTTCTTTTTTTCTCTTTGGAATTTTTGGCCTTTTATTTTTCACTATTTTGTTTTAAAATTTGTTTTTCACTTTAGTGGTCCTTTTGCTTTATTTTGTTCTGATCTTCTTTTTCATTTTCTGGTCTCTGACCTCATCAGAATCATCTAGGGTGAAATTTACTTAGGTTGTGGTCGATATTCTTGACTCAGCTCATTCATATAGCCACTCTACACTGAACAAAATGACTAGAAGGAAGAATTCACCACAAAAGAAAGAATCAAAAACAGTATCTCTGCTACAGAGTTACAAAATACAGATTTTTTAAAAAGATTTTATTTATTTATTCATAGAGACACACACAGAGAGAGAAGCAGAGACACAGGCAGAGTGAGAAGCAGGCTCCATGCAGAGAGCCTGACGTGGGACTCGATCCAGGGTCTCCAGGATCACGCCGTGGGCTGCAGGCACCGTGGGCTGCGCCACCGGGGCTGCCCCAAGACACAGATTTCAATTCGATCAGAAAGCCAATTCAGATCCTCTTGGTTCTGAGTGTATTTTATTCTGTTAGAAGATGCTCATTCCCAAATTTATATAAACCAGCAATACTTGTAGAGAGCCCCAACACTGACCACCAAAACATATACAAGATAAAAGAGGGGGGAGGAATGGGAACGAAGAGAGAATATAATCTCACAGAATGATCCAGCAAGGTATTCCACTTGGTTCTGGGTGCATGCTGGTCATGTTTTAGACGCTATTAACTTCCGTCATTGTAGAACAAAAAGAGGCAGAGAAAACAAAAAACACAAACCAAAAACCTAAATCTCATATATCTCTCCAAATTAAGTATGTTGAAGGGAATCCAGAAGTGAAAAAATATATCTAAGACATGTAATTGTAGAAAAATGAAAGTCAAAAGAGAAGAAACTTAAAAATGAGCTGGTAACGTATGGTAGTTAAGGTGGAAAAAGAGAAAAAATATTGGAAGTTTTTAGTCTGATATAAAAACAAGTTGAACGGAAAAAGGAAAAAATTCTAAAAAAAAGAGGGGGGACCATCTATGTTCCCTCGATTTTCCCTTGGTCCTGGAGCTTCCCAGCGCCGCGTGGTCCCCAACTTGCTCCTCCCTGTCCTTCCAGCTGGTTCCGGGGGCGGGGCCTGCCGCGCTGACTCTCAGGTGCGTGCACCTGGGGGAGACGCCCCGCCCCCCGCCAGGTGCCGGCTCCGCCTGCGCTGCTCCCTTGCGAGGCCTCTGTCCCCCGGGCCCCCCCTCCCGGGCTCAGGGGAAGGAGGAGGAACCAGCGGGATGGCGGCGGCCGGCTCTCCAGCCCTGGAGTCAGCTCCGCGGGCAGCACCGCAGGCTCCCCCCCCCCACCCCGCCCTGGCCCAGGTGCTCCCGGGGCGGCGGGGGTGCTGCTCGGCGCAGCTCGGGGCGCCCGGCGGCAGGAGAGGCCGCGCTGCCCTGGGCCCTCCCCGCCTCCCCCGCAGCCGCCGCCTGCCCCCCCCTCCCCCGGCTCCCCCAGATGCCCCGGGGCTCCAGCCCCTCCCCGAGGTCGGGCCGCGGGGTGCGGGGAGCTCTGCCCGGGCGCCCCTCCCCTCCTGGGGACCCCGGGAGCCTGGAGGCTCTCCCTCTCCCTCTCCCTCTTTCCTCTTTCCTCCTTCCCTTCCTTTCCTTCCTTCCACCTTCCTACCCTGTTGGAAGCCAAAGCCCTTCTCTCCGTAGAGTCCCGGCTGTTCTCTCTTTAAACCCCAGGGCGGATTCCCAGGCCTTCCGGAGGCCTTGACAGTTATCTAGGCAAGTTGGTGGGAGCCTGAGAGTTGAGGACTCGCGCTCCTCTGCCATCTTGCCCGCCCTCCAGGGGTCGCTGTCCTTGCACCAAGTTCCTTCCGACAACCTCCTACTCTGTTCCCTCTCCCCTTTCTCACCTTCTGCATAAATAGGCGAGGACAACTCAGGCGGTCCCGCAAGCTGCTTCTAGAGTAATTTTGCTAATGCGCTCTGTGAGTCCTTCATTCTCCCGCTCAAAAGTCATTCACAGAGGTCTGGAGGTGAATGGTGGTGATGGCTTCACAGCAGTGTGAATGTACTCAATGATGCTAGAACGGTACACTTTTTAAAAAATTTATTTGAGAGAGAGAGAGAGAGAGAGAGAGAGAGAGAGCTAGCACACAGAGAAGCAGACTCCCTGATGAGCAGAGAGCCCAAAGTGGGGCTCAATCCCAAGACCCTGAGATCAGGACCCGAACCAAAGGGAGACGCTTAACCAACTGAGTCACCCAGGTACCCCTGGAAATGTATACTTTTTAAAGAGTTGAAATAGCTTTCTGATATGTCTACTCTACTACAGACACATCAACAACATGTTAATGATTCAAAGACCAGAGCATAATGTTAGATAAGGACTGTCACGATCCAAACCAGGTCATCTTCATTAGCAGGAGGTCTGGCATCCAGGACAGTGAAAGGAGGGAAGGTGGTTATCTTATTGCCCATGACACCTGTGCTACCACCCACACGCTTGCACCCACTGTCCTTTCTCTGAAGTCACCTCCCTCCATGGTCGCTGGGAATGGTTCATGCTTTGTGCTGGATACAGCTTCTCCACCCCCCACCCTGCCGCCTCCCAACCTGTCTAATATAACCATGTCCTGATCTATCCATCCATTCAAAGTCCAGCTCAACTGCATTTTGTCCACGAAGCCTTCACTCTTACCTCTCGTGTTGGAAGTAATCCCTCCCTTGCTCTGGGCTTCCACGGCATTATCTATCTATCATCTATCTATCTATCTATCTATCTATCTATCTATCTATCTATCTATCATCTAATCTATCTATCAGATTTTTATTCATTCCTGAGAGACACATAGAGGCAGAGACACAAGCAGAGGGAGAAGCAGGCTTCCTGCGGGGAAGCCCAATGTGGGACTCCATCCGGGACTCCAGGATGACACCCTGAGCCGAAGGCAGACGCTCAACCACTGAGCCACTCAGGCATCCCTGCACCATTATCTTTTGAATAAACTATTGCTAAGCAATAGTTTACCTTCCAGGAAAGTAATCTTGGAAGAATATATGGTCATCCTTAATATAACTTTGCCTCTAGCACTACCAGAAGGTAATATTATGTTAACATCTTTATTATAAATATATAACTTCATTGTAAATGATTTGTCTGGGTTAATAATGGACTCTGGACTTCTTAACCATAGTGGAAAAGAAGGCTTTTTGTTTGTTTTGTTTTTTAAGAGAGATAGTTGGGGGAGGGGCAGAAAGCAAGCAAGAATTTTTTTTTAAAGATTTTATTTATTTATTCATGAGACATAGAGAGAGAGGCAGAGACATAGGCAGAGGGGGAAGCAGGCTCCCTGCAAGGAGCCTGATGCAGGACTTGATTCCAGGACCCCAGGATCACAACTTGAGCTAAAGGCAGATGCTCAAACACTGAGCCACCCAGGTGCCCTGCAAGGAAGAAAATATATTTTTTTAAAGATTTTATTTACTTATTCATGAGAGACACACAGAGAGAGGTAGAGGCAAAGGGAGAGGGAGAAGCAGGCTCCATACGGGGCCTGACATGGGACTCGATCCTGGGTCTCTAGGATCAGGCCCTGGGCTGAGGGTGGTACTAAACCGCTGAGCCACCTGGGCTGCCCAGAAGAGAATCTTAAGCAGGCTTCATGCCCAGCAACAAGCCTGACTCAGGGCTCCATGTGGGACTTAATCTTACAACCCTGAGATAACTGATCTGAGCTAAAATGAAGAGTTGAATGCTTAACTGACTGAACCACCCAAGTGCCCCCAATAAAGGCCATTTTTACATGGCCTCAAAATTTAACTCTTAAATAGCAAGAAAATAAAATCACAAGACAAAGAGCTTTGACCACAAATGAGGACTAGACTCTCTGTCAAATATAAATAGACAAATATAAATTAGACAAAAATTTTTCTCTTCGGAAAACAACATTCTTTTCACAAAGACCTTAAAATATTCCAACCAATTATCACACATTAAATCTGTAATTCTTTTTTTTCCCAAAGATTTATTTATTCATGAGATACACAAAGAGAGAGAGAGGCAGAGACACAGGCAGAGGGAGAAGCAGGCTCCGTGCAGGGAGCCCGATATGGGACTCCATCCCAGATCCGGGGATGAGGCCCTGAGCCGAAGGCAGGCTCTCAACCACTGAGCCATCCAGGCATCCTTGTAATTCATTTTTTTAAAAGGGTTAATTACAAGTGAACTAGACTTGCTTTTTTCACAGACCTTTACTTTATGCTTTAATGACTGGAGAATGGGGAATACATGTGGGCAACTGAATATATATGAAAAGCAGTAAGATCAAGTGTAGTTGTTGTCTTTTATTTGGCCCTTGCTTTCATTCATACACTCTTGCTTTTTTAAAAATATTTTAATTTATTTATTCATGACAGACACAGAGAGAGAGGCACAGACATAGGCAGAGGGAGAAGCGGGCTCCATGCATGAAGCCCAATGTGGGACTCAATCCCAGGACTGTGGAATCACACCCTGAGCCAAAGGCAGACACTCAACCGCCAACCCACCCAGGCATCCCCATACACTCTTGCTTTTATTCATCAAATGTTTCTTGAGCATATATTAGTTACGAGATACTTATTTTAGGTGATGAATGTTAAGTTTATGTTTTTGCTTTTAAGATTTTATTTTTTATTTATTTAGTTGAGATAGAGAGCATACAGAGGGCAAGTGAGAAGCAGACTCCCTGCTGAGCAGAAAGCCCAATGCAGGGCTCGATCCCAGGACCCTGAGATCACCCCTCGAGCCGGAGGCAGATGCTTAACCAACTGAATCACATTGATAGAAGATGAAATACATAAATCTGAAGAGTTTCAGATTGTATACAGAGCTTCTTCAAATCAATAAGAAAAAGATGAGGGTAAGGAAGGGAATTTTTAATTTTTTTCATGTTTCTTCATAGGTTCTTCTTCTGGACCCCTGTAAGTTAGACTGACAAAGGAATGATTAACAAGAGAAAAACAAACAGAAGTTTATTAACACATGCATCATGTATACAATGGGAGTAGCCAGTGATGAGTAACTCAAAACAGTAGGTAGAACTTGGGCCTTATAGCATCTTAACGGAAGGATAATAATAATAATTCTAATTGGCATAATACTGGAAAATAATAATAATTTTAATTTAATTTAATAATTGGCAAAACAAACAGAAGGACTTAAAGTTTATAGGAGTTGCAGGTTGGGGGAGGGAATATATGAAGAAATCAATGGTAGATAAGGGCTAGTTTAAGCAAGGTTTGTTATCTAGATTCCTCTGAGCTAATAAGGGTATAGAGTTGTCTATGATGACTAACTTCTGTCCCTTGGTAGATATGGGAGATGGGGACACCTCTACAAACGGATTTCCTGTTTTAGGCAAATAGTAGGAAGGCAGATAGCTTTTCTTATATCCACATCTTCTCAATTGCCTTTAGCTCAAAATAATCCTTATGCCAAAGTGACATATTTGGGGGTGGCATATTCTGCTACACTTAATTGGTGATTAATTTTTAAAATGGACAAAACACAAGCAGGTATTAAATAGAAGGGAGTCCTTTCTGCTCTCTGGCAGCACAAAGAGAAAGTATGCCATTTATTCTTTAAGATATGTCTCCTGTGGCAAGTCTTGGGCAGTTTGCACACACACACATACGCACATACACACATGCTCACTCTTCTGTTAATGTGTTTATACTTTGAAATTATCTCAGACTCACAAGAATTTGTAAAAACCGTACAGAGAGTTCCCATGCACTCTTTACTCAGCTTCCACAATGATCATATCGTATATAACCAGAGTAGTTGATCAAAACCAGAAAATTGATTTTGTTAAATCACTATTAATTCAGGTATGGAGACACAGAATTTTTTTGATGTATTTATTTATTCATGAGAGACACAGAGAGAAAGAGAAGCAGAGACACAGGCAGAGAGAGAAGCAGGCTCCTTGCAGGGAGGCTTATGCGGACTTGATCCCAGATCCGGGATCACGACCTGGGTTGAAGGCAGGCACCCAACCGCTGAGCCACCCAGGTGTCCCAAGATACAGAATTTATTAGAATTTTACCACTTTTAGGATGCCTGGGTGGCTCAGTGGTTAAGCATCCGCCTTCAGCTCTGGCTGTGATCCTGGGGGCTCAGGCTCCCAGGGTGATGGGGGGAACCTGCTTCTCCCTCTGCCTGTGTCTCTGCCTCTCTCTCTGTGTCGTTCATGAATAAATAAATAAAATCTTTAAAAAGAAAAAAAAGGAATTTCACCACTTTTTACAGGCACTCTTTGGGGGGGGATGGCGGCCAGGAAGGAGTATATAGTTCTGTGAAATCTTATCAAAAGCATAGATTCAACTTAACCATCGTGACCATCAGCATGCAGAACTGTTCCATTACCATAAAGAAACTCTCTCACATTACCCCTTGATAGTCACGTGTTTCCCCTGGATCTACTACTACTGATCCATGTCCCAGCACTATAATTTTGTCACTTCATGAACGTCGTAGTAATAGAATCCTACAGTATGCAACCCTTGACTTTGGCTTTTCTAAGTGTAATACCATTGAGATCCATCTAATTTGTTGCATGTTTCAGTAGTTTATGGCTCTTTATTGCTGAGTGGTACTCTGCCTTATGGATGTGCCACAATTTCTTTATCCATTCCTCCACTAACTGTCCTTTGGCCTACGTATTGGAGGGTCCCCAGAACCACCTCCAAATTCAGTGATTCATTAGAAGGACTAGCAAAACAGTGTATAGTTATCCTCATAGTTGTGATTTATTGCAACAGGATACAGAACAAAATCCACAAAGGGAAACAGCACATGGGGTGAAGTCCAGGGACAGCAGGCACACGTTTCCAAGAGTCTTCTTGCTGTGGAGTCACACAGGACTTAGGTCACTTAGGACATACTTAATTCCCCCCAGCAATGAGTTGTGACAACTCTGTTCTTTCCTTTTTCAGGATAACAAATGTGTTCATCCTTTGGTCTTCCTGGGGAGTTAAAAGAATTCTTTGCGAGTACAGCAAGGTTCGTTGCCATCCTGATATCGGAAGACAAAGATCATCGTCATGCTATAAGTTTCTCAAACAATTACATGTGCATTTTATCCTAAGTGACTGCTAGATGGCCACTCCTTGACTGGTGCTACCTATCAGAGGAGAGATAAGCTTTATAGAGTGAAAGGAATCAGGACAAATTCCAGGACTGTTACTTAAAACTGGGTTTGCCTCTTGGTGCATGCAAGAGCCAAAAGATACAACCACACCAAAGAATAGGAAAAGGAAGGATTTTAGTTGCAACATGTAAAGGAGTATACCAGAGATCTTTCCCAAAGCAGTGTCTCTCCAAACAACAAATGTGGGAAAATTTTAAGCTAAGGGGAACATACATATTTATGAAGGAACTTGCCCATTTGGGGAATGCAGCATGGAGTTGGGGTAAGAGTCATCTTAAGATGACTGAGTCCGAGTCAAGGTCAGTTCTTACATTCTTTCACAAGATAGCCAGCAGCCCAAAATGACTTTTTTTTTACATCAAGAAAGCTGCTTCTTCTGGGGACTTCTAACTCTCTCTGCTTACAGGAAATGTGAGGTTTGAATAATGGGTGAGATGTGAGCAGAGAAGAACCAGAGAGATCTTTCTACTTGTGGGGAAAATATGAACAAAGGCAATGAGGAAAGAAAAAGCTGTGGTATTGACAGAATGGTGAGAATATCCTGGGCAGAGCAGTTTTCCGTTGGAGAATAAAAAAAAGATAGTCTTAGGAAAAGGGATTCAGCTTTTTGAGCTTTAAGTCCTAAAAGGAGTGATTCACACAGATTACTATGGAGAGTTGTGCTAATGAGCAAAATAGGGTTTCAGGAAAATTTATCTGCCAGTAATTCAAAGGATGGTTTGGAGATTAAGAAATCGTGACACTTATTTGGAAATACATCCAGGCGAGGAGGCTAAAGTAGGATCAAAGCAAATAGAATGGAGAATAGGGAGCTGCCTTTCTACAGTTTATATTGGTGTAAATGAACTGCACAAGAGAGGCTTGTGCATGTGGAGACAAGACCTACCTACACATAAAAAGAGTTTAGTTGCACTTGGTAGTTACCTTTATAGATGAGGTCAGTAAGGCATGAGTGGAGAGACCATTTTAACCTCCAAGAAAAGTTATAAAACTAAAAAACATGATAACACAGAGAGGGGGAAAAAATCAATGTGTGGTGTAGGAAGTAGCAGGAGGTACAGTGCTTTTTTTTTTTTTTATGGTGAAGTATTTTAAGAAAGCTGCTTAGTGTGACTATTTTCCCTTTCAGAGATGTTTCATTTAAGTACAGCCTAGTTAGGAAGGAATAGATAAGGCATCCAAGATCAAGATCGGACCTGCTTTATTACCTCGTGAAAATTCATGAACGTGACAATACCTGGGACCTGATGCATTCCGGAGGAGCTATGGCTCATGTGTGGGTGTGTGTTTTTAATGAGAGCAGGAATAACATTTCTAAGCTTGTCACTAACTCACATTTCCTTGTAGTGAGTCACTCCAGCTCTTGTGTCTCCAATTATTAAAAAGAAGTAATTCCTGGAGTGAACTGTTTATTTAAAAAAGACGCGCCTGGGTGTCTCCATGGGTTAAGCGTTTGCCTTCAGCTCAGGTCGTGATCCTGGGCTCCTGGGATGGAGCCCCACGTCGGGCTCCCTGCTCAGCGGGGCACCTGCTTCTCCCTCTCCCTCTGCTGCTCCCCCTGCTCATGCTCACTCATGCTCTCCCTCGCTCGCTCTCTCTCTCGTTCACTCTTTCTATTTCAAATAAATAAATGAAATCTTTAAAGAAAAGAAAAGAAAAGAAAAGAAAAGAAAAGAAAAGAAAACAACATTATTTCCAAGACATAAAGTGTCTCAAGGAAGCAGTAATCAGAGTATAAAACTTTATCCCACTGCTCTGGCCGATTGCCAAGCACGGTCCCTCCTTCCCCGCCTCTGCACCCCATCCCACTAGGGGCTTCCTCTGTATCTCAAACACACCAGGTTAGTGCCCATCTCAGAACCACCTGGGATGCTCTTCCCAAGAGCTACACATGGCTCACTCCTTCTCATCATTGGGTTTTTTAAGTGACCATCATCTTCTCAGAGGCACAGTGGATGCTGCTGGGCACCCTGCCCTATCCCCCTCACAGGCTATGGGTTCACCCCCCAGGTGTTTGGCAGCTCAAGGCTCAGGGTTTTGTCCTTTTATGGAGGATTGTCCTGGGCTGATGGGAGCTTTCTCACCCAGTGGTGGTGGTCCTGGAGACCATAGCTGAAGGTCATATCCTCCACGTAGGGGGGCCAGGGCCAAAGACTAAGTGATGAAGAGATAGAGCAGCCTCCTCTCCTCTGGGTGGGACACCTTCTTGGTGCAATTAACGATCCAGGGCTTCCCATGGGATCAGGCTGAGAACAGACTTCTCCTAAGGAGTAGAGTTGCCAAACATCATCCCCTGTTGTCTGCTCCTTTTTTTTTTTTTTTTGAAGATTTTATTTATTTATTTGACACAGAAAGAAAGAGAGTGAGCATGAGCAGAGGGGAGGAGCAAGAGGCAAGGGAGAAGCAGGCTGTCTGGTAACAAGCACCCTGCTACATTTAAAAAAAAAAAATTTGTTGAGAGAGAGAGAGAGGGCATGCACATGTGAGTAGGGGCAGGGCAGAGGGAGAGGAAGAGAGAATCTCAAGCTGACTCCTTGCTGAGAGGAGAGGCCAAGGCGGGGTTCAATCTCATGACCCTGAGATGAAACCAAGTTAGTCACTCAACCAACTGAGCCACCCAGGTGCCCCTGTCTGCTACTTTTTAAATTCTCCTTAAGATCACTGAAGCAGGGTGCTTGGGTGACTCAGTCGGCTAAGCATCTGCCTTCAGCTCAGGTCATGATCCTGGGGTCATGGGATCCAGCCAAGGGATCCAGCTCCTTGATCAGCAGGAAGTTTGCCTCTGCCTCTGCCTCTGCCCTTCCCTCCTCCCATCCCACACCTCACCACTCATGTGCTCTCTCAAATAAATATATAAAGTCTTTAAGAAAAAAAATCACTGAAGCAGGAATTCCCACCTCAGAGTCTGTTCATGGAGGGAGCATAATTTAAGATAGTTGGTGCAGCCGTGGTCCTTAGGTAGCAGAATAGTCTGGAATTTGGGATTGCATAAATCAACCACTAGGTGGCAATGTGAACCCCATCCTTGTCAGACGGTAAACGTTGACGTGCTGGAGTGTGAGCTCACTAAGATTGTCACCTGTGGCGACTGGGACAAAATATAGGTAGAAGAGACTGTGTTAAATTGTTCAATGGCTCTGGCATTTAACACGTTTCAGGCAAACAGGGGAAGCTTGGTAAACAGGCCTGCTTGTACTATTTTCATAATTTCTTGTGTCTGTAGTTATTTCAAAATAAAAAAAAAAATTAAAAACAAGCAAATAAACACCTATAGTGTGAAAACAATATTATATCCTAGGGAAAATGGTAGACATCAGTAGTATCCACAAGGACTTAGGGGAGGCAGAGATGATAGCTCCCACATAATTGCCATTTATTTTTATTTTTTAAAAAAGATTTTATGTATTCATGAGAGACACACAGAGAGAAGCAGAAACATAGGCAGAGGGAGAAGCAGGCTCCCTGCGGGGAGCCAGATGCAAGACTTGATCCCAGGACCCCGGGACCAGGACCTGAGCCAAAGGCAGATGCTCAACCACTGAGCTACCCAGGTACCCCACAAATTGCCATTTAATTCAATAGCTTGTTCTTTGCAAAAACTAAATAAATTGTGGCAAATGACATGGACTCCCAGAAACTCAAGCAGTAGCTGCAATCAAAGTTGCTAGACTGAGTTTGGTATCTTCACTAAAACAGATTAATATAGCTTTTCGGATGTGGTGTGCAGCTGTAACTGGCAAACACTTATTTCCTATTTCCATCAGAAAGGTGAATCAGAAATAGTTTGCTTTCACAAGGAGTAGATAATAGTATTGATTCATCACTCTGCCCCAGGGCTACTTCACTTCTCCTATGCTCTGTCACAGTGTACTCCCAAAAGACCTGGATCGTGCAGACATTCCACAGAACTTCACACTGGCCCACCATACCATACCGATGGTCATGTTAAATGAACCTGGTAAGAAGGAACTGGCAAGTGCTCGGGGATGCGGGCAAGACACATGCACTTTGGAAGGTGGAAGATAATGTTAAAAAGATGGAGGAGCCTGCCACCATGTACATATATTTAGGGGTACAGTGTTCTTGGACATGCTGGGACATCTCATCTCTGCTAAAGGACAAGTAATTGTGCGTTGTGCTTCCTACCACTAAAAAAGATACAGGATATGCAGGCATTTCAGAGGTAGTATTTATCACATTTGCGAAACTGCTCTGACCTATTTATTGGGCATGAGGAAGGTCACCAGCTTAAGTGAGACTCAGAGCACAAGAGGGCTCTGTTGTGGATCTGAGTTACAAAATAAGAAATATGTTTGGGCCATATGACTCAAAGGATTCTAGGGTACTAGATTGGTTTGTATTATGTTAGATTAAAATGCTCTGTGAAATATTTGGGACGCCCAAATGTGACAGTTGCAGGGTGACGTCTAGGGTTCTCGGGCAAGGCCATGCCATCTGCAGCAGGGAACTATATACCATTCAAATAGAGCTTCTGACACACTCTTCAGACCTGGAAGGGACTCCCTGGGTATAAGACATCAAGCAGTGAGGCAACTAGAGCTGCCTACCATGAGCTGGGCTTGTCCAGACACAGCTAGTCGTAAGACTGGGTACACCAGCAGCATTCCGTCATAAGATGAACACAGTATGTCTGAGACTGGGTTCACACAGGTCCTCGAGTTGTGAGTAAGCTGTATAAACAAGTACTTCAGATGACTTATCTCTCATTTCTCTTTCATGAGCTTTTCTTTTGAGCTCATAGCTTCTTGAGGGTTCCCTAAGACCGCTGATGGAGGAGGATAAACCCTCTTCCTGGTGGGTTAATGCAAGTTGAAAACAGGCTGCTAGTGCATGACGGGGGTGAAAACAAGTTCTGCCACTGGGTATCTACTTTGGTGTTCTTGGGTGTCTACTCTGTGTGGAGAGAAGACGCCCCTCCCCCCAAAAAAAAGGTTATGTGGAGATTCACGGGCACTGGCGAATGGCCTGACTGGTCGAGTAAGCGGGCTGACAAGGAGCAAGATTAGAAAATCTTCTTCTAGAGAAGAAGCATGTGAGTGGATCACTGGGTGTGGGCAAGAAGCATTGGTTAACATCCACCAGATCGTATCTATGACAGACAAGGTAGTAACCAACCAGGAGACAGGAAGGGTCACTCAGCAGATGCCCACTAGCTTTTGTCCTCAGCCACACCAGCCCTTGCACATTTGGCTTATGAGCAGAGTAGCCATAACGGCAGCAATGGAGTTCTCCATACGGTACAACCCCTTGAGGAAACCAACCACCTACTTGGTGGCTAAATGATTATATCAGACCCCCTTCATGCTGTAAAGAGCAACAATTCGTCCTGGGCATATTTATCATAACCTGAGGAGCCCCTGATATAGTCAGGGTTATAGTTTGTTCTAGAAACCCTCCTCTTACAAGTACCCAGAAACTGTACCAGTCAGAATCCTGGAAGACCTGCAACCAGATGGAGTGACATGGACATAGGAAGAATCAGCTCTGAGTGGTACGAAGGGTAGACTGGAGTCTGCTTTGTGTGCTGGAGTTCCCATGTTGGCTGCCAATGACTCACACCTATGCTGTTCCCTAGAGGCTTGCATTTGGCTGAAGGAAACTGCCTAAGTCACACATGGCTGGGAAATTAAACCACTTCCCACCCAAGGTATTGCCTAGGGTCGCTGACTGGTACAGGAATATAGATCTAACCCTTTCACCTCAGGGAGGGTTCACCAAACATTTGCATTCCTTTTTCTCTAGTGTACAGAGGCCTCTGTCCAGCCGCCACCAACATTTCTCAGCCTGTTTTGCAATAGAGGGGCCACAGGAATAGTTCTCAGCAATGGAATGGGAGACAAGGTAAGACGCATTCTCTCAAGACCAAGATTAAGAAGCCTTTTCTACTTGTTCTTTTCCTCTTTCTGCACATAGATGACCCTATAGTGAGGAGGCCATCAGATAAAAAGAGTCTGGGTTTCAGAGTTACCTTGGGAAAGATGGCCGCCAATCAGTAACACTTGTATTATTAAACGAGTGAGAAGTAAACTTTGAGTGTGTTTGGCATTAAAGTTTAGAGTTTGTTTTGTTGCAGCAGCTAGCATTACTCTCCTACACTCTCTACCTGTGAGCTCTAAGGGGATTCCTGAAAAACTAGCAAGTTGATGGAATATTTCCAAATACTCTGTTCCTTTCTAATACAGAGTCTCTGGTACCTTTCCCCTGAAAAATGGCTGAATGATGAGTTATCGTGCTTGGATTTTATTTTATTAAACAGTATCACTTGGGACACCTGGGTGCCTCAGCGGTTGAGTGTCTGCCTTTGGCCCAGGGCATGATCCTGGAGTCCCAGGATGGATTCCCAGGATCAAGTTCCGCATTAGGCTCTCTGCATAGAGCCTGCTTCTCTCTCTGCCTGTGTCTCTGCCTCTCTCTCTTTGTGTTTCTCATGAGTAAAAAAAAAAAAAAAAAAACACAACATCACTTAATTATTCTATCGTAAACATGGTAAAGTTCAAAGCCACTGGATCAGATGAACTGGATTCCAGTTTCAGATTCCTCTCAGGTCTATGATGGAGTCCTGTAAAATATGATTTTATCTCTCTGTGTCTCAGTTTCACCGTCTGAAAAACGCAAATAAAATGGACCAGATGACTTCATAGTTCCTTTCTAGCTTTTGTATTTACTGATTTTCTGTATTGTATTAAAATCAAATGTCTTCAAGGAATATACAGAGTCAGCTCTTTATAAGCTGGGAAGAGTGGGAGCACAGGACTCTAAGGCATTAAATATTACTCTAAACTTAACCTATAATAAGCCCTTTAATCATATAATGTCTTTTATTACCAGACTTGAAACTTTGGAGATGAGTCAAAGACACTTGGTTCTTTGCTTTTGGCTCTAGATACAATCAAGTTGTCTTAAACAGCTCAAATACTTCGTTCAATTAAGGTATAATTGAGGCTGATTTGTTTCAGAAGAGTAGGAAAAGGGGCCAAGTGAGTCCAATGGGAATTAGCTGTATTTGGCAATGCCCAGAAATACTCCAGGGCACCCGGCCATGACCATGGAAACGACACATAGCCCTTGTCGAGAATGACTTGAACCTTAAGCTATAGGCTGAATGAACTTTTGTTTACTTTATAAACAAATGGGCATGGCTATGTTCCAATAACGTTTGGTTTACTGGTTTTGGTAATCTTTTCTAAAAAATTAACAAACCTAAAGAAAGTCATTTAGAAGGTACAAAATTGTTAAAGAAGTATTTCCATAAGCTATTACAGATCAATCTTTTACCCTGGTAAGTATGAAGCTGGCTGACATGTGATGCCTGGATGGCTTAGTTGGTTAAGCATATGCCTTCAGCTTAGGTCATGATCCCAGGGTCCTGAGATGGAGCCCATGTTAGGCTTCTCACTTGGTGGGGAGTGTGCTTCTCCTTCTGCCTCCCCACTCTTCCTGTTTTCTCTCTCTTTCTCTCTCTCTCTTATTATTTTTTTTTTAAAGATTTCATTTATTTATTCATGATAGACATAGAGAGAGAGGCAGAGACACAGGCAGAGGGAGAAGCAGGCCCCATGCCGGGAGCCCAACGTGGAACTCGATCCCGGGACTCCAGGATCGAGCCCTGGGCTAAAGGCAGGTGCTAAACCTCTGAGCCACCCAGGGATCCCCCCCCCCTTAAATAAATAAATAAATAAAACCTTTAAAAAAAGATAAAGTCAGCCTGACAATTCTCTGAATCACATAGATTCTTTTCTTTTTCTTCTTTCTTCTTCGGGAGTGATGGAGTGAGGGAGGTGGCGGGTAGTGGAGTGGGTGGGAGATGGCGGGACGTGATGCGGTAGGGAGTTGTGAGGAGGGGCGTTCTTCTTGCGTGGTCTGTTCTTGTTCTTGCAGTCCTTCCATTACTCACTTTCCCTCCATTCCTTGTTTCCATCTTTCCTTCCTCCATCCTTCCTTCCATCCTTCCTTCCTTTCTTTCAAGCTGGGCAAAGTGTGGTGTTTAATCTCTTGATATTTGCATAAGAAACCTAGGAGAAGTGTAGATAAAGAAGGTATGAGAAAGTATCTAGGACTTTGATCTTTTATAGGGCTGCCTTTGTCTTACCCACCTTACAATATGCAAATTATCTTTGGGCTGATTTTCCCACAGAATGAGAATGATGACTATTCCTCAGTGGCTGGAAAGTTGCTGAATTCAATTCAGGCAGCATGGAGTTTGTCTTCTTGAAGAGCCATGCAAATTTTTGTCAAATTCTAGGGGTTAGCTGCAGCTTGAGCAATGACATTCCATAAAACGCTTCAAGGGAGGGATCCCTGGGTGGCGCGCTGGTTTGGCGCCTGCCTTTGGCCCAGGGCATGATCCTGGAGACCGGGGATTGAATCCCACATCGGGCTCCGGTGCATGGAGCCTGCTTATGTCTCTGCCTCTCTCTCTCTCTCTCTCTGTGTGACTATTATAAATTAAAAAAAAATATTAAAAAAAAAGAAACACTTCAAGGGAGAGAAAAGGCCAGATGATCTTCTCAGCCTTTTACCCGGGGTTTTACACAGCTAGAGCTAAGGCATTGCAGGCTTTCTCCACAGAGGGTCTGTGGAGTGTTCACACGTACATCAAAGTACTAGACCTGGTTACATAAGGCGTCTAGAACATGCTTTAAAGATCACCTATGCTTAAAGTTTCAGCACCATCTGACCCCTGTTCCCTTTTACCTTCCGTAGCCAATATACAGGGTCTTTCAAGTCATTCCCTTTCAAGGTCACTATCACTGATGTGGTAGGTAGGCATTAGGTTCTAAGCTGCCTTTCCAGCCCCACTGCATCCTGGACATGTTGGTAGATGAAGCATTTAAAACTCATTTCCCACTGTGTCAAGTTCTGCTCAAGTCTTGTCAATGGTTTCCTAGTGCATATACAATTCGGTATAACCTAACCCCAGGATCTCTTAAAACTAAGAAAATTTGCATTTCCCAGATTAAATTCCTTAGTATCTATTTCACACACCCACCTCTTATATAACTACCTGGAAAAGCTTAAGCTTTCCTACCTATGTGCCTTTTTAAAAAAATAGTTTATTTATTTATTTACTTATGAGAGAGAGAAAGAGAGCAGGGATAGGAACAGAGGGAGAGGGACAAGCAGACTCCATGATGAGTGTGGACCCCAATGTCTGGCTCTGCCTCAGATCATGACCTGAGCCCAAATCAAGAGTTGGAAGCTTAACAGACTGAGCCACCCAGGTTCCCCATGTGTGCCTTTTTTTCTTAGTACTCTGCCTTGATTCTTCTTTGAAACTTTTTTTGTATGAGTAGAATTTTTTTTCCCAACTGCTCCAAGTACAGAGTCATCCACATAGCTAATTTTCAGCACACTATTGTGGAATCAAATTAGGAAATGAAATCCCTCAAGTACAATTCAAGATCTGATCCATTCCATCCTAGTTATCTGACAGGCACTGTCCTAGGGCTAAGGATATAAAAGTGAACACAAAAGGAATAGATTTCTGCTCTCAGAGTTTAAAAGGGTGGTGGCAGGGCTAGGATATGAAGATATTAAATAAATAAATCAGCAACATATTCAAAATGTCGTATGAGATATGAGCTATAGAGTAGGAAGGAGGATAAGGAGCACAGAAGTGGTCAGAATGGAGAGTGGAGTTTTAAATATGGTGATCACAGAGGGTCCCACGGAAAAGTGACATTTGACTAAAATACTAAAAGGGAACTTTTCACTAAACATTCACTAAACGTTTCACTAAAAATGAACTTACAGCTACTGAGCAGTCTAAAGATAGGCACAAGACATGCAAATGGCCTGAGGCAGAAACTTTCTATGTTCTAGTGGTAAATAGCAAAGACAACAGAGTGAACCAGGCAGTGTGTGGTAGATGAGTTTGGAGGATCTTAGTGGACCATAAGCCACTGGGAAGACTTTGGCTTTTATCCTAAACCAAATAGATGGAGACTATACAGGGGACTGAGTAGAGGAGCTGAGTGATCTGTATTATGGTATTAAACGATTTCTCTAACTGCTTGAAAGTAAACTGTATAGGTCAGAGTAGAGGCAGGGAAACCACTTAGGAGCCTCTATGATGATGACTTGGATTAGGGTAATAGCGAAGTTTGTTTTTGTTTTTTTTTTAAGATTTTATTTATTTATTCATGAGAGACACACAGAGAGAGGCAGAGACATAGGCAGAGGGAGAAGCAGGCTGCCAGCAGAGAGCCTGGTGCGGGACTCGATCCTGGTACTCCAGGATCATGCCCTGAGCCTAAGGCAGAGGTGCTCAACTGCTGAGCCACTCAGGTGTGCCAATAGTAAAGGTTTTGAAAAAAGGTCGGATTCTTGAGATATTTTAAAAATGGAGCTGATAAGAGCTGCTAATGGTTTGAATGGGAGATGTGACAGAAAGAGCCAAGGATAATTCCAAGGCCATCCTTGAGTAAATAGAAGGATGAAGTTGGTACTTGCTAAAATGGGGCAGACTATGGGAGGAACAAGTTTTGGAGGGTGAGGTGGAGGGAGGATCAAGATTTTTATTAGGTTATTGGTAATAGTTTTTTTGTTTTATGTTTTTATTTTAATTCCAGTTAGTTGACACAGTGTAATATTAGTTTCAGGTATACAATATAGTGATTCAACAACTCCATACATCACCTGGGGTTCATCACAACAAGTGCCCTACTTAACTTCCATCACCTGTGTCACCCATCCTCCACCCTGCCCCCCATAACCATCATTTTGTTCTCAATAGTTAAGAGTCTGTTTCTTGATTTGTCTCTCTCTCCCTCTCTCTTTTTTCCTTTGCTTATTTATTTTTCTTAAATTCCACATGAGTGAACTCATATTGTACTTGTCTTTCTCTGACTTATTTCTCTTAGTGTTATATTCTCTAGCTCCATCCATGCCATTGCAAACGGCAAGATTTCATTATTTTTTATGGCTGAATAATATTCCATTGTATATATATCACATTTTCTTTATCCATTCATCTATCAGTGGACATTTGTACTGTTTCCATAGTTTGGCTATTGTAAACAATGCTACTATGAATATCAGAGTGCATGTATCCCTTTGAATTAGTGTTTTTGTATTCTTTGGGTGAATACCTAGTAGTACAATGGCTAGATCATAGGGAAATTCTATTTTTAATTTTTTGAGGAATATCCATACCGTTTTCTGCAGTGGCTGCATCAGTTCGAATTTCCAACAACAGTGCACAAGTGTTCCTTTTTCTCCACATCTTCGCCAACACCTGTTGTTTCTTGTGTTGTTGATTTTAGCTATTTTGACAGGTGTGAGGTGATGCCTCATCGCAGTTTTGATTTGCATTTCCCTAATGGTAACTAATGATGAGCATCCTTTCATGGGTCTATTGGCCATCTGTATGTCTTCCTTGGAGAAACATCAGTGATGATTGCAAGTAGTTTTGGCCTTATCCAGTTTTAATTATTATGTTCCTTTCTAGCACACCCTGGGTTTTATCTTGAAGTCTTTTTCTCCTTATACTCTTTAACAAAAATCTCAGAAACCAGAGACAAATGATAAATTAACCAAATTTAAAAATTAGCATGACAGAAACTACTAAAACCAAAGTCTACATACAAATGACAAACCATGGAACAGTATTGGTAGCTCATCCTATAATACTGTGTTTCCTAATATATAAAGAACTAGAGGGGATCCCTGGGTGGCTCAGCGGTTTAGCGCCTGCCTTTGGCCCAGGGCGCAAATCCTGGAGTCCCGGGATCGAGTCCCACATCAGGCTCCTGGCATGGAGCCTGCTTCTCCCTCCTCCTGTGTCTCTGCCTCTCTCTCTTTCTATGTCTATCATAAATAAATAAATCTTAAAAAAATTTTTTAAAGAACTAGAAAAAGATAAGAAGCAGCAATAAAAACCCAATAGAAAAATTAACAATAGATATGAACAGATAGTTCATGAAAAAAGTTCACTATAAATATTTTTTTAAATACTTTATTTATTTATTATGAGAGACACAAAGAGAGAGAGAGAGGCAGAGGGAGAAGCAGGCTCCATGTAGGGAGCCAGACGTGGGACTCGATCCTGGGACTCCAGGATCACACCCTGGGCCAGAAGGCAGACACTCAATCTCTGAGCCACCCAGGTGTTCCTATAAATACTTTTTAAAAACAAGACACTCACTATGACTCAGTGGCACGTTAAAGCTATCCTTAGATGATTTCCTCCGTATCATATTGATATAGATAAAAAAAAAAAACTCAGGGCATTAGCTAGGATATAGCAATATAAACATTCTCATCAACTTTCATTAAGGGGCAGCCTGGGTGGCTCAGCGGTTTAGTGCTGCCTCCAGCCCAGGGTGTGATCCTGGAGACCCGGGATCGAGTCCCACGTCGGGCTCCCTGCATGGAGCCTGCTTCTCCCTCTGCCTGTGTCCCTGCCTCTTTCCCTCTGTGTGTCTCTCATGAGTAAATAAATAAAATCTTAAAAAAAAAAAAACTTCCATGAAGGGTAAATTTGGCAACATCAGTCAATAGTTTATTTATTTATTTATTTATTTATTCATTTCAGAAGGAGCGAGAGACACGAATAGGGGAGGACAGGCAGAGGGAAAGGGAAAATCTTAAGCAGGCTCCACACCCAGAGCAGAGCTCATTCTCACCACCCTGAGATCATGACCTAAGCCAAAATCAAGAGTCGGTCACTTAACCGACTGAGTCACCCAAGCACCTCAACATCAAACAGTATTTTAAAGTCATATCCTCTGACCTAGCAATTTGACTCTATTTCTGTATGTTAGAGATGTAATCTCATATTTCTGAAGAGATACATGCACAGTGATATATTACAGCCTGGCATGTAATAAAAAAAAAATCAGACACAATTTATATGTTGCAATAATAAGAGAGCAATGGTTAAATAAATTGTGGTAACTCCATAGTAAACATCCATTAAAAATAATAAGGCAGTCTTGCAAAACATACTATGAAGAGATAAATTTATTGTTAAAAGAAAAAAGCAAAGCAAAGAATGGTTTAAAGCTATCATATGGGGGATCCCTGGGTGGCGCAGCAGTTTGGCGCCTGCCTTTGGCCCAGGGCGCGATCCTGGAGACCCAGGATCGAATCCCACATCGGGCTTCCGGTGCATGGAGCCTGCTTCTCCCTCTGCCTGTGTCTCTGCCTCTCTCTTTCTCTCTCTGTGACTATCATAAATAAATAAAAAAATTAAAAAAAATAAAGCTATCATATGTTTAACAAAACATAAGAGGGACAGAATATATGCATGTGTTTTTTTTTCCTTAATATTTAATTTATTTATTCATGAGAAACAGAGAGAGACAGAGGCAGAGGGAGAAGCAGGGAGCCCCATGTGGCACCCGATCCCGGGACTCCAGGATCATGCCCTGGGCTGAAGGCAGATGCTTAACCACTGAGCCACCCAGTCGTCCCTTTTAACCAACAATTTTACATGGGGTTTGCTGGAAATAGACACAAAGACAACAATGAGGGCAGAAGGTTTACTAGGGAGTGCTCTCAGGAGATACACCTGCCAGGGAGTGAAAAAGGCAGTGCTGGGCAGAGGGAGAAGTTGACCCACGGTGTAAGTCACAGCTGTGGCTTTGGCCTACCCTGCAGCCCTGTGGTGAACTCCAGAGCTGGTTTGGTCCTTGAGCATTGGCCCCAACCGAAGCAAGGAAAGCAGGACTTTGTATCCCCTGCTTAGCCAGGTGTTGGCCTGGGGCTGCCCTCTGTGATCTTGGCAGAGGCGGCTCCCAGCAGCTGATGCCAATTGCCCTCAATGTGCCCAACCGCGGGGCTATGGTGTCCTCAACCCAGAAGGGGGAATTGGCACAGAATACATTTGAATTTGTTCCAAAACAACTAATTAGAATAACTTGGGTAGGGTAAGCAGTATAGCACTCACCAGCACTCTATTCTGAAAGTACAGGACGCAGGACCAACAGCTCTTCATCTGAAGCTGTCCTTGGAGGCTGGTAGTGAGGCAGGAGAGCGAGGTACTTGTCTCATGGAGTCGAAGAATGAATCTTGTGGACAAAAGAGAGTGAGCAAAGCAATAAAAGTTTCTTAAGCAAGGATACAGAAGAAGCTCTCAGGGGTCCCGACAGCATTGCCAACGTAGGCCTGCACTGACAGCCATTTATCTAGAACTGACCAGGGAGCCTGTGGCCTTATCATTCCTCTGATGTCTTGGTTTGAGTAAAGACTGGTAATAACATCTCTAATGGCTTTCTTTTGGGGTCTGGTTATTCTTTCTTGGTCACATGTGACTGTCAAAAAGAAGACACCCTCCCCACCCACAGCTAGGGCTGAGTGGTCTGGTTTGTTCCCTTATATCTGATTTCCATACATCTCAGCATTTTGGGGATTTCTGTGAGCCTGATCCCATCACCCCCTAGGTCTCCCTACCTAGCTTCACCTGTCCCTTACTCAGTAGCATTCTAAATAGGCGACTCTGATGTTGGTTTGAATTCCTGGAGCTCCTGTCTCATCCCAAAGGGTCCTTACATTTTCTCAGTATCCCTGTTCCCCTTCAGGCAACAGAGGAAGGAAGAGAACCAACAAAGTAACTGTGACTTGACAAAGTAATTTGTCACTCTACTTTAAATGAAAAAAAAAATCCATATCTCATCCATTAATCTAATTTTAGCTAGAGTTTGTTAGCTACATCAAATTTCACTACATTTTTAAAAAAGATTTTATTTATTTGAGAGAGAGAAGGAACAAGCAAACAAGAGATCACAAGCAGGGGGAGGGGCAGAGGGAGAAGCAGACTCTATGCTGAGCAGGGAGCCCAATGTGGAACTCAATCCCACAACCCTGGGATTATGACCTGAGCCAAAGGCAGATGCTTAACCAATGGAGCCACCCAGGTGCCCCTTTTTGCCTCTTTACTTAATGATGAAATTAAAATATTCATTTTCATTACCTAGATTCTTCAACAAACAAATGACATTAAGAGAGATTTAAGAGACATAATTTGAGGAACTGGTTTAAATCCCAAGGAAAAAGGGAGGAAATAAATTTCATTGCAAATAGCTTTGAGATAATCAGGGAAATTTGCACATGGACTAGGTATTAGATTACTCTGTACCAAAAAAGTATTGACCATTTTATTAGATAAAAGTTTAAAAGTCTTTATTACCAAGTCACGTTGAATTATTTATGAGTAAATAATATAACGTCTGACATTTTTATTTTTATTTATTTATTTTTTTAAAGATTTTATTTATTTATTCATGATAGTCACACAGAGGGAGACAGAGAGGCAGAGACACAGGCAGAGGGAGAAGCAGGCTCCATGCATCGGGAGCCCGATGTGGGATTCGATCCCGGGTCTCCAGGATCATGCCCCGGGCCAAAGGCAGGCGCCAAACCGCTGCGCCACCCAGGGATCCCACGTCTGACATTTTTAAAATTGAAGTATAGTTGACATAAATTATGTTAGTTTGAAGTGTACAACATAGGGATTAGAAGTTTATTATACCTTAGAAAATGCTCACCATGATTAGTGTAGTTACCATCTGTCACCATACAATATTATTATGGTATCATTGACTATATTTCCTATGCCCAACTGAGAATTGTTTTATATACTGCAGCTAGGGACGCCCGGGTGGCTCAGTGGTTGGACATCTGCCTTCAGCCCAGGGCATGATCCTGGAGACCCGGGATCGAGTCCCACGTCAGGCTCCCTGCATGGAGCCTGCTTCTCCCTCTGCCTGTGTTTCTGTCTCTCTCTCTGTGTCTCTCATGAATAAATAAATAAAATATTAAAAAAAAATAAATACTACAGCTAAAAAGTGGGTTTGTGGGGTGATGGATAGATGAGACAACATTGATAAAATGTTAGTAGCTATTGAAGCAGAGGATGGACACACAAGGTGTAATGTACTATACTCTTGTCTGTTGTACTTAAAAATCTTCGTAATGAAAATGTCAAAAATTCATGTATCTAAATACATATATTAACTGTGTCTTCTCCCTAAATTGTATCATTTTTTAAGGTTTTATTTATTTATTCATGAGAGACACCGAGAGAAAGAGAGAGGCAGAGACATAGGTAGAGACAGAAGCAGGCTCCATGTAGGGAGCCTGATGTGGGACTTGATCCCGGGACTCCAGGATCACACCTTGGGCCGGAGGCAGGTGCCAAACCACTGAGCCACCCAGGCATCCCCCTAAATTGTATCATTTAAAAAAAAAAAAAAGGAAAGAAAACCAGTACCTGTTCAAATGAGAATTTTCCTTTGGCTTGATATAGCTGGTGGATCATCAGATCTCTGAGTGTTCACACACCACTGGCTGTATTGGTCCATACTTGACATTCTCTCATTGTAATTACCTGTACACAAGCATTTCATAGATGATAGTTTGGGCTAATGATTGTAGCTCTGTAACACCACAACAAAATGACAAAACAAGTTAGTGTTTCCCAGTATTTGTCAGAGTGAAGCCACATCATATGCTTTTTTTTTTTTAAGATTTTATTTATTTATTCATGAGAGATGGGGTGGGGGGCAGAAATACAGGCAGAGGGAGAAGCAGGCTCCATGCAGGGAGCCTGACGTGGGACTCGATCCCGGGACTTCAGGATCACATCATATGCTTTTTATTTGGTGACAGAGTCCCATGTATTGGCATATAGATATCCTACTAAATTATTTTATTAATTAATTTGGGCGAGTTGAGGCTGCAGAAATGTGTGTTCATGTTCTACTGGTCTGTTTTTTCCATGAATAAAACAAAACATTTCCTGAAGCCCATTTCTAATAATAGTTATGTTTATATATCAAGTCCTCTGTGCTTTCTGAGTTTAGATCGATTATACTATATTAAATGGTGCTTCTCAAGCTTTTTGGTCTTTAGAACTCTTTACATTCTTTTGTTTGTTTATTTCAAGTTTTTTATTCAAATTTCAGTTATTTAACATATATGTAATATTCGTTTCAGATGTACAGTTTAGTGATTCAGCGCTTACACACAGTACTGGTGCTCTTCACAAGTGCACCCCTTAATGCCCATCACTTATTTCACCCATCCCCCTGCCTACCTCCTCTCTGGTAATAGTTTCTTCTCTAGAGGTAAGAGTTTGTTTCTTGGTTTTCCTCCCCCCTATATTTATTTTGTTTCTTAAATTCCCCATATGAGTGAAATCATATGATATTTGTCTTTCTCTGACTTATTTCTTTTTTTTTTCTCTGACTTATTTCTTAGCATAATACTTTCTAGCTCTATTCACATCATTGTGAATGCCAAGATTTCATTCTTTTTTGCAGCTAACATTTCATTGTGTATGTATAGCACCTCTTTATCCATTCATCAGTTGGTGGACATCTAATTTGGCTGTTGTAAATAATACTGCTATAAACATAAGGGTGCACATATCTCTTTGGATTAGTATTTTTGTATCCTTTGGATAAATACCTAGTAGTGTAATTGCTGGATCATAGGGTAGTTCTATGTTTAATTTTTTCAGGACTCTCCAAACTGTTTTTCAGAGTGGCTGCACCAGTTTGCATTCCCACCAACAACATAAGAGATAGAACCCTTTACGTTCTTAAAAACTACTGAAGACCTTAAGAGAGTTTTTATGTGGGTTCTATTGATATTATACTAGAGATTAAAAACAAAATGAATAATTTTTTTTTTATTTCAAAGAGAGGGAGCATATGAGTGGGCGGAAGGTGAAGGGAAGAAGGAGAGAGAGAAACCCAAGCAGACTCCCTCTGAGCGGGGAGCCCCACACAGGGCTTGATCCCCTGACACAGCAGATCACAACTGGCACTGAAGCCAAGAGTTGATCACTCAACCAACTGAGGTACCCAGGCGCCCCTCAAAATGAAAGATTAATTAATAATAGGCTCACATGCACACATGATGTTTAAAAACATTAGAGTTAAGGAAAATAACTCTATTTCCCAAAACAAAAAAATTATTTAACGAGCGACAGACTCTGTGCATCATTCATATCTTGTTTAACTGAAGCCAGGTGGAGTCTCCCAGCTGCTCCTGCTTTCTCTCTGCTGTGATATTACCTGTCACGGAGTTTTCAGTACATTCCATTGTACACTAGTGTAAGAACAGAAACAAAAATGGCCAGATAATTGTGTTGCAAATAGTTTTGACCTCACAGCCCCTCCTCACAGGGTGTCCAGGAACCCCAGGCATCTCCAGATCACACTTGGAGAACCCCTGCTAGAGGAGTGTCTAGCTGTGCCCTCCTGTGCGTGTTATAAAGGGAGCAGACCTCTGAGGCTACTGAGACCCCATGATCTTGAGCTTTGGCCACCACAAGCCCTAACTTTGACAATTTCTGCAAAAAAAAAAAAAAATTCCTTAGGAAAGGAGCTAAATAGAGAAACTTCACCCTTGCTGTCTTAGTCTGTTGGGACCACTAGGACAGAGTAGCCTAGACTGGGTGGGTGGCTGATAAACGTGAAGGATGTGTTTCGCACAGTCTGGAGGCAGGGAAGTGCAGGATGGAGTTGCTGGCAGGTAGGGTGTCTGGTGAGGGCTCCCCTCCTGGTTCATGTCAGACGTCTTTTCCTCCCCGGATGTCCTGACCCTGAGCAAAGTGCAGGGAGCTCTGAAAAGGTTTTTTTTTTTTTTTTTTTCATATTTTATTTATTTATTCATGACAGACACAGAGAGAGAGAGAGAGAGAGGCAGAGACACAGGCAGAGGGAGAAGCAGGCTCCATGCAGGGAGCCTGATGTGGGACTCAATCCTGGGTCTCCAGGATCACACCCTGGGCCAAGGCAGGCACCAAACCACTGAGACACCCGGGCTGCCCTCTAAAAAAAGTTTTTAAACAGAGATTTAAAGTACTCTCTTGGGGGCACCTGGGTGGCTCAGTTAGTTAAGCATCTGCCTCCGACTCAGATCATGATGCTGAAGTTCTTTCCGCCCCCATGGAGCCCTGAATCGGGCTCCTCGCACAGCAGTATTCTTCCTCTGTGCGTGCGTGAGCGGGCACACACACACACACACACACACACACACACGATCATGCTCTCCTTCTTTCTCTCTCTCAAATAAATAAAATCTTTAAAAAAATAATTAAGTACTCACATGACAGAGTGTTTTGAAATAAAAGGAAATTTGCTTTAAACTTAATTCTTCATAGTAAAGTTTTTGTTTATAGACTACATTATCATGTTCATTGCCAGATATTTTATTTGCCTGACATCTAAAACCTTCATTTTCCCTGGTAATGCTTGCCATGGTTTGTGGTTTTAATCTTTCCAAAGCATTGTCTTCTCTGCGCTTCATTCATTTCCATGCAGTAAGACATTTTCAAACAAGTTTTGGTCAACATTCTGCAAGTCATGCATTATGTTTTAAAAAATAACTCTCATTCATTTATATCTGGTTATAAAAGTAAAACACAGTTACTGAACAAATTTTAGAAAAGAACCCATCAAGGGGCACCTGGGTGGCTTAGTGGGTTAAGTGTGGGATTCTTGGTTTCAGCTCAGGTCTTGATCTCAGGGTGGTGAGACTGCGCTCCCTTTCAGGCTCCTTCTGGGAGTGGAGCCTGCTTAAGATTCTGTCTCCCTCTTCCTTTCCCCCTCCCTCCACTGCCCCCACCCACCAAAAAAAAAAAAAAAAAAAGAAGAAGGGGATGCCTGAGTGGCTCAGTGGTTGAGCGGCTGCCTTTGGCTTAGTGCGTGATCCCTGGGTCCCCAGATCGAGCCCACATCGGGCCCCCTATATGGAGCCTGCTTCTCCCTCTGCTTGTTATCTCTGCCCCTCTCTGTGTCTCTCATGAGTAAATAGATTTTAAAAATCTAAAAAAAAAAAAAAAAAAAAAAAGAGGGGCACCTGGGCGACTCAGTTAAGCATCTGCCTTCTGCTTAGGTCATGATCTTAGGGTCCTGGGTTGGAGCCCCAAGTCAGGCTCCCTGCTCAACAGAGTCTGCTTCTCCCTCTCCTTCTGCCCCTCCCCCAATTCATGCACAGTGTGCTTACACGCTCTCTTTCTAATAAATAAAACCTTTTTATTTTATTATTTTATTTTTTAAATTTTTTAAAGATTTATTTATTCATGAGAGACAGAGAGAGAGAGGCAGACGCATAGGCAGAGGGAGAAGCAGGCTCCCTGCAGGGAGCCCGATGTGGGACTGATCCTGGATTCTGGGATCACAACCTGAGCTATTCAGGCGTCCCAATAAAACCTTAAAAAAAAAAAAACCAGCAAAATATAAAGAACAAAGTAAAGATTACATTTAATCCCAGCTTCTAGAGACAAGCTCTGTCAGTGTATTGTGGTTTAGCCCCCCAGATTTTATTCTACATATACAGTGCACTGGTAGATATCTTACAATCAGATATAAGCAACAATTACAATATGACCCATTTGCTTTAATGTCTGGAGTAAACTGAAACCTATTGGTGGCAAACATTGCAAAAACACATGGCTTTGACTTATATTAAAAGAGCATCTTGTGAATCTAGGAATTATTGTTAATAAGAGTATTTTTTTCATAATTTACTAAGGCTGTGAAGAGTTAATTTATTGGTGCTACTAATCCATCTAGATTTTGATCTCAGGGATAAATTAGCCAGAGTTTACCAATTTGTTGATGAGATTCTAGCTTTACAAATTACAGGGCCTGATATGCGCATTGCCTAATTTTATACAGATGCTATGTTAAAAGGGGTGCCTGATGAGATCTTGCAAATGAACCAAATATGGGTGTGTAGTTCTTATTGTTGTTTAGCTTACCATATTAATGACCCTTTCACATATTTTCTCTCAAGTGTTTATCCAGTTATTTTCTGAACAGATGGTCCCCTGAAGTCACCTCATTCAGGGAAGGGTAATTAAGCATGAACATTATGATATGGAATAGGACCCGGTCTTCCGTAAGATAGGCTACAAAGTCTTGCAGGTGGGGTGAATGTAAGTGAATGTAAACAGAGTGTCTTCAAGTATGTTGTGTCTTGAACAGAGAGTGAAAGAGGCGCGTTCTTGGGTAAAACAGGATATAAAAAGAATAGAAGTGGTTATTCTTGAATTTCCAGTTAGTAAGGGAGGAAGAACTTTCAGAGCTCACTGGCTATCTAACTACCTGAGATTTTCAGTGACAAATCCTGAGTGAACATGTCAGATTTTTCTAGGGCTTGACCTTTCTGTAGGAAACTTTTGGATTATAAAACAGTTGTGAAGCTTTTTCTGTTTCGGTATCTTTACTATCTTGGTTTTAAGTCAGGCATTTGCAAGTTGCATTAAATCTTCAAGGTGTAAAGTTTAGTCTAGTCTAGTTGATGATCTATGCAGTGATGGTCAACATCCTAAAGTGTATTTTATTATTTATTTTTATTTTTAAAATATTTTATTTATTTATTTGAAAGATAGCAAGAGAAAGCAGAGCAGGAGGGAGGGGCAGAGACAGAAGCAGGTTCCTTTCCCGGCTGAGCAGGGAGCCCAACTCGGGGCTCAATCCCAGGACCTGAGGATCATGACTTGAGCCAAAGGCAGATGCCCAACTGACTGAGCCACCCAGGTGCCCCTTAAAGTGTGTTTTAGTTATTGTTAGGGATCCTTTTACCTCTAATAAGGATTGGAGGCTGGACACTCATATATTTAACGAGCGGAACCCAGGAATGTTAAACCACCTATAGGGTGTGGAAATGTCTTGCACAAGAAAGAACTACCCTCAGTTTGTACAGTGTTCCACCAGGATTAACCCACTACAAATATACATCATTGATAATTTGTTAGATTTTAATAATGAGTTTATTGTTGTTGTTTTACAGGAAGTTACAAAAAAAAAAAAACCCTGTTAATTTAGAGGTAGGTGGTATGGATAAGGAAACCCAAAGGAATTAAAGACAGTCCTTGAATAACTTACTAAATCTGAGCTTCTTCCTTATGTGATGTATGATTATAATACTTAAAAAATTGGCAGTAAATAAACTGGAAAGGGGTCTATTAGGGCTGATTGAATCATTTCCCTTTTTCAAAACATTGTATTTGGTATTACTGATGATACATGGTGGGCATCCCATTGTGTTACCTGTAGTGGTGTTGAAATTATGCAGTGGCATGAAAAACTGTTTGGCACACTTGCAGTTTGGGAAATCTGACAGCACTGGTGGGGTATATTAAAACTAATCACTTATTCACTTGGCGGGGAGGATACGATACCTCCTCATTTTCTCCACAAAGGCAGTATGTTGTCTTGGCATGTTATCCTTACTTCATTTAAATTTCTTTCTCTTAGCATCTACAGATATAAATCACATTTGTTCCCCTGCTGTTTCATTTTTCTGTTTTTCTTGTGTGGAATATCTTTGGATCCTGTTATTTCTCAAATCCAAACCTTTTGATTACAAGGAGGTGCAAGGATCTGACTATTTCATATCTTGTTGTGCTTCATTACTACCCAAAATGTGGTCCATTTGGTGGAGCATCAGCCTTGCTTGGAGCTGGTTAGTATTACAGAATCCAAAACCCTCTGAGAACTACTGATTCACAATCTGCATTTTTTATAATATCCCTAGGGCATTCAGAAGTGTGTCTAAAGTTGGGGAAGCACTGTGATAATGTAGCCATGCCCTATACTTTGCACACAGAAATCCTGAAAAATTACATAGTATTTTAAAATCTTATTTTATCTAAATTCAATGAACAAATACAGTATCATTAGTTTCAGACATAGAGTTCAATGATTTGTTGGTTGCACATAGCACCCAGTGCTCCTTATATCAGGTGCCCTCCTTAATGTCCATCACCCAGTTATCCCATCCCCTCACCCACTTCCCCTCCAGCAACCCTCAGTTTGTTTCCTATGAGTCTCTTATGTTTTGTCTCCACATAATATTTTATTTTAAATTTTGTTCCAGGCTGAATTGTGCCCCCTCAAAATTCATGTATTGAAGCTCTGATGCCCAGGACCCCAGAATGTGACTGCATTTGGAGACAGAACCTTTACAGGGGCAATTAAGTTAAAATGAGGCCCTTAGGGTGGGACTTAATCCAATCTGGGAACAAAACAGTGGTATTGGCAAAAAACAACAACAACAACAACACAAAAAACCAAACAGACCCATCTATCAGTGGAACAGAATAGAGAGCCCAGAAATAAACCTACCCTTATATGGCCAATTAATCTATGACAAAGGAGCCAAGAATATATAATGGGGAAAGGACAGTCTGTTCAATAGATGGGGTGGGAAAATTGGACAGCCACGTACAGAAGAATGAAACTAGACTCCTAAAGTACACCATACACAAAAATAAACTCAAACTGGATTAAAGACTCAAACCTAAGACCTGAAACCATAAAACCCAGTAGAAGGAAACATAGTAAGTTCTTTGACATTGGTCCTTATTGCTTCTTTCTCTTGTACTGTTTTAGAGAGTGTATATGCCATTGATTTTTCTGACTGGTAATCCCTAAATTTAAATATTTATTTGACAAAGTCAAAAACTGATGATTTTGACTTATTCACAATTCCAGAACATGCGTTGTTGCCTAGTATTTCAGCATATCCCTCTGGATCCAAAATATAAGAGAATTTGTTTTCTTTACATGTTTGGGTAGAAGGCCTTTATTATGTGATAATGTTAAGTTTAGCTTTCTTACATTGTGATTTTCTTTTTAAAGATTTTATTTTCATGAGAGACATACACAGAAAGAGAAAGAGAGAGAGAGAGTTAGAGACACAGGCAGAGAGAGAAGCAGGCTCCACACAGGGAGCCCAACGTGGGACTAGATCCTGGGTCCCCAGGATCACACCCCGGGTTGAAGGCAGGCGCTAAACTGCTGAGTCACCGGGCTGCCACTTACATTGTGATTAAAGAATGTGACCTGTATTATTTCTACTGTTTGAAATCTGTTTGGGTTTTTTTGTGGACGCGTATATGGTGAGGTTTCAATGGGCACTTGAAATGCAGATGTATTACCAGCTCTGACGGAGTAAAATGCACCATATTTTATTGAATCTAAGTCATAGTGTCTTACTTTAGATTTTAAAATCCCTGATTGAGATTCATCTTTCAATTTTGGCATCTTATAATTACTTTTGGCCAGATGGCACTTGTAGTGTGGTTGTTATTGCTGGCACATGGACACACTGGGTCCCAGCTGTTTATGTCATTGACTCTTCAACTCAGTTATGTTTGCATTGCTGGCTCTGTACATGTTGGGTTTAATTACCATTTTGAATGCGGATGATAAGATTATAGTATGTTTTGGCACTAAAACTAAAAGTTACTGGGCACAGAGTAAAGCTTGGAAATAAAGCAGATAGGTATAAATGTGATATTAGTAAAGCAAATATTGATGGAAGAATTACTATAATTCTACATTTTCTTATAAAAACAACCAAAGACCTTGAATAACCTTAAAACAATAAAGAACAGTAACTATGAGTAGATGGATCTGTGTGGTGTTTTGTTCCTGAGATATGTACAGGAGTATAGTTATTGTACACCAAACAGAGAAATTGCCAAATCCCTCAGAAGAGAGGAAATAAATTTTACACTGAGCAGAGGATAGTGAGACTTACTCATGTATTTTGCAGGGCTACAATTGAGGCATTGTGTCATACTTTGATAGTATTTATTCTCAGCGCTATATAAAACATGTTATGCTTTACTACCGATGGCATCTTATATCCAAAGAAATGTGATACATTGACCAGTTCTACCTTATGTTATTTACATCCTCACATCCGTTTTTTTTTTTTTTTAAGATTTTATTTATTTATTCATGAGAGACACAGAGGGGGGTGGGGAGGGAGGCAGAGACACAGGCAGAGGGAGAAGCAGGCTCCATGCAGGGAGCCCGATGTGGGACTCGATTCCGGGTCTCCAGGATCAGGCTCTGGACTGAAGGCGGTGCTAAACCGCTGAACCACCCAGGCTGCCCCTCACATCCTTTTAAAAAAAATCTGTTTGATCTGCTTTGAACCTAGAGATGCAATGAAAGTCTCCTAAGGTAGATGTGTCTAATTCTGTCTACATCTCCTGTAGTATCTGCTCTTTGACTATTGCCACCATGCTTTTGGTGCATATCTACCAAATAGATGTTATATCGTCATTGTAAATTGCATCAACTAATATTGTCAGTAGACCCACTTGATCTCATTTCATGTGTTTTTGTCATAAATTCCTAATCTATGATACTAAGATTGCAATTCTTGCTTTCTTTTACTTCGCATTTGCCTAGATTACTTTTGCCCATTCTTTATCTTCAACCTTTGTGAATTGCTTTGTTTTAGTTGTGTTTCTCTTACATTCTGCAGTTTGGGTTTTGCTTTGTGATGTAATCTGAAAATCTGTTGATTTGCAAAAGGTGTGTAAGCATATTTTCATTTTTAAAAAAAGATTTTATTTATTTATTCATGAGAGATACAGAGAGAGAGAGGCATAGACACAGGCAGAGGGAGAAGCAGACTCCCTGCAGGGAGCCCGATGTGTGACTCGATTCTGGACCCCGGGATCATGACCTGAGCCAAAGGCAGATGCTCAACCACTGAGCCACCCAGGCATCTTGGCATATTTTCATTTTTTTGACGTGACAGGCATATTTTATTTTTTTATGTCATTTTCTTTTATATTTTTTCTTTCTGTAATCGAAAAATTCTTTTGTGATGTAATTTGTTTTCTTTGCTCTTTTGATAACACTTTTTCCTTTTTCAAGATTTTATTTATTTATTCATGAGAGATACAGAGAGAGAGAGAGAGAGGCAGAGACACAGGCAGAGGGAGAAGCAGGCTCCCTGTGGGGAACCTGATGGGGGACTTGATTCTGGAACCCTGTGATCATGCCCTGAGCTGAAGGCAGGTGGTCAACCACTGAGCCACCCAGGCGTCCTACTTTATTTATTTACTTATTTGTTTGTTTGTTTGTTTATGTATTTATTTATTAGGTGTCCTTTTTTTAAAAAGATTTTTAAAAATTTTGTTTATGATAGACACACACACACACAGAGGCAGAGACACAGGAGGAGGGAGAAGCAGGCTCCATGCAGGGAGCCCGACGCGGGACCCGATCCCGGGACCCCAGGATTGCGCCCTGGGCCAAAGGCAGGCACTAAACTGCTGAGCCACCCAGGGATCCCCGCGTCCTACTTTTTTGATAGTTTTAGTATTTTGTTAAGTTGGCATTTTTCATGACTTAAAACAAAATTTTATTTAGTAATCTCTATACCCAACATGGGGCTCAAGCTTACATCCCTGAGATCAAGGGTTGCATGCTCCACTGATGGGGCTAGCAGGTGTGCCCATATTTTGTGACTTTTATAATTTAAAATGTTTACTTTGGAAATATATGGTTTAGCAAATCATATATCTGATAAAGGAATTATATCCAGAATATGTTTTAAAAGTCTCACAATTCAGTTATAAAAAGACAGAAATCTGATTTTAAAAATGGACAAAAGATTTGAATCAACATTTCTCCAAAAAAGATACATGAATGAATAATAAAACACGTAAGATGCTCAAGTAATTATGATCAGGCAAATGAAAATCAAGCCCACAATGAGATACTACTCTATATTTTCTATGTTACAGACTAAATGCTTGCATCCTTCCCAAATTCATATGTTCATTCTTTCATTCATAAGCCCTAACCTCTTATGAGACTGTATTTGGAGACAGAGCCTTTATAGATGAATTAAGTTAAATGAAGTCATAAGGGCAGGGCCTTAAATTCAGTAGGATTAGTGTTCTTTTAAGAAAGGGAAAGACCATAGCAGTCTCTCTTCACACACATGAAGAAGTATTGTGATCACACAGCAAGATGGTGCCCACCTACAAGCCAGAAATAAAGTCTCACCAGGAAAAAAATTGGCCAGCATTTTTATCTTGGACTTCTCATTCTCTACAACTATGAGAAATATTTCTGGTATTTAAACCATTTAGCCTGTGGTATTGCATATGGCAGCCCTTGTTTGTATTAGGTGACACAATTATAATTGAATGATTACAGTCACAAAGATGAATCATTACAAGTATTGTTGAAGAAGTAGAGAAATTAAAATCCTTATACATTGTTGGTGGGACTGTAAAATGATGTAAGCTGCTTAGAGAACAGTTCATCCATTCTTCAAAATGCTAAACATATACTTCCTTCAAGATTCAGCAGTCCCTTTCCTAGGCATCTACCCAAAAGAAACACACATATGGAAAGCACATGTGTACATATAAAACTTGTTCATGAATGTTCATAATGGCATTATTCATCATAGCTAAAAAAAGGGAATAACTCAAATGTCCATCACCTGATGATGGATAAACAAATGTGGAATGTGCAGGCAATAAAATATTCATCAGTGGAAATGACTGAAGTACTACAGCATGGATGAGCCTTGAAAACATTATGCTAAGTGAAATGAGTCAGACCCCAGAGGACAAACACCATATGATTTCATATATGTGAGATGCCTGAAATAGTCAAATTCATAGAGAAAGAAAGTAGATTAATTATTACCAGGGGCTGTGAGAGGGAGAAGGGACAGGCAGAAAAGGTGAAGTGACTGCTGATGGGTATGGCCTTTTTGGAGTGACAAAATGTTCCAGTATTATATTGTGGTGATGATGTCACAACTCTGTGAAAACCACTGAATTGTATTAAGTGGGTGGCCTTTATGGTATATAAATTATATCTCAATAATACTGTTAAAAACCAGGGGTGCCTGGGTAGCTCAGTTCATTAAGTGTGTGACTCTTGATTTCAACTTAGGTCATGATCTCAGGGTTGTGAGACCGAGTCCTGGGCATGGAGCTCAGGATTCTATCACTCCCTCTGCCCCTCCCCTACTGCTTGTGAACACATCCACACATGAGCACATACATGCTCTCTCACTCAAAACATAACAAACAAAACAGGTAAAAAACAAAAAGAAATGTTTCATATATATATATATATTTATTTATTTATTTATTTTAATTTTTTAATTACAGTAAACTCTACCCACATTGTGGACCTTAAACTCACAACCCTGATATCAAGAGTCACATGTTCTACTGACATACCAGCCAGCCAGCCAAAAAGTTTTTTTCCAATAAAAGACATGATTTAGGGCAGCCCGGGTGGCTCAGCGGTTTAGCGCTGTCTACAGCCCAGGGTGTGATCCTGGAGACCTGGGATCAAGTCCCACCTCGGGCTTTCTGCATGGAGCCTGCTTCTCCCTCTGCTTCTGTCTCTGCCAATCAATCAATCACTCAATCAATCTTTAAAAAAAAAGATCCCCCCCCCCAAAAAAAAGACATTTAAAGTACCATGCATTTCAAACATGGAAAAATACACATAAATAATATTAAAAGAGAGAAGGCTATAATATCAGGTTGTAGTAATAAGCTATTAGGAAAAAAGCATTATTAGAGTTAAAAAGATCACTACATATTATTATAAGGCTCAATTCAGATAGAAGATAAATACTTCTAAACTTTTATCCATTTACTAACATAGCAACAAATATAGAAAGCAGAATTTATTAGCACTTTGAGAGGAAATTAGCTAATTCCCTATCTAAGAAGGAGGTTTTCATATATCTCTCATGAACGATCCTTTAAGTGGAAAAAATCATCGAGGTATTAAAGATTTAAACAATATGATCAACAAGCCAGATCTAATGGATATATAATCAGATACATTCTTGTTGAGCTCATATGGAACATTTTAAAGATTTGTTTATGTGGCAGGCCACAAAATAAAACACAAAACTATCCAAAAAAATCACAATCTCTGAAACACATACAAATTTTATTGCAATATTTTTAAAACTAATAATTTTCTAAGCTTAAAAGTTAAATCTCAAAGATGATTCTTTGGAAAGAACAAAAATTTGACTACCATCTACAAGTTAGATCAAGAAAAAAGGAAGACACAATCCTATGAAAAGGGAGACAACAGTGTAGATGCAGGACAGGACAGATTAATAAGAAAGGAAAAATTAGGGAAAATATTAGTGTAATATATTTGAAAACTTTCATGAAATAGACAAATTTATGTAAAGTATGATTTAATAAAATAGTCCAAGATGAAACAGAGAAACCATACAGTCTTCTAACTATTAAATAAATTGAATTAATAGCTTTAAAAGCTTTCCTTGCAAAATAAACCTAACAACTTGGTCCACACAATTTGACAAGCAAGTTTTACCAAAAATTCAAGTGCCAGTTAATTGTAATCTCATCGAGCATAGAAAAAGAATAAACCCTTCCCAAATCATTTTAATGAACTGATATAACATTGACACCAAAAGAAGTATAAGAGAAAAATGCAATTTAACCTCACTCGTTAACATAAAGATAATAAAAATTCCAAGCAAAATATTTGCAAATCAAATTCAGCAGTCTGTAACTAAGATATCTCACAGTTGATTTGGATTGATACTGGATATGCAAGCTTGAGCCAGCAGGACAACGTGTTAGAGTCCTTCACCATACTGAAATATTTCAACATGTGCAGAAAATTTTTTCCAGATGCAATTCCAGATGAAAGGTAAAACAATAAAGCTTTTAGAAGAAAACATATGAGAATATCTTCTTGATCTTTAGAAGGCAAGATTTCTTAAAAAGGACATAAAATACACTAACCATAAAAGAAAAAATATATACAATGGACTGTATTAACATCTGAAATTTTAGTTTAGCAAAAGATACCATTAAGAGATGATGAAAGCAACTGACAGAGTAAGAAGATATCCAGTAAACATGTATCTGATAAAGGACTTATATCTATAATAACATAATCCAATAGGAAAAGGACAATCCTAATAGAAAAAGTAGGGACATTTTTAAAAAATTTGAATTCAATTTGCCAACATATAGTATAACAGCCAGTGCTCATCTTATCAAGTGTAGAGACATGATTTAAACAGTGACATCACATAGGAGGATGTGAAAAGGCATTCAACTTTATTAGTAGCCAGGGAAATGAAAATTCAGACCATTGTAAGATACCATTACAAACCCTCAAAAAAGGCTAATTTTAACAACGCAGCAAACAACAAGTGTTGGCAAGATTGTAGAGGAACCTGGATTCTCAGACATTCTGGCAAGAGCATGTAAGTCCATCCAACAACACCAGAAAATGTTTTGGCAATACCTATTCTCTCTGAACACATTCATCTCCTGTACCATAAATTTCACTCCAAAGTATATACGCAGTAAATATTCTTAGATAAATCACCAAAAAACATGCACTAGAATTTTCATGGCAGCACTATTCATAACAGTTCCCATATGGAAGCAATCCAAAAGCATATCAACAGTAAAATTAAAAAAAAAAACTGTGATATGTTTACACAATGGACGACCATACAGCAGTAAAAAAGATGGATCACTCACATACTTTTTCTCAGGAGGCTACCAGACAGAGAGAGCAAGCAAGAGCAAGAGAGCAAGCAGGGAAAGGGGCAGCGGGAGAGGGAGAAGCAGGCTCCCCACTGAGCAGGGAGCCAGATGCAAGGCTCCATCCCAGGACCCTGAGATCATGACCTGAGCTGAAAGCAGATGCTTAGCCAACTGAGCCACCCAAGTGCCCCAAAAGTACTTTTATAATTCAACTCTTTTTTGGAATCAAGAGGATGAGAAGTATGCTTGTTGCCAAGTGCAATGCATGTGGGGTTTGTGTGTATGTGTATGTGTAAGAAAGAGGGCAGACTGACCAAATCCATATTAATTCCTCATTGCCCAAAGCGTGAAATCAATTGATAATACCTAAAATGGGAAATTCAAGAAGTGGTGTTCTATGCACATTTGTTAGAGACTTGGAGCTCCATATCAAAAGAATGAGCGAAAAGAGTTCAAAGCTCTGGGAAATGGAAGCACGATATGAGTATGGTGAAAGGTTGAGGGGAGGAACAGCCGGGATTGAAAAGAATTTTTTTTTAAATTTAAATGCAATTGGCCAATGTAGTACATTGTTAGTTTCAGATGTAGCATTCAGTAATTCATCAGTTGCATATAATACCCAGTGCTCGTCACATCATATGCTCTCCTTAATGTCTGTCAACCAATTACCTCAACCCCCCACAGACTGGCCTTGAAAAAAATTTTAATTTAATGTTAAAAATAAACCTTATGGAATCATTTGAGTCTTTATACCACATATATATAATTTTTGGTGAAAGAGAAAGAAGAAGAAGAAAGAAAAGAAAGAAAGAAAGAAAGAAAGAAAGAAAGAAAGAAAGAAAGAAAGAAAGAAAGAAAGAGGAAGAGAGGAAAAGAAAAGAAAAAAGAAAAGAAAGTGTGGTCAACTGTGTTGAATGCTTTCCACACACACACAAAACAGAAGAGAAGTGATTGGCAACATGGGCTTATTGATGAACCCTGAAAAGAACAATTTCATTCCACTACAGAAATTAAGGACAAATCTGGGTGTTTGGCTAGGTCAGTCGGTGAGTATGCGGTTCTTGATCTCAAGGTTATGAGTTCTGGCCCCATGTTCAATGTAGAGGTTACTTAAAAATAAAATCTTTAGAAGCCTGGGTGGCTCAGTCAGTTAAGTGTCTGCCTTCAGCTCAGGTCATGATCCCAGGGTCCTAGGATCAAGCCCCACATGGGGCTCCCTGCTCAGCGAGTCTGCTTCTCCTTCTCCCTCTGCACTTCCCCCAACTTGTGCTCTTTCTTTCAAATAAATAACATCTTAAAAAAAAAACAAAATCTTTTTTTAAAAAAGATAATGATAAACATTGAAAACACTTAGCCCACGTTACTTTTCTGAAGAATTGCACACATTTTCATTAAGGACATTGTTTTTGTTTTTATGGGTTTTCTCTCATCTCAATGTGCAGAACCTAGAGGAATTACCCCCATAAATACTTTTAGTTTGTTATTAATTGAAGGTTACCCAATGTTATTCTCTCTAAAGTCATTTGGTTATAGAGAACTTCAAAGGTTAATTATGTGTGACTTTCACACCTTCTCACCCACCCTGCACCCACTGTAATTCTTTGCATGCACCTGAGGGCTTCTCCCAGATGAACTACTTATGAGTCATTCTTTGCTTTATGGGATGGATTCCATTATTGACATGTTTAAGTTATAAAGTCACTGGTCTAGGGGAAGGCTGAAAAATTTAAATACACATTTACAGTTTCCCGCCCTCTTCTCTCCACCAACCCCTTCTCACCTTCCAACCAAGTTAAATTTCCATTGGAGAAAAAGAGAGGAGGGGAGGGGCCACACAGGAAGAAGTGGGTGGAGAAAGGCATCAATGCTCAGCCCGAGTTTGGAGGACCAAAGTCAGTGGCAGGTCAGCTCCTAGAGGATGATTCACTGCTCTGCTGCGTCCTTCACAGAACACCGACTAAATGCAGTCTCCACCTCTAGAAATTCCATCCAGAACCCTGGCCTCCGGGGAAGGTGGAGAGGGAGGGCCTGTCCTGTGTGTAACTTTGTCTATCTGCACGCCAGGGAGTAAAACAGTTTTCTTTTTGTAGGGTGTGTACGTTAATATCAAGAGTTTCATTTTTCTATTCAATACTTTTTTTTTTTTAAAGATTTTATTTATTTATTCATGAGAGAGAGATACACACACACACACAGAGGCAGGGACACGGGCAGAGGGAAAAGCAGGCCCCATGCAGGAAGCCCGATGTGGGACTCGATTCTGGGATTACAGGATCATGCCCTGGGCCAAAAGGAGGCACTAAACCTCTGAGCCACGCAGGGATCCCTATTCGGTACTTTTTAAATGAGTTTTCAAGTGAAATCGATTTCCCTTCTTTGCTTTTAGAAAAATTAAATATTTCAAGACTGTCAACATTAAAGTTTGCCAAAAATACACGTGGGAAAAGGCCATGAACCAACCGCTGGAGGCCAAATGTAATTTAAAATATGCACAATTCCAAAGTATGATGAAGTATGAAGTAATTTGTTTTGAACTAATAAACTAGTTTCAGCTGAATTATTTGTAAGATTCTTTTTTAAATGACCCAAATATTGTTTTTGAAAAAAACCTAGAAACTCGCATACTTGTAAAGAACTTGGCAAATTCTACTTACTCTGCTAGACAGATACGAAGCCCTGGCAGTTCCAAGCACACTAATCTTGCACTGACACTCTGCTTGTGTAACATTGATTTCTGAGATTTTAAGTACTTATCTAAGCTAAACTTAGATAAAAGGGCAACAATCTAGTGCTTGAAAAAATCCTATAAGGTTTTCTAAACATTACTATCACATACTTTAATTTTAATCTTTTTTCAAACCCTTAGATACTATAAAGTGAATTATTGTTTTACATTTTAAGAGTTGGGCTTTATGATGATAAAACTAGCAATTTCCCTGATAGTCTGAAAGATTAGTCTGTAAACTTAATACAAACACTAGGACATTTTCCCGAGAATCCATTGTTTTGAACTGGAATAGTAACGATATTTCTAAATTAAGCTTAAATTTTATCTGAAAAAAAAAATGCCAATAATCCTTAGGTTGTTTCCACATTTGCATAGCAAAGCATAATGGCTAAAACATTAGGGAATCAGGCATACTCTCTGGCATTTTAAGAAATACTAAATCATTCTTTTATGAAAAGATACAACGCGTGATTGAAAGCATGAGATTGTCTTGAATCTGGAAACACAGATTTATTTATTTATTTATTTATTTATTTATTTATTTATTTGGAAACACAGATTTAATAATATTGGATGGACTATTCCTTCTGTTGCTGGAACATACCCCTGAGGGCATTTGAGTGTCACAAGAGTACAGCAGCTGCCTTGAGCAAAGTGAAAGCAGGGTTTAGAAACAACGCATGTGAAAATTATTTAGGGAATGTAGCCAGCAGTTATATCAATTTCCACCCATTTTGAGGTTTCTACAAAAAAAAAAAGTCTGTATGCTCTTTCTTGGTCTGCATTAATAGAAAAGCATAGTTGACAGTTGCTTCCTACTCCAGAAGCATGACATTTAGTTCTGGATGTTGTATTTTGGAAGGAAAAGAGATAACTGCCAAGTTCTCATGGAGAGAAATCAGGAGCATTGAGGGCCCTGACACATGTCACGCAAAAACAATTGGACGAATGGACTTGAGCATGTTTGGCTTCTTAGGAGCCATCTCCCTTATGCCGGCTGCCTTTACATTTTTGAAAGGTGTTTTATGGAATATTGACTAGACTTAGCCCATATTGCCTCAGTGTAGCACCCAGACCGAAGAATGAACATTACAGGGAGACGGATTTTGGCACAATTTTCAAATACCATTTTATTAATGTTTCCCAAACATGAGAGGAGTTGCTTCAAAACATAATGAATTGCAGTGTCAAGATCTGTCGAAATAGGCTGGACAACTCTTGGCAAGGAGATTTAAATATTGGGTGGGTTGTTAATGAGACAACCTGTAAAGTCATCACCAATGCCCAATGTAAGATTTCAGAACTTCAGAGCAACAATATGAATGTTCTGTTCTCTTCAAAATGGAACTGGGGCATCCCACCTGATAATTTGCGGGGAAAGTGATGCCTCCCACATGCACATCCTTGGAAGATCGGCAAGTTCAGTTTCTATCCCCTGTGTCCTCCAGCCCCACACCCAATGTGATTAGGACTCTCTGAGGGTGCTTCTTCATTTCAAGGGGCGGACCTTGTTTGTGTCTCTGCAGGAGCCAAAACTCAGACGCTCAGCCTCCACACTTCTCACTCTTGCCCTGGGGACATGCATATCTAAAAAAGTTGCTCTAGATTAGAGGGAACCTTCATACTGTTATTATTGTAGCCAGAAGGAGGGAGTCTGGTATCCAGCTGAAACCTGGATAATCAAAGAAATTCTCTACTCACATCTGCTGCTGTCACGTGGCATTGCTCATCCTGTCCAAGGCTGCATGGCTGAAACTGTCTCACTAACACAGACCCCTTTTGCACTCTTGGTAGTTCTGCAAGATGTTTCAAAGAGCAATGAAGAACAGTACCTGTTCTGGTCAGTCACAGGACCTGGACTCCCAGTTGGACAACCTTTTAGACTCAGTCACACAGCCAGTCCCCAGGATGTAAGCGAAGTTCGTGTCTATATGTTCCTAAAGCTTAACCTCTGTACACCACACTGGGCAGCCAGGAGAGAATAATAGGAAATGTGGAAAGACTTGATGCATCCCCATGAAGTTCAGCCAGCAAAAAGAATAGGGGTTCCCATATCGTATGACCAAACTGAGTTAGGAGAATGGGAGGCCTCTTGGACCCAAATAACTAGTTTTTAAGTGTCCTCTAGATTTACTAGCCAACTGGGACATTGCCACTTAGTAGTTAGGAGTGGGGGTTCTGGTGCCTGTCTGCCTGGTATCACATCCCACTCATTACTTCTCAAAGCTTCTGCTCCTCATCTTTTTATTCAAGATCACAATAGCATCTATCTCATTGGGCAGTTGTGCAAATTAAATCAAGTGATTTACATAAGAACAGATTTTAGGAAATAATGAGGATTCAATAAATTCTGGCTATATGCCAGATGCCTCTCAACAAGGTCCAGAGTGCTGAAAATCCTAAGATTCCCAAGTGCGACTGGGGAACACGTGCACAGAAGGCTTTATGCTAAAATCACATAATAAATTCATATAAGTTAGTCTCAATCCAGTGAGTTAGGGGCTAGTCTTTTATATCATCTAGTTATCTCTTTCTTTCTTTTCTTTTCTTTCTTTCTTTCTTTCTTTCTTTCTTTCTTTCTTTCTTTCTTTCTTTCTTTTCAGATTTTATTGATTGGAGAGAGAGAGAGTAATCACAAATGGAGGGAGAGGAGAAGGGGAAGCAGGCTCACCACTGAGTAGGGAGCACGATGTGGGGCTCTATCCCAAGACCCCAGGACCATGACCTAGGCTAAAGGCAGATGCTTAACCACCTGAGCCATCCAAGTACCCTTCCTTTTTCTTTATAAATATCTTTAGGATCTTGTTTTTCCCTCATACTTTAATGTATCTGTCCTCAGAAGTACTAAGCCTACTTTTTTCCCAACCTGCTCCTTTCATCTAGCCCAGATGACTAAGAGGTTATGAAGGTATGAGAAAGTTAGAGATGGAAAGGAGGGGGGGGTGGAGATAGAAGAGGAGGAAGGGGAGGAAAAAGGAAAAGAACTGGAGGGGCAGGGGGCAAAGGTGGAGGAGAAGAAAGTTAAGAGGAGGAGATGGGCAGTGAGGAGAGGAAGAAATAAAGACAGCAGTTTCCTACTTACAAGAGAGCCTGCTTGTCGTCTATTGTGGCCAGGTGCAAATTTTCTGCCCTTTACACACAAATCTTTGTTCTCAGCCCTGATTATTTTCTTAGGCTGAATCCCCAGCAGTAAACTGCAGAGAGAGGGAATGAACATCTGTTAAGACATATTATCATTTTTTAGACATATTATCATGTTCCTCTGCTGCAACTCCTTTGGCCTGGTTTCTGGAAATCTCTCCTTGACTGCATTTAGACCTTCTACCGCCATTCATCTTTCCATGCCCACACTTGTGTTTGCAAGGTTTTAGTGGTATAAAAGTTGTTGCCTGCCACCTTCTCCTTAACATTTAAAAAAAATCCAGAGACTTCTATGGTGGATGATCGTAGACATCACATTTGCATATTGGTGGCATTAAGGGGTTTTTGGTATTTCACCATTAAATATAAGGTTGGCTATTGGCTTAAGATACACACTCTTAAAATCAAGTCAAGAAGATATTCATCTTGCACTGGTCAAAATTCTTGGTTTCAAGGTTCTTTCCCATCAGAAACAGAATCTGAGTAACTTACTGGAAGAAAATTTCACAAGACTATTTGATCATTCTTGGAATCTCTGTGAAGACTGAAGATCCAAACCCAACCTAAAAACAAGAAAGACCGGGAATCATGAAATTGGGGATTCCCTTGAAGTTTGGGAGTTTTGCTTATTCCTTGAATATCCTATGAGAAGCATCCATTAATAAGTCTCAGGATTGTAAATCACCTGAAATCATCTGGTACAAGGATCCATCTAACATGTGAGTTTTTTTTTTGTTTTTTGTTTTTTTTTTTTTTAAGATTTTATTTACTTACTCATGAAAGAGAGGTACAGAGAAAGGTAGAGATATAGGCAGAGGGAGAAGCAGGTTCCCTGTAGGAAGCCCGATTACTGGACCTGGGATCACACCCTGAGCCAAAGGCAAATGCTCAGCCGCTGAGCCACCCAGGTGTCCCAAACATGTGAGCCTTTGATGCAATGTTTCTACCAAGTAGTGACCCATCAGTCTCTATAGGGCAGTCATGATTTTGCCAATTTTCTTTGACTTCCTATAGCATTTACCCATTGTTTCTCTTTTTTTTTTTTATCCCTTTGGTCATCAGAAAAAAACACATTCTGTTTCCTCTGTCTACAATGCTTTTTTAGTGCTTTTGTAAGACACAATCATACTGATCTTTTAAAAGTAAATTCAAATTTTATCTCTTATAAAAAATAAAAAGCTGGGAAGCTTGATTGCAGCCAAAATTGTTCCTCAAAACTAGTTGGATTGAGGGGATCCCTGGGTAGCTCAGTGGTTTGGCACCTACCTTTGGCCTAGGGTGTGATCCTGGAGTCCCAGGATCGAGTCCCACATGAGGTTCCCTGCATGGAGCCTGCTTCTCCCTCTGCTTGTGTCTCTGCCTCTGTCTCTGTGTGTCTCTCATGAATAAATAAATAAAATCTTAAAAAAAAAAAAAAACTAGGTTGAGATGCCTCTGCCACCCTTGAAGATCCTACCATCTCTGCTGCCTGCAGACTAAGTTCTAACTCACCTCTGATTCTTTGCTTTACCCACTCCTGACTCAGAGTCCTGGGTGAGGGTCTCTGGTTGATCGGGCTTGGCTGCTGTTTGCACTATGGTTCCCCGGGGGTCAGGAAAACAAGTTACTGGCTTTTTAAGGGGTTCCCTTTTTCCCACCAAGATGCACGAAACTCCGTACTCCATAATGGGATGCTGACACTGGATAGTCAAAGATAGAAATGACAAAATCTACTACCCATCTATTCTGACTTTACTAAAATATTTCATCAGGAGTCAGTAATGATTACCCTTCCAGCATTTGAAATGACCATATATATATATATATATATATATATTTTTTTTTTTTGCTTCAGACCTATCTCTATAGTAACTATATTTGTAGATTTAGTTGAATCATCTTTCCCTGCTTTTTTTTTTTTTTTTTTCATCTTTCCCTTCTTGGAATAAAATCCACTTGGCTTTGATATTATATTCTTTGAATGTACAGCTAGATTCTGTTTGCTACTATTTTATTTAGGATTTTCATGGTTGGTTAATTCATCAGTGACATAGGTGTGCATAATCCTTTTTAGGCTTTGATACTGGTATTTTGATTCCATTATAAAATACTTTGGATGATTTCCCTCTATTTTTTGGAGCAGTTTAAATACTTGCAAACACTTCTGTGTTATATACTACATACTTCTAAGTGTAATGTAGTGTACATATATAGTATACGTATGTAGTGTAATATATTATGTATATTAATTCATTTAATCTCTGCAACAACCATAGGAAGTTAGCACCATTATTTCCATTTTACACAAGAAAAAATTGGCAAAGTGGTTAAATAACTTGCCCAAGGCCACAATGTTAATCAGCATGAGAATGATATGTTCCTGAATATTAGAAAACTTTTACCAAATATATCCAGGAGTGGTATTTATTTGGATAAGAAGCTCCTTGACAATTAAAAAAAAAAATCAAAACAGTGGTTCTTGAAATGCGGTCCTCCAACCAGCAGCATCTGCATCACTTGGAAAGAGACCTACTAAATCAGAAACTCTGGGGTGAGTCCCAGCGATCTGTATTTCAACAAGCCTTCCAGATGTTTCTGATGCTAGTTGCAGTTGAAGAACCACCAAGCCAGAAATATAACCATATTAGTCAAACTTTCAATGCAACACTGCTGAACCAAGAAGTAAGGGCAGATTCAAAGTTTAGGATTGGAATCTTCAAGAATGTCTTTTGACGTTGTTTGCATAGCTCTTCTTCTTTGGGGAATTGGTTCTCCCCCACAGCAGTGCAATCGTGTGATTTTTGGTGGGGCTGCTCAACCAGGACCCTGCTCAGTGGGCACAGAACATTCCAGACATTCCTAACACCCTATTTATCTGGTTTTAGTAGGCAAAGGCATGCAACCCAAGTCAGACCAATGAACACCCCTTCTGGGCTTTACATTTAGAGCTGTTTGGCTTTTTGCATTAGGGAGGTGATGGCAGATGAGAACTAGGGGATATTGTCTGATAATTTCCCTGAGAAAGCCCACCTGTATAGAAGGGAATAGGTCCAGAACAGTGAGGGGAAAAAATGTTGAGAGAGAAACCTAACCAGCTCATCTGAGACCCTGGATGTGTCATCCTGAAACCAGTCCTACCCTGAATTTACCAGTTACACAAGTCAATAAACTCATATGCTTGGATGACTTTGAGTTGGGCTTCAGTCACTTGCAGCAGAAAGCACTCTGGCTACTACACTAAAGGTAGAGAGTAGACAGAGGGTGTTAACCCATCTCATTATGGCAATGTTTTAATTTTCAAATCTACTAGCATTTTGACAACACCAAAGGGCTTATCTAAATTATACTTGTATACTACTCAGCACCTTAAAACATTGTGTAACTAGTTAAAGTAATTTGGCCTTTTTATAATGTTGGTCCATAAACTTGCATTTTGTTTGAACCCAAGCTATTGCTTCCATCTGTCACCAGTAATCTGTGACACTTTTGTTTCCCCACAGCTGGCAGCTGCCACAGAAAATATCAATTCTGCTGACTCCTTTGGGAGTTTGCTCACTTGGAAAGAAACTCAAAAGGGCAAACCTTGGCAGCTCTTGTTCCTCTGCTTGGCTTAACTATAAGATAAACCCTAACACGTAAGAAGCACTCAATAGATATTTATTGAATAAATGAAATGAAGCCTGGGAGAAAATTTTATTAAAATTACGATTTAAAAAAATGAGGATTTTATTTCAGCAGCTCAGTTCAGCATCCATGCATGAATTGGGGGAATGTATTCACTTTGGCAAGTCTTAAGTATCAGGGGGCCCCTGGGCGGTTCAGGGGTTGAGCGTCTGCCTTTGGCTCAGGGCGTGATCCTGGGGTCCTGGGATCAAGTCCCCACGGGGAAACTGCTTCTTTCTTTGCCTGTGTCTCTGCCTCTCTCTGTGTGTCTCTCATGAATAAATAAATAAAGTCTTTTAAAAAAAAAAAAAAAACTTAAGTATCGGAGCTGAGGTAATCACAGTAACAGAGCCGATGGCTGAGGGGCTAAGCCTCAGGCACCACGCCCAGACACCTGCGCTGCAGAGCCCTGCGCCTGGGCTCCGTCAGGTGGTAGGTGAGCTGCGAGCCTTCAGCTGGGGCTACTTAGCTCTGACCCAACTTTACCTCCTCAGCTGTCCAAGTGGATTACTGTATTGTCTTGGCTCCTAGCCCAAGCTGGCTTAAATGTGTATTTCTGAAAGGTTTATGGCCAGCGAGATTCCTGCCTGAGTTGTGCTCAGCACGTTAGTCTGCTGAGCTATCCCTAATGGGATCTAAGTTCCAGTGAAAAATAACCTCAGGGAGACCTGTTCATTCCAGGTAGAGTACTAGAAGAATCCCTTCCTACACTGCTGTGGTTTCTTTGTGTTTCTGGCTTTTTTTGTGTGTGTATAATTGGCCCTGTTAAGAAGAAAACAGGTCTCCCAGCAGATCTTCTTTATTTTTTTTTCCAGAAGCAAACTTGTTTAACTTCCAAATGTAAGTATTCTTTGTCTACCTGAGGCGAAAAAGTATATACTTTAAAGAATGACCTCAGAAAGAAGAAAGAAAGAAAGAAAGAAAGAAAAGAAAGAAAGAAAGAAGAAAGAAAGAAAGAAAGAAAGAAAGAAAGAAAGAAAGAAAGAAAAAGAAAGAAGAAAGAAGAAACTCTGAAAAAATTCCATAAAATTATAAATTTTGCATATTCCAGCTATAGTTTGCTAATCCTTTCTGGGTATTCTTGACATTAATGGAACAGAAAACTATGTCTCATGTTTTAAATCAATAGTCTATTTTTAAAAAATTTATTTGAGAGAGAGAGAGAGAACCTGAGGTGGGGCGGGGGGGAGAGGGAGAGAAGCTGACTCCCTGCTTCTTCAGTGCAGAGCCTGATGAGGGGCTGGATCTCACGACCCCGAGCTCATGACAGAGCTGAAATCAACTGAAATCAACTTCAGCTCATGACAGAGCTGAAGTCCAACACTTAACTGACTGAGCCACTCAGGTGCCCCTTTGTTTGAATTTTGAAAGGACACAATTCCACCCCCCTTTAAGTGGTTGAAAAATGAACAGAATCACATTGTTTATTACAGAAATATACAAGTTCCAGTTTGCCAAAATAAAGTGTCTGACACACACCTGGGAGGTTCTGGCATGCCCCACTGATGCGGTTTGCCTTTTGTCATTTACCAAATGATTGTAGGTTTTGAATACTGCAGCAGGCACTCCCATTTGGGCAGGGAAAGCTTTGAGAATGTAAACTAAAAAAACAAAATAGCACCTTCTCTTACAGAGTATTTTATTTGAGTATCAACTTTTACAAAATAGAAGTCAGTTCCTTTGAAAAGCCTAAAAGTCACAGAATATCAAGGATGATGATGAAAAAAGAATTCAAAGATGTTTAAGAGCAAAAAAATGTATATTTTAAAAACAAATATCCCAATATCCTTACCTCTTTGATCCTGTAAACCAGCTGTTCAGCAAAGTTCATTTTAAAACCACATAAACAATATTTTTCAAAATTTATTAGAAGTTGCTGACTCAATTAGCTCTCCCAAATAATTGAAGCTAATTGGGGGGGGAGGGGATTGTGAGAGCCACCTGGCTCCCTTGCTCAGTCATATCCTATGTTTTGTGACATGACCTAAACCCTGTTTTAAACTTTCTTGTTCCTTCCATGTGCTCCATCCTGGAAGAGACCGAGGCATCCAGCCTGACCAAGCAACATTCTATTAGTAAAATGTAAAGCTCAACTTTAGGCAGTAACTAAAGCCTCTGAAATTGCTGTTCCTTTGCCTTCTTGTGCATTTCTTATTCTTATCTTCTTTGGCTCTGCACCTTCTATTATTATCTGCCTTGGGAAACTTGCTCACTCTGATAATTCATTTTAGACACACCTCCCTGGTTGATGTTCTCCAGGATAGATTGGATCTGTGCACTATCTCTGAGGGTGAAAGATGCTCCAGCCCCCAACCCAACCCCAAACAGAAAGCCAACCACTGGTGGTCAGCAGGCCAGCCCTGCCCAGCTCTTTTGGTTGCCCCATCTCTGCACTTAGTCATTTCTAATTAACCTTTTCAGTCTTTCCGTGACTCAGATCCTCCCTTTTAAAAAGTAAGGCTGAGGCACCTGGGTGGCATAGTTGGTTAAGAGTCTGACTCTTGGTTTTGGTTCAGGTATAATCTTAGGGTTGCGATCTCAGGATTGTGGGATAGAGCCCCATGTGGGGCTCCATGCTCAGGGTGGAGTCTGCTTGGGTTTCTCTCTTCCTATCTGCCCCTCCTCCATGTGTGCATGCTCTCTCTCTTTCTCTTGCAAATAAGTAAATCTTAAAAAAAATAAGGCCAAAGAAATCACCATATTTAACACAAAAATAACAGATTAAGTATAGATTTCCTTAAAATACTTTTTACTGTGTCAGAAAGGGCTAAATACTCCTCCAAGAGGCACTTATTGTATGTTAATGAAACTAACTTAAAAAAATTTTTAATCTCTAAATTTCTTTAAATTTTGTTTATTCACCAGACTCTTTCTTATAAAGCACCAAATGGCAAAAGGGATTTTGTCCTGTGCACACACCTCCATTATGTCTCTTAATTTTTATGTCTCCCAATTTTTTAACATTATATGACCTTAGAAGTTATGTCATCAAAAGCAAACCATTTTAGCAAGAGAAAAAGTAATTTTCTGCTTGTGGATGCATTTGCAAGCCAAGGAGAGAGGCCTCAGAAGGAACCAAACTTGCCAACACCTTGATTTCGGCCTTCTAGTCTCCAACACTATGAGAAAATAAATTTCTGTTGTTGAAGCCACTCGATCTGTTGTATTTTGTTATGGCAGCTGTTGCAAGTGAATACAGTACGTGTACCAGAAATTTCACTCCTAGTTATGTCATCAAGAATATTGAAAGCATATGACCACACAAAAAATGTGTAATGAATATTCACAATGGCATATTCATAATAGCCCAAACCCCAAATATCCATCACATGATGAATAGATAAAATGTGGCATAACCATACAATGAAATATTATTCAGTAATTAAAAAGAATAAAGTACTGATAAATGTCACTACACAGATGAATCTTAAAAACATTAAGCTAAAAAAAAAAACATTAAGCTGAATAAAAGAAGCCAGACACAAAAGGCTACATATTACATGATTCCATTTATTTTTTTATTTTTTTTTTTTAATTAGAAAATTTTCTTTATTAGAGGGAAAGACAGGGAGCCAGAGGGAGAGAAAAAGAGAGAATCCTAAGCAGGTTCCATAGCCAGCCCAGAGCTAGATCTGGGACTCCAATCTCTTGGCCCTGAGACCCTGACCTGAGCAGAGAACAAGAGTGGGAGGCTCAACTGACTGAACCACCCAGATGCCCATATAAGATTCCATCTAAATGTAATGTCCAGAATAGGCCCATCCATAGTAACAGCTGTTGCCAAGGGCCACCTGGGTGATTCAGTCGGTTAAGCACCTGACTTGGATTTCAACTCAGGTCATGATCTCAGGGTCTTGAGATTAAGCCGCATGTTCGTCTTCATGCTGGCTGTGGAGCCTGCCTAAGATCTCTCTCGTCCTCTCCTTCTGCACCTTCCCTGCCACACGTGTGCACTATTCCTCTCTAAAAACAAACAAAACAAAACAGAACAAAAAACGCATTTGCCTAAGAATGGGGATAGGAGGGAATGGGGAATAATGGCTGATGAATCGGTTACTTTTAGAGGAGGATGAAAATGTTTTGGAATTAGTGGTGAGATTGCATAACTAAAAATTACTGAATTGTATATTTATTTTTTATTTTATTTTAAAAAAGATTTTATTTATTTATTCATGAGAGATATATAAAGAGAGACAGAGACATAGGCAGAGGGAGAAGCAGGCTCCTTGAGGGCAGCCTGATGTGGGACTCGATCCTGGGACTCCAGGACCATGCTGAGCCAAAGGCAGATGCTCAACCACTGAGCCACCCAAGCACCCCTGAATTGTACATTTAAAAAGGTGATTTTATAGCATGTAAGTTACAGTGCAGTAAAAAATCCCATCTGTCCCATCTTATTATAAGTATTATTTATTATTCATCCAACATGTCACAAAGAGTGCAAGTAAATAGCCAGTGGTCAAAAACATGGCCAGACAAAGTGGGGTTTGTATTTTAGCATCAGGAGGCTCAACTTCTTTTTTTCCCCCACTTTTTATTTTGGTATAAAATCAGAATTACAAATAAGTTTCAGCAACAGCACACAGAATCCCCAAATACCTTTCACCCATATTTCACAAATGTTAACATTTTTTTCACACTTGTTTTATCCCTTTTCCTTGGCATTTGTATATGTACTAGCATAATATACATAAAATATATAATATACTGCATAATAATATGATACATACATGCACTTTTTCTAAGTTGTTTGAGAATAAGTTGCAGATATGATGCCCCTTTATTCCTAAGTATTTCAGTGTGTACTTCCTAAAAATAAGAGCATTCTTTTCCATAACCACAAAATCAGGAAATTGTCACTGATGCAATATTACTGCCTAAGCTACAGAACTTACTCAGATTTTTCCAATTATCTGCATAATGTCCTTTAGAGTAAGAGAAGATTCTAGAACAAGTACTGCATTCAATTGTTTTGTCTCTTTAGTCTTAATCAGTGGGGAGCAGTTCCTCTGTCTTTTTGGTGTTTCCTTATGATTAAATTGAGAATAGGCATTTGTGGCAGAAATTCCCCCAGAATACTCAGTGCATTATATCAAGAAACACTTTATGTCAATTCGTTGTCTATCTGGGGACTTTAGCTGTGATCCTTCAACAAAGAGGCCTGCCCATTTCCTCCCTGGTAGGGTAACCATTTTTCTCTTGGTGGTTAAGAATATTGTGGGGACCCTTCATGTCACCAACTGCCTCATCTGCCCGGTGATGGTAAGGGTGCCAAAGGGCTGTTCCTGATGACTCCAGCTCCCCTTCTCATCCGCCTTTTCCCTTTGCTCTCTGCCCTGCTGGTGGATCTGCCTCACCTGACCCATCCTCTGGATCCAGGTCCTTCCTAATCCTCATCCCTAAGGACACTTTCTGGGCTGTGCTGTGATTTGCCCTTTTGTATATGTTTACATAATGGTCAATAGATTGCGTATTACCTCTTGGGGGCAAGATTGGGTTTTATTCATATTTGTGTCTTGGAATGTGTTAAGTTGTGTGTTTTTCCAATGAATCAGTTCCTGGGGTGAGGAAAGACCCAGTGAAATGATTTGCTTGGATTTTAAAGGTTTTGTCCCTTCACTGGACCTTCAGACTTAAGTGGATAATGATATGGAAAAGAAGTTCTTCTGAAAGATAAAAGTAAAGATGTAAATTGCTGTTGCTTCGAAATAAATTTGCTTCTGGAAGAGACCTGGATGACCCCAATTTCCAATGCTGGTAATTTATAAAAGAAATCTTAAAGATTCCCCCAGATGAAGCAGAGCTGGGCCAGAACTCAGGTCCCCTCCAGGACTTTTTCACAGGACTAAATTGCTTTTAGCCTTGGTCCAATGCTTACACACACAAAGTAGTATGGACAAATTTCATGACCTTGGCAAATTAAGATGGCAAATTAAGTTTGCTCTTTTTTTTTTTTTTCAAGATTTTATTTATTTATTCATGAGAGACACAGAGAGAGAGGCAGAGACACAGGCAGAGGGAGAAGCAGGCTCCTTGCGGGGAGCCCAATGCAAAACTCGATCCCAGGACCCTCGAATAACGACCTGAGCCAAAGGCAGATGCTCAAACACTTAGCCACTCAGGCACCCAGGTTGCTCCATTCTTTTTTTTTATTCAGGTAAAATCCATATAACAAAATTAACTATTATTTTAAAGTGTACAATGGCATTTGTTGCATTAAATTTTTGTCTTGCTTCCTTAAACATTAACAAATGTTTTATGTGATGTCCCATTAGACCCCTGTTCCACTTAAACTCCAGATAAAGTTATTTTCAGAAGCAGCATGGGCAAAAGCTTGAACAAAGAAGGGATGAAATTAGTTCTCTCCTCCTTCTGCCACATATACTCCATCAAGGGAGATGCTTGGTTAACTATTTTATTTATTTATTTATTTATTTATTTATTCATTCATTCATTCATTCATTTATTTATGATTTATTTATTTATTCATCACACACACACACACACATACAGAGGCAGAGACATAGGCAGAGGGAGGAGCAGGCTCCCCGCAGAGAATCTGATGTAGGATTCAATCCTGGATCCCAGGATCAGGCCCTGAGCCGAAGGCAGATACTCAACTGCTGAGCCACTCAGGCATCCCCTTGGTTAACCTTTTAGCAGACACTTGTGAAAAAACAATAAATGAGTCACTCCTTCATGTGCACTATTTTATCACCAAGGTTTTTATTGTCTTTATTTTGCCTGTTATGCTTTGGTTACAAAAAAAGAAGAGAAAGAGAAAGAAAGAAAGAAAGAAAGAAAGAAAGAAAGAAAGAAAGAAAGAAAGAAAGAAAGAAAGAAAGAAAGAAAGAAAGAAAGAAAGAAAGAGAGAGAGAGAAAGAAAGAAAGAAAGAAAGAAAGAAAGAAGAAAGAAAGAAAGAAAGAAAGAAAGAAAGAAAGAAAGAGAAAGAAAGAAAGAAAAGATAAAAGAAAAAAAGCCAGGGGAGGGGGCAGAAAGCTTAGCAGCTTTGATGATAATTTTGGTTTGACTCATCATCAACTGAAGAGTGAAGTGGTGAATTTAGGAACCTCTGCAGAGGTGGGAGTGGTAAGCTTTGTCTCTCACCCAGCCTTTGCTGCCCAAATGGGCTCCACATCTCCCGTGAATCTTTCCCCCAAATTTCCAGACCACTGTGATTCCCCCACTCTGGAGTTTGCTTTTGGGGCTACTCGTCTGCTTCCAAGAGCAAAGCCCTGAGTTTTTTGAATGGTCTTTTTATATACCTTGTTCAGTCTTTCCAAGTTAACCGAAGACTCTTTATATTTGAAATCTCTTGGTATTGACTGCTTTGCTTTAATTTAATAAATATGGATTAAGATGTATCTGAAGTTCTTTCCCCAGGCATGCGATTTGTCAGACTAGTGTGGCACTTGCAGTTTAAATCCACATGGCTCTTACTCCCTCTGAGAACTAGAATTTGAATAGGAAAGCTAATGCTTATTTGACAAAGGTTTCTGGAGCTTGCCTGATGGTGGGTGGAAGGGATACAAAGAGGAATTGGACAAGGTTTTGGTACTCAGAGACTTACAATGTCCTCAGAGTGTTATTGTGGGCTCATCTCAACACTCGTTCACTGAACTCCACCAAGAGATCTTTAGGAAACGTTTGAAATTCTCATTTAGATCGGGGAATGTTGGTCTTATAAGACATTCTTAGGAAAAGGTAAGCCTATGAATTCTTTTAATGTCTTCTCTTGTAAATAATGCCTTGAAGGATAAAGAACACTAATTAATTGGTGGAAGGGGGGAGGAATCAATAAAAGGTTGTTCTAGTTATGTATAGGCTGGACTCTAACCAAATCAACACATTTAATCTTACCCAACACTGCCTCCAGTTTTAGACCATTTCTTTTGGGGTGCAGAAAAGATCAGACAAATTCTACCTATGCCCTGAATGCAGATTTTCAGGTGCAGCTAGATATTGCTGTTTCCAGAAGAAAAGGAGGGGCAAACCCATTCATTTCATTTTCACGACAGAGATGGTGAAGAAGAAACTACAGGTGCTTACTAGGATTTTAGTTTAATGGGAAACACACCCTGAGTGTTAGAAGCAAGACTGCTGGTTTCATCTGAACTTGAGAAGCTGTAGCATCTATGGGTATAATTTTGCAGCACCCCTCACCCTAGACAATATGCACTGTTAAGTTCTTCCAGCATTAACTGGGTCTATGAGACAACATCAGCCAGCCCAGTGAGCGAGGCAGAACAGGATACCACATTCTCTGTGGCTGCTACTGTAGTCTGCATGTGTTGGTAAGAGTTCTGCTCTATTTCCTGCTGCCCAATTTTTTTTGAAATCTCACTGCTATCTAATGACTTAGGACTTCTACATCCTGAGTAGGTTGGCATGAGCACTTGTATCTAGTGCTTAACCAGAGAGAAGTCTCCCATTTGGTTGTAAGAAACTGAATGATAACTTTTAGAGACAGTTCACAATCTCCTGTGTGATGCTGAGATTCTGAAAGGAAGTCTAACAGACATTCTTTTTTTTCCCAGACATTCTTTACTCAAAAAAAAAAAAAAAAGTTTAGTGTTTAAGTTAACAGGCCCCACATTTTCCTGCAAATTCCTTAAATCGTTTTCTAACACACTGCTTTAACTTACCTTCAAATAATTCTAAGCACATCAGTTGTGGCTATTTAGAGTTCTTGTACTCCAGCAAGGACAGAATTAGCCAGAACATGACCCTATGATCATCATTTTACCAGAAACCATAAATTCCATGGTAGCCCTGAAGTAACATCCTATTAGACATGTGTCTCCTTTTATGTTACATTGAATTTCCTCTGGTTACAAGTGACAAAAAAAAAAAAAAAAGAAAAGAAAAGAAAAGAAAAGAAAAAAGAAAAGAAGAAAGGAAAAAGAAAGAAAGAAAGAAAGAAAGAAAGAAAGAAAGAAAGAAAGAAAGAAAGAAAAAGAAAAAAAGAAGAGAGGAAAGTTTAGGCAAAAAAACAAGGGGTGGAGGCCCTTGTAGGAGAACTCTGGAGCATCTCCTCAATGCAGGGAAGAGGGGCACCAGGTCTTGAGAGGGCAGGAGCAAAGTGCCCCTGGGGACCTCGCTGAGGATGGACACATTCAGAGATTTTCTCTGTAGAGTGCTTGCTGCCTCAAACATTTCTAGATCAAAACGTCCACTTTTTGGGAAAGATATACGGTTTTCCTTCTTTGCTCAGGATTTAGCTCTGGACCAGTCAGCCTTGACGATTGAGTAGAACCAGACCAGAGACACAAGATTTAGAAGAATCGAAAATCTACTCTTGTGAGCTCAGTGGAGGCCCTCAGAGAGTAAGGGGCAGTCTACGACCACCTACACATGACTTTAATACCATAACCACATATTGCAGTTAAAAGCAAACCTTGCTTATTTTCCATTGTAGAGTGATGAATGCATTAAGTGATGCATTCTTTCCTAATATTTTTGCGACTTCTTCTTTTGAATTAAAAGAGGTCTGGTGCAGTAATAAGAGGCAGAGTGTGACCAATGGAAAATACAGGATAAGTCTGGTATCTTGGTATGCAATGGGAGTTATGTGAGAGACAAAAAACTTGCAATTATTATGAACACACAGTCAAGGGCAAAGTCTTTTATGTAGTTAGCTTTATAAGTAGAATTTGACTTTTGGAGTGCATAGGTGGCTTAACTGACTGACTCTTGGTTTCGGCTCAGGTTGTGATCTCAGGGTCATGAGATCGAGCCTTGTGTTAGGCTCCATACTCAGCGAGGAGTCTCCTTAAGATTCTTCCTCTCCCTCTCCCTTTCCCCCCAGTTTGTGCGTGCTTTGTCTCTCTAAAATAAAAATAAATAAAATCTTTAATAGAATTTAACTTTTGAGAAAGGTCCAAAAACATACCATTATTGTTATACGTCACAGGTGCTAATTGGCTTCTAGTCTTAAATGTGTTTATTTGTATAGACACAGGCATGTATTTTTTGATATCATTGCACTTCATCACATCCAAACATTATGTTATCTGTAGATAGTCTTTCTAAATATGAAGATGGAAAGCCATAATTAACAATGTCTAAACTTTGTACGTGTAATTATGACTGTTAGAGTCACTATTTTGGTGTTTAGTCTTTAATGCAAGTCCCATTCCTTTGTCTTGCACGAATGTCCTAAGTCTATTCCCTACGATATATTGGACCTCAGAAAGCTAAGGCAAGACCCAAAGTGGAAAGATTGTGGAAAGGCTTTTCTGGAAGTCCAGAGGACAACTCAGTATGCCTCCAGTGACCACAGAGTGGACAAACACTTCATGTCTAGGAAGGAGATTAGGTCAGTCCCTCCCTGTCCTCTGCTCATGATGTCATCAGGAACTGCAAAATGCAGGCCAAGGATGCCTGCATGATGATGATCCCTGCATCAGATCAGTTTTCTGCCTGATTAATATATTGTTTTCATTTCTAGAGAAGCATATAAGTGAATGTTTCTTCCTCTTCCAGCACTTGATATATACAGAAATTCTGAAAATTCTCATTCCAGACTATAACAAACATTGACATTTCATATGAATAAATGAAGATGTCATCTCTTGATGAACTATTGAACTATTTATCTCCTTATCATCCCATAAGCTGGCATGTTTTTATAGTTCTCCAAAAAATAAACTCTGGGGGATATTTTCCTTCTTTTCATTATTCAGGAATGGAAAAGATGCCTATTTTACTCCCTCTGTCAACCTCAGCCCACAGACTGTGAAAACACATTAGTCACTCAATTTACACTTCCGAAGGAAAACAAAACACACACACATACACACAAACCTAGCAAAGCAAACTCTACAGTTCTCAGATCATCAGATTTTTCCAAATAAAGCTTATCAGTTTGTGTCTCAACTGCCATACCGAAATCCCTAAAAACCCAAGGTAACAAAGCAGAAGAAACAGACCATGGTCTTGTTGGAATGTGCAGCATTCCCAAGGCAGCTTGGTCATGGAGTCTTTAGCTCTGCAGGTAACACATCCGTGTTCCCCCAAAGAAGCAAGGCTAATCTCTTGGGCAGCCTTTATTTCTGGACCTTGTTCTTGAATAATTTCCTGGGAAGCATGGAAAGAGATCATGGTTTGCAGTCAAGCAGTCCTGGATTCCACTTGCTCCTCAGACCCTTGGCTGTGAGGCCTTGACCAGTTCTGTCCTCATTTGCTTCTTCCTTAAAACAAGCAATATCGGGCAGCCCGGGTGGCTCAGCGGTTTAGCGCTGCCTTCAGCCCAGGGCCTGATCCTGGAGACCCGGGATCGAGTCTCACATCAGGCTCCCTGCATGGAGCCTGCTTCTCCCTCTGCCTTGTCTCTGCCTCTCTCTCTTTCATGAATAAATAAAATAAAATTTAAAAAAAACAGCAAGCAATATTTGCTCCCAGGACTGTTGGAGAATGGTCAGCAATAGCTACTAACTAGTGGAACAGAGATTACAGAAGTGACACCCTGAGAAATTTAACAACAGCACTCCTTCTTTCCAGACAATCCTGAGACTTGAGTTATTTGTTCAGAGGGTAGCAACAGTGGGGTGGGGATCGTACTGCAGCAATCCTCATTGGTGTTGGGGATATGAACTGATATTCCACTTCAGGGAGGCTGGAGGGCCTGAAGCTGCTGGAATCTGGGCCTCTTTTCCTTACCTTTCCACCTTGGTGTGCTGTACAAATATTCTTGTTTCCGTGCCAAGTGTGTGGTTGTAGACCTGTAGGAAACCTTTGCAGAGCTTTTAGACTAGTGTAGGCAGCAGTCCTGGGGAGGAGTAGAGATAGTACTTACAATGAAAGTCTGTATCCCCTGTGATCCCACAGATCCTTCTCAGGTCCATAAGGGGGCATATATGAGGGTGTTCACCACAGCAGGGTACGCAGAAGCAGGCAGCTGGTGTGATATGGGTGCCTACCGCCAGGGCTGGGTGCTAGACACGGGAGGTGTCCACGATGAAGACCTGTGTAACAGAGTAGATGTGAACCCAGCAAGATCCTGCTCAGGGATTAAAAGAAGAAAGTGAATGAGATTTACAACATGATATCACTTATACAAGTGTATCAATGTATACAAAGTGTAAACATTTTAGAATAACATAGTAGACAAAATAATATACATTGAACACTCAAATGGTTGTGGGAATTGGAAATAAGAGTGGACAATGGAGGTAGAAAGGAATGGATGAATGGATGGATGGATGGATAGACAAATGAATGAGTGAATGAATGAATGAGTTGGGGCGGGCATTGCAGAAGAACTGGAGATATGATTGAGTTAGCTTGGGGGCACCTGGGTGGCTCAGTCAGTTAAGCATCTGACTCTCGATTTCAGCTCAGGTCATGATCTGAGGATCTTGAGATTGAGTCCTGCATCTGCTCCGTGCTCAGTGTAGAGTCTATTTGAGATTTTCTCTGTCCCTCTGCTCCTCGTGCCTGTAATCAGGCACGAGCACATGAACTCTCTCTCTCTCCCCTAAATCAATGAATTTATAAATAAATACAATCTTTAAAAAAATGATTTACCTAGCCTGTTGCTTCTGTATTCCTAAATAAAAAATAATTATCATTTTCCATGTGTGTGACTTTTGAAAAACTGAGAAGCAACTCTTCTGGGCAATGCAAACATTTCCTTGGAAGCCAGTAAAAGTGGAAATTAATAGCAATTTAACAAAAGTTAAATGTCAAACTAGGAGAGAAAAAATGTGTATGTAGCCTGTTCTTCCCATAATAATTATATAAGGGTGATTTGTAAAGAGAGGCCATTACTTTGAAATAAGATGTTAAGGGATACCTGGGTGGCTCAGCGGTTGAGCATCTGCCTTAGGCTCAAGGTATGATCCCAGGGTCCTGGCATCGAGTCCCACATCAGGCTCCCTGTGAGGAGCCTGCTTCTCCCTCAGTCTATGTCTCTGCTTCTCTGTGTCTCTCATGAATAAATAAAATCTTTAAAAAAATTTTTTTAAAGAAATAAGATGTAAAAATCACTAGGTGTATTGCATTAATAGTTTTAAAGAAATGCAGTTTTTTATATTGAAAGAAGATCATTGGGTGATCTAGGAGGTCTAAATTTGGAGCATTCACAATGATTCTCATGAATCAATGGTAGTAGGGAGGGTATTTTCCCTTAGTCGATACTCTTTTGCTTGCCTTACACCTGCCAACAACCAGAGCTTATTAGGCCCTTCTGATTTCCAGCCCCTATTCCTGTCCTGGACAAAACATCTGAGAATGGTGTCTACAATTATTTTGAAAACAGTTTGGTTTGTCTTGAAGGTGGCTCTCCAGTGGGGCACTAGGAAAGGAAGGGAATGCTATTTTGGCTGAACCTTGAATGCTAGGTAGGACATTGCACGTACAGGGAGCAGCATGATTGATGGCCTGGAGATAGGAATGTACAGGCAAAAACAGGAAGCTGTCTAGAAATCAAGAGACTGTACTCTGCACAGCTGTGGGGTCTTCCAGGCCCAGGCTCCCAGGACAGCTCAGACCCTGCAGCCACAGGTGATGAGGAAAGGAGAGTAGGGGGGGAGCTTTCAGGGGCACTGTTGAACACGAGAGGGGCCTGGAACCAGCAGCTTCTCATCAAAATCTCATAGATTAAAACAAAAGGCCCATTATAGCCAAACATAGTTTTCATTTTCTTTTTTGTAAAGATTTTATTTATTTATTCATGAGAGACACACAGAGAGAGCCAGAGACATAGGCAGTGGGAGAAACAGATTCCCTATGGGGAGCCCAATGCCGGACTTGATCCCAGGACCCTGGATCATGCCCTGAGCCAAAGGCAGATACTCAACTACTGAGCCACCCAGGTGCTCCTATTTTATTTTATTTTATTTTATTTTATTTTATTTTATTTTATTTTATTTTATTTTTAAGATTTTATTTTATTTATTTGAGAGAGAGACAGAGAGAGAATGAGTGTTGAGGAGGAGCAGAGGGAAAGAGAGAGAAGCAGACTCCTCACTAAGCAGGTAGCCTGACACATGGCTCCATCACAGGACCTGGAATCATGACCGGAGCTGAAGGCAGGTGCTTAACTGACTGAGCCACCAGGTGCTCCTCATTTTCAATATTTTTTTTTTTTTTAAGATTTTATTTATTTATTCATGATAGTCACACAGAGGGAGACAGAGAGGCAGAGACACAGGCAGAGGGAGAAGCAGGCTCCATGCACCGGGAGCCCGACGTGGGATTCGATCCCGGGTCTCCAGGATCATGCCCCGGGCCAAAGGCAGGCGCCAAACCGTTGCGCCACCCAGGGATCCCCATTTTCAATATTTTTAAATTGTGATAAAATATATATAATAAACCTTGGCATTTTTTCTATTTTTATTAAAATTCCAGTTAGTTAACATACACAGTAATACTAGTTTCAGTTGTAGAATTTAGTGATTCATCATTTATATATAACCCCCAGTGTTCATCATAACAAGTGCCCTCCTTTTTTTTTTTTTCTAAAGATTTTATTTATTGATTCATGAAAGACACAGAAAGAGAAAGACAGAGATGTAGGCAGATGGAGAAGCAGGCTCCAGGCAGGGAGCCTGATGTGGGACTCGATCTTGAGACCGCGGATCATGCCCTGAGCCAGGGGCAGGTGCTCAACCGCTGAGCCACCCAGGCATCCCCCAAGTGCCCTCCTTGATGCCCATCCTCCCACCCACCTCCCCTCTGATAACCACCAATTTGTTCTCTAGAGTTAATTGTTTCTTGGTTTGCCTCTCTCACATATATACACAACATGTATATATATGCAACATCTTTATTTATTCATCAGTCATGGACATTTGGGCTCTTTTCATAATTTGGCTATGCTGATAATGCTGCTATAAACATCAGGGTGCATGTGTCCTTTTGAACCAATAATTTCGTGTCCTTTGTTAGGTAAATACCCAGTAGTGCAATTGCTGGATCATAGGGTAGTTCTATTTTTAACTTTTTGAGGAACTACCATACTGACAAACCTTGGCATTTTCCCTGTACAATCCAGTGCCATTGACGACTTTCATGGTTTTGTGCAATCATCACCACAATCCATTACCAACTCTTTCATCACTGCCAAACATGATGCTTCAAATATTGTTACACTATAATTAGGCTTAGATGGAAAGAGGTCTGTTTATAAAAGAGGATGTTTAACATCATCATCCTCTGCCCTTGGATCCCTATCACAGGTATTCTGACAACCTCCTGCTGCCTATTTGCACCTGGGCTGGGGGCAGCAGCCTGCAGGGGTGGGATGTACAGCGGTGGTCAGTCCCTTCATTAACCTGCAGGCTGCATTCTGCTTTGCTCATGTCCAAGCCCAAAGGTTGGGCTGCTGGATAGTTTCTTTCTCTTCTGGAGATCACAGGAGTGGAGGAAAAGTCACCAGGTACGTGGGCCAGAGGCCTTCAGACACAAGCCCTGCATTTTGCACCAGAGTTGGTGCAACCATTCCTTCTATCTCTCTTCCCTGGTCCCCTTTCCAACTTCCCCAGGGAACCATTTTCATGGGTTTAGTGTAATTTATTTTAGTTAATTGTGGAATGCATCAGTTATTTTGTACTCCTGCATTTTTAACTCTCTAAATTGTCTAGATCCAGACCTACATAAAGGGATAAGGTTTCCCTTTATTGTTTCTACATTATCACTGAAACTGGCCTATATGTTCTCCTGGACACACCTCCTTGACTTATGTTAAGGAAAAATATACACGGGCAGCCGGGTGGCTCAGCGGTTTAGCGCAGCCTTCCTGGAGACCCGGAATCGAGTCCCACGTTGGGCTCGCTGCATGGAGCCTGCTTCTCGCTCTGCCTGTGTCTCTGTCCCCCTCTCTCTGTGTGTCTCTCATGAATAAATAAATACAATCTTTAAAAAAAGGAAAAATACATACATTTCTCTTTATTAATGCTCTTTACCTTCAACTAGATGTCTTTTGTGAGTAGTTTGTAGCTTATAGAGAAACTATACTCCCTGGTTCCTCTCTTTGTAGTTCTAAGTCACTTTTCCAGAGGCTCTATATCCATTAGGGTTCCTGGTTGCAAGCACAGAAGCGGATTTTGACTTAAGGAGAAAAGGAAGGTACTGACTACCTATGAGGTAGTGCACAGAATCATGGGATGGCTAGAGGTCCTAGGTGAAAAGAAGCTATGTGCCAAAGGTCCCAGAACTTATCTGGGAAGATCATTGTTGCTGCCAAGGAAGGGTAGGTTCTGTAGCTGCCACTCCCACTAACAGTGTATGTAAGCTGGTGCTCTGTTCCCACAGCCTTTGGAAACTGGATGTAGGTATCAGAACAAAGTTGCTACTCTTCCATTGCTTTGAGTCAAATTCTGGGGCTGCTTGGCCAAACTAGGCCTGCAAAAGAAATGGCTGGCTGGTAGGCTTTTTCAGCATCTAGAGTGGGAGGCAGACCCTATCTCTTGCTAAGACTCACATGGTGAGGAATTCCCCAAATGCAGGAAGACAGTTCAGAGGGTGAACAGCCAAAAAAGTTACAGATGTCCCCCATAGGTAGGAAGCATCTGGTTTCTGTACGGGTCTGAGTCATAGCTTAATTTTATCCAATTTAGAAGAATACTCTAAACTGAAGTTCGTTGGTCTCCCTTTCCTCCTGTTACCAAAATGAAAAGATCCACTTGGGCAATTTCTTTTAGCAAGTTTGTTTAGTAAGGTAAAGATTTTGACATCAAAGCCTCACAGTATTTTTTTCTTTTCAAATTGACATTGCTGTGTTTGAAATAGAGCTATGGAGCAAGTCTTTTTCATAGTAAGCTTAACTGAAGCTTATCTCTCTAATATTCTAATCATCCTCTTATTCTTATTTACAGTTTTTATAATTTTCAAAGTTTGTTTTCCACTACCTTTCGTCCTTTAAGTGGGCACTGTTAGATTTTCTTTAAAAAAGTATATTGTTTTTATTACTATAAGGTAGAAAAAGAGAAGAAATAAGAGCAAGAACAAAATGCAGAAAAAAAATACTGTTGTTTTTGTAACCAAATCCTAGTAACCTGGTAACAAGGATTTATGTTAATGAAACATTGGTTTATCCACATTGCACTATTTCTCAGGTAAATAGGAAAGTCATCATTCCTGTCTGTTAATAGCTGGTCTATAGTTGTTTACTAGTTTGAAGTTTCACTCTTTTTATTCCGTGAAGTCTCAAAATTTTAGACTGCTTCACTGATGTCCTGTTTTCTGACATCTTTAGTAAGTAATGACATTTGAGCTGTTATTGCTACTTCATATCAAAGGTACTTCTCACCATTTCCTGTGGCTTTATGCTGAAATGTACTATATTTACTTAATGATTTTATATATCCCGTTGTTATCCCCAAAACCCCAGTCAAAGTGGTGAAGAAGACTCATTGTAGGATCTAAGTGATCCCCCATCCATAGACAATTGTCAATTACAAAACAGATTGGGGTCCAGACTTAACCATTTTCCAGGACAGAGAAGATGTTTTCAGTAAGATAACAGGCACCAGTGAAAGACAGAATTGCTGGTGGAAGGGAAAAGGATGTGATTTGTGCAATTTCCTCTAAAATTTTAGAAATTCATGGTCCAGGCTGCTGCTGAAGCCTGTTCTTATCTCTTGCTGGGATAGCGAAACGATTCTGTTCTTCTAAGCCATAGGATGCAGAAAGTAGAGGAGAGAGAGGCCAGCCAGATGGTGGAGGCATGGAGAGGAGGGAGGAGTGAGGGTAAGGGTTGGGGTGCTAATTAGCTTTTCTTGTCTCACCAGCAGTCTGTGGCAAGCAGATGGCTGTACCCTTAATACTACCCTTTTTCTGGCCAGCAGGCAGTAGTGGTTGATCTTGTGGTCATGCAGAGAGTGTGTGTGTGTGTGTGTGTTTTCCCTCTTCAAAATGTGGAAGTGGTAGAGGGACATATAAAGCAAAAATCTAGGTTTAAATATATGATCTAAGAAAAATAGATCTTATCTATCTTTTGCAAGATGCCCATTAACTCGGCGCCCATTGGTGTTTTGATAACATTAAGTCAAAGTCTTGTATTCTTCCTATTATAAAAATCAATCCAAGCCAATCAGTCAATGCTCGAATATCTAAAAACTAATCAATAAAATAATAAAAACTGGCCAAGAAGTCTAACCTCAACAGGCATATCATGTACATTTGGAGAGAGGTTGGCTTATAGATAATAATTAAAAGATTCAGTAGGGCACATGTCAGAGGTCCTAACATTGGCTTTTCCTTACCTACCCAGTCAGTTTCTACAGGGTGGGAACGGAGTCTTGATTATTTTGTAATTTCTCTAGAGGTGGCCATATTGGTATTCACCGAAAGTTTGTGAAATGGAATCAACTTCTTGCAGGTCAATCGCTACATGTATTATGCAATATTTATATAGTTATTGACTCTCTGCCAAGATAGACATTAGTGCTCATGACAAAATAAAACAGTTAACATTTCGAAAATGCAGTGTTGTAACGGGCACTGATTTCTCTCAGTGCTGGTATAATGTTTTATACGCTAAGTTGAATAGAAGCATTTAAAATTGGGAAGTAAAAATTCTATGATCTCTTTTTGTAGAGGAAGGGAATAGAATAGATACTTACTCAGCCCTGAATATACCAGATACACTGCGGGTACATTTACGAAGTCAATCCTATCAACATCCCTGCAAGGCAGTTCTTTCTCTGGCTTTTACAAATGAGGAAATGAGGCTTCACAGATGTGAAGTAACTTGCTAGATGTCACACAGTGTGTGACTATGCAGGTTTCACACTTGGGTATTCCCGATTCTCAAACCTGCTCTGCCCTGTCTTTATTCTATCTGAACCCTAATATATCTCCATTGGTCCTCCAAATATTCTCAATTTTATTTGTCTAGAGATCGGTCAGATCAGCCTCTGAAATGTTCTCCATGTTCTTTCCCTCTGCTCATCCCAACAGCAGAAAGAGTTGGGGCATTCAGGTCTTCGACTACTTACTCTCCTAACTCAAATTGTTTGGGAAGTTTAGGAGACAAATGGGGTGGCCTGGGTGGCTCAGCAGTTTAGTGCAGCCTTCAGCCCAGGGCCTGATCCTGGAGACCCTGGATCGAGTCCCACATCGGGCTCCCTACATGGAGCCTGCTTCTCCCTCTGCCTGTGTCTCTGCCTTTCTCTCTCTCTCTCCCTGTGTCTCTCATGAATGAATGAATGAATGAAATAAATAAATAAATAAATAAAAATCTTAAAAACAAACAAACAAAAAAAAAGTCAAATGGGAAGGGAAATAGTGTATTTCTGGTAATCCAGAACAGATCACCAAATTCTGATCCTAACATGCAATTCTGTAATTCCCTTCCACCGAATTTCTAAGCTTTCACCTTCAGTCATGTTTTGCTAGACAAATAAACATCTGATGTTAACCAGATTCCATTTAGGGTGGATGATATATCTATGGTTCTCTTTCTCATTGCTTTAGCATGCGACACTCAATTTTTAAAATATACATTTTTAAAAATATGCATTCTTAATCAAGTGATTCATTTCCTGCAGTTTTTTTCATCAATAATCATGACTAAAATTGGAGGAGGCATTTGAGATGACATAGTAAACCTGAAACTGAAATAGGCTATATGTATTTAAGGAGAAAAAGCTTCCCATTATATGTTATTATTTATGACTTTTAGTACTATTTTATCAATAATAGATAGTGACTAAAAAATGTTGCAAATCAGATTCTTACTTTCAGACAAGAATAATAAAAAAATAGCTTTCTAAATGGAATTCTTACAAAGTCTTTAATTAATTAGTTAATTTTGAAGATTTATTTATTTGACAGAGAGAGAGAGAGAGAGAGAGAGAATAAGCAGGGGGAGTGGCAGGCAGAGGAAGAGAGAGAAGCAGACTCCCTGCCTGATGTGGGCCTCGATCCCAGAACCCTGAGATCATGACCTGAGCGGGAGGCAGATGCTTAACCAACTGAGCCACCTAGGTGCCCCATTACAAAGTCTTTAAATCATTGTTCTGAGACATTTTAAGTGTATCCCTTGACTCATAACTACCAGAGTCCTTTACCCAAAGGAAGTGTGCAGAAATATCCCTTAGGTAAAGTTGGCTCATGAAAAATGAGAGATTGGTGAAGGCCAGGGTACTTAGATCATCCTTGCTGTATATCACTCTAGGTCAAATATGGAAGCCAATGGACAAAAGTAACCATATTTCATCATCTGCAGTGTTCCCTAAAGACGTTCATTGGCCTTAAAGAGTCTTATGATTTGGTTGCAACGATAGACCGAAAAGCAATATGCTAGGTTCCAAACAACACCCCTAGATGATAATGCCGCAGGAGTTCAGAGGAGGAAAGACATTTTAAATATCTGGGATCAAAGCACACATTTTGGATTCATTTTACTTGTGCAAATAAAAATAACCGGGCTTACCGCCCCCCCCCCCACTTCCCTTTTCCCTATGACAATTGAGACCACTTCTCTCCATTCCTCACTTTGAGATCAGCCCAAGTTCAATCCTTTACAGGAAGTATATAGTAAATGACAAAACACAAAGAGGTTAAGACGAGGGAAATGAAACCTATTTCCTTTAAGTGACAAATGAGGTTGCTGAGAACCTCATGAAGGAGTTGGTTCAGGTCACCACAGGGTGGTTTTTCCAAGTGAATGTCACAGCGGAGCTTTTCTGCAGTCGTGGCCGGCATGGCCGGTCGTCTGACCTAGTTACTTCTGGTAGGTAATTGTATACTCGCTTGTATGGTTCTGGCTGGAACTCAAGAGCCCCAGCGAGGCTAAGGGCAGGAGCTGACTGCTCTGCTTCCTGTCTCCACGGCCGTGTCTCAGAACGCTGTCATCCCGTGAACCCTGTGACAAACATGAAATTCTCATCTGCCCCCTCAAATCTAAAGAAGCCCCTTAGAGAGAGGAGGCTGTCTGTCTGTCCGCCCCCCGCCCCCGCCCCCAGCCAGCTGGAAATCACAGTGTTTACAAGGCCCGTGTGGCCGAGAAAATGTAGTCAAAATTTAAAATATGTCTTATTGAAACTATCGGTAATTTTTTGGCTTTTTAGCTATAAAATGTAAAATTATAATAATAAATATCCTTTTTAAGTCACGATGCTATACCAGATCCTGATAACTTTTTTTCTCCCTTCTCCTCAGCCCCCTCTTAAAAATTACTTCTTTACTCTTACTGACTTAAACTTATGATGTGCCTTCAGTTGTTCAGAAAGTTGTTATATTGTTAAAAGAACTTAGGTCCCAGATTGCTAGAGATGGGTATTTGTATGTGATTGATACACATACAAATAGTTAGTGTTAGTGTTAATGTTAGTTAGTGTTCAAATACATATTCTTGCAAAGTAAAATCAATATAGTAGTGAAAAGCAGAATTTCATAGGTAGAAACTATTTTTTAAGATTTCTTTCTTTTTTCTTTATGAAGTTCTCAGTTTTGTAGTATTTGTATTCTAACATATTCCAATCTTTCCAAGACAAAAATAGGAGCAGTTCTCTTTAAGTTACTGGTTTCAGCCTGAACATCTGTGTCTTCATTACTCAAATACATCTTTTATTTTCTTATTTAGAGGTTTTTTAGAAATATTTTGTCTATTTGAGAGAGAGGGAGAGTGCAAGTGAGGGGAGGGGCAGAGGCAGAGAATCTCAAGCAGACTCCATGCTGAGCAATGAGACTGAGACCAATGCTCATGACCCTGAGATCACTGCCTGAGCCAAATTCAAGAGCTGGATGCTTAAACAACTGAGCTACCCAGGGAGGCAACCCTTATTTAAAAAATTTTTTAATTGAAAAAAAAAAGTAAAAATTTAATTGAAGTATAATTAACATATATTAGTTTAAATATTTTTTTTTCAATTTTTACTTATTTATGATAGTCACAGAGAGAGAGAGAGAGAGGCAGAGACACAGGCCGAGGGAGAAGCAGGCTCCATGCACCGGGAGCCCGATGTGGGATTCGATCCCGGGTCTCCAGGATCGCGCCCTGGGCCAAAGGCAGGCGCCAAACCGCTGCGCCACCCAGGGATCCCCATATATTAGTTTAAATGTATCATTTAAATCTGATCAAGCCACGGTCTTAAAAAAATGGCTATTAAAAAATGGCTGTGTATAATTTCTTTGTGTGTGTATGTGTGTGTGTGTGTGTGTGTGTACAATTTCCGTCACCTGAAGAAATCACACAGGTTTTAGAGTCCACAGAACAAATAGAATTCAAGCAACAAATAAGGTGGAAAGCTGTCTATTTAAGAAAAAAAGATGCAAAGTACATCTCAGAAGTTTAGAAATCTAATCTATAAGAGACCAAAATATGTTTATTTTTATTGTAAAATTTACATGTAGTGAAATGCACATGTTAAGTGTATAATTTAGTGAGCTTTGATAACTCTGTCCATATACCCATGATGCTATCATTCCAGAAAGTTCTTTAATGCTCGCTTCCAATCAGTTCTAGCCCCTTGGCTTGGACATCCACTGTTCTGATTTCTTTTACAAAGATTATACTTTTTGTTCTTGAATTTCACGTAAATGAATCATACATAAAATGTACTCTTTATATTGCTCAATATAATGTTTATGGGATTCATCCACATTGTTGAAGTATCTGTAGCTCATTCTTTTTTTTTTTCTGTAGCTCATTCTTTTTAATGGCTGAATGATACTTATACCATGATTTATTTGTCTATCCTTTTGATGGGCATTTGGATTGTTTTCAGTTTAGGCTATTATAAATAGTGCGAGTATAAACTTATTCTGGAGTCTTTCAGTAGACATGTGCTTTCATTTGTCTTGGGAGTAGAATTGCTGACCTGCAGGGTGCATGTGTTTTTAACTGTATAAAGAAGAGTCAAACAATTTTCTAAAGTGGTTGTACTCCCATCAGAAATATAGGAGAGGTTCAGTTGCTCCTTTACCTGACATATATGCAAATTGGAGAGGTCCTTAGTTACTTTTCAATGTCATGTCTTTTCAGAAAATATTAAAAAAATTTTTTTTAAATTTATTCAGAGATAGACAGAGAGAGAGGCAGAGACACAGGCAGAGGGAGAAGCAGGCACCATGCAGAGAGCCCGATGTGGGACTCGATCCCGGGTCTCCAGGATCACGCCCTGGGCTGCAGGCGGCGCTAAACCGCTGAGCCACCCGGGCTGCCCTAGAAAATATTTTTGATAGCATTAAATCCCAGGCATGCATACTCAACATTCATAAATACATGTACTTCATACAAAATATAGAGCCATCCAACTTTAAGGAATTGTTCTGTTCCTGAAAAATTGGTGTGTAAAGCTAATTTTTTGGCAAATCAAGTCACTTACTGAAATAAGTCTTCCCCTACTTTGATGTCTAGTTCAAGTTCTCTTTTTCTACAGCATCCTCTCATGCTGTCCTGGCCTTCGGGGATTTATTCATTCTCCAGATTTTAGCAGCCCCAGTGATTTGTCATCAACATCACTCCTTTGGATCTACATCATTCATAGCTTGGTTGATTCATCTACTTACTTATTCTGTGTATATATTTCATTTCTTTTTTTTTTAAAGATTTTATTTATTTATTTGAGAGACAGAGCACAAATGGGGAGATGGGCAGAGGAAGAGAGAGAGAGAAGCAGATTCCTTGCTGAGGAGAGAGGCTGATGTGATGTGGAACTCCATCCCAGGACCCTGAGATCATGACCTGAGCTGAAGGCAGACATTTAACCAACTGAGCCATCCAGGTGCCCCCATATATTTCTACACACACAGTACCTTTATTGAGGGAACAACTCACATTTCACACTTAAAAAAATTTCTTTTCTAGGATACAGTATAATGCCTTGCACACACGAGTTACTCAACGAAATTTTCTGCTTAATTGGCTATCTTCATTTTGCCTTAGGCAAGGCATCAATGGGGTTTAAGTAATTTACTTGTTTTAATTATATGGCAATTTCCTTAATTTTCCATTTTTCTTGACCATGGTAAGCTGGACCTGAAGTTAATTGTTAGCTAAAATCTGCTTCCTTTACCACCCTACTAATTCTTATTTTAAAGCACCATCTACACAGTGTGGTTTACAATGAAAAGCACACCATAGGAAATTAGGGATTCCATCTGGGGTTTCCCTCTAATTCTCCCTGGGGCCTGTGGTTTGCCACTTACAGGTCTGCACAAAGTACTGGATTCATCTTCCAGTCCCTGGAGGCTGAAATTCTTCCAAACCTGGCTCAGAGATCATCTGTTCGTAAGTGGTATCTTCCTCCCTTGCACAGGGGCCTGTCTGGTTCTCAATGCACCTGCACTCCTTTGTTCATGTCTCCTGTTTAGTACCTAGCACTTTGAGGCAGGATTTATTTATGTTTGCCTGTCCACAACTGGACTGTTGGGCTCCTCAGAGCAGGAGCAGGGGTCACGTACCTCTACATGTAGTAAGTCCTCCACAAGTTTGATGCATAAATGCATGGATTAATGAGCAGATGAATATGTATACTAAATCTACGAGTTTGTATTTTACCTTTACATACGAATGTGTGAAAGTAAGCTCTATGCCCAATGTGGGGCATGAACTCATAACTTCAAGATCATGAGTTGCATGCTCTACTGACTGTGCCAGCCAGGCATCCTAGTATTTTAACATTTTAAATTTTAATTTTTTAAAAAATATTTTATTTATTTTAGAACTGGTGGGGGGAGGAACAGAGGGACAAGCATATTCCATGCTGAGCATGGAGCCTGATACGTGGCTCAATCCCACAACCCTGAGATCATGACCCAGGCCAAAACCAAGAGTTGGCTGTTCAACCAGACTGAGCCACCCAAAAGGCTGCACCTCTAACATTTTAAAAAATATGCAAATCTGGAGAATTTTTGGTGACAATAGTACTGTTTCAGTTAATTCTCTTACTCTCCTTGCATGAGGTAGACACGTGCTGTTCTGGTTGTCTGGCATCCCTCCATCACTTTTTGGGATGCATTCCTCATTCTTTATGGGACCCATCCCAAGTGGTTTGGTGAAGATTGCCCTGACTCCTGACTCTCCTTGACCCCCGCCTATCAATTCTGGCCTACACCTGGCCAGTCAGAGGACATAGTAATTGGTTCAGGGTTGAGCATGCAACTTGAACAAGCAAATCCGTTTTCCTGTGATTTGTTATGTTGTGAGCTACCAGGAGAATTTAGGCTGGTGGTGCCCAGAAGCCAGCTTTCCCACCTTGTTGCAGAGAGCTTGTGTTGGAAAAAACCTTACTGGTGGAGAAAAGTGTGTGAAGTGATGAAAGAGGCCATTCTGGTGATGGGTATTGCAATTGCCTAGTGGTGTGGACTGGTTTAGATTTATATTTCCATCACGTTGACGTTCAATACCCTTCAGATTTTTCATCCTTACTGCCCTATATGAGACTGAATCTAAGTCCTGGGAGATTATTATTTTTTTCCCAAGTTTCAGATATTATTCAGCGTAAACCCCAATACAATATACCAACATGATTTTGTGCATTTAGGGGGGAAATAATTCCTGGATAAGTGGAAAATTGTGCAGATGGCTTCTGGAAGACCTTCATTCTAAGCAGCCTTATAATGAAACATTTCATTTAGAAGTCTGGACCCTCTTCAGTTTGCTATAATCTACATTCACTGAGTATAACTTGTATTGATCATTGGGACCCAGTTTGTTCCAGGGTTCTGTGTTATTCTTCCTATCCCAACTGACATCTGGATTGAACAATGCCAAGTGCAAGACATACAGCGCTGCTCCAGTACCTCTTGCCCCAATAAATATGAAGAGGGGGATCAAGTGCTGATGCTTCTTGACCTGACTGATGATCTGGTGTAACATGATTGTGGCAGAGGCCTCTTGTGCAGGAGAAGAAAAAACCAAGTTTCTGTAAGGCCTGGAACTAAGTAATGTCATGTCCTGGGAGATTCTTGACAGCTGTAAGGAGAGATATCTGCCTTATGGTTTTGCTCTCTCTACTCTGTACTGGCTTTTCCTAGATGTGATGACTTCCTGTGGTTCTGGAGTATGTTGGCTTCTGTAACTTTTCTCCTCAGTGTTCCTACTGAATTGTGTGCAGTTCCACCATGGCCCAGGTGGCCTGTTCACCCAGGTCAGTCTGCAGCTTTCCTCTCCCACTCACTCATTTCATTCTGTTGGCACTTTTTTGGTAGCTCCTCTACATCCTTCTTATGGACATAGGGAAGGTGTATTAGGATTCTCCTAAGAAATAGGTTCAATAGGCTTTGTATATATAGATAAAAATTTTATTTTAAGGAATTGGCTCATGTGAATAGGGAGGTGAGCAAGCTCAAAATCTGCAGCATAGGTTGGTGGGCTGGAGAGTCATGAAGAGCCACTGCTTCAGTTCAAGGCTGAAGGCTCAAGCAAGATGATTGCTCCCCATACACCTTGTTGCCTTTTTTTTTTTTTTTTTTTTTTTTTTTGAGGCTGCTAAATACCATGGCTCTAGAGAAGGCTGCTCTTGGATTCTACTCTGCCACAGCAAGATGGAATACAACAGGGAACTTTGTTGTGAGGCACAAACCACCTCTATTCTTGAATCTTCAACTATTCCCCTCAACTCAGCCCAGGGTGGGACAAGAGACAGCGACTTCTGCAAATTCTTCTTCCCTCTCCATTCGGCAGGCTCTGTTTGGAGCTGTGATGGTAGGGATGGGAAGGTGGGATGAAGGGGACTCATTCAGCCAGACTACCTTTCTTTTCAAGTCTTTTCCTATACCTATATCACAATTTAATTAAACTTAAAAACTGAGAATGGTTTTTTACAATGCCATTCTGAGAAGAATGGTACCCCAAAATTGTGGTTGTAAAGAACACCCTGACATCTGGTTGAAAATTCATTCTTTTATTTTAGTACATTAGCTACGTGAATATTGTATTTTCCTTTTTCATCTGCTTTCTTAAAGTCAGCTGTGGGGGCTGGAAACAAAGCTATTTTAGGTAAGAAATGTCTCACCTCTATAGTTTAAAGTTAAATGAATACATTTAAAAATTATTGGGTGGGGATAAAATCATCCATCAAAAGCCTTGATCATGAAAAAGGAAAGCCCTTAACTTTTGAGCAGGGTCAGTTCCAATTAGAATAGAAATAGCTGAACTATGCATAAATAAACCTTACACTTTCTCCAGTTTTTCTGATTTTTACCACTTTAACCGTAAAGATGCAGAATATAGGGTGAAGGGGAGTACCTTGGTAGGATTAAAAAAAAAAAAGCCAGATGCTTTTTAAAAACCAGATGCATGAATACTAGTTTAAAAAATGCTTTAAAGGGGCATCTGGGTGGCTCAGTGGGTTAAGCATCTGCCTTCTGCTTGGGTCATGATCTCAGGGTCCTGGGGATCAGCCCCCCATCTGGCTCCCTGCTGAGTGGGGAGTCTGCTTCTCCCTCTCCCTCTGTGTGATTGCTTGCTCTCTCTCTCTCAAATAAAAAGGAAATCTTTAAAAAATGTTTTAAAGATAACCTTTATACATAAAGTAGCACTATGACCATATTTGGGCATAAGATAAAACTGAACTGCAAGAATGCAAATTGGTTTCTCTTTGCAACTAAATCCTAAATTATCATCACTAAGATGGAATCACTAGGTTAAAAGAACTCTACCAATCCTACTTTTGCCAAATATCTAGATCTTAACAAGCAATTTGGAAAACAACTTTGAGCAGTTTGTAAATTTCATGGAGCTTTGCTAAGGGAACAAATGCTATTGAAGACGATAAAGACACCTTTAAAACTCTTTGGCTCTTTTTAAAACACAATAATAAAAAATCAGAGCTTGAAAGGATTTTGGATGGTCATTCCACCATCTGAAACATCATTTATTATTATGCTTACATAACTGGAAACAGTATTAACTTTGTAAAGTGTATTAAACAGAAACAATGTGGCCTAGTAGAAGACCATGTAGTAATTTATTTCTTCTTGCATTTATTCAGCAATCATATAATGAGGAGATACTATTTAGCAATATTTTTCTCCATTTTTTACTTCAGCCCCTAGCTAGCCCACATGTTTGCACTGTATGCTCAGCTCTCTGCCAGCTGTCACTCCTCTCTCCTGGGACAAAAGTGGGTTACTGCAAGTTTTCAGTATCTCCTTCCCTTCTTCCTGTCTCCCCATCCCTATTCTAGTCTGAGCTGCTTCTTTCCTGGTATGATAGGTATCCTGTATTTTTCTTAGATCCAAAAGATATACAGAATGTAGGACAAATGTCAGATAAATTGTCTCTATGTTATGAGGTAGTTCTGTGCTGTGGGAAGACTATTGAAGTCGGAGGAGTATTGAAGAGGGAAACAAAGTCATGGCAAGTTGAGGCTTGGTGGGGATATACATATGCCCTAACCAATAATCAGAACATGTGCCCTGACAAGAAAGTGAAGGTTTATAGGGAAAACAGGGCAGTATATTTGAAATTATGCTTGTCCTCATAAGTGAAGATGCACCGTCACCAAACTTACATAGTGTTTGTTACATCTCTTGATTAACTGGGGGAAAATACTGGCGGTGATGGGATTACAGGAATTATTTGAATGAAGAGTGCTGGGCAAACTTACAATGAAAGAGGAGGGAGAAAATACTCCAGGTACAGGGTTAGGCATGGGAACAGGCAAGAGAATAAGGGAAGTGTACATTTAGTCAAGTACCTGATTGAACATTTGCATGATTGCCTAACTTTATGGCTAAGAGATTTTCCATTTTCCCCTCATTTTAAAAATTGCTTTTGATTGGAGACACAGAACTACTACTGGGAAGAATTACTAGGGGAGCCTGGGTGGCTTAGTTGGTTAACTATCTGCTTTGGGCTCAGGTCATAATCATGGAGTCCAAGGACTGAGCTCCCTGCACAGCGAGAGTCTGCTTCTCCCTCTCCCTTTGCCCTTCCCCTCTGCTGATGAGCTTATGTTCTCTTTTTCCACTCTCACTCTCAAATAAATAAATAAAATCTTAAAAAAAAATTACTTGTTATCCCATAGTATATGTTTAAGATTTAATCTTTACAAGGTAGGAATCATCCACATTTTCCTATGAGAAAACCAAAGAATAACTAACTCCCATAGTTATGCAGCTAGCAATAGCAAATTCTTGACTGTCTGATTCCAATGAATTTGTTTCAGCTAAGAGGACATAACCTGAATTTCCTAAACAGAATCTGGAATTGAGGGATTCTATCAAGATTCATGGGCTTGAGAGTAACAAGAATCATACTTGAAATCACTTCACATCCGGTTTTAAAACTTCAAAAGTGGAAGGAAAGTACTTTTAAAAATACTGCGCATTTTTTTAAAAGACTGAGGCAAAGTGGACCATGGCATAAAAACCAAATTATCCGTGTAGAAAGGGCCTGCATGAGGTGGGTTTATGATCCAGTGGGATCCCACCACCTCGCATGAGCGCTATCCTCCTGAGGTCTCATTTCTTCATCAGTAATTTGGATTTTTGAGGCCCTCTTAAGTCATTCAAACTTTCTGAATATTCACTTTTAAACTAACACCTACTTCAAAATAGAAAGTTTTCAGCTCCTTCTCAGCCAGGTACTGTAGATAACAGGGCAAGAAGTGGAACCCTTCATAAGGAGAGCCTCATCACTCGGGGTGTCCAGAAATCCCGCCCAGGGTGCCATGCAGCCTGATGCCCTTCACTAATTCTCATGCACAGAACTTGATTAATATTTAAAGGACACTCCGGTCTTCATTTCTACCATTATTAAGGAAGCTAACCTGTCATTATTCTACAGATGGGTTCCTACTAGATTATGACATGGCCTTTTAGGTTATAGTTAAGGGCGCGGCTCTGGAGTCAACTGAGACTGGGTTCAAACGCAGTCCTGTTCCTCCTGGGCAGCCTTAAGGACATTCCTCTATTAAATGGGCAAATCTTCAAAGGGAAACAACACAGTTCCCACACCACAGAGCAGCCGTGTGTGGATGGATAACCCACTAAAAGCCCAGGGCAGGGACCAGCAAATTCCAACAAACCTTAGCCTGAAAGTGAAAACTTTTCAAAGGGATTAAGTGACATTCCATTAGAACCAGTTGTCAATGACGTTTTAGGAGATCCCTTTTTTCTTTTTTTTTAAAGATTTATTTATGAGAGAGAGAGAGAGAGAGGGGCAGAGACATACAGGGAGGAACAGGTTCCCCACCAGGAGCCTGACATGGGACTGGACTCCAGGATCATGACCTGAGCCCAAGGCACACGCTCAACCACTGAGCCACCCAGGAGCCCCAGGAGATTCCCTTTTCCAGCAAAAGTCCATTTCTACTTAAATTTGCAGAAGTCTAGAATTTTAAAAAAAATATTTTACTTAATCATGAGACACAGAGCGAGGCAGAGACACAGGCAGAGGGAGAAGCAGGCCCCCTGCGGGGACTCTGACGCTGGCCTCCGTCCCAGGACCCCCAGTCAGGACCCGAGCTGAAGGCAGGCGCTCAACCACGGGTCACCCGGGGGCCCCGCGAGTTTAGATTCTGATGCATTGATGGACAATTAGCAGCTTGGGCTAGTTACTATCCCCGTGACTCAAAGTCCGGGCTTCTGGCTTTTCTGGAGCCCTGGTCGCCTCGAGACACGCAGGCAGAGGTGGGAGGGGAGGGGAGCGCAGGGGAGGCGGCAGCTGTGCCGCTGCACCGTCCCGCCTCCGGGAGGAAAAGGTCTGCCTGCGGCCCGGGCGCCGGCGGGTTCTCAAGCTCGTGCACCGGAACCCATTACGTAACTGCAGCGGCCGGGCCTCGGGGCCGTTCGGAGCCGCGCGGGGTAAGGTCACAGCGCCCGCGGCCGGCCGGCCTCCCCGGGGTTCCGCGTGTGGCTGTTAGGGGCCGTTTACGTTTGAATTTCCCTGAACCGCTGGGTGTGGGCGGCGGCGCGGACCCGCCCCGGAAAGCCTCGGGGCTCCTTCCCGCCACCCGCAGGCCCGGCCCCCTCCGGGGGGCCCGGGAGGGGGGGGGCCGGCCCTGGCCGCCGCGCGAGCTGTCCCGGGCGCCCCACTCGGCCGCCCTAAGCCCTTCCCCAGCCCCGCCCCGCCCCGCCCAGCCCCGCGCGCCAGGCCGACGGTTGCCCGAGGCCCCGAATTTGAATCGAGAGGCCCGGCCCCCGGGCCCCGGCGCGCGCCGCCCGCTCCCATTGGCCGGCGGCAGTCACGTGGGGCCCGGCGCGCGCCCGCCATGTTGGAGAGCGCGGCGCCCCTGCCCGCGCCGCCCCCGCCCCCGCCCCCCGCCGGCCTCCCCCCTCCCCCCGCCTCCCCCCCCCGCCCGCCGCTCCGCGCCTCCAGAGAGGAAACAAAGTGCTGCGGGCGGGAGACTCGGCGGCGGCGGCGGCGCGCGGACCCTGCTCGGCCCTCCCGGTCGCCCTCGCCCGAACCTTCCCGCGCGCGGGTGTGAGTGCGTGTGCGTATTTCTTACGAGGGGCATTTTACGATTGACTGATTGGCAGCCTTCCCCGTCTGCCCTTTGTGCTGGAACCCGGCTCCCGCCGACCCAGGTGCTTCTCCCGGGGGCGCGCGGGTCGTCGGTCCGTGCCTTCGTCGCCGCCTCGCCGTCCGCAGCCCCTCCGCGTCCCGAGCTGCCCGCGGCCTCCCCGCCCGCTCCGCCCCGCTCCGCCCGCCATGGCGACCGCGACCCCCGTGCCGCCGCGGTCGGGCAGCCGCGCCAGCGCCCCTGCGACGCCGCTGAGCCCCACGCGGCTGTCGCGGCTCCAGGAGAAGGAGGAGCTGCGCGAGCTCAACGACCGGCTGGCGGTGTACATCGACAAGGTGCGCAGCCTGGAGACGGAGAACAGCGCGCTGCAGCTGCAGGTGACGGAGCGCGAGGAGGTGCGCGGCCGCGAGCTCACCGGCCTCAAGGCGCTGTACGAGACGGAGCTGGCCGACGCGCGACGCGCCCTCGACGACACGGCCCGCGAGCGCGCCAAGCTGCAGATCGAGCTGGGCAAGTTCAAAGCCGAGCACGACCAGCTGGTGCTCAAGTGAGTGCTCGCCCGGCGGCCGCGCGAGCCCCGGCCTGGGGCGGGGGGATGGGAGGGCGCCCCCGCCCTTGGGAAGGGGAATCGGGGGTCTCCCGGCGGGGAGCGGGGTCGCGCCGGGGGCCCGAAGGCCAGCGACGCCGTGACCCGGGGGCGCCGCGGGCCCGGGCGAGGCGCGCACCTGCGGGCGGCTGCGGCCTCGGCCCCCGGGACCTCGGGGGGCTCTCGGGCGGGGAGGCGCGGCGAGCCCCCGGTGCGGGCTGGCGGAGCCTGGGCGCGCGCTCGAATGCGCGCCCCGGCTTCCGGCCGGGCCCGAGACAAAGCGGCCGGCGGGGTCGCGGTGCCGGGATAGCCGGCCGGGGGAGACGGGCTGCCCGCCTCGAGAATGAATGAGCTGTGCGCGGGCGGAGAGAGGAAGGGGAGGGACCTGCCTCCGGCGTCCCGGTCTCCCGGGGGTGGGTCCGGCTTTTGCGCGCTCGATCTGGGCCCTGTGACATTCTGCCATCTTTCTACGCCTGTCTTGGGCGGGGACGGAGGGCGGGGTCTGAACTGTCTGCCCGCCCAGGGTAAGTTGGGTGTTGAAGCTCTGGAGCATTCCCTGGGGAGAGGTGTCCTTTCTCTCCGGGAGGTCAGGCGCGGGTGCCCCCTGGGTGCTTTATCTGGACCCCACGACCCGAGCTGGGTTGGTGCGTGTCGCGGCTACGGCCCTCGGGTCCGCGGGCTGCCCACGGCCCACCCCCGGCAGCAGCCTCCTCCCCGAGTAGGCAGTTGGTCTCCCTGGTTCTGGAGAGACCCTTTCAGCCCCCACGTCTGTTACCGTAACCGATGACAGGCCAGGGCTGGCGAAAGGGTTGTCGTGTGAATGTGAAGCGTTGTGGCTATTTTGAGTCCGTGATTACTTCCCCTGAGGGACACCGGGATAAACTTGCAAGCCTTCGCTGAGTGAGGCCACCTTGACTTTCCGATGAGCAAAATGGCGTAATTTTGATCGGTAGGCTCCTAGCGCTGATGTCATGCTTTAGGTATTTGCTAAAATTGCTTCCAGAACTCATGGTGTCTCCATCCTTTATTGTCCGTTGGAATTTCTGGAGTTGCTTGACTCTTGATCTTGACTCTGCCCACGAGTGTCTTTCTGTCTGTACCTGTGTGAATGTCCCTGTCTTAATCTCTATGACTCTCGTATGTGTGCGTCTTTCCTTCTCTGCCTTATTAGTATTTGAAAAAGTGGATCGTGAAAAATAAGTGCGCTTGATAAAAAAAATAATTGTAGACTTGGTTATAGTGACAGACGGGGGACATTCTCCTGTTTCCAGAAGGCAGTTGTATTTGACTCTTTTTCTTATTTATTTGGATGTTTAGTTCCATAACTCGATAAAAGCTTATTTTTCTTTTTCTTGAATTTACCGAGCTTTGAGGTCATCTTTTGAAATGGATCCTTTCGCTCACAGCGCTGTCCAATTTGTTGATTCTTTTGTCCCGAATTTCTTCAATGTTTCTGTTATCGAATGTTTTCAAATCCTAGATGCCATTGCTTGTAATGACTTGCCATTACTGTATGTACTACTAAGAAAAAAACATTAGAACCAACTATGTAGGATCCATCCGGTTGGACACGTTTCTGTTTCAGAGGTGTTAAAATGTGACACTATTTATGTTATGTGCCAGTCTCTGTTGTATGTGCAGAGACTACAAAAAATTTTTTTTTGAAGATTTTATTTATTTCTTTAAGAGAGAACGAGCAGAGAAGAGAGATTGAGGGAGAGAAAATGAGCGGGGGGGGGGGGGGGAGGCGGGCAGAGGGGCAGAGTTAGACGGAGAAGCAGATTTCCTGCTGATGGTGGGGCTTGATCCAGGACCCCCTAGGTCGTGATTTGAGCTAAAGGCAGATGCTTAGCTGACTGAGCCACTGAGGCACTCCAGAGACTACAGAGATTTTTAAAGAAATAAATTACTGACCTTATGTTGCTGAGTACAGTAGGAGTGATACCCAGCAAGCAAATAAAGGTCCTGTTTCATCTAATCTGAAGCATTTTGGTGCTTATGCTTTTATAATCTTTCCAAAAGTTAACTACTGAAGATTTTTCACATAGTAACAAGACTGCCACCTGGCTGACTGTAGTTATAAAATGGTATGTATGGATGTGGAGGAGGAAGAGAAGAGAGAGTCAAAACATACTCAGTGTTATATAATAAGTACTAGGGATGTAGTATACAACACGATGTCTGTAGGTCATCATGTCATACAATATATAGGAAACTTAAGAAGCTAAATCTTAGTAGTTCTCATCACAAGAATTTCCCACCCTTTTTTTTCTTTTTGTATTTTTTTTTTTTTAAGATTTTATTGATTTATGAGAGACACACAGAGAGAAAGACAGACAGACAGAGGCAGAGACACAGGTAGAGGGAGGAGAAGCAGGTTCCATGCAAGGAGCCGGACAAGAGACTTGAACCTGGGAATCTGGGATCATGCCCTGAGCCAAAGGCAGATCGATGCTCAACCACTGAGCTACCCAGGTGTCCCTTCTTTTTGTATCTATGTGAGGAGATGAATGTTAGCTGGACCTATTGTGTTAATCATTTCAGGGTATATGTAAATCAAAGCATCATGCTGTATGCTTTAAACTTACACAGTAATGTGTGTCTTTTTGCCAATTAAAGTGGAGAAAATGCTATGTATGGATTGTAAGGTGCATGCTAGTTTCAGTAAGATTAAAAGGTGAAGAATAGGGCCTGCGTGGCCAATCGGTTAAGCATCCGACTCTTGGTTTTGGCTTAGATTGTGATCTCAGGGTTCTGAGATCAAGTGGGGAGTCTGCTTCCCTCCTCTCTCTCCCTCTGTTCCTACCCTAACTTGCACATGTGCTATCTTTCAAATAAGTAAATTTTTTTTAAAAAGTGAAGAATATGTGTTAGAATCAATAAAGTAATGTACCTGGTATAATATTAGGTAATAACAGATGCTAGAGGAATAAAAATAAAGCATAATGTGGCACCTGGGTGTGCAGTGGATTAAGCATCTGACTTTTTTTGGGGGGGGGGGAACTCTTTTTTTTTTTAAGGTTTTATTTATTCATGAGAGACACAGGCAGAGGGAGAAACAGGCTCCCTGCGGGGGGTGGTGGTGGGGAGCCCAATGTGGGACTTGATTCCAGGACCCTGGGATCATGCCCTGAGCTGAAGGCAGACGCTCAACCACTGAGCCACCCACGCGTCACAAGCATTTGACTCTTGATTTTGGCTCAGGTTGTGATCTCCCAGTACTGAGATCCAGCCCTGCCCTGTGCAGAGTTGGCTTGGGTCTCTTTTTTCTTCTCCCTTTGCTTCTCTGATGCACATGCATGAGCTGTCTCTCTAAAATAATAAATGTTTAAAAAAAAAAAATAAAGGAAGATGAAGGGATGGTGTAGTTAAGGAAGGCCTGCTTAGGGATTGATACTTGAAGATAATATCCTGAGATATCCTGTAGTGTGCTGGGATTAAAAATATATTTTTAAAATCTGTGTATACCTTTCATCAGCATCAGGTATATTTTCTTTCTAACATGCCACCAGTTGCTCAAAACATGCCATGTTTTACTTTGAGGTTTCAACCTTGATATTAAAAAAAAAACCTTTAAAGATTTTATCTAGGTATTTGAGAGAGAGAGTACACATGCATGGTGGGGAGAGGGGCTGAGGGACAAGCAGACTCCCCACTGAGTGTGGAGCTTAGGATCAGGACCTGAGCCAAAGTCAAACACTTAACTAAGTTTGACTTAGTCAAAGCCACCCCGCTGCGCAATCCTGATGTTTTTGGTACAGTTTTGTCCCTAACTGGCCTTTCACTTTTCTTGTTGACGGACAAGACTTTTTTTTTTTTTTTTTTTTTTTTTACATAAAGATTTTATTTATTTATTCATGAGAGACACAGAGGGAGAAGTAGGCTCCCTGGAGGGAGCCCAATGTGGGACTCAATCCCTAGATTTCGGGATTGTGACCTGAGCCAAAGACAGATGCTCTTTCTGCTCTTAGGACATACTGTGCACTTGATGTCCTCCGAGTGGACCTTAGACCCAGTTTCCCCCCAGATCACATATTTTCCTTTCCTTGATGTCTTGCCTCATTTTGTTGGAGAACATCCTTAGATAACTTACTCAGAAAAGTTGGCAGGATGTGAACTTTGAGTCCTCTGTGTCTGAAAATACCTTTGTTTTGTTTCATGCTTGATTGATAGTTGGATTAGGTATAGAATACTGGTTCAACATCTTTTCCTCAGAACTTGGGAATATATTGCTCCATTGTCTTATAGAGTCCAGAGTTGTAGTGTCTGTCTGATGCCAGTCAGATATTTTCTTTTGGTAATTGCTTTTGCTTTTCCTCTGTGTAGTAGGCTTTGAATTTTCTTTTATCCTGGTTTTCTGAAATTGTGTGGTGGTAAGCCTAGGAATGGATATTTCTGTTATGCATCTTTACTGTTATAAGTGGTTTCTTTCTATTTAAAGTCTTGATCTTTACTTAGCTCTGGGAAACCTACTTTATTCCCTGCTTTTCTGTGCTCTGTTTTCTTTGTTCTGTGGTTAGTATGTTAAACACTTTTGTCTCAGCAACAACAACAACAAAATTTAAATTCTCATAAATTTGACTCTTTTGTAGCTCAATAGTGACATTGTAAAGGTTGAGGTCATACTTTTAATTCCAAGAAATCTTTTTGTATGGGTGTATTCATCCCTTCACTTTGTTTCTGTTTTAAGGATGCATTCTTTAATCTGTCAAAGGATAATACTTAGGGTTATTTTATTTTATCAGTTTATTTTATTTATTCATGAGAGAGAGAGAGAGAGAGAGGCAGAGAGACACAGGCAGAGGGAGGAGCAGGCGCCATGCAGGGAGCCTGACGTGGGACTCATCCCTGGTCTCCAGGATCAGGCCCTGGACTGAAGGCGGTGCCAAACCACTGAGCCACCAGGGCTGCCCTACTTAGGGTTATTTAAAAATTCTTTTCTGTTCACTGGTTTATCTTTTTCCCTCCCTACAAACTTGTTCCTTTTGTTTGGCTTGTTTTCTTGCAAATAACTTTTGTCTTGTGTGGTCTTGGTTGTCAATATTTACAAATGAATGGTTGAGCATTACTGCTTTAGCCATCAGGTAGTTCCTTCCCTGCATTTTCTAATGGAAGAGCAAATTAGGACCTCTTTATGTGTGATTGGGATGTACTATTGGCTAACTTGTTGGAAAACCTGCAGTTAGAGTAATGGATGCTGAGGAGGATCAGGTACAAAGCTGTTCTACAAGCTAATGCCCCCATTTTGAGTTTTCCTTACTTTCCCCTGTAGTCCTTCTGTGCATGTTTTGTGATATATACTTATGTTTCACCTATAGAAATTTGTTGTAATGTCTGCTAATGATTCCTTCTCAGTTCACTTTAGTGCTATGGTTTTATTTTATGCGCCATATTTAATTACCTTTTTATTAGGGTGTAGTGGGGTGGCTAATGTCTATATGTAGTAATCTTTGAAAGTCTTGGAAACCATTTAATTTTGAGCAATAATTGAAGTATGATTGGTGAGATGAAAAGGAAATTTTTTTTGCCTATTTGGGTCCATTTAGCTCTTGTTTAAGAGTATCTAATTTTTTATTTAGACTCTTAATAATTAGTGTATCATGTAGGTAGATTAAGAAAATTCTAGATTCCAGGGGTGCCTGGGTAACTCATTTGGTTAAGTGTCTGCCTTCAGTTCAGATCATGATCCTGAGGTCCTGGGATTGAGCTCCCGCCCCGCCCCTCGAATCCCTTTTCAAGCGGAGCTGCTTGTCTCTCTCCCTCTGTCCTCCTCCCCCTGCCCCTGCTCTTGCTTATGGTCTAACAAATAAAATCTTTAAAAACATTATAGATTCCAAAATTACTTGGTTCCTTTTTGGTTCCTCAGCACACAATGTACCTCAAAGACCGAAGCATTTACGGGGACGCTTGGTCCTGCTGGAGAGAATTTGACAACAGCTTCCATCTGCTTGGTCTCTCACAGGAGAACATCTCAGATCTAAGATAGAGCTGCTTTGATTCAGTTCAAGCCTACTTATATTTTATTGGAAGGTTTTTTGGGGAACAGTTTCTAAGAATGAAGATGAGTACCATCAGTCAACACTTTAAACAAAAAAGGAAGATTGACATTTCAGAATTTTAGTATTAACCAATTTTACAGGGAAGCTAGATATAGGAGAATTAAATTTGTTGGTCATTGACCAGTGATTGATTTTGTGGATGCATACTTTTTTTTTTCCTTCCATGATGCAGGTCCACAGTTTTTTGTGTGTAAAACCTTTAAGGCCAGATATGTTCTAGAAATAAAAACACTTTGAGTTTTAAGAAGGTAATATGCATGTACTGTATATAGGATACCCCCATTGGGGTCCAGGGCATAGCTAAGCACTCCATTGTGAAACATATTTCTGCAAGGAAAGATATTAATAGAGTAAGTGGAGAAAGACAACTAAAAATAGCCTTATGTCCATTTAGGTCAGGTTTTGTCATCAATTGAATTAATCAAAATTTTGGGTTTTAGAAACTCTGAAAGTGCGTATAAGGGAGTATGGGTTTGTGTTTTTGTTTTTAAAGATTTTATTTGTATATTTTAGAGGACATGTGAGTGGGAGTGGTTGGAAGGGTGCACAGGGGGGGAAAGAGGAGAGCTTAATCCCATGACCCTCAGCTCATGACCTCAGCCAAAACCAAAAGCTGATGCACAACTCATTGAGCCACCCAGGTGTCACTGGATTTGTGCTTTTTTTTTTTTTTTTTAAGGTTTTTTATTTATTCATGAGATACACAAGGAGAGAGAGAAGCAGGCTCCACACAGGGTGTGAGACTCGATCCCAGACTCCAGGATCATGCCCTGGGCCAAAAAGGCAGGTGGTAAACCATTGAGCCACCCAGGTGTCCCTGGATTAGTGTTTTTAAATTGACTGCTTTTTATTAAATTCACTGGATTCATCAGGTCTAAAGTTGTCTTATATTCCTCATATGTTTTGTGGTAGCTATTAAAGCTTGAAAAGGAGCAAAATTAACTCTAGTAAAGTTTTTCTTTTTTGAATTATGAATTAGGAAAGTTGTGGTGGGGGCTCACTGGTATGTAACAAATATAATGGGTGCTGAAGGATTATTTAAGATGCTGAGCCAATTTTACTGTCTCTTCATTTAAAAAAACTTAGGCTGTCCCATAAAACAGCTTAATGTTTTATAGTATTAGGCCTCAAAGCGGGTGTTTTCAAAGTAATCTTTGAGATAATAAAAAATTAATCTCAAGTTAAAAAATTTAATGATTTAAAGTGTAATTTCTTGCCTTTTCAAAATAAATGGTGCTTCTTTTTAAATACAGTTTAATAAAAGTTTCTTTTTTGTCCTAACACTGTAACATTGTGTTTCTTCATGGTATATATTTTCCTGAAGGTTTGTAGAATGTCACTATTCCCAAGCACCATTGTTTTGAGGAAGATGGATTTGAGATTGAGGGATTAAACCTTTGGGGAAAATAACATTCTTTTGATTTTGTTTTGCTATTACTTTAGTAAGGAAACTTCTAATGGAAAATTTGGATTTGTATGTTTTCATTAAAAAGTGCATACTGAAAAAAAATTTTAAAAAAAGTGCATACTGGTACATATGCAATGTTAACATAGTTCGGACACTGAATCACAATAGCATGAGATTGGATAGTATCAAACAAGAGTACTACATGAAGTTGCAGCTTCCTACTTTTTGTGACTTGGGGCTGGTACTTTATTTTATTTCTTTATTTTTTAAAGATTTTATTTATTTATTTATTCATGAGAGACACAGAGAGAGAGAGAGAGAGGCAGAGACCCAGGCAGAGGGAGAAGCAGGTTCCATGCAGGGAGCCTGATGTGGGACTCAATCCGGGGTCTCCAGGATCAGGCCTTGGGCTGAAAGCGGCGCTAAACCGCCGAGCCACCCAGGCTGCCCCGGGGCTGGTACTTTAATTCTTTGAGTCCACGTTTCCTCATCTGTATAATTGGGATAAGGAGGGAGTGGTAGTTTTCTGAATTTCAGGAAGAATTAAGAAACTTACACCATTTTTATTAGCTTGTTATTTATTTGTATTATATAATGATGAATTTTTATCCAGCAGTATTTGGATAAAATATCGCTAATATTTTAGCTATATTATATTTAACAAGGAAATATTTAACAATGAAAGTTACTAAAGTTTTAGCAATTTTAAAGAGTAATGAAATATAGATATGCTAAAATAATTTTTCCTATTACTTTCCTAATAGGGAAGGGTGTTGGAATTTACTATATATTTGGACTTAGTACATATGTATATGCTTTCTTTGTTGGTTTTCTATATGTTTTAGTTACTGATAGAATGAAATTTAAGAAATGTGTATATAGATAGGGTAAACAACATCTGCAAGGTTGTTTTAACATTCATGTTTAGGTTTCAAACTTAAAATAATAAATGCTAATCTGCTTTAGGGAATGTTCTTTGTACGTAGAATGATGAGTTGAAAAACAGAAACCTTCATCACATGTGTTACTTGGTCTTTTATGTCCTTATTTTGCTCTGGTAGAAGCAAGTTGACAGTAACACCCTGGCCTTAATACAAGAGCTGTAAAACTGCATTTTAAAAATAACTTTCAGGGGAATAGATGGAAGGATGAAACACCTAGAATTGGTGTTAAAGTTTAGGAAGCAAATCCTAAGTAGTTAAACTGTCATAACACTTCCTTCCTGTGCTTTCAAAGGATGTTTGGTAGAGCAAGATATCTTTTGGAGTTGTTGGGATTTAATCCCTAGGTTTAATCCCTTCAACTAGATAATCTTTAGTGTACCCAGATTCAAGAAAGTAAACAGAATGAAAGATAAAGCACTATAAAAATGTGTTGCTGATTCTTTTTTTCCCCCTCCTCTACACAATCTGTTAATGTTTGTCTTTAATTTGTCGGGGTGAATCACCTCTGGTATGTCCGAGTTAGAGATCTTTAGATTTTATATAAGTGAAGGTCTGTTTCATTCACAAATAGATTGAGGCTGAGGCATCGAGTGATGGGAGCCTAATTGAAGTTCTTAGTTACTTGGGATCTAAGGAAGTTTCCTAATCAGGGTTTTTTAACTTCTTTTTTTCACCGTATTTCTGTGATAAGAGGATTGTCTGCTGACTGTTAGATTTGGGGAATTAAAGTTTTTTTTATTACATAAAATTATTACATTTGTTATGGAAAATTAGAAAATACAGGTGAGCACCAAGAGGAAAATAAAAAATCACCTTTGTTCCATAAAAAGCTCTGAAGTTTTTCTGTTAATATCCAAATTATTATTATTATTACTATTATTATTATAATATTTATGATAGGCACACAGTGAGAGAGAGAGGCAGAGACATAGGCAGAGGGAGAAGCAGGCTCCATGCACTGGGAGCCCGACATGGGATTCGATCCCAGGTCCCCAGGATGCGCCCTGGGCCAAAGGCAGGCGCCAAACTGCTGCGCCACCCAGGGATCCCAATATCCAAATTAACAAAAAAATGGTTCTTTATTTTAACAAAATCAGTCTTGATAAGTACTGATAGGTAACCTTTTTCATGCAGCATTATTTTGCAAATATCTTTACATGTCAGTAAATGTACTGTGCTGTCATTTAACACATTTTAAAGATACATTGATAACATTATTCCTCGCTTAGCTTACTATGTTCAAGGGTGTATACTTCATAGTAACTATGTATCTACCAATTTCCCAGGGGCCATTAGAGCACCACGATTACCTCTTTTGCTGACAGTATAACAGGTTTTTTCTTTTGGTTAACTTATTATCTTTTAAGGATTTTATTTATTTATTCATGAGAGACACAGGGAGCGGCAGAGACATAGGTAGAGAGAGAAACAGGCTCCCTATAGGGAGCCTGATGTGGGACTGGATCCCAGGACACGGAAATCACAGCCTGAGCCAAAGGCAGATGCTCAACCACTGAGCCACCCACTGCCCCTTTTTTGGTTAACCTAATGCTTAAATGTTAACTAGTTTACTGGCTAAAGTAATTACCATTTTGCCAATTTTTGATGCCACCAGCAGCAGACAAGTTCCTATTTCCTGTTTAGAGGAATTTATTTATTTTATTATTTTTTAAAGATTTATTTATTCATGAGAGACAGACTGAGAGAGAGAGGCAGAGACCATAGGCAGAGGGAGAAGCAGGCCCCTCGCAGGGAGCCTGATGTGGGACTTGATCCTGGATCCCAGGATCAGAATCTGAGCCAAAGGCAGGCACCCAACCGCTGAGCCACCCAGGCGTCCCATGTTTAGAGGAATTTAATTTTAATTTTGGAGATTCTTTCTAGTTCTTGATGTTTTTTTAAAAGGGGGGGGGGGTCGTTGGAGGGGCAGAGAGAGAGAGAATCCCAATTATGTTCCATACCTAGCGCAGAGACCACCATGGGGCTTTGATATATGATCTAGAAATCATGACTTGAGCCAAAATCCAGAGCTATACACTTAACCAACTTAGCCACCAAGGCGCCCCAAATTCTTGATCATTTTTACATCATAATGCTAATGTTGTTGGCATAAAGGGTTCAAGCAGTTGAGACTCAGGTTTATAATCTTATGTTTCTGTTGATACTTTTGGTGTGGGCCTAGGTGATAAATAACATTTTCCTTAGCTAATCTGTTTACTTGGTCCTTTTATTTTTTTTATTTTTATTTATTTATTTTTAAAAAAGATTTATTTATCTATTCAGTCAGAGAGAGCGAGAGAGAGGCAGAGACAGGCAGAGGGAGAAGCAGGCTCCATGCAGGAAGCCCGATGTGTGGGACTCGATCCCAGGACTCGATCATGCCCTGGGCTGCAGGTGGCGCTAAACCGCTGTGCCACCAGGGCTGCCCTACTTGGTCCTTTTAAAATTTAACTTTTTGTCTTCACTGCTTTTGGATTTATTGATCATAGAATTAGAATGCTTTTGCTACTAGAAGAGGTCTTGGATCATGTGATCTAACCACCTCATTTTGTGGATACAGAAATTGAGACCTAAAGAGGTTAAAGTACTTGTGCAAGATACAGGACAGGAAGTGCTAACATTCATTTTGTGCTTAACTTGTTCGTCAAGCATGATGCTGAATGCTTCACAGTCACTGTCTTTTAAGCCTTACAGTGACACTCTTTGATGATTAAGGAAACTTGAGGCTCAGAGAACTTAGCAGATAAATGGTAGAGGTAGAATAAGTCCTACCTCTGTCTTCTAGCATTGTCAGAGTTTTTACATGGATCATTTCAGTTTTTTAAAAAAGTAAGCTCTGTGCTCAACATGGGGCTCGAACTCATGACCCTGAGATGAAGAGTTACACGCTCCCCTGACTGAGCTAGCCAGGTGCCCCTATGTGTCATATCATTTAATTCTTACATGAGTGCTATTCTACAGGTTTCCTGGCCTGAAGCAGGTTCACCACACACTGTCATTGGGTTGAGACTTGAACTCTCTTACACAGGACAATTGATTTTCAGGTTTGTTTGGTTTTTACTTTTGCAAATGGTACTGGATGTGTATTTTTCACAGTGATAGTTCATAGTCCCCAGGAGGTAATTTTGGTTTTATCACTAGAGTGCAGAAATGGAAGCAGCTGTTTGAAATACTAATTGATGGCTTCATTTGCTAATAAGGAAAGGGTGAAGATGAATTAATGAAAAAAGACTCATCTTTCTTAAAAGCTACTTTCCTACTTTACTCTCAGCCTTATTAATAATTATAAGAGGAATTAAAATCTCTTGTTTTTAATAAAACTCAGGAGAGGAATTTTTTTTAACTTAAAATTTTTTTTCAGAAATGTTGCTTTAACTTTTTATTCACATATTTGTGGAATAGTACTATATGCCAGGCCTTGACCCAGATGCTCAGAATAGATGGAACGCTCAGTCCTTATTATCAAGTTGCTTACATTTTTGCAGAAAACAAATACTATGCTATTGTGATACTGTAAATGCAGTATATTAATACAGTATAATAAGTGTTATGGTGAGAGTATCCACATGGTGTTCTGGAGGAAAAGACTACAGCTTAAGGCAAACTCGGAGCCTTGTGAAGTTTTGAAAGACATCCCAGGGGAATGAGCTAAGTATTGGGAGCTAAATAAGCACTAGATGGCTGGGAAACATTAGGAGAGGGTGTTTTCCTGAATGGCAGGCTCTAACTAGAGCAATAAGTATGTATGTGTGTGGTGGAGGACAGTTGAATTTTAAGAAATGAGGAGCCTTAAGAAAAAAGTGACATGAATGGATGAATCGTCTAGCCATTCTGTGGAGGAAATGAAGAGTAGAGGTAAAACATCGCTAAGAAAACTTGGGGAGTTAATGAGGTGGCCCCTGAATTCAGGGCAGCAGAAAAGGACATAAAATAGATTTAAAAGATGCTAAGCATGGTAGATTGGGGAGAAGAGTCTAGGGTGACTCCGCTTCTAAGCATGGGAACCTGGGGAAAGTGTTGCTTTTAGAGCTTGATGGGTAAGGAACTGGATTAGAGGACCTACTCAGGGTTAGTGGGGAGTTAGGGGAGATGTTAGTGGCAATCTAGACTACTTTACTAGAGTTCTGAAGAGAGACTTTGGAGATAGTTTTAGGAGCATGGGTGATATTTGGGGTTAAAAACAGAAGACAAGAGGGGCGCAAAGACATAGAAAACATCCACATAGGAGGACTAGGTAGAGAAAGGAAAACCCACAGTGGACGTGGTAAGTAATAGAGAAGTAGAACAAGGGTTGAGTTCTGCGACAGGAATGCTGGTATAGTTTTGGTAGGTTAAGGCCTAAAAGTACCTATTAACTTTGGTGGCTGGGAGATTTTTGTTACGAGGAGTGCCTAATGCTAGTAAAAGGCAGTGGAATCAAAAGAAGTAGGATAATTAAGGAAGGAGCGGGAAGAAAGAGATTGTGAGATCACTTGTACAAGAATGTTGGCTGTGAAGAGACATTCTTAAAAGGTCTATTTAAAGTAGATTCCCAGTTGAACTTTATATTATAAAACATTGGCTAGAGGACCAGAACACTTTTTTATTTTATTTTTTTTTATTTTTAATTTTTATTTATTTATGATAGTCACACACACACACAGAGAGAGAGAGGCAGAGAGAGGAGCAGGCTCCATGCACCGGGAGCCCAACGTGGGATTCGATCCTGGGTCTCCAGGATCGTGCCCTGGGCCAAAGACAGGCGCTAAACCGCTGCGCCACCCAGGGATCCCCAGAACACTTTTAAAAAAAAATTATTATTAATTTATTTATTCAGAGAGAGAGAGAGAGAGAGAGGCAGAGACACACGCAGAGAGAAGCAGGCTCCATGCTGGGAGCCCAATGCGGGACTCGATCCCTGGTCTCCAGGATCACACCCCCGGCTGCAGGCAGTGCTAAACTGCTGCGCCACTAGGGCTGCCCCAGAGCACTTATTCTGATAATGCACTTCACCTTCTTTGCTTAAAAGATTAGCTTCTAGGATAAAGACTGAAACCCTCAGTTATTACATAATTGCAGGTTAATGGATGTTGGATATAAGTTAGTATCCAAATAAGGATACTTTTATGTGTGAAAGAGGGAGCTATAAATTATGTTGGGACAACTGGCATGAATGGAAATTGTCCTGGGCAAACTGCGACATAGTAGTCATTCTGCCTCAAGGCTCTTCCCTGCCTGAGCCAGCTCCTTTCTGATTGCTACTTCACTTCTAGCTGTACTTGGTCATGCTCTCTCCTCTCACTATGAGGTGCTTTATTCAACTCTCTTTACCATGCTCCCTCTTAATAGCAACTTTACAAAAGTGCCTTTGTCTAGACTTCTCTCATCTTTGGGTTAACTTCTCACCTCTCAGATGTCCACTTTATCCATTTTTTTAGGGAAGTCTTCTCCAACTATCAGATGTTTTTAATACAAGCCTGAACAACCAACCAACCAACCAACCAACCAACCAACCATCCTAGGACTACCCAGCAATGTGTATGTGTCTACTCAACTTAAGGACTCTAACAGTTCTCCCAAGTCTTCTCATGAAAAAAGGTTACCTTCATTTATTTTCATTGCTTTTTTGGTATTTATCTCTGTATCTAAATGACATCCATAGCACGATGGATTTCAGCACCATTGTACAACTCTATTACCATACCAATGACTGTCTCCTTTATACTACTGTATTTTTCATCTCTGTGACTCATTGTTTCCATAACTGGGAGCCTGTATCCCCCTTTCCTTTCCGCCATTTTGTCCATCCACACCCATGTCCCATCCCTCTGGCAATCCTCAGTTTGTTCTCTTATATTTATGGGTTGCTGCTTTTCAATTTTATTTTAAGAAGATTAAAATTGAGTGCTTGCTCCTAGGGTTCCCTCTCCCAGAGAGGTACATTCTCTTTGTTCTTATAGATGGTGGTATGTTGAGAGCTCTACTTCTATCTCTATTGTCTCAGTTCCTGCAAGCCAGCATGACGACTCTTTGCATTTATAAGCATCTCTTGATGTAGTTGTAGCCACACTAAACTCCTCCTTTCCAAGTCATCTCCTGAGGGACTAATTATTATTTATGTTATTGCTGGTGCTCTGGCTACAAAACTGCATAGGTCTTGAGAGGGTTGTCCAACTTTTTTTTTTTCCATTTGATCTGTTACTTTAATGTCTGCAGAATGCAAGAGTTTTTAGGAACACATATTGTGTTATGGCAGCCATGTCTTTCTGTACTATGAACATAATCTCCAACAGAACTCATTAGAGTACTGTCATTAGTTTTTCTTCCCTATACCACCTTTTGATTACCAGTGGAAATAGCATTTTTCTCACTCAGTTTTGTCTAATTATATAGAAAGACTTGATACTGTTAAACATCAAGACATTTGGAATCTTGAGGGTGTTTTTTTTTTTTTTAAATTAGTTTTATGTTATTGAAGAAATAGCATTCAGAGCCTTGTACTCTTCTCGAGGCTAGTTGCATAGCATAAACATTGATAGTTTGGGTATAGAATTCTAAGTTGTAAAGGACATTTCCTAAGGAATTTGAAGGCATGCTTTATAGTTTTTTAGCTTTTATTGTTGCTAAGAACTACTAATGAGTGAAAAATTAAAAAGCATGTAGCATCCTTTTTTTTAGTCAGTTCTGGAATCAATCTTTTCTCTTTTCTTTTCTTTTCTTTCAAGATTTATTAATCTTCATCAATTAAAGCTGGGTTGTTCAGTCGATTAGGCATCTACCTTTGACTCAGGTCATGATCCCAGGGTCCTGGGATTGAGCCCCAGGTTAGGCTCCCTGCTCAACGGGGAGTCTGCTTCTCTCCCTCTGCCACTCCCCCCTCCTCCAACATGCTCTCTCTCTCTCAAAATATTTTTTAAAAAAGGATTTTTATTTCTTAGAGAGAGAGAAGAAGAAAGGGCAAAGGGAGAGGGAGAAAGAATCTGAAGCAGACTACATGCCCAGTGTGGAGCCAGATGCAGGGCTCAATCGCAAAACTCTGAGATCGTGACTTGTGCAAAAACCAGGAGTTGGAGGCTTAACTGACCTCAGCACCCAGGTGCCCCAGTTCTGAAATTTCTTCAGGGTGTTCCTCGGTGTGGGTTCCTTTTTTTCCATTGTGCTGGTCACATGGTGTTAGTTTTTCAGTGTGAAAATCCATGTCCTTCAGTCCTTGACAGATTTAAAAATTATTTTATTCATGATTATCTCCTATTTTACTGCTTCCTGAGTCTCTTGTTATTCAGATATTGGACTTCTTAAATGGATTCTTTAACATTCTTATTTAAAAAATGTTTTCTTTCATGGATGTTCTCAGTTTTATCTTCCAGTTTTTGCTTATTTAAATTTCATGGGTGCAGTACTTTCTCTTACCTTTTCAGAAGTCTTTATTTTCCTTCCTGGTTCCTTTGTGTTCCAAGTTAATTTCTTTTTCTATCTATTTAGTTCTGTGCATCTGTCAGTGCAGGAAATGGAAACCATTAGATCTTTTAAGCAGAAGAGAAAATGATATGGGATGCAGGTGTTTAGAAAAAATTACTAGAAGGATTAGAGGTGCTGGAATGATTCCTGGAATGCTGGAAATTTTGGGAGCTTTTATGACTGAGGCTACCACTGGAACCACTGAATTTAGAAAAACAGTGTATAGCACCATTCAGGACCAGGGAGCTGCCACTGCTGTTGCTACCAACATCTGCCCCATGCAACCCCACAAACTGGAGAATGGACATTAGACCACTGTTTTGGAGAAACTTCAGACTGCAACAATATCACATACCAGTGTCCCTTATGAGTATCGATGAAAAAATCCCCAAAACAAAATGATGGCAAACCAAACCTACCATAATGTAAAAGGACTACATACCATCACCAAGTAGGTTTTATCTTGGGAATGCAGGATTGGTTCAGCCTATGAAAGTCAGTACTGCAGTAAACCATATTAATGGCATAAAGGGCACCACCATCTCAGTAGATGCATAAAAAACATTTGACAAAGTATACTGCTCTTTCATGATAAAAATACTCAACTTGAGGAATAAATAAAAGGAAGCTTCTTAACCTGATGAAGAGTATCTATGAAAAATTTATGGCTAATATCATACTTAATATTAAGGACTGGCTGCTTTTTTCCTAAGATCAGGAACAAGACAAAGAATGCCCACTCTTACTTACCTTTCAGCATTGTATTGGAGGTTCTAGCCAGGGCAGTTAGGCAAGAAAAAGAAATAAAAGACATCCAGATTAGGAAAGAAGTGGCAAAACTATATTTGTAGATGCCATGATTTCATAGGAAATCCTAAGGGGTGGGGGGGAACTATTGAGAACTATTAAGTTCAGCTAAGTTTAAGATAGGAGCAATATGCAGAGCTCAATTGTATTTCTGTACAATAGCAATGAAGAATGAACAATCCAAAAATGAAGTTGAGAAAACTCCATTTTCAGTAGCATCAGAGAGAATGAAATACTTAGGAATAAATTGAACAGAAGAAATATAAGACTTGTTCACTGGAAACTATAAAATCTTGAAATTAAAGAACACCTAAATAAGTGGAAAAATATATCCTATGGATTTCTTTATGGATTTGAAGATGTTAAGATGGCATTTCTCCTCAAATTGACCTTCAGATTCAATGCAATCTCTCTCAAAAATCACAGCTGCCTTTTTGTAGAAATTGACAAGTTGAGCCTAATATTCATAGGAAATGTGTGGTACCCAGAATAACCAAAACAATCTTGATAAAAAAAACAGTTGAAGGACTCAGTTCTTGATTTTAAAATATAGTGGTTCTCAGAATCTGATGGAAAGCATGAGTGAGGCTTCTTGACCAAGCTTCACTGTGAGTGAAATAGTAGGATCATATCAGCAGGGTTACCCACTGTCAGTGTTTTCAAGTCTTTCTTGGAGTTTAGATGCCTAGTCTACTGTGGGATCAGAGAGATTTAGAGGGACTATCCGCATCTCTCCAAGTCCACTGAATTCCCTTATTCTTGTGGTGTGGTACTGCTACCTTTGGGTGTGTCCTGTAATTGCCAGGTCTAAGATTCTGCTTTACTTTCCTTACAGAGTAACCTTTCGTCTTTGGCCATTGTGGATGAGGGTCTTTTGGCCCAGGAGAGTGCTAGGGAGTATTTGTATGTTTTGCTTCTTAATAGATTTTCAGCTAGTTCTATTTCAGAGTTACCAAAGTATCTCTGGTTGTCAATAGTGTCTGTAGTATAAAGTAGGTTAATTCTCAGGTGTCCTAGTGACTTAGGATTAGGAATCAGCACTTTTGTGTTGGCTCATTTTCTCTCATTCATGTTCAGCTTCCAAAATTTTGTCTTTTCCTCTTTTTTAATTATGAATTTGTGCCTTTGCTGGTTTGGTTGGGTTTCTGGAAGGGTAATAATAGAGTTGTGTTTAATGTGGTGACATTTTTATCCAGAAGTTATATCATGGACTCTTGGCAGCACTGTGTACTTTGTTTTTTCTCTTTCCTAGCACTTGTTGAGAAAGTTGCTGACAAATACAGTGTGTTAAGACACTTCTATATGATTGATCAGTTCCCTTATTAGAGTGGATTCTCTTTGTGGATAGGGTTTGTGTCTTTGTTTCCTATTTTATCAGTCCATTTTTCTAGCTCTCTCTAGGCTCTCCTGAGATGATTATTGATTTAGTGATTACCATTTTTGTAGGAGGCTATTCTCCTTTAAGATTGGGTTGCATGAAACCCATGGAGAGGCAGTAAAATAACTAATCATATTTTTAATTTCTAACTCATTATTCTGGTTTAATTTTCTTCAAAGTATTGATTACCTCTGCTATATATTAGTTTGCTTATGATGCTGCTACTCATTAGAAAGTACCTTCCATAAAAGCAGGGGCTTGTTATATTTTGTTCACTGCTTGTTTCTAAGCTGTCATCTTAATGGCCTGGCACACAATTGTGGTTACTGGTTGTATTTTTACCCCTAGGAAGTAATTTTTTTTATTAGGATTTAAGGTCTAAGTGTGCCCTATAAGCAAGCACAGAAATAGTTATATATGTGAATCTCTTTTGTTCAAAGAAATGGTTCTCTGTTCAATTTGTCTTATTTAGTATTTTTCCTAATTATGTGACTTCAATTAGGGTTTGCCTGATTCTGATTAGGTTGCTAATTTGTTGACTGCTCACTTTATTGAATGAGTAGCAGAAGTTTGTTACCACCAGAAATTATTCATTGGAAAGCATCTTAGTCTTTTTTACTTGTGCCTGAGGAGACCCTTGCTAATGAAAATTGGAATCATAGGACTTCCTTTTCTTTTCTTTTCTTTTCTTTTCTTTTCTTTTCTTTTCTTTTCTTTTCTTTTCTTTTCTTTTCTTTTCTTTTCTTTTCTTTCTTTCTTTCTTTTTTAAGATTTAAAAAAATATTTGTTTATTCATGAGAGACACAGAGAGAACCAGGACCCCCCAGGACCCCGGGATCATGCCCTGAGCCAAAGGCAGATGCTCAACCACTGAGACACCCAGGTATCCCAGTGATCTTGGGACTTCCTAGAGATTTTTCCTGTGTTATATTTCTCTTAATTGTTGAGAAATTCATTAATTTTCCTCAGTAAAAATATTGTGGATCACATTCCTTTTTCCTTTGAAAGGTGAGATATTTTGGGGACAGAATTGAGTCTGGTGAATGAATGTTAGTAGGTACTTTGAGTCCATTATTATGAAATAGCATAGTTTTATGAAAAGATTTATGTTTGGGCATATTAATAATTTTTACCTTATATTCAAATTGAAGTTAAATTTTTTAAAAAATAAGATTTATTTATTTATTTTATGATAGACACAGAGAGAGAGAGAGAGAAAGAGGCAGAGACACAGGAGGAGGGAGAAGCAGGCTCCATGCAGGAGCCTGACGTGGGACTCAATCCCGGGACTCCAGGATCGTGCCCTGGGCCAAAGGCAGGCGCCAAACCGCTGAGCCACCCAGGGATCCCCCAAGTTAAATTGTTTTTTAAAGTCTGGATGATGGCTAGATCATAAAAGGCATGTTAATTTTGAATGCTAGGTGTGAAGAGAGCCTCAGAAGCTGGATTGATAGTCACTTGAATAATTGCTCTACTCTTAAGTGCTGTTCAGCTGCCACCAGACAGCTGTTCAGAAGAACCTTACGGTACATTAAAGCACAGATCTCAAACAGCTGGGCCTGATTGGTTTGGCTGTCCATGTAGAGTAGGTCTCCTCCAAGGGATTTAAAATTCCTTGTTTGTTGGTTATGATTAGAAATAAGTTTCATATAGAATGATTTATGTTATGTTATCTGATTGCAGGTGAAGAACTAAATTGCTTTTTCCTTTCACCCCTGTAATTTATTTGTTTTACTGAATAAGAATGGTCCTGAAGTGAAATTTAGTGCCATTAAGAAAGGTAACTGGACAAAGAGAGGGTATTGTTAGCATGGAGTTCTTGTGTTCCTTTTTCATTTTCCTTTATTATCTCCTTTCCATTGAGGATATTACAATATGTACATTAGGGAAAATTCTCAATCTGTATTTATTGTCTATTCTTTTATAAGATGAACCTGGCAATCTGTAATAGCTTCTCACAATTGCTAGAAAGTGATCTAAGCAAGCAGAGAGTTGCATAGTATTTCGCTATAGAATATTAACAAGTGGACTTGAGAAAGGTTTGTTTTTGGTTTCTATAAGCTGTTCTTTTGCCTGACATGTTAAAGTAGTAATAAAAAACTCCACATACTTTTATTTCTGTTTCTTTAGAAACATGAATTTTCCTTTGGCTATTTTTTTTTTCAAGTTTACAGCTTTTAAAATTCTATATTCTTAGGTCTATGAATATTATAACTTATATGGATTTCCATAAGAAAACACATTTCCAACAGATTTTAGCAGGCATTTATTGAACTCTTGTCCAGTCTTGGATATATGCAGTATAATCTATGGTGAATTTCATGGAAGTGACATTTAATATCCAGAAACTATTCTACTATACTTTTATCTTGATATGTCATTATTAGACCAACTAAGAGGTCATCTGTATTTAGGTCTCTTTTTATGAATTGTAACTCTTTATACTTATATTTCTGTATATGAAAATCAAGGAACAAGGACAAAAGTGCTTGAGAAAATACTGAAAATTATGCCAATTGTGAATGAAGGAAACCAAACCCAAGCATGTGCATAGTCCCTGTCCTGAAAATGAACACAGATGCTTTGTTCAAAGATAACATTGTAGGTGATATAGAGAGGCTGAGTTCTGTCTGGGGCCAGGGCCTGGCTGGCTTGGTCAGTAGAGCATCAGACTCTGGATCTCAGGGTGAGGAGTTTGAGCCCCATGTGGAACCTACTTGAAATTAAGAAGAAAAAAAAAAGGAGGGGAGAGAGAAGCTGAGCTCCAGGATTCCTTTTGTAGTTGTGCTACTGGCCAAACTAGACAATTCATTCAGCTGAATTTGTGGTATAAAGTGACTTGTGTGACAAACAAAATGTTAACAGAAGGGCAGTAATTTGCCATTACTTAATTAACTATTCTGCAGTGAGTTTCAGATTATGTTCTGAGTATGTGTCCCCCTAAGTTTACTTTTAGATTTCTGTTTCATACTAGTTCTTTGTTCCTTGTTTAAGTGGCTAATCTAATTTCTCAAGTGTTTACAATTACAGTATGCTTACTAATTCATTTTCAAGTGGTTGCTGTCATATGCTTACTGAGTCTTTTTTTTTTTTTTTTTTAAGATTATTTAGAGAGAGAAAGACCCCACGAGACGGGGTGGGGGGGGGTGCAGAGGGAAAAGCAAACTCCCTGCTGAGTGGGGAGCTGGAGGTGTGGACCTCCATCCCAGGACCCTAGGATCATGACCTGAGCTATAAGGCAGATGCTTAACAAACTGAGCCACCCAGGTGCCCCTGCTTAGTAGGTCTTGAGTATTTTCTCTGTTATGTATGTGTAGTGTGACTTTATTTAAAATGTGCTCTGGGATGCCTGGGTGGCTTAGTGGTTGAGCATCTGCCTTCAGCTCAGGGCTCAGGGCATGATTCCAGAGTCTCCCGGGATGGAGTCTCACATCAGACTCCCAGTGGGGAGCCTGCGTTTCCCTCTGCATATGTTGCTGCCTCTCTCTCTGTGTCTCTCATGAATAAATAAAAATCTTAAAAAAAAAAAAGTGCTCTACATTTATTACCTAGTAATGATGTTTTTCCCCTAAAAGCTACACCGAGCATTCATTTTTTAGTGATTCTGTAATTGAGTGCACTTTCAAATCTCCCATTCTTTGTTGGTAGGGCCTGTGGGTGTTGGGTACACTTAGATGAAGGATACTCAGGGAGTAGGAGACTTGTGTTGTCAAAATGGAAAGGGTAGTGCAGACATCTAAGGAAGTTCAAGCACTTGAGTTCCAGAGCCAGGTAGGTCAGTGCAGAATGCAGGGTTGAAATTATGGTCCTAAGTCAAGATCAAAGAGGTAGTAGGCTGAAAAACCAAGATGATGAAAGCAATGAAATAGAATGATGTTGCTGGTAGTAGGAGGTGATGAGGAGTAATTCTGAAAATGGCAAGTAAACAATTGCATTTAGGTTAGTTCTTTAGGCCCCAGAATATTATAGGGATGGGTCCCCAAGGTTAATGGTACTAGGTTCTTTTAGGAAAGTACAGCCATGTACAGGGAGCCTGATGCGGGACTTGATCCCGGGACTCCAGGATCACTCCCTGAGCTGAAGGCAGTCGCTAAACCACTGAGCAACCCAGGGATCCCCAAAAGTTAATTATTTTTTATCAAGGGAGGCAATTCTTAATTAGAATGGAGTATCTGTTACATTTTATAAAAGTTTTCTTGGCTGCATTTGGGGTTTAGGTTCTTCTGTAAGCATCTCTAAGCAAGTATGTTTTCTGACTTAAATTCAGCAGTTTATTTCTAGTATTAGGTTCACATGGTGAATATAAATGAAAACACAGAAGATCTCTTAATCTGGAGGTAGGAATAGTTTAGGGAAGGTCAGCAACACTGAGCAAATCTGGGTAAGAAGTATTGTCAAAGAAAAATGTCCACCAAACCCTTCCGTGATAGCGTCTGGTAACTTGGGATTCCTAAGTAGCTCTTTGTTTTAGGGCATTGTCAGATGTTACTCTGTGCTTAGTCGGTGGCTGCAGCTAATTAATGTGTTGTATACGTTTTAGGATGTAATTTCTGCAAGTTACTATACTTTGACTAAGTGCTGATTCTTAGGTCATGACTTCCTGTATAATATGTAATGAATGAAAAATAATAATAGTTAGAAAACTATGACAAGATTATATAACTTTCTGCATGGCCCCCATGTGTCCTTGGTATTGGCAGCTCATGTGCCATATAAAACTCGTTGATTCATAGCTTATTAGATGGAGACTTGCCTGTAAACTTAATTTTTTTATGGTGCATTCAGCCTAGGAAATTGGCAAGATGATATTGAGGGCGTGTAGGTGTGTGAATTTTAGAGATTATAGAAGTATCACAGTTAATGTTTTTTTTTCTTCTAGGAAAAAAACATATATAGCATAAAAAAACAGAGCAATATTTTCTGGGGAGTATGTGTGTGTGTGGTTTCTTTTAAGATTTACCAAAATAGGGATCCCTGGGTGGCTCAGCGGTTTAGTGCCTGCCTTCAGTGCAGGGCGTGATCCTGGAGTCCTGGGATCAAGTCCCACATCAGGCTCCCTGCGTGGAGCCTGCTTCTCTCTCTGCCTGTGTCTCTGCCTCTCTCTGTGTGTGTCTCTCATGAATAAATAAATAAAATCTTAAAAAATAAAAAAGATTTACCAAAATAGTCATTATCTATCTATATGTTGTCTATGTAGAAGATAGAGGTTAATAATTTGTGGCCCTTGCCCTGAAGCAGTTCTCAAGTCACTTGAGGTAGCTGAGTACATCCACAAATACGGGTTTGTGTGAAAAGTGTAACAGAACTATGTGCAAGGTGCAAAGATGGTATTTAACTCTCTTCCTTTTCCCTCTTGAGCCAGGGCAAATAAGGTTAGCTTTTATATGCAAATTCACAATGTTACACTTCAAAGATACTGTATGACTTCTTGCAGAGTACAGGAAATATAAGAAGCCAAAATTAAGAGGGTTCACCTACGTGACTGAAACACAGTGATTTTAACAATCAAGCCTAAATAAGACCAAGGAGTGGTGGGGGCGCCTGACTGACTCAGGAGGTAGAGCATCCGACTCTTGATTTCAGGGTAGTGAGTTTAAGCCCCAGGTAGGTCATGGAGCCTACTTAAAAAAACAAAACAAAAACAAAAACAAGGCTAAGGAGTAGTGGAGTAAACAGGATGAGAGTAGGATATGCTACTAATTTGTGGTACCTTGAGCCACCATTTCAGCTGTGGTGCCAGCTGAAATTTGATGTGAAGTTCTCAGTTGCTTACACTATGCCATTAATCTGTAAAAATATAACTTCTCCCATTATAAATTATTTCTTAAAGCTCTAACTTTCACATCAGTAGGCAGATGTAAATCAGAAGTTGAAATTGTGCTTAAAATTGCAGATAGGGCAGCCCCACGTGGGTCAGCGGTTTAGCACCGCCTTTGGCTCGGGGTGTGATCCTGGGATCGAGTCCCCATGTCGGGCTCCCTGCATGGAGCCTGCTTCTCCCTCTGCCTGTGTCTCTGCCTGCCTCTCTCTCTCTCTCTCTCTCTCTCTCTCTCTCTCTCTCTCCTGTCATGAATAAATAAATAAAATCTTAAAAAAATAAATATTAGATAGTGGTGTAGCAGAATTTGTTGTACTTAATTTTGTTAATTAATTTTAAACCAGTAGCTTTTTGAATATTGTGTAACACTCTGAAATATGATTTTGTTTTAAATTATGTTTTATGACAATATTTCTGCCCAGCTCTGCTCTATGTCGTGGGACAAAATTGCTTCTTGCAAGCATTGATTCTGTTATGAGTTCCCAGCTTTAGAACCCAGCCCTTGTATGAACTGAACAAACGTTTTTGTTATAAATTAATGAGTATGTGGAATAGCTTTTTTTTTTGACAGCTGATTTTCCCCCCTCCTCCTAAAAGAATCTTCAGTGAAAGGATGCCATCTTGTGGATTTGAAAAAGATATGATTTAAGAAAAAAAAATTACTGATAAGACTGCTGAGATTTTATGCATGTAGTTGTTTTCTGATACCAAAATGAAAAGAGATGAATACTATTATTCTCTTTATATGCACTTATCCTTTGGACAATTTTTTCTTCATTTTATTTGAATTGTAAAAGATTATTTTAAAAATTCCTGTTAGCTATTCCTCTTCTAGTGCGTTCTCAAACATCAGTTATAAAAGTGTTCGTCTACAATAGCAGTTTTAATTAAGAATTGTTATTGAAAGTTTTGATACTAAGACTCTCCTAGTGCCACTATTAATGATAACAATCATTTGGAATGAAAAAAATACTATCCTTGAAATAACTATTGTTTCAAGAATTATTTGACAGAGATGTATCCAAAGGAACCTTCGTTCTATAATATAGAACTTCATTTAATAAAAAGATATTTATTTATTTGAGAGAGAGAGCACGCACATACATGTGTGGGAGCACTGTGAGGGGTAGGGGGAGAGAAAGAGAGAGAGAATCATTCTTTTTTTTTTTTTTTTTTTTTTTTTTTTTTTTTAAATTTTTATTTATTTATGATAGTCACAGAGAGAGAGAGAGAGAGAGAGAGAGGCAGAGACACAGGCAGAGGGAGAAGCAGGCTCCATGCACTGGGAGCCCGATGTGGGATTCGATCCCGGGTCTCCAGGATCGCGCCCTAGGCCGAAGGCAGGCGCCAAACCGCTGCGCCACCTAGGGATCCCGAGAGAATCATTCTTTCAGCAGACTCCCTGCGAAGCACATAGCCTGCCATGGGGCTTGATCTCAGGACTCTGAGATCATGACCTGAGCCAAAATCCAGAGTTTAAAAAAAAAAAAGTTAAAAAAAAAAAAGTTAAAAAAAAAATCCAGAGTTAGTCATTTAACTGACTGAGCCACCCAGGTGCCCCAAAAAGTGATATTTTAGAAGACAAACCTCAATTCGAACCTCATTTTTGTAGTTAATAGTATAAACTGAAATAAGTTTTCCTCAAGATATTAGGAAGGCCCTTTTTTCTGTTAGGAAAATCTTAAAATCACCTCTTATGTAAGAAATGGAATGTGTTTTGCAAGCTTGGGATCAGTGAGTTCTTATGTAATATTAAGGGAGTTGGTATAAAATAAAACAGAAACAGACTCAGATACAGAGAACAAATATGGTTGCTAGAGGGTTGCAGGTTGGGTAAAATAAGTGAAGAGGATTAAGAGATACAAACTTCCAGTTATAAATAAGTGACGGAGATATAAAGTATAGTACAGGGAATATGCTCAATATTGTCATACCTTTGTATGGTGACAGATGATAACTACATTTATCATGGTAATAACCATTTTGTAAATGGATATAAATGTCAGATTGCTAGGTTGTATACTGAAAACCAATATAATACTGTATATCAACTCACTTCAAATAAAATTATATTAAAAGGGAATTTCTATATGATATATTATCAAGTCATAAAAATTACTTTTCAAAATAACTTCATTTTCATTTATTTAATCTCATTTTGTATCTTGATTTATGTCTCCTGTACATCTTGGTTTATAGTATTAATTCTGTTTTAAAATAATAGTTTTCCATTTCTTCAAAAACATTTCTTACTGAAAACCTGTATGTAGTGAGTGTCTCTTTATTAAATAAGAAGGGCATATGTTCTTACTCAGAGACCACCAGGATTCTGGAACATTGGCCCTTGAGAGTTCTTTGATCTAGTGTCGCTAGTACTCATGGAAGGGAAATCATTGAAGGAAAAAGTTGTTATCCACTAGAACTCTAGATTTAATGCTCCTAAATTGCTCCTTTAATTTTGGTGGATTATGGCAGCCTTTATTTAAACTGCATCTTCTTTTGTTTCCTCTTGAGCAGGGAGGGAGAAAGCTTCAAGTCAGGGGCATAATTTGATGTCTTGCACTTTTTCTTTTTCTTTCTTTTTTACACAGAACAAATTTTATCATCTCGAATGCTGGCGCATAACCAATAACAAGCTTAATTAGAGGAAGAGACAGAGGGAAACCTGAGATACTGAGGTGGACTTCTGGGCAGGTTTTAAAACCTTTAAAGGTTGAGGGCATAATTGTTAGTCTTTCTTATTTTTATTTTTTTTAGATGTAGGGCTTTCCTTTTACTTGACATTTTCACTTTAACAATTCTTATATAGGGATCCCTGGGTGGCGCAGTGGTTTAGCACCTGCCTTTGGCCCAGGGTGTCATCCTGGAGACCCGGGATCGAATCCCACGTTGGGCTCCCGGTGCATGGAGCCTGCTTCTCCCTCTGCCTATGTCTCTGCCTCTCTCTCTCTGTGTGACTATCATAAATAAATAAAAAAATTTAAAAAACAAAACAAAAAAACAGTTCTTATATATTATGAAGTTCAACCAAAGCTCTTCACCTGTAAAGTTAAGTGAAAATCAGAAAGTGAGTAAAACAATATCTCCAGTATGTAAGAGTATTAGAAATAGTTTGTTCTTTCACATAGATTTTAATGTCTAACTTTGAAATTATGGATGTCTTAATTTTTGAGTTTTAAAAACCATAAGACAAATTTTCTTGAATTACAGGTCATAGCTTTATAAATGATCAAGATACATGTACAAATAAAATTTCAGATACTCTTAAACACATTTTGAGATAAATCACACATGATATATATTTCTTCTTGGGTTTGCTTATCTCTTTGGGATACTTAAGAATACCCAGTTTATTTCACACTAAAAATTTAGCCTTGAGCACTGGCTTGGACAGACCACAAAGAGGGACCTTCAGAATTCTCTTAGTAGGCTTTCAGTCCAAATAATTCAGACATCTTGTGTCCTAAATTGAATGTTAGTACTTTTCCTCATGTAATTAGTATCAGTGGGGGTCTTGTACTGGCAGTTTGTCTTGGTCATAACTTATTCTTAAAAACCATTCCTTATAATGAAATACGAAATTTTCCTCAATGCAAGAAAAATAATCTGGATCAGTAACAAAGTCTGCGGGTGTTTTAGGAACATTCTTGAAAACAGATTTCCACAGTACTAATATGTTTCTTCTTTAGCAATTCTTTTTCATAACTGTGCAGTCACTGCCCTATTCTATTCTGCACAACAACAACAACAAAATTTTTTTTGAAGATCAAATTTTTTCCTTGGCACCGTTACTATCTATCTGGAATGAGCCCAAAAGACAGTGGAATGTCGGGTCTCTCCTCAGGTAGCTTCCTCCTCTTTTAACAGCATTCAATTACTCTCTGTCAGTGATCTAATCACAGCCAAGATCTTTGGTCAGACGATTGACAACCATAAGTGAAAAAAGCTCTTTGATAAAAGCCAACTGTTCAAGCGGGGTGTTCTCATAATGCATTTGAAACCCGCCATCCCCCCCCCCAAAAAGAAAGAAACCCGCCATCCAGGGCTGCTTCCCCTCGCTCTGGATGTTCTCAGAAACACCTTGTTGGCTTCTTCCAGGGCCACTGATACTCTGTAGCTGCCATCACTCAGTTGTTCCTCTTCCGGTTAATCATAGTTGTCTTCCTAGTAATCAAATTCCTCATCCTCGTCCTCGCTCTCAAAGTCAAGGCCTGTGAGCTGGCCTGGCTGCTCCTCAGGGATGGGCCAGTGAACAAGGCCTTGTTCTCCTGCGGCTCTGCCATTGGGGCCGCCTCCTCCTCCACTGGGCCTTCCTACTCTAGCTGTGGCTGGGCCCTGTGGCAGGAGGGGTTCAGGGATGGCTCCCAGCTCCCACTGCCTACCTCACCGGGCATCACATCCATCTGCGGGGTCATTGCTGTCTTCATACAGCTCGGACAGCTCATTCATATCCGATGTTGTACAAGTGGCTCAATCTCTAGCCGGGCCTCTTGCACTTTTTCAAATTTCTTACAGTTATGCTAAGAAGGAATCAGATCTCAATGGAGCCCAGATGAAGCTTCGAGAATATGAAGCTGCACTGAATTCTAAAGATGCAGCTCTGGCCACGGCACTTGGTGACAAAAAAAGTTTAGAGGGAGATTTGGAGGACCTGAAGGATCAGATTGCCCAGGTAAGGCAAACTCTGATTTTGATCTGTGTTGGGAGGTTAATTTGCCCCATCTGACTGGGTCGATTGGTTAGAGTAGATTTTTGAATTAATTTAAAAAATACTTTTTATTAAAAAAAATTTTATAGCTGCCTTGACGCATGGTCTTGAGGCAGCGGATGTGCAAAGCATTTTTACCTCTCAGGCATTTTATCTGGGTCATGCACATCTTACTGCTGGTCTTCTTCCTTTCTCTTTTGCTTATGCTCATTCTGTTTCTTGCTCTCAAAATCTATTTCAATACTGTATCAGAATGGAAGATAGGAAAAGAAAAAATCATAACATTGCTCCACACACAGGAAGAAATGAAAGTGGTAGCTCAAATCCTGGGTAGGTCTCCTTAGTTGGTTTTGTTCATTACTTGTTGCCAGTTACCAGATCTGAGAGGTGTTTCAGTGTGGCACTCTTGGGGGGACCGGCAGTTGGACACACAGTTCTGGGTTAAAGGTTATAATGAGAGGCTCTTGATACATTGATAAAAGAAATGGAAGGTATAAGTGATACAGAAATTTTATTTCTTGTTTCAGTCCATAGATGTCTGTTAAGTTCATTACTAAATAATTGTTTTGTGATTTTTACCAATTCTTTCTCCTTGTATTATTAGTTGGAAGCCTCCTTGGCTGCTGCCAAAAAACAGTTAGCAGATGAAACTTTACTTAAAGTGGATTTAGAGAATCGCTGTCAGAGCCTTACCGAGGACCTGGAGTTCCGTAAAAATATGTATGAGGAGGTAACTGTATAATTTTATTTCTTTAAGGAATGGAAGTATCCTAAATGCTTTATTATAACTTTATATGTAAAAAATGTGAGAGATTTTATAAGTAAATTATTCAAGGTACCGCTATCAGGTTTTATATAAGAATTCAGGCTCTTAAACAGATATGATTTCACTTTATTACTGCCTTATTAGAAGTCTTAATTCCTAAGGACGTGGTCATAGCAATTAATTACTATTAACTTGCTTGAGCATTTGTATTAGTTATCTATTGCTGCCTGCTTAATAACTCTTAAAATTTTTCAACTTCAAACCACACATCTTCATTATCTCACAGTTCCTGAAGGTTGGGAAACTCAGCTGCTTAACAGCATGGATGTGTTTTAGGGTCTCTCATGAGGTTGCAATCAGGCTTTCAACCTAGATGAGAGGAAATGCATCTGAGCTCATTCCCTGGTGGTTGGTATGAAGAGTCAGTTTACCATGGGCTTTTCCATGGGGCTGTTCATGATACAGCTTTCCCCAAGAGTAAGTGATGAGAGAGAGAGAGAAAACATGAACATAAGACAGAAGCCACATTATCTTCTATAACTTTTCTAATCCCAGAAGTGATGTACCATCACTCTCTATCACGTAGACTGACCATGTTACACCATGGGAGGGGATTCTACAAAGGTGTGGCTGCCAGGAGGGCAGCCATCACTGGGGGGGGGGGGGGGGGGGGGCTATCTTGAAGGCAGGCTGCCCACAGCATTTATGGTTATGTGTGTTTATTTTAAAATGCCATTTACAAACCTTAGCCTCTGTGGTCAAGCGTTGGCAGGTGAAGGTAGCAACTGTTGCCAAAAGACAAGTAATAAAATTGAAAAAAGGGGGAATGTATATTTTCTGAAGATTGAAAAAGGATTGGAATTAGTCCTGGGGTATGAAACCTGCAGTTAAGTACTTAATGATTTTAGAGGTAATACAATTTTGAAAACAGCAACTAACAATGATTTTTAAAATGGGAAAAATTTTTTTAGAATATTTTATTTATTTATTCATGAGAGACACACACAGAGAGAGGCAGAGAAACAGGCAGAGGGAGAAGCAGGCTCCATGCAGGAAGCCCCATGTAGGACTCTATCCCGGTACTCCAGGATCACGCCCTGGGCTGAAGGTGGCGCTAAACCGCTGAGCCACCCGGGCTACCCTAAAATGGGAAATCATTACAGAGCTTAAAATTCTTTTGTTAATGGGAGAAAAATAAAATAGAACTATGACTGTTTTTACAACTACATGCTGTTAAAACGTTCTCTATCTATCTATCTATCTATCTATCTATCTATCTATCTATCTATCTATTTATTTAAAGATTTTATTTATTCATTCTTGAGAGACCGAGAGAGAGAGGCAGAGACACAGGCAGAGGGAGAAGCAGGCTCCATGCAGGGAGCCCGACGTGGGACTCTATCCTGGGTCTCCAGGATCACGCCCTAGGCTGTAGGCAGTGCCAAACCGCTGAGCCACCAGGGCTGCCCTCAAGTCATTTATTTAAAAGTAAAATACCAATACCTGTTCTTAGAGAAGTGGTGATGATCAAAGTGAAATATTTTGTGCTGAAGTTCCTTGTATGACGTGTAATAAATGCTATCACATAATTGTTAGCTGCAGTTTTGCTTTATAAATGGAGATGTTTTTATATTCAGTTGTTTTATATTTTTATTTTGATAAAATTGCCTGTGATAGATCATTACTTGGTTTTTATGCTATGTGCGGAGTCCTAGATCTTTAAACCAGGAGTAGGGTATTTTTTTTGTTTGCAAGTCACTGATTCTACATAAAATAATAAAAAAGGCACCAGCAAAAAAATGATTTAATATTTTTAGGTTGTATAGCATCCTTGAATATTTTGGTGTCTGCCTTTTTGAAAATGAACTTAAAATATTCCCCCCCCTTTTTTTTAAACATAGAGGATATAATTCTATTCAATAGATACACTTTAGTTCCTTATTATGGACAGTTAAGGGGGTGAGAAAGAGGAAGAAGAAAAAACAAGAAGAGGAGGAAAGGTAGACAAAGAGCAAAATCATTATTAGGTGCTCAGTATTTGTTGAATGAAACCTTTTATTTGCATGTTTTATTTTTATTTTTTTTATTTTTATTTTTTATTTTTTTTATTTGCATGTTTTAAATATAATTTGCTTCATTAAATAGATGTAAACCCTGAGATATTAGTAACAGAACTGGAATTTGGACCCTGGTTTTTGGATCCTATTAATAAGTGCATTCTTCTCTGCCATGAGCAGTTAAAAGAAAGATGAAGAAATGTATAGGGAGTCATAGGCAGGAAATGGACGCAGAAACAAACGTCAGTGGATTATATCCCCCTCTTGTGGGCTCTTTAATTATTGCCATTAAAGACAGATCTGTTGTATTTTCAGAGAAGCTGGAATGGAAATTTTATCCTTGGACTTGTGTTCCTAGCCATTCTAGTTTGGGATAATTCCTTAAAACAAAACATAAATTAAAGGATTATGCCTACTATTTCTGTTCTTTGATAATGCGTGGTCATATGTACTTAAGAGAGTAAAGTAATATTGGTAATAAAATTTTTTATCAATTGATATTGGTACCTTAGCACCAGCTGTTAAAATAAGGCATATAAATTAGCTTGCTCTGTCTTTTGCATCCTAGTATGTTTAAGAAAATAGTTTTAGGGCAGCCCCGGTGGCGCTGCTGTTTGGCACAGCAGTTTAGCACAGCGGTTTAACACCGCCCACAGCCTAGGGCGTGATCCTGGAGACCCTGGATTGAGTCCCACGTCAGGCTCTCTGCATGGTGCCTGCTTCTCCCTCTGCCTGTGTCTCTGCCTCTCTCTCTCTCTCTGTCTCTCTCTCTCTCTCTCTCTCTGTGTGTCTCTATGAATAAATAAATAAATAATCTTTAAAAAATAGTTTTATTATGCATAAATCTTCTAGTTCTGTCTAGACTAGCAAGTTTAATTTTTCATGTGTATTTTTTCTTTTTTTGATGAAAAATTTTTAAAAATTTTTACTTTTATTTTTTAAAGATTTATTTGACAGAGAGGGTGCGAGCAAGCATGCACAGAGAAAGGGGGAAGGGAGAAGCAGACTCCTCACTAAGCAGGAAGCCCATATGGGGCTCAGTCACAGGGCCCTGAGATCATGACCTGAGCCGAAGGCAGACTCTTAACCATCTGAACCACCCAGGTGCTCCATGTGCATTTTTTCTAGAAGCATCCTAAGGATCATCATCACACAGGTTTAGAAAAATAGTTACTGTTCAGTGTACATAGTTATCCATGATTGCATGGTACTTTTGTAAGGCTTCCAGGCCATTTCTTGCTTTCTGAGAAACACATAGCTAAGCCACTGATAAATAAAATTTTTAGGGCTTTAGATACTGCCACCACTTCTGTCACAGTTCCATCTCAAAAACTTCTCATTTGAAAACAAAGGCAAAAATAGGTCTATTCACGTGCCTGCTCTAAGGCAGACACAGTATAACACTTCAGATGGCCCTTATGTCGCTCAGACTTGTACCAGGGCAGTCTTGGTAGTTAACTTGGTTTTATGTGATTTTTTTCCCCCCCTCTAGGAGATCAATGAGACCAGAAGGAAGCATGAAACTCGCTTGGTAGAGGTGGATTCTGGACGTCAGATTGAGTATGAGTACAAGCTCGCTCAGGCCCTTCATGAGATGCGAGAACAGCATGATGCCCAAGTGAAGCTGTACAAGGAGGAGCTGGAGCAGACTTACCATGCCAAAGTCAGTGGTCTCCTTGAGCTCTGAGAACCCTTACTTCCTGTCACCCTGAAGAACTTGAATTGATGTTTGCTTAGTTCTAATTTTCTTAAATGAGTTCCCCTGGTCTCTCTGAAAATTAAAAATGGACTTTAAAAAAAAAGCTTTTCTAGAAAGTAAATATTACTAGAGATTATTCAAAGAAAGAGGTTTATTTCACCCTTATCAGAGGTAAGGGTTTATGTTTTTCTCTGATTGGCCACTTGTGTCAGGTCATAATGGTTAAATCCAGGCATCTGAAAACACGTTTCTTCCTATAGCAAGTACTAGTCCTGTTGTTCTGCATATAACAATGAGGGTTAGACAGCAGGTCATTCTGACTTCCATGGCATCATTGTTACATAGGTTGTGACTTGTCACACTTCAGGCATTTTTGAACAAAGGCCAAATGGAAAGTCTCTGATAGTTCTTCCTCTGCCACTGTTATTCATTTAAAACATATTCTAGAAACTTCCCACGTGTGATCGTACAGATTATGCAAAAATTTTTAACATCGAGTACAGACTTTCCTGGTAAATGATTTTATCCCAGTGTGTTAAATGTTAGCATGATTTGATTATAAAGAATTCTTAGTTGAAGACTTAGAAAAATTAAGGTCATACAGGTGTTGAATGAAAGTAATTTCTATTGAATGGTCTCAAAATGTTGATTTTGGTTTAATCCATTTTATGAAGTAGTAATTGGCTAGTGAAAGGGAGGGATATTTGAAACCCTATATTGAATTGTCTTGACACTCAGTGCTAGGCATTGTGCTGGGCAGTGAAGGAGCTAAAGTCTAAGGTAGAATTGGTCAGTCACATAGACTGTGGCCCCAGTGGGAGCCAACAAACAGCAAACATACTCCAGGCATTTGCAGAACAGAATGTTATGGGCATTTGGAGAAATAGGATGTTTCTATCCAGGGGGCTATTTTTTGCTTCTGAAAGGAAGTGTTTCTATCTGGTGGGACATAATCTAAAATTAGTACTTCTGTTTAAAGCTTTATCTTCTGTAATTAGATTTGGTGGGTTAGAGATATGTGATGTTTATTTTCCTACAGACATCACCCACAATTAAGTTTCTACCACCCATTCTTCTTTTTATCAGTATTATCTGACACATTGGAGACACAGTAGGTGAAATATCTAAGTAATAGACTTTGGAGAAAGAGGCGTATTACCACTGTTAAGCTCATATATTGAGAATTGAGCCTAAAGCCAGAAAGACTTTTAAGAGCATGCATACCACGTCAGCAAACTTCATGATGCTTTCCTGTTTCATCAGCCAGTTACCATCAGGGCTTAGGTTTGAAATGAAATGCCTTGAAATGAATCATACTTCCTTTTTCGTTTGTTCTAAGTCACTAGATAAGACTGTTTGTTTCTTCTTTTAGCTGGAAAATGCCAGACTGTCATCAGAGATGAATACTTCTACTGTCAACAGTGCCAGGGAAGAACTGATGGAAAGTCGTATGAGAATTGAGAGCCTTTCATCTCAGCTTTCTAATCTACAGAAAGAGGTAAGTAAGCCTCTTACTCTAAGAAGAATTGAAGATGAACTTGAAGGTACCTTCACCATTGTCGTCTACCTGCTTTGTTCTGCCGATGTCACTTTTCAGGGAGCGTAGTATTTTCCTACACTCCTGTTGCACAGCGCTGTCCTGACTTTTTCATTTTGTGCATAAACATTCTCTGAGTGGGACTGTTATTCCTAAACTAATAGATTATCCAGAGCTAAGAAAGTTTCCCCTAGGAAGTAACATGCTGGTTTATTTCTGGGGCTTACCCCTAGACCCAGGTTTTCTGACTCCTCGAGCAGCCTCATTACACATAGCAGTCTTCCTAATGTACTCCTTTTTCATCACATTTGGAAACCATAGTAAGAAAAACATGCACAAATTCTTTGTGAGTAGTAAATGCTTTGCTTTTCTAGATAGATTCTCTTAGTGTTTGAACTACTTAATAGGGTCATGGGCCTTACTTGTGTATTAAGAACTTAGCAACTAATTCATTTGTTGGTACCTCTGAGTGACAAATGATTGCATTACTGATTGTGCTGACCAAGTGCCTAAGTCATGCTGGTGTATTCCTGGCTGGGCTAGGGCTGGCATGGTTGCTGCTTGAGATCTGTTTCAGTCTAAGGGTAATGTTGGTATGGGCATGAAGTACACGAACAACCACCTGAAGTGTTCAGAAGGCTTTAATAATCCACTCACCTAAAAAAAAATAATAATAATCCACTCACCTTAATTACTTGGGAAGAATCTTCAGCTACTTTTTCCCTTCAGGGAGGAGACTTTTGTTTTAAATTTTCCACATAAGAATAAACTTTACTTTATTCTTGATTAAGCTTTTCTTCCTTTTTGTTTTTTCTTTTTCTTATTTTTAGTAAAATGTTTTTCTGATTATAAAACTGAGGATATTCATTGTAGGAATTTAGAAAACAAGGCAGACAGTGAATTGCATAAAACAGGGTAATGTAAACAAAATTAAAAAAGATTTACATTTCCTATCATGTACTTTATTATTTGTAACATAATTTAAAAGATTATTTTAGAGTATTTCATTTTGATAGTATTTTGAAGTTTTCACATAGCATTAGAGCTGGAAGGGTCTTTTGAGTCATTCAGACACAGACCTCGGTGGTTTAATTACTTGCCCAGAGACTGCAGGTTGATAGCTTTGTTTCTCTCCTAGTTCCCAATTTTTCCATTTACCCCTCACTCTCTTCAAAGATAATCTTTTTTCCATTGCATTATTGTAATAACTACTTTTCAAAAAAAATAGTCCCCTGTGTTCTTACACTGAGTTGACATTTACTACTTTTCTCCATTTAATAAATCATACTCTAGTTATCCCCTTTCCTTCAGTTTCCCATGTCCCTGGTTTTTGTTTTTGTATTATTATTATTATTTTTTGGCTGCTGCATTTTCCTCTTGATTATGCTAGCTATAGATACAGATGGTGGTCTGAGACTTGCCTGCTGTTAGACACTGATGGGCTGTGAAGACTAGTAGCCATGTTACCTGATTCAGGTTCAGGGCTGTTTCTCTGTTTGCTTATTCTGTTCCCATCCTTGGAAGTTTTTTTGGTTAACTTCTGGATAATGGTGTTTAAATGATGTTTGGCAAGGCCCTGAGGGTTTCCAGGAGCTAAGAGTCCTTATAGAATAGGTGAAGTACCTTCTTCAGTCAGAATAGTTTTAAATTTCTCTGTCTTTGAGGACCCAGGGGGAGGGGGATGTCCTTTCCTCTATTCATTACTGATATTAGATTTTATGATAAGTAATATATCTTGTGGAATATCTTCATTAGTTGATAAACTTTAGCCTCTTAGATCATGAAAAAGAAAAAAGCCACCCCTCTCAGAATCATCCCATTTGTATCTTAATAGCACTTAGTGTTGGGTCATACCAGTTTCATCACACTGCCTCTTAGGCCATACAGTTTCCTTTTGGTGATATGACTCATGTTACTGAAGTACTTAAACTTTATTTAAAATTGACATAGCCTTGCGGTACCTGGCTGACTCATTTGGTAGAGCATGTGACTCTTGATCTCAAGGTTAGAAGTTGTAGCCCCATGTTGGATGTAGAGTTTACTTAAAAATGAATGACAGAATGAATGAATGAATAAATAAATGAATAGTTCTTAAAAAGCTGACTCCAGAAAATATTTTTAAATAAATAGAGATCGTAGCAGTATTATAATTAGAAATTTCATATATTGCTTATAGTATTTCTGTTATTTCTCTATAGATTTCTTACTGGCCAAATTAATTGGTCACAGACTTTTTGACTTGGGAAGACTCAACTGGCACTTTGAAGGCATCTCTAAAGTTTTGTTTTTCTAACATGCAGATTTGAAATTGCTATTGTAGGTAGACCATAATAAACTAGTACACTTCAGTTATATACCATGAAAAAAAAAAAAAGACTTTCAGAAGCCAGTCATAAAATACTTTGGAGTGAGAGGTGGGATCTCACAGATAATCTAGTTAGACCTCTTCATTTTTCAGATGTGGACACTGGCTTAGTGAAGTTAGTTAGGTACAGCCTGCTTCCTGCTTAGAGTCTTAGAGCTACTTGTTGGGAGACTTGGGAAGAAGGATCTAGGTCTGCCTCTTACGGTGTATTCTTTGTATTACGCTGTATTCTTTGTATTTCACTACATAACAGGTGTAATGCAGCTATTGAAAATACAATTCAGGTATTTCTAAATGAGTCATGGTAGGTTTTGTTTTTTTCCCCACTTACAGAACTCTGTAACATCAGAGGCAGACAGAGACATTTTGGGTTTACAAATCTAGGCCCAGATGTTACTTCTAAATCTTGGGTACTCCATGCCTTTCATCAACTCTCCTTTATATTCCACCTTGTTGCTCATTCTGTCTACCTCCCACATCACAAATACAGTGAAGAGGCTGATCGAAGGAGAAGCAGGTTTTGTTTTGTTTTTTAAGATTTTTATTTATTTGAGAGAGAGCGCATAAGCAGGGGGAGGGGCAGAGAGGGGGAGACACGCAGACTCCCCATCAAGACCTGAGCCAAAGGCAGATGCTTAGCAAACAGAGCCACACAGGTGTCCCCGAGCCTCAAGGGTAATTTCTATCACTGCAGAAAGTTCTATCAGACAGTGCTATGTGAGATCTGACAGGAGGGGGGAATTCAGTACTTCACAAATCAGGACACAGCAGCAGCTCAGCTGAAAGGTCTCACGTTTATTACTGAACCAACCTACTGGTATGGAGGCATAGTAACAGAGAAAATAATTTCTTTGATAAGCCATGTCTACTGGCCGGGTAGGAAGAATGTTTCCATATTGATAGGAGAGGAACATGTGATCTCCATGCAGCTTAAGTATGTGTGCCGATTATGTTTGCTATTTCATGATGTGCGATGCTTCCTCATAGACCCAGCTTGGTTCTTCTCCAGTGCCTCCTTTTGGAGTTGTATCTGATTTTATTACCAGTTTTCATCTGAATCCACTGGAGAATGGGACGATTCTGCTTTTGTTTCTTGGCCAGGAATCGCTTGATTCTGAAAGTCTTGTGAGAGGACATGGTGATTACAGTCAACCACACACAACCAGGATGGCGGTGAAAAGGAGAGAAGAGAAGCGTTTTAACTTAAATTATATTAGAAGCTTGTGAGAAAAAAATGGATTTCTTAATTTGTAGCATGGTTTTTGCAAATGCAGTTTATTTAAAGATTTTAATTTATTTGACAGCATGAGAGAGAGAGCGAGGGTGTATGCACAAGCAGGAGGAGTGGCAGGCAGAAGGAGAGGGAGAGCCAGATTCCCCACTGAGCGGGGAACCCAACTTGGGGCTCGATCCCAGAGCTCTGGGATCATGACCTGAGCCTAAGGCAGACACTAAACCAACTGAGCCACCCAGGCGCCCCACAGATGCAGCTTAAATCCAAGTTCTTGAGGCAAGGATTATGTTTAGTATCACTCTTAAGATGAATGCCGGCTTCTCATATGGAGTGTCAGATGCTACTCTGGTTTTAGTTAATTGGTTGATTATTATTATCATTATTTTTAAAAGATTTTATTTATTTATGAGAGACCCAGAGAGAGAAGAAAGAGAGAAAGGCAGAGACACAGGCAGAGGGAGAGGCTCCATGCAGGGAGCCCAGCATGGGGCTCTATCCTGGATCCCCAGGATCGCGCCCTGGGCCGAAGGCAGCACCAAACCGCTGAGTCACCCGGGCTGCCCTGGTTGATTATTTTTTAAATAACCTTTTTATTTTGGCATAAATCTAGATTTACAGAAAATTAGTATGACAGTTCACCTCTGTCCCTCCCATAGTTTCCCTCACTGTAAGCGCCTTATGTTCTCATGGTATATTTGTTAAAACAAAGACATTACTATACCTATACTCCAGACTGTTTGGATTTTTACCACATTTTCTGTTGCTGTTTTTCTTTTCCAGGGTACCACATGTCTCCCTGGTCTCCACTGGTCTGTGACAGTTTCTTAGGCTTTCCTTTTTTTTTTTAATGACCCTGGGAGTCTTGAGGAATGGCCATTTACCCTGTGTACTGTCCCCAGTCTGGGTTTGTCTGGTGCCTTTGCCATGATGAGACTGAGGTTATGGGTTTTATTAAGTGCCCTTCTTGTCACATTGCATTAGGAATCACAGGCCACCCACAGGGCATCTTTGGTTATACCGACCTTCATCACTGCTTAATGTAGTGTTTGCCACTGTCAGATTACCATTTATCTCTTTCCATACTCTGTTCTTGGGGAGCAGGTCCCTAAGTCCAGCTCATACCCTTTGAGAGTTGAGTATAGGAAGCAAACTCCACATTCTGAAGCGAGTATCTATCTACATTTATTAAGTGGAATTCTCTTAAAGATTTGTCTCTTCTTTCTTATTTATTTATATTTTTATTCATTTGTCTATATTAGTATGAACTCATGGATATTTATTTTATACTTTGGGTTATAATCCAATACTACCTTCTTTTATTGGCTTGGATGGTTCTGTCAGAATGCCTATCATGTCCCCCTTCTTTTGAGCACTTTACTTTATAGTACTATAAGATGCTCCAGGCTCATCCTGTATTTTCCCTGCTGCATCCCTGGAATCAGCCATTTCTCCAAGGACCCCTGGTTCTTTTTACTGGAGAATGGTATATAGAAATTAAAATCAGGATGCTGAGTCTCCCTGGTATTGGGGTATCATTGCTTCTAGGCCCTCTTGTGGATGGAGCTAGGTAATATATGTGTGTATACTAAGCCGTGTTTACATACTTTTCTATAATTGTGTCTATCCACTTGTATTTATATTAAACTAAGTGCAAGTTCATACAGATGTTTCTGACTAACCCCATATCAAAGGGTTCATTTTGGGCTTTCTTGCTTGCTTATCTATATAGCTTTTCTCTTTGAGAGTGAAAAACCTCATTTTCTACCATATTTTTTACTTATTTGTTCATCCCTGGTAAAGATGAAAAGCACTTTGAAAATTTTTAACCCATAACCTTGTGAGAAATACATGTACTAACTAGAGTATGGTGTTTCTGCACAGTGCAGATTCTCTTTTTGATTTTTAGCCTTCCAGGTTTAATTTTTGCATGGTACCTCTCTCCTGCTCTGATGCTGGTACTTATGATTCTAAGGGCCTGAGCTATCCATCAGTCTTTTTTAGTTGATTACCTTTGTCATTTTCTGAGGTTACTGAGATGAATTCTGTCTTGGGTGAAACGCAGAAGAATAATTACCTGGTGAGCCACAAGGTTTCTCAGATGAACTTTCTGGTGCAGGATGTATTATTTCTCATTTTTTAAATTCCAAATACAAAGTTTCTATATTTACAGTAATCTCTTATAGACTGCACTGTATTATATCATCTCTGTATATAGTCTTGCAGGGAGACTCTACCTGAGGGGGTACCAGAATCCCTTTCTTTGGTTTCTGAATAGTTCCAGCAGTTCTCCACAACAATCTTTCACCTGCCATGAGGTTTTTTAATCAGTGAATTTCCTTTCATTTTTAGTTAATTTATATGTTTGAGTGATGTGGCTTGGGGGGGGGCACAGTTGACTTTTTCTAAAACCATAACTTTAAAAAAAAATAAGACTTTTTTGAAAGATTTTTTTTTAAATTTATTTATGATAGTCACAGAGAAAGAGAGAGAGAGAGAGAGGCAGAGACATAGGCAGAGGGAGAAGCAGACTCCATGTACCGGGAGCCCAACATGGGATTCGATCCTGGGTCTCCAGGATCGCACCCTGGGCCAAAGGCAGGCGCTAAACTGCTGCGCCACCCAGGGATCCCACTTTTTTGAAAGATTTTATTCATTTGACAGAGAGTGAGCACAAGCAGAGGAAGTAGAAGCAGACTCCTGCTGAGCAGGGAGTCCAATGGGCTCAATCTCAGGACCCCAGGATTATGACCCAACCTGAAGGCAGACACTTAATTGACTGAGCCACCCAGGCTCAGGTTAAAACCATAACTTTTAAAATTTTGTTTTATTTGGCCAAATACAGAAAAGTTATATGTACATTTCTCACAGTTGCATATGCTGAATTTATCTCTTTCTAAAGTCTTTTATAAGCCAGAACTTTCCTGAGGGCTATATTTTATATTGGAGAAATTTTAGTTTTTAATTTCTTAAAATCAAAATCTGTTTTGTGTTCTAAAGTTAGAGATTCCTTCAGGTTCTTTTTGTTTTCCTCCAGGAAGCGGTTTAAGATAGCTGCTTTGTGCTACTGTTGGAATGTTCTTAGAAAATAAATGTGTTCTCTTGACTCTGAAGTCTAGAGCATGTTTGGAGAGGATTCAAGAGCTGGAGGACTTGCTTGCTAAAGAAAGAGACAACTCTCGGCGCATGCTGTCTGACAAGGAGAGAGAGATGGCGGAAATAAGGGATCAGATGCAGCAACAGTTGAACGATTATGAACAACTTCTTGATGTAAAGTTAGCCCTGGACATGGAAATCAGTGCTTACAGGAAGCTCTTAGAGGGCGAAGAGGAGAGGTAAGCAACTTAGGTGTCACTTTACCTCATAGTCTACTTCTTGCCCTCATCCTTTTTATTTAAAGAGTAGTAACTAGGATTGGGCCTTTGCAAAAATTTTATTTTAACATTTAAGGCAACTTTAAGTATTTTCTATGTTATTTTTAACACCTAGGTGTAGAGGTAAATAGAAATGTATCATATTTCTACCTCAACAACAAAAAATACTGTTCACCCAGTCTTACTATTATTTTAAATGCTGGACTCTGTCAAAATGTGGAGTCTTTCTTGAGCTTTAAAATGTTTTGATAATTTAGTATGTTGTAAAATACTAGATTTGCTGAAAGACTTCATAGTCATTTTTCAAATCTAGTTAGTGTATAAATTCTTTGACACCTGTTCTTAGAAAAAGTTTCTAAGGGAAAGTGATTTAGAATGAGAAGCCATTCAGTTTCATTGTTACATACATTGTGATTGTAATTTTTATAGAAAGAAAACACAGGTATGAAAAAATGAGGAAAAGTATACTAAACATAACCATGGTTGTGGTAGGGTGGTAGTAGGAGGGTTGATTCCTCTCCCTGTGTTTTCCATACTTCCTGAATAATGATTATATTCTATTTCTAGAGAAAGCATTCAAGTTATTATGTTTTTAAAGAACATTATGCACATTCTAGCACAAATAAACTAACCTTATTAAGGATGTATATCGGCCTTGTCCAGCACATCCTTAGTAATGTGTTGCTTTAGAAATGCAGGTGCCCAAAAAGCATGTGAAGGATATTAATATTCTTTTTTCTAAAGTAGGAAGGACATAAGTATCTCATAAATGGAGTGTTTATTTTTCCCATGTAGATTGAAACTCTCTCCAAGCCCTTCGTCTCGTGTGACAGTATCCCGAGCATCCTCAAGTCGGAGTGTTCGCACAACTAGAGGAAAGAGGAAGAGAGTTGATGTGGAAGAGTCAGAGGCCAGCAGTAGCGTTAGCATCTCTCACTCTGCTTCAGCCACTGGGAATGTCTGCATTGAAGAGATAGATGTTGATGGGAAATTTATACGCTTGAAGAACACTTCTGAACAGGTAAAAAACAACCCCCTTTTTTTCCAGGAAGGCTTTGCTGGATGGTAGATTGTACAATTGTCATAATTCCTCTGACTTTATTTGGATTTGGTAATCTTCACAAGAATGAGTTTGTCTCCTCCTTTTTGCTTAAATTCATGAAGGAAAGTATACATTAAAATAGGAGGAGGAGGAAGAAGTACACTTACTAGTTTGAAGATTTTCCTCCTCAGCATTTCTTTACAGAGCCAGAGCTGCTTTTCACACTTGGTCATTCTTGCCCAGTGGCCTTCCTGAGGCCCCAGGCAGACTTGTGGAAGAGTTGGAGTTGTGAGTGTAAATGGGAGATACCCTGTCACAGTTGTTAACTTCAGAAAAGGAAGGAAGCAAAAAAACAAAACAAAAAAAAAAAAAAAAAGGAAGGAAACATGAGCCCAGGCTCAAATTATGCAGGGAGTATTTTTCTCTCTAAATAAATGAATGAATACTAATGATTTGATTTGTATGAAGAATAGTGTGGAGCCCTATCTTGAAATTATTTGTTTAAAAGTAAACAAAGTATTCATAGGAAATTCTGAGGTTTCGAGCTGGAGTTTTTGAGATCTCAGTAGTGAAAGTCTTCCCTGGCTAGGCATGATGGAGCTGGAGGTCATGAAGGAGTGTGAGATGATGCTGGAAGGCAGGTCTGGGGGTTCCATGGAGATGCAGTGGGATGGATGGATGTCACTTTCTGAAGCACGTGTTCAGGATTCATCAGATGATGTTCATGAAAATCACTCCTTTTCTCACTGGAGCTATTAAAAGTGTGTTTTGTGTGTATGAATAAATAATTGGGATGGGCAAAGGAAAGCTAGCAGTTCATATAGGAAAGGGAACGGGCCCCAAGCCCTCTTAGTCATGAGTTTAAAAGCTGAAGAACAACAGTAGTCTCTGCTGCTCCATTGTTGTAGTTCGGTTGTTTTTCAGACAGCATAACAGCCCTGTGTTGACTTATTCTAAAGCTGGCTTTCAGTCTGGTTTATTCTTATCTTTGAGTTAGAGATGGGTATAGATGACTGTAGCTAATTATTTTAAATACCCTGCACCTTTCTTCAGGTGCCAGGCAGCCCTGGGGAGGTTGTGGGCCAGAGGTGGTAGCTGTGACCTGGGACTGGTCATTGGATCAGTGACCCTTTTTCAGCCTGTTATGCTTTGAGGTAAGGGAGTTAAATGTGAGACGCAGTATAGGTGCAAAAGAAAAAGGATTTATTTTCTTATGTGTTTGCATTTTTAAAGCTTAAAGTAGTCAAATATTAGATGTTTATAATTGTGATTATGACCTCTAGATTATGTTGTAAATTTTAAAGACCCACTTGATCTAGCAGTGAATATGGACCATCGAGTTTGGTTCACATCCCTTTTCTTCCAGTTTTGTCTTCTTTAAAATTAAGTACCTTAATATTAAAACTGTAGCATTTTTGAAGCTACTGTTTTGCTGAATGCCAAAACCATGTTTTCTCTTTATGGTAGGAAAATATGAATCATGGGAAGACAGCCACAGAGCTGTCTTAGTTTAAGTGCCTGTGTAAATTCATTTGATTATCCATCACTTTCTGTATACTTGATGTGACCTTGTTTTACTCTGCTTATGAATAGGATCAGCCAATGGGAGGCTGGGAAATGATCAGAAAAATTGGAGATACATCAGTCAGTTACAAATATACCTCAAGATATGTGCTGAAGGCAGGCCAGACTGTTACAGTAAGTGATTTTAATTATTTAATTTAACTTCACTGTCTTAACTAACAATTAAAGTAATTCAAGGAAATTTTTGGCTTAAAGAGGAGTGTTTTAGAAATGGGCATTAAAACATCTTTGACGTTATTAAGGAATTACAAGTACTATTAAAGATTTTAAAAATTCTGTCTTATTGAGAGCAGTAATTGACTATTAAAAGTGAAAGTATTGACCTTTGAATTCTTTTTATTTTGTCTACTCCAGTAGATATAAAACAGCTGTCTCTTGACTGGTAATTGTAACCCAGTCTGATTCAGGAGATACTGCTTGACATAAAGAACTATTAGGATAATCTATTAATGCTAAGGTATGCCTTAAGACTTGAGTGACCCTCAGCCTTGGGTGACCCTCAGCATCATCTGGGTAGTGATTTGGTGTCCAGGCCCCACCTCACCCTTAGTCATCATCTCTGGTGTTGGATCAGGGACTTATGTTTTGATTAAAAATTATTAAGTGTTAGGTTTTGTTGTAAACAATCACTTTTTTAAACATAGTATTTTATAGAGGGTAACATGGTTTTTACTAGTGTTTAAGTTTCTAGATTTGAAAAGAGATGGGCTTTGTGGTACTCTGACTCTGATTTGGGTTCTAAGTGGTTCACTGTTGCTGTGTTCTGAAATACCATGTCTTTAATAGTTACTAAATTTCACAGCATACTTATTAGAGAAGTTGCTTCATGGAGCAGACACAAGATTACTTTACTTTAACTTCATAAGTAGATTTTAAAAACAATGTGTTAACTTTGATAGATGTGAAAGAAGTCTACATTCTTATCCCTGAAGGATATAGAAGTGACTGTCTCTTTTATCAATCCTTTTTAAAAATATTAAACACATACTTTTAAATTTATGATTGATACACATCTTAGTGTTTAAGATCAAAAGCTCAAACTGGTTAGGATTTCTCTTTTAAAAAGTGTGTTGAAGAACTTGATACCACATTGTGAAAATATCAGATGCTAATTTTGTAATGGTAAAAAATGGGAACAAATATCCTAACCAGACTGTCTTTTCTTCTCTTCAGTAATTATTATAGTGAGAGAAAATTGTTCAGCCCTATTATGTGTCTTATTGAAGCTACATAATGTGGTGGAAAGAATCTGACATTTTAATTCAGAAGATTCAGATTTGAGTGTGCTCTCTACCTCTCTAAAGTAATGTGAAACCATTATGCCAATCATCTGCTTTTTCCACTAGATGTAGTTCCTCAGAGACCAAATACATACATATATATATATATGTATATAGGTATATAGGTATATAGATATAGATATATACTATAGGTCTAGTGGAGAATCCAATTATCATATGAAATGTAATTTTTTTTTTAAGTAGCTAGTATTAAATGGGATAAGAAGCTCTTTGGAACATAGCAGTGATAAGTAATCTTAACTATGAAGTTGTACTGGGCAATAGCAAACATCAGTTTAAAACACTAGAACACAAATAAGAGAAATAAATATGTAACTTAAAATTTTCTTGTAGTTGCATTAAAGAAAAATAGGGAAGGTGTGAAATTAATTTTAGTACTATGTCTTATTTAATGTAATGTATCCAAAATACTATTCTTTCAAAATATCAGTATAAAAATTATTAGATATTTTACCTTTTCTCTTTTTTTTTTTTTTTTTGGACTAAGATATTCTCACAGTACATCTCAGTTTTGACTAGTCAAATTTCAAATGCTTGAGGTCACATATGGCTAGCATGTTGAACAGGATAGCTCTGGAACATACTAATTTTAGATTAAATTATCCAAGATTTTAGGATTATTACTAATTAATACAAAACCCAACTCAGTGGTTCCATATGGACTAGTGAAAAAGTATTGCTTGAAATTAGGAAAACACTAACATTCTACATGACGCTAACAGCCCAGAGCCAGTTCCTTTTTGTTTTATCCCAGTAAACAGCTCCCTGTCCCTTTCTAGTTATAATGCTGATGGAAGATCTCGCAGCTTCAGGTGAGCATCTGAAGAGGACAGCCTCCCTCCTAATCAGAAATTTATAGATTATTCTCTCCATTTAAAATGATACTTGCCTATACTATTTCTTGTGTTCCTTTTGCCATCATGTAGCCATTTATATTGTGAAATAATTTATGGGGTATAAAACTTTTCTGTTTTAATATGGTCTTGTAGAAACCTCAGGACTCGTAGTATCCCTACAGATGAGGACACTGAGGTTGGTGGAGCTGCAGTAATTTGTCTAGGGTTCACATACAGTTTTTCTGACTCAAATTATCTATGCCCTGCCAATACTCTTGCCAATAATATGCATTAAAAACATGGCAAAATTTCCGTGCTTATGAGAAGGGGAGAGTAATTACTTGTTTGCCTATTTCAATAGCAGCCTGTTTATCATTGATTAATGGGTTATTCATTCCTTGTGTGCTTTTTGGAGTTCAGTCTCAGACACTCATGGGGTGTGGTGATATTGCCCCTGATTGGAGACATACCAGTTCTATAAGAATATTCTAGATGGGCTGTCTACTGCAGAAGTTTGAGAGGAGTTAGTAGTGTCTCCTTGTTGACTGCTATAGGCAGCTGGAGGATACTGTTGGAGTGGGTCCAAGGGCTCCAAGCTGGAGGAATGGTCCATAAAACCCATAGCTGAGTGCTGACAGGGAGGGCTAATCATTGCTCAGTGAGCCAGACCCACTTTGCAGCTAATCCTTTTGTTCTTTGCAGCAATCCCGTGTATTATAGGTTCTGCCTCTGTCCCATTTTATGGATGAGAATAAGGCCACTTGCACACATTCAACTGACATATTGAGGGGCTAGGAGGTGAATGTAGATGTCACCTCAAGATTCCTGAACATCATCATTTCCATTTATTGGATGGGGAAGCTAAGGCCTACATAAGCTCTCCTGGACACACAGCTAGTTTGTACAGCAGGTCTGAAGCTGGGACACAGTTCTGAGACTTAGAATTAGGGGTTCAAGTCTTCTCATTACATTGCTGTTACTAGGTTGTGGGCAGGGCAGGGTTCTGGCTGGACTGATGCTCTTTTCTTTTCTAGATCTGGGCTGCAAATGCTGGTGTTACAGCCAGTCCTCCCACTGACCTCATCTGGAAGAACCAGAACTCTTGGGGCACTGGCGAAGATGTGAAGGTTATATTGAAAAATTCTCAGGGAGAGGTGAGGCCATTTTGTCAGTACTACTCACTCCACTGTCTGTTCCACTCTAAAGTTCCTTGTGTAAGAGTGATTTCTTCTTAGAAGTCAAACTGAAATGTGAAGTAACTGATTGCTTACACCAGACCAAGGCTGCTGAGTAAATCAAAGTGAAGCTGACTTCACATTTTAGGAGTGAAATAGGAGTGTATTGTGGAGCACTGAGCATTAGCACAGGCTCCAGTTTCTGCCTCCACTGCACACTGGCTTTGTGACTTTTGGCAAGTTCTTTCACCTCTCTTCATCTTCATTTCATTTTAAAAGGATAATAAGACAAGTCACAACTGTGATAATACTAATGTAATGGATATAATATAAATGAGATGCTCATTGGGAAATGCCTCAGAATGTATCTTTCTAGCCTCTGGTATGTTACAAGCTATGTTCCTAGCTCTCAGATTGTTTATGAAACTCTTTTGAGTTTGAAGATTGTGGAGTGTACATCTGCTTGAGGTTTATGTTTTCAACATGTCATTCCTACATTCTTACGAACCTTCCCTACCCTCATTGTCACGTGAAGACACCCATGCCCTGTGCACACATACACACCTGCCCCCCCCTCCCCCCGCAAAATGGGGCTCTGCAAAGGAGAGGGTGGTTGCAGGTCAACTTGCAGTATCCCTCTCAGGTTGCTTTCTCTGCTCCTGTGATGCCAGGTGCAGACCTACCTGGCATGGCGCTTGGCCCGTTGGCCTCTCTCACTAGAGTCATAAGCACATTGAGGGCAAGGACCTATTATGATTTTCCCTGGCACATAATAGGCATTCGGTAAGAATTTCCTGCTAAAAATTAAAAAAAATTAGACACAGACCTTCACTTTTGAGTTCAGAGAAATAAAGCAGCTAACAGCATTTGCCGCGGGGGGTCTAAGGTATTGCATCCCAAGTCCTATGCCTGGTGGCCCTCCTGTCTGTCATGTACCTGTGGATCTTTGGACTGCTTCCTGTATGCACCTGTGGGTCTTTGGGCTGCTCTTCCTGTGGAATCACTTTCTGCCGAGTGAAGAGTTCCCTTAATCTCATGCTGAGTCTGGAAATGAAACGACTTGTGATTCTTTCACTGTAGACTTCAGCATTGTGTGAGATTTTGAGGCGCCTCTGGGGAATTCACCTCCAAATGCCCAGCTAGGTTCTCAGGGTAGGGGAGTCAGTTTATACATGCCAAGTTAGTTACTTGCGCATGTCAAGGTGTTGGATCTTTCTCCTGTTCTCTGTGGAATCCGTTGCTCGTTTCTCGTCTTCAGCACTTTGGAACCATTCCCCCGTGGCTGTTGCTGGCTCCTGGGTGCTGCCCTGACTGCAGCTCTTGTGCGGGTCATTATCCTCATGTCTGGGATTGGCAGGACACAGAACTCTTTCAGAACCTGGCTGTGAGTAGTGATCTCAGGTTGCCAAGCTCTGTGATGAGGGTCCCTGGCAGAGGCAACAGGCTCTTGTGAACCCTTGGGTCATCATCTGTACCATTTGTTTCTCTGTAAAAACGTGTTCGGGTTAGAAGTGATCTTGGAGGAGGTGTTTGGAATGTAACAGGTTTAAAAGCTCCTCAAACAGAGTGACATGTGAATAAGTAGGTCCCAGGAAGAGGGATAGGGCTTGAGGGGATACTATAATGGAGCCCCCATAAAGTTGACTTTATAAAGCTCGGATTTCCCTTCATAATTTAAACGCTTGAATATTAGATCATTTGGTTGGTTGGTTTGTCTATTCTTTTTAACAAACTTGTCTTCTGCTTGCTATGGTCTATTAAGTGACTTCTGTCAGAAATGAGGAAAGTGGGATGCCTTGGTAGCTCAGTGGTTGAGCTTCTGCCTTTGGCTCAGGGTGGGATCCCGGAGTCCCAGGATTGAGTCCTGCATTGGGCTCCCTGCACCCTCTGCCTGTGTCTCTGCCTCTCTCTCTGTGTTTCTCATGAATAAGTAAATAAATAAGTAAATCTTTAAAAAGAAAAAGAGAGAAATGAGGAAAATATCATGAATACAGTTTTTCTGTCTGTGGTTGTCAGACAACATAAATACATTTGGTATTTATTCCTTTAATTCTGAAATCATGTTTATTAGTAGGTCCCAGATCATATTTGCAGCAATCCATAATTACCACTGTAAAGACCGTTTTTCTTTTCTTTCTTTTTTTTTTTTAAGATTTTTTTTTAAGATTTTTTAAAATTTATTTATGAGAGACAGAGGCAAGGACATAGGCAGAGGAAGAAGCAGTCTCCCTGCAGGGAGCCTGATGCAGGACTTGATCCCAGGACTTCAGGATCACGAACTGAGCTGAAGGCAGACGCTCAACCGCTGAGTCACCCAGGTGCCCCAAGACCATTTTTCTGTAAGATTGTAGGTAATTGGCTTAAGTCCGTTGAATTTTTTATGTATATTTTCTTCTTGCTGAGGCATTGGAAATGTCAGAAAATGCAATTAAGCTGTCTCTAATGGGAATAGATGGGCTCACAAAACCAAAAATCCAGAGATCGTGGACTTGATCTAGTGGCTCACCCAGTGTCCCCAAGGATCTTTCGTGTCTCTGTTTTATGAGTGTCTCCTTGGTTGACACAGGATAGATGCATCCCAGCAGGATGCTCCTGGAGGTACATCTTTTGAGGTTGGCTTTTGGGACTGAGCCATGTTCCCGTGAGTTTTCCATCCTGGGCTTTCCTTGCATTGTACCAGTTTGGGTCACAGGCTCACCTCTAAACCCGTTCCTGGGGTCAGGAGGACAGTTAGTTTGAGCTGCCTTCTCCCTCCCAACAGCTTCATCCTCTTCTTCACTGTGGCTGACTGTGCCATCAGCATAGGAGAGATGAGGACTCAGGTAAAATTGGGGGCTCTTACTGACAAATGAGGAAGGGGGTACCAGAGGATTAAAAACAGTAAATGTCTACAAGCTGAAATAAAATGTTTTTCTATGAGGGAAATAAGAAATAAAGCAGTCTCTTTGTGCCTTCTGGAATGTAATCCTAACTGAAACTTTTGTCTATGTGAATGACTACTTGTGTGTACAGAGAGATCAGAGTTGAACAGTCAGCTCCTCTGTCAACAGAAACCGTCCTGATCTGCACATAACATTTGCTGATTTCTGGGGTGTGGGGATCCCATACCCCCACCACAGTGATTTCACACCGCCAGCATGTTGTGACTGAGCAGAGTTGGCTGAGGTGACCACATGACCCGTTGGTTTTGGTGCACTCCTGAATCATGTGATGTGCACAAGGCCTTAACAGGGACCTGTTGAGAATACATTCTGTAGACAGACCAATCTGTGTGTGTCTTTCAGGGCACTTGGTAGGGTTGGATATCTTGCTGAGAGGAATTGTTTTGATGAAGACATTTATCTACTAGCACCTTGACAGTTTCCTGGGCCTAAACCCCCCAACAATTTTTGGTTCTAAATTTGTTTTATGATTTTTCTAACAATTTTTAGACATTATTTAGCATATTCATTTTCTGTACAGGCTTTCTGCATTAAAGTAATTGGTTTTTTTTTTTTTTTTTTTTTTTTTTTTTTTTTTTTTTTTAAGATTTTATTTATTTATTCATGATAGTCACACAGAGAGAGAGAGAGGCAGAGACACAGGCAGAGGGAGAAGCAGGCTCCATGCAGGGAGCCCGATGTGGGGTTCGATCCCGGGTCTCCAGGATCGCGCCCTGGGCCAAAGGCAGGCGCCAAACCGCTGCGCCACCCAGGGATCCCAAAGTAATTGGTTTTTAAGTGTCATCAAATGAAAAGTGCTTAACAACAGGCTTATATTAAAAGTAGCTAAATTGAATTAATTTATAATTAACTTAGTTGGGCAAGTTGCTGTTTTCTGCATTTTGCATTTGTGGACAATGTTCTTCTGTCACACAATTTAAGAACCCATATTTCCAGATGAGATGTATATGCTTGTCAGCAGCTGCTCAAGCTGGAATGTAAGAATTCTCTAGCAGATTTTCTAAAGATTTAATTTATTTATTTGATAGAGCGCAATTAGAGGGAGTGGCCAGCAGAGTGACAAGCAGGGTCCTCCTGCCCCCCCTGCCCAGCAGGGAGTCTGATGCAGGACCCCAAGGTCATGACACAAGCCGAAGGCAAATACTCAACCAACTGAGCCACCCAGGTGCCCCTCTTGCCACATTTTAGGGTGAATTACAGAAAGCTGGGTACTCTGAGCGCTTTTTTGAGAATTCTTTTTGTTTTCTTTTTTTTTTTTTAATTTTTTTTTTATTTATTTATGATAGTCACAGAGAGAGAGAGAGAGAGAGGGGCAGAGACATAGGCAGAGGGAGAAGCAGGCTCCATGCACCGGGAGCCCGACGTGGGATTCGATCCCGGGTCTCCAGGATCGCGCCCTGGGCCAAAGGCAGGCGTTAAACCGCTGCGCCACCCAGGGATCCCTCTTTTTCTGTTTTGTATGTTGCCATCCTCCAATCCATCTTTTACTTCAAAGAATTATGATTGATCTAAGGATTCACATGCTTTTTTTATCAGTGGGTTTGGTCAAAGCAGGCTATTTGTGAAATGGCTATTTGTGTATGTAACCACTGACTGATCTCCCAGAAATGAAATTTCTGGCTAATGGAGACTCTTAGAACGATCCATCTTCTTTGGCCATGTAACAATAATCAAAATTCCCCACAAAGTACTACCTTGCTTCATTTATAAAATATATCCTTGGACATTTTTAAAATGGAGCTTTCATTTGTAGGATAGGGCTTTTTGGTTTTTTTTCTCTTGCCATTTTAAACTAACTGGTTGTGTGTTAGATTCCAGATAAGCTTTTATACTGACATAATTTTAGCATCTTTGTCTGTTGAGTTGTCTTTCTTGAGCGACCTTAGGATTCAGTACAGAATAAGATGAGCTGCTGTGCGGTGCTCTGTAGGACACACTCATTTACTTGCTGCCAGATCATCAGGTCAGCCTTCTGCTCACACAGATATGCTGTGCATCATGCAAGGCCACATTCCCTCCAGGAAAGTCATCTGCACATGAGATGGTTGTGTTCTCTGGTGCCTCCAGTGAGTGACAGGACTGTTTTCCGTGTGAAATCCGTTGGAGCTTCTTCACAAGTGTGTTATTAGTAGGGATTGCTCATCTGTCTTTATTCCATTTCCTGAGATGAACGAATTGCTGAAGGTGGACTGTTAACACCATGGTGCCTGAGATCACAGCTTTTGTTCGGCCTTCACCTTCATTTTATTCAGCGTTTAGTACCTTCTTTTTGCTAGGAGCCAGGATCTTTACTCTGAATTCACATTGAGTGTTATAAGGAATCTAGTGTGCCACATGGTTCACAGAGTTCTTAATAACAGAATGGGATCAAAAGCATTGGAAACTTCGCAGCAGGTGTTTCACATTGGACATCAGTAGCTCCCCTGCAGAGAATATTTCAAATCTAAGAACTGCTACTAGTTATGCAAAATTTCCTGTTCAGTAGCTAAAGCTATTGATGAACCACTTTTTTCTTTTTAAAAAAGTAGTCCCTGATGTAGGAGAGATGCTACTTCTTAAGCAAAGAAAAGTTCCCTCATCCCAACTGCCTTTGTGATTTTTAAGTATGGTTTTTAACTTAAGATCAAGCCACTCTTGTCTTTAGGAGGTTGCTCAGAGAAGTACAGTCTTTAAAACAACCATACCTGAAGAAGAAGAGGAGGAGGAAGAAGCACCTGAAGTGGTTGTAGAGGAAGAGCTTTTCCACCAGCAGGTATTACTTTAATATATTTGTATTAAGTTTTATTGACAGAATTACATAAAGACAAAATCAATAGTAGGTTTGGTTTTTTCCCTGTTACTTGATGAACCACGTAAGTGATTGGCCAGGTGGAGTTGGTTCGTTTTTCCTGAGGGGATATTCCAGAAGAATATATTAGTGTATTGGAAGAAAATGCTAGCACTTATTTTTAAAACATTTTTCTCTCACATCAGATTTCAGTTTTGTTTTATAATGACAGGACGTGTATATCACTTGCAAATAAGTATATACGGGTTGGAATGCATGCTCACAATTATTTACTGGAGTTCTGTGATAGAGAAGTTTAGATTACTAATTTAGAGTATCTGCATATAAACTTAAAAAAGAAAAAACAGTAATGTTCACCTGCAGTGGGAAACAAAATTCTTGCTATATTAAGTTCCTAATCATCTAATTACAAGATAGATTTTAGCTGATGCTTGGGCTTTTGAGAGCCCTTGAAATAAAGAAACTCCAAATGATTTTAATTAATTAAATTGGAATTATTAATAAGTAATAAGCATTCAGTTTATCTTCTCAAGCTGTTTGAGTCAGATGATGAATTAAAATCCCTACCTTATCCTTATAAGACTTCACAGATTTATAAATCTCTTTGTTTTGCTTCAGTGACCCCAGCCCTACTCCAAAAAACATTCTTGGACATGGTTAGCCTCCAGAGTAGAGAACCACTTGAAGTGGGTTGTATGAGGTAGAATGAGTTTTTAGATACTTCCTCATACATTTTGGAGGACTTTTGACTGTTTAAGAACAGGTACTTTAGGCTTAGCTTTCTCAAGAAACAAGGACAACATCTATTTCCTGTCCTTTACTGGGAAGAATTCTAATGCCTGGAAGTAAAATAGCAGTTATCTCAGGGTGCCAGACAAGTGGCTCAGAGTATGAGTTGTAGCAGGCAGATGCTGGAGACAGGGCCACCAGAATAGTTGAGAAGATCTCTGGGAAGTATGCTTGTCCAGTATTTCTAAGGATGGCAGTTATTTGGGTATCAGAAGACGGATGGTGTTCTCCATGTGTTTGAATTACCTGTTGGCCACATTACCATCCACCCTAGAAAGGCTTAGTGATTTGAAACAAGTATTTCTTACTTGTCATGGTTCTGTGGTTTGATTGGGCTCAACTGAGCAGTTCTTTTGCTCCACGTGATGGAGAGTGAAGTTAATGATGCAGTTGCATTCAGCTGGGATGGTGGCTGGGGCTGGAATGTTCTTCATCTTTCTTTCCCTGTTGGTTTATCTTTGGTAGTTTAGCCCAAGCTTAATTTATAACATGGTGCCTGGCTTCCATGAGGGTGAAAAAGAGAGCACCAGATCTCTTAAAGGCTAGGCCCATCTTCTCTTAGCCAAAGTGAGTCTCCAAGCCATCTCCGGTCCTAGGTGAGGGTAAACAGTCTTCAACTCTTGATGGGAGGAGTGGCAGAGAATCTGAGGTGATCTTTCGTTCATCACAGGGGATGTGTCAGGACTTAAGGGGCAAGCATATCTGTCTACTTTTATTGGTGTGTGTCAGACATACAGGGGACGAGGCTTGGAGGTAAGTGTGCGGTCTGAGATGCCTGGACAGATAGCTTCTGCACACGATGGAGCCACGAAGCAGCTGAGACCTGCCGTGGTTGACTCCAGAAGGAAGATTGCGGAGACACAGAGGGACTATGTGAATGGAGGTTCATAAAGACGTAGTATGACTAAAGTTGGGAGAGAAGGAAAAGCAGTCAGATGTATGAGGCTTTTAGCTTTTGTGATCAGAGTAGGCAATGATTTCAAGGTTTAAAAGAGGGAAGATGGAAGGGTAGATATTTTGCTTTCACATTAAAGAATGGGTCCAGTGGCCTTCCGAATTGATGATAAGGTTTTTTTGGTGCCTTTCAAGAAGCCAGGTTCAGTCCAGTCTAGTGGTTCGTCACAGGTCAGACTGTGAGGTTTTAAAGAATTAGTGGCAAAAGGGAGCCATTTTGACTTCACATTTGAGGACGAGACCAGAGCACATGTTTGGAGATGTACAAGCGGAGGACCCAGCCAGCTGGGTTCCCTGATATGGTTCAGAATGGAGTCTGCTGACCTCCTCTCTCCAAAGTTATAAAAGGAGGTTATTTATTGAACAGCGACTTTCAACTTCAGCTGCATATTATAATTACTTAGGGAGCTCTAAAATTACATATAAATAGATACGTTTCCCCATTTAAATGAGAAATTCTCACTGAGTTGATCTAGGGACCTAGATCAGAATTTTTTTTTTAAAGCTCCTCCAGATCTGAATGTGCAGCTGGAGTTCATTCATGATCAGTGTTCTGGAATTTATTGGAAGATGTCTGTAAGAGAAGGTTAAAAAGGGCAAGAGAGGAATAGTTAAGGGTTTATTTGAAGTCAGGTAATATGGATTTGTCCAGTCTCTGCCGTAGTTTGAAGTAACTGTCATCTACTTCCTTAGCACTGATTTTTCTTCCTACTTTTCCTCATCAGGGAACCCCAAGAGCATCCAATAGAAGCTGTGCAATTATGTAAACTTCTCCAGTCAACCGTCTTCCTCAAATAAAGAAGCATGGTAATCCTTACCAACGCGCAGTGCAGAGCCTTCTCAGAAGCACAGAGTATTTTTGTATTTCCTTTATGTGAATTTTTAAGCTGCGAATCTGATGGCCTTAATTTCCTTTTTTGACACTGAAAGTTTTGTAAAAGAAACCATATCCATACACTTGGTTGCAAGATGTGAATTATTGACACTGAACTAACTGTGTACTGTTTGGAAAGGGTTCCTCAAATTTTTTGACATTTTTTTGTATGTGTGTGTTTTTTTAAGTTCTTAGGAGGAGGGGACGGGCGGGTGAATGAACCACTGTGTGTCTGGGTATAATCTGCAGATTGCTCCATCTAGACCAGCAGTCTGCTCTTGATTACTCTCTGCTATATATATAACGGTGCTGTGAGGGGGGCATTTTTCAATATATACAACTTTTGTACTGAATTTTTTTGTAATAAACAATCAAGGCTACAAAAATTTTTTTTAATAGAAAAGAGAAATTTTGTAAGAAGGCAATATTAACCTAATCATCATGTAAGCACTCTTGGATGAAGGATTCCACAAAACTTTGTTTTATGGTTATTTCTTCTCTTAGATTCTTAATTCATGTGGGGCTGGGGTTGGGGGTGGGAGGGATGGGTTTCTCTTAAAATGCATTAGCTGTGTTTTTAAAGATAGTGTAACTTGCTTTAATTTCCTATGTTACATTAACAAATAAACGCTGTTTTAATATTAATGTCTTTTTTTTTTTTTTTTACCTTTAAAAGCCCGATTTTGTGTGTGTGGGAAAACAAAAATATTGTTTTAGTTTTGCTTTTTGTAAAAATAATTTGGCTTCTTGTTCGTGCCAGATGTTTCTTTAAGTTTTGATAAAGAGGAAGATTAACACAAACTGTTGTGGTGTCTCCCCCCCGCTTTCCAGCCTTCTGCTGTCATTAATAACAGTAGTAACAATAATAGAAGCAGTAATAATTGCTAATGTTCTAGAGCCAGGCACTGTGTTCAATGCTATATATTTTTTATCTTATTAACAATAAAACCTTCTCAAAATTTCTTTAAATAAAAGCCGAATGGGGCAGGGGTTGTGGCCAAAGACATTCCTTTTAAAGGAAGAAGATGGAGATGATGCCTACAATCTAGTTTTATTGTCTTGTAAAATAGGACAAAAGCTACTGAGTAAAGGTACTGAGTAAAGGCTTAAGGTGTGAATGCTGTGACCTAGGTAGGTGTATTGCTGTACAGGGTGGCACTGTTGTGTTTGGTGGTAATTAGGGTGTCACTTGTCAGAGGTTTGGGGCATTTTTGTCTTGTGATTGCTTTAGCTCAGTGTGTTCATCTTGTAGAAGGTGGAATATCTGGACCGTTGCTAGAACAGACAGATGATAAATTTCAGAAGCCAGCCCAGAGTCAGTATTTGGTTTTCTCTTAAAATATTCCCGCAGTAAGCTTCACAAAGACGATCAGCTTTCACTTGAAAATAACTCACAAAGTCTCAGAATTACTGTGCTCTGCAGATTTACTGCCTCCTTTGGTGCCATCACAGACACAAGATAAATGCCGGGTAAGATACTGTGTCTGGTGAAGCAGATAAGATGATAACTTCTCAACGCAGATTTATCTTCAGAATGAGAATGGCGCTGCAGTGTACGGCCAGTCTTGGCTTTGAAAAAGTTTGCCACAAGATGGGGTTCTTGTCATCAAAATACACTGGAGCTACTTTATTGCTGGGTGAATTAGGTTATAGAACTCAACACTTGGAGTAGTTAGACATTAGAAAGAATTGCCTGTAATACAGAAGCGTGGTATATACTGTAGTGACAGAGGTGTACATCTAGTGGTATGGAGTGAAGGTCCAGGACCCTGTTGACACATGGCTTGGTGTCTCTGGATGTGTCACAAGCAGGAGACTGTAGGGCTTTCTCAGTCTGAAAAAGTTCAGACTAAGTTGAGGTTTTCTGAAAGCGAGCAGCACTTGGGCCTGTTCCACCGAATGTGAGAGGCAGAGGGTGAGAGCGTATTCACTGTATATCCACATTCATGGAGCTTAGGGCTATGTTTCGGGATTATTGAACTCTTTTATAAGTATGAAATTTCGTCTTCATTTTGTCTTTGGTGTTCTGGTTTCACCACTATTTAGACAGGGATTTTTTTTTTAAGTAGGTGCTACCTCCAGCTTGGAGCCCAGTGTATAGGTCTTGAACTCAAAACCTTGAGCCCAAGACCTGAGCTGAGATCAAGAGTCAGATGCTTAACCAACTGAGCCACCCAGGCGCCCCTAAGACAGGGATTTTTTTTTTTTTTTTTTTTTAAGATTTTAGTTATATATTGAGAGACACAGGCAGAAGGAGAGAAGCAGGCTCCCTCTAGGGAGCCTGATGTGGGACTCATCCGTGGTCTCCAGGATCAGGCCCTGAGCTGAAGGCGGCGCTAAACCGCTGAGACACCTGAGCCGCCCAGATTTTTTTTTTTTTAAATTCCTCTTGTGTGTAGGTCTCTCCTCTCTGTGTTCTTCATTAAGAAACTTTGGGGTGTTCTTATTTTGTTGAGCATTACCTTATTCCTGTTCGCTGTTCTTCCCTGTGGTGTTTTCTTTTAGATTTGTACTGAACCTCTTTTCTTTCATATGTTTTAGATTTCGCTGTGTTGTATTCTCATTAACTTTTGTATATTTGTCTCACTAATTCTGTTTTCAGCCTTAATTTTTTTATTTTGCTCATTGAGTTTATAATTTCATTGATTGACTTTTCCATTTCTGGAATTATCCTTGATTCATTTTCAATTTGTCCCTTTTTTCAACTCTTCTTCCTTTTAAAGAGTCATTTTAATCACACTTATTTTATGGTTTCTCATTGATTTTCCTGAGTTCTTGCGGAGATCCTAATTTTTCTGTTAGCTGCAGAAAAAAATTCATGGTTTTGCTTTGTCCTGGGGTTTTTAGGATTGAGAACTTCTCTTCAGCAAGGGTTGTTTATTTTGTGAGTGGTTTGTGCCCCTACTGTACAGAGTAATTTGGGGGTTTCCTGTGCCAACTCTACAGTGATTATAGTGGATTAGATCTGTGTTGCTGTTTCTCATCTTGTGGTGGTGAAAAATAGTTAGATGCTAGTGTGTGGGTCTTCTTGGTTTCTCACAAGTACCTGCTGCTCCCAGTCCCAAATCAGAAGTTTGCCTTTGTTCTGGGCAGTTGGGCTTCTGTAGTGGGGTGGGAGGTGGGAGCACTTGACGCTTCTGAGCCTTTTGCAGCCGGATCCTTTATGGGTCCTGCCCTTGCATGGAGTTGGAGCCCTGTTTTCTCCCCCGACCTCCGCCCACAAGGCTTCTCTTTCACACACTGAATTCTTGTCGCTTTATATCTGGGCACTTTTTGGTTCTTATTTTAAGCTTGGCTCTAACAAAGATTTAGTTACAGTTTATCAATTTTGCAGTGAAAGAAGGGGTCCTTGTCGGTTTTTTTCCTCATCACACATCACTATAAACATATGCATACTTATTTGCATATGTGTATGTGTGTGTATTTTAAGAGAGACGATTATTATAAATCATGTTCCTTCTGGTTTCAACTTCTCACCCATCATCCCTTTCATGAAATCTTAAATTACAAAGAAAGTTCTTTGAATGCCCTCTCTTTTCTTGGCCAAATCACATGTTAAAACAAAATAGGAAATTGAAAAGGATCTTTAAATAACCCCTGCTTCTGAATCACTGGCTTCTGAACAAAATGCAGATCTTTTTAGTTCTGTTGCGTGAAGGAGCAGCATGGAAATGAATTTTAGGAGATACCACCAGAGGAGAATGACTTGAAATGGTTCTGGTATTTCTGTGATAGATACCTGGGAAAACCAAGAATTCTGAAATCGGGAAGACTCCTTCCCTCTCCTTCCAGGAAAAAAAAAGGCACAGAAGGATGCAATGTTTAGCATTCTGTGTTTTGCCGTCTCGCCTGTCTTACTAATGAGACACTCAGAACCAAACCGATGGCAACAAGGAAAATATTGAGGCAAGATACATGTACAGCTCACAGAAGTTGTATTTCAAGGTGTTGCGAAGAGAGTTTCACAGGAACATGCCAAACGGGAGGAATTGTTAATCGGTGGGGAACAGTACTGGGAGTGGACACGCGCTGCTGTTCTGGAGGGTCGGGCAGGACAAGGGCAGAGGGGACCGAGAGTTTGACCAGTAGCCAGTTTGCCCTGGAGGCAGGCGCCTAATCTACCCCCCCCCCCCCCCGCCCCGCATATTTGCCTTCACTTTTAACAGCCAGGAAATCCTGTCTTCTGCTGACTTCTCTCCAGAGGCAAAAATGCACCTCATGTTAAGGAGACAGCCTGTTCGGTAGCTTAATTACAACGATGAAGCGCATTTTCACCAGGCTTACTACGTGAGTGCTGCTTCCACCAATCTGGGTTGGAATTCCGTTTAAACGCCCTCCAAGTTTGCTCTTAGAGAAATGTAGCTCTTGTTCCGTTTGAGTACTTATTATCCTTCCTTGAGCTGTACTGCTTCAACTGGGCCCTGGTCCGGGGGTCCCAAAGATTTCTTTGCATTTTTTTTTATACCACTTTCATATTGTTGGCGTTGATTTCTTTGATTTTGAGTAAGAAACTCACTGCCTTTTATCCTTTCTTTCATGGTGCACTCAGCCCACGGCGAATGCCCTTGTCCTCTCGGGTACCACAGTCTCTGCCAACCTCTGGATTTTTTCCATGTGTCCCAAGGGGTCGAAGTGGGGGATAGACCTCCTCGCAGAGCTGTGATATCGAAGAGATACCTTCACCAGGATTCTTTTTTCCTCAGTTTTTTATTTTTTTAAAGATTTTATTAATTTATTCACAAGAGACACAGGCAGAGGGAGAAGCAGGCTCCCTGCAGGGAGCCCAACAGGGACTCGATCCCAGGACCCCAGGATCACACCCTGAGCCGAAGGTAGATGCTCAGTCACCAAGCCATGCAGGTACCCCATTTCCTCTGTGTTTGTGACAGAATCTGGGTAATTCTTTTCAAATGGTCTACTTCATTGAATGCACGGGAGTGTTTCTCCAGCCGCCTTCCATATCGGCCTGTGCTACGACCTACCTTTAGCTCCCAGCGTTAGCTAGAGTGTGTCACCAGAGGGACAGTGGTGACCTTTGCCAAGTAGGTCTCATTGGCAGAAGCTGACTTTCTAGCCTAGTGGCTGAGAGTGGTCTTCAGAGGACTCGTTCATTGCCTCATTTCCCCAGCTCTGACTCCCAGAACCTTTGTCTTCTTTTTCCCTCCTTTTCCCTCCTGCGTTGCATTGGAGCCAGGGAGACTCCCAGCTCCACCACCCTTCACCAAATGCTTATTTTTGAGTTAGCCACTGACGGCCAGGACGTCCTCTACTGGAGCCTGGGACTGTGACGACCCAGCCAGCTTCCCACTCTGTTAGGCCTTCTTCCCTGCCCGCGTCAAGAGGGAGCTGAACCCAGGCTCTTTGTGGGGCCCAAATTCTCTTACTCATTTTCCCACTTACCCATTTCTTTTTTTTAAATTAACTAATTAATTAATTAATTAATTTATTAATGATAGAGGCAGAGACACAGGAGGAGAGAGAAGCAGTCTCCATGCCGGGAGCCCTATGCGGGACTCGATCCTGGGATTCCAGGATCGTGCCCTGGGCCAAAGGCAGGCGCCAAACTGCTGAGCCACCCAGGGATCCCCTTACCCATTTCTTTTAAGTCTTTGTCCTGCTGAGAGAAAAACTGGAAATTTGAAACTTAGAACAAGCTGAAAATAATTCATTAAGTGCCTGCTGCGAAACCATTGGTGGCCCCAGGGCTGCGGCTGTGGGCCCTGGGAACAGGGCTCCTGTCTGCAGATCAGGGAGGGGTCCCTTTGTGGAGAAGGAAGGGCTTGGGCCGATGGGGTGTTTGGGTGACTCAGGTAGCCTCCTGCCAGAGGTTCCTGCAGGATCCTGAAGCGGCGCCCCCGGCCATGTCAGGCACCTCGGGGATTTGGGGGACCCAGCTAAGAGAAAGCGGTAGGCACAGGCTTCTGGAGATGCGGTGCTGCCAGTCGGAGGTTACCTTACTGAAAGCTTGGGGTACTGCACTGGGTTAAGGGGTACCCTTGTGTTGCAGGGGGGCTTAGGGGCCCAGCGGTTAGGTCATTTATTCACGCACTCATTCCTTCAGCGACCACGCCCCGGGGGGTTTGGTTTTGCCCAGCACTGCCTGAGATACCGAGGTGGGAGATCCAGCTGTTTTCGGGGGAGTGCGCCTCATTCACCCAGGTGTGCGTCTGACAGCTCCGCCAGTTTTACCCTCGACAGCTGTCAGAAAAAAATTGACATAGCTAGTTTACAGATGGAAACGGTGCTGTGCGTTGTCAAGAATGAATGGGAACAATTCCAACTGTCAGATAATCCCCAAATCCCTGTTTCATATCTCTTGTTTCGAATGTTCCTCAAATTACTGGCGAGTGTGATAAATACTGTCTGCAAGGTGCCGTTGAGAAAATGCCTTTATGTAGGTGAGCCAACTTGTGCTCCTCAACTGGGGAAGCGGTAGCTTAGTCAGGGGCTGGGGGTGACAAGGAGCCTGCTTTCCACAGCCTGGCTCCTGCGGCTGACCCCCTCCCTGCGGTGTCCCCCCCCCACACCCCCCCAGAACAGCAGGCCGCAGCCCTGTGCACGCCCTTCCTGGAGCCAGCTCTGCTTCAGGATGCATTTTTCCTGACATCAGGGAGGTAATGAAGTGTTGGGATGCAAACGTCTCCTCTGGGGGACAGTCACCATTAGGTAAGCTAAACAGAGGCGATGGAGACTCAGCAATTTGTTTAAAGCAGGCTCGGCCTCAGTGAAGCAACATGTTTATAAAGTAGCTAGGAACTGGCCAGTGTCCCGGGGTGAATACAAGTACCCCCAATCTTCGTAGTGGGCGGTGGGGGCTGGCTATGAATAACAGGAATTATTGGAACTGGTGATTCAGCTCTGATAAGAAAGGAGGTAAAAAAAAATTGTTTTTGGTTTTTTAAATGATAGAGAATTAGCCATTCTGTGAGACATGCCAAGTGTCGTTCTGGGTCATGTTCCAAGTTTGTACTTCCACACGGAGGGGCCCTCTCCCAGGCAGGCTGCGGATAGAAGAGGGAGCATTGATTTCACCTCTGAACTAGTTTTGTGATCAGGAACCCCTGGGGACAGCAGCAGTCAGGGACTCTAAGTGTGGTGAGTTCCTGCTTCTCCATTTCCTTATCTGTACCCCAAGACCAGAGGTCTCATTACAGAGTGTTGATGGGAGAATTAAATCAGATCATCTAGAAAGATCACACCAAGATATCAGGTCTAAATAAATACATAGTAATTTAAAACTAATGATTCAGAATTTTTTTCTTTTTTTTTTCTTTTTCTTTTTTTTTTAAGAGATTTATTTGAGAGAGAGGAGACCAAGGAGCAGAGGGAGATGGAGTCAAGCAGACTCCACACTGAGCGCAGAGCCCAAGGCAGAGCTTGATCCCACAACCTATGAGATCATGACCTTAGCTGAAATCAAGAGTTGGATGCTTAACCGACTGGGACACCCAGGTGCCCCCAGAATTTTTGACTAGGGTATTGGGATGTAGGATGAGATTTTCTTTGTGAGACGGCGGGGCCATCTGCTGCTCTTAATGTTGGAAGTCTACACGTAAGAATAGTGCTGGTCAGAGTTTAACATTTCTCCCGGTCAGCTGAGTGATTAAGCAAGGAAAGCCACTGAGAATGCTGGAAGCACCACATTTTACTCATTTCATGAATAAATTGTTTTTTAATTTTTAAAAAGATTTTATTTATTCATGAAAGACAGACAGGCAAAGGGAGAACCAGGCTCCCTGCAGGGAACCTGATGTGGGCCTTGATCCCAGGATCACACCCTAAGCTGAAGGCAGATGCTTAACCACTGAGCCACCCAGGAGTCCCTCATGAATAAATATTAATTCAGGGATGCCTAGGTGGCTTAGTTGGTTAAGCGTCTGCCTTCGGTTCAGCATGTGATCCTGGGGTCCTGGGATCGAGCCCCGCATCAGGCTCCTTGCTCAGTGGGGAATCTGCTTCTCCCTCTGCCCCTCCCCCTGCTCATGCTTTCTCTGCAATAAAAACAAAATCTTTTTTAAAAATTAAAAAAAAAAGTAATTCAACAGATGTTTCTTGAGTGATTACTGAGTGCCATGCTGTGCGCTAGGCCCCGGAAAGACCGCGTTGAATGGAGCAGTCTCGTCCTGACGCTGATGGAGACTGCAGGTCTGCATGGGCTTCAACCAAATAGCCACACAGGTCCATAAATCCACAGCTGTGGGGCGAGATCACACAGCAGGCTTTGGGGCAACTTGTCTCCTCTGGGAAATGGCTATTAGGAAGTTGTGTCTACTCAGAGCTGAGTTTCAAAGACTAGTTCTTACCTTGGAAGAACTCAGCTGCACAAAACATCACAGTCACGATGGGTGTTTTTCACTGGGTTCAAATTCTTTGACTTCCTAGTGGGATTATTGGAGTTTATTGGAACTGTGGCCACCACATTTCATAGCATTAGCTGGGGGACATCAGGTGGTCTCAAAGGGCCATTTCACTCCAGCCCTGGGTTAGTCCGATTGCCAGCCCAGAGGGCCCTGCAGGTGGAGGCAGAAGAGTGGTCCGATCCCCGGGGGCCTGCAGCCTGACCTGTCTCCCTGGTCTCCCTGATGGTCTTCTGCTTGAAATTACAGGCACCTAATTCTGGTCTCAGCCAGTTGTTTCCATGGAAGGAGAGCATGCCGAGGTCTGGCAGGTACCTCACCCCGCCCACTGAGCAGCATTCAGAACCCCACCGGCTTTCTGGGACTTGGCTCTGCTGGCTCTGATAGGATGTGGGCTGGAATCTGGAAGCACCTGGAAATTTGGAGTTTTGGGGTTTAAAGCTGCCCAGAGCTAGGCTCTGTGTGTCCCCCACGTAGAGAAACCCACACCTGAGAGGGGATCATCCCCCACCCTCATTGCCACCCTACACCCAGGTGAAGACGTGTATGTGAAAGCAGCGTCAGGCTGGAGGAATAGTAACATCTGCTTTTCTTCCTCTGAAAATTGAGTGTTTTAAAAATATTTTATTTATTTATTCATGAGAGACTGAGAGAGGCAGAGACACAGGCAGAGGGAGAAGCAGGCTCCCCACGGAGAGCCCAATGCGGGACTTGATCCCAGGACCCTGGGACCACACCCCGAGCTGAAGGCAGAGGCTCAACGACTGAGCCGCCCAGGTGCCTCTGAAAATGGAGTGTTCTATGAGGTGGGATGACAACTTCCCAGTTAGAAGCTCTGGGAAGTGCACTCGGATTTTTCCATTTTAGACACACGTCAGCTCTTCCCTGCAGTGGTCCCCACTGTACTGATTTGTTCCAAATCATTTAAACATCTCGTGCTGGGGCTTGGCCTCCACCGTGGGGAGGTGCCGCCTCCCTGGGTGGTCCCTCTCCGTGTCTCAGAAGGAGACATTGTGAACCGTGTCAGTACTTGTGACCGTTCGGCCACGTGGGCACCTTTGCCCGTGATTGCTTAAAACCAAAGATGACAGCGGCAGTCAAGGTGTCTCATGTGCTCAGGGCTCAAATGGCACATGGAGAGGATTTCTGGAGCATGTTTGGCAATTGCTTCGGAGTTTTCCATCGAGACCCAAATTCTGAGAACATCGTTGGCTCGTGCCAGCCGGCCTGCCTTCTCTGTCCGGGCTCTCCCAGGGCACACGGCCTGCGGTGCTTGATCGTGGGGCGGAGATGACGGCTCGCTGGGCCCCGATGTTGGCTGCGGTTGATTGCAGGTTTTCATTTAAATAAAGAACAGCGTAAGCCTTCAGCTGGGAAAGGGGATTGAAGTGTCCCCAGGCGAAGCCCTGGCATGCTAATGCAACATGTGACCCACCAGCACGGCATCCCCTCCCCGCTCCCCACCCAGGGGGCTGGAAGTCACCCGTGGGTCTTTGGCAACTCTTTGCCAGAATGCTGGGTGGAGGTTGGCAAACGCTGGATTATGAAATAAAGCGAGGCAGTTGGGGTGCTGTTGTCATCGTTGGCACGCGCACCCTAGGTTACAGGAAGCAGAGCAGGCCTCACTTAACGGGGGGCGGGGCGCAGGGTGCCTTGCTCTTCCTAAGCAGCTCGGGGTGCTGTGTCCGCAGGCTCTGCAGGCTGACCCCATGCGAACGGCTTTGGGTGGTTTCAGCCGAGACCAGTTCATGTTCACTGATGCTGTTTCTGCCAGGGAACCCGGAGGCTGATGGGATTCCAGAAGGCTTTGTGTGAAGAGGCCTGCTTGGTGGCAATAGTGCTGGGCGGAGCAGGTCACGTGCACATGGGGGCTTCGCATTGAATGACTTGTTTGAATGGCAGATTGTCCCCATCTGGGGGTGCACGACCCCTGTTGTGTTCAGAAGAGTCACCAGGAGGTTGTGGACATAGGGGTGTCCTCTTCGTATCGTATCTCTGATCCCGAGGCCCCCATGGGACATGCGGCCACTTCTTCCCCGAATCCTCCCTCTGTCAGTCCACTGTTGACTCTCACACCTCATGCCTGGGTCTTGGTTTCCTCTTCAGGCAGCCTTGTTCTAGACACATCTTTCTGGAATGATGCCGGTCGTAGCCACATTGAGCTGTCTTTGCAAGTGTGGGAGAGGGCAGGGGGACGATGGAGTTTCAGAGAATTTCACCTTTTGACCACGAAAGGAGCTGCTTTATCCCCAGATTTTTTTAAAAAACAATTTTGTTTTAGATTTTATTTATTTATTCATGAGAGACAGAGAGGCAGAGACACAGGCAGAGGGAGAAGGAGGCTCCCCACGGGGAGCCTGATGTGGGACTCAATCCTAGGGCCCCAGGATCATGACCTGACCCAAAGGCAGATGCTCAATGACTGAGCCACCCAGGCGTCCCGTTCCCAGACTCACACACACACAGCATTTTTAAATTTTTAAATGCTGTGTGTGTGTGAGAGGAATTTTTGAATGTGCATGCATGCACACGTGTGTGTGTATCTTCTGGTTCAGAATAACTTCTTAAATTGCTAGGTTTTCCTCTAAGAAAAATCCAGTTTTAGTTCTCTGTCTAGGTGTTCTTTTTTTTTTTTTTTTAAGATTTTTAAAATTTAGAGAGAGGGCACAAGTTAGGGGGAGGAGCAAAGGGAGAGGGAGAAAGATCCTCAAGCAGATTCCATGCTGAGCATAGAGCCCGATATGGGGCTTGATCTCACAACCCTGAGATCATGACCCGAGACAAAACTAAGAGTTGGATGCTTGACCGACTCGCCACTCATGCGCCTGTGTCTAGGTGTCCTTAATTCATTTTGGACCTTTGAGAGGTTTGATGTACAAAACTTTGTCATTTTGTCCTTTGGGTGGCAAGTCTCTGTCACACCCCGGGGCACAAGGCACATCCTCTTTGTCCCCCTTGGGACAGACCACAGAAGATGTGGCCCCTCTGCCGGCCCGCAGGGACGTCGGAAGGACCTTTGCTAGTCCGAGGCTGGGGAAGCCCTGCTCAGGGCAGACGTGGCCATCCCTGTGCAGCTGATCCTGGCTACCTGTGCATCCACTGTGTTCCCTGCACTGACCTTGCAAATCCCAGATACTACTTAACTTCATAATTCTTTCAAAATGTATCTCCAAGAAACAGGGACTTTTTATAAACAGAACCATAATTCTGTTATCATAGCTAAAACAATTTCTTCTGGGACGCCTGGGTGGCTCAGCAGTTGAGCGTCTGCCTTTGGCTCAGGGTGTGATCCTGGAGTCCCCAGGATCGAGTCCCACATCAGGCTCCCCATGGGGAGCCTGCTTCTCCCTCTGCCTGTGTCTGCCTTTCTCTCTGTGTCTCTCATGAATAACTAAAAATCTTAAAAAAAAAAAAAAAGAGAGAGATCAAATATCCAGTGTTCACATTCCATATTTCATGATGTTATTTTTCCCTTACCTTTGGTTTTTTTTTTTTTTTTATTTTTTTATTTATGATAGGCACACAGTGAGAGAGAGAGAGAGGCAGAGACACAGGCAGAGGGAGAAGCAGGCTCCATGCTCCGGGAGCCCGACGTGGGATTCGATCCCGGATATCCAGGACCACGCCCTGGGCCAAAGACAGGCACCAAACCGCTGCGCCACCCAGGGATCCCACCTTTGGTTTTCTGAATCAGGATCTAAACACAGTCCACATAGATGTTACATATAAATGTTATAAGCCTTCTAAATAATTTGGCCCAAAGTGTCAATAGTGGTGCTGTTGAGAAACCCTGCTGTTGGTAGTATTTAACAATTTTTTTTATCCTTCTCATTCCTGTAAACCCTGATAGCAGGACTTGATCAGATTCAGGTTTGCTGATTTTGCAAGAACATCTCATGGTTGTTTCTGTATTTCCTATTGTATCCCATCAGGAAGTGTGTGAGGCATTTTCTTTCTCTCTTATTTTGGGATGGCATCATTTTATTTTTTTTTAAATTCAATTAATTAACATATACATTATTGGTTTCAGGGGCAGAGTTCAGTTATTCATCAGTCGATATAACACCCAGTGCTCATCCGGTGCCGTCCTTAAATGCCCATCACCCAGTTACCCCATCCCCTGATGCCCCTCCCCTCCAGCGACCCTCAGTTTGCTTCCTATGATTAAGAGTCTCTTATGGTTTGTCTCCCTCTTGGATTTGATCTTGTTTTATTTTTTTTGCAATGTTGAGATTGATCTGTGGGTTTTGTTGAAGATCTGATCCTTTTATTCTCAAGTTCCCCATCAGCCAGTGTTTCTAGCATCTGTTAATGATCATTAGGCAGATTGATTATTTCATTTAGATTTTGTCATTATTTCTACATTTGGTGGGCATTTTCTCTAAAGAACTTGCTTCATCGTTTATAACCCAAGGTACAGTAGACACAAGATACTTTTTTAAAAGGATTTTATTTATTTACTTATGAGAGACACACAGAGAGAGAGAGGCAGAGACACAGGCAGAGGGAGAAGCAGGCTCCATGCAGGGAGCTCGACGTGGGACTCGATCCCGGGTCTCCAGGATCAGGCCTGGGGCTGAACCCCACCCAGGTTGCCCCACAGAAGATACTTTTAAAAAAGCACTTATCAAAACAATGATTCTGTTCTTTACTATGCTCTAGAGGTGACTTGTGAGGTTTTTTTCTTAAAGAAATTAAATATCATTATAAACTCATGAATTTTGCCATAGACGATGTGTAACAATTCATGAGTTGTTCCTTTGTGATGCCCGTTACTGCTCATCTGAGGCTGGTGGGAGTCTGTTTAAATTATATCCCCTGCCCTCTGGACACAACCACCATAGTTTTCCTTACTTTTGGTTATGATAAGGTGTTCTAGGTTTGTCTTACCCATTTTCTGTCCCTGACCTAGACTCAGATATTTCTCCAAGGAGATCTGCTTCCTTTTAGCAGGAAAATGGTGTTCAGAGACCATCAGCAGGTATGCTCAATTTTTGAAGACCTTGTTTAGTGACGAACCTGTAAGACACGCAGGTGTACTCAGAGGGACCGGGTCTTACACGTGGGTGTGATCACCTGCCATTGCATTTCTGCCAGGCACACGAAACAGATTAAATCCAAGTCTTCCCTCTCGGACGGTGCGCACTCGAGAGTCCTTCGCCCTCGCGGGCCTCGCCTGAGCCTCATTCCTCGTCCTCCTCACGCAGTTGAAGGAGACTTCCCACCACCTCTGCCCCTCGGTGGCCCAGGCTTCCGAAGGAGGAGTCCCAGGTGAGGACGTGGGGGAGGCTCCGCAGGGCTCCAAGGTTGTTCTGGCCAGCGCTGCCCCTGCGTGCTTGTCCTGGGCGCCTGGCGGGGCCGCAGCAGCCATTCCCGAGTGATGCGTGTCCCTGGGGAACGTGGCCTCACGCACGGAGCCCTAACTCCTGTTTTGCTGCAAGATGCTGCCCGCAAGGGCACAGTCCTGTGCTCTCACACAGCCTGCAGAACAGGTGGAGAACAAATAGATCCATGGGACAGGATCTGAGCCCCCTTACGGGGTGGCCCCCTCTCCGTGGTCTGGGGCCGGGCTTGCCAGGGGCCAGCTGCTCAGGGGCCCTGCAGACGGTGGGCTCGGAGTGGTGTCCTGTGGGCGTCACCGTCACCGAGCCGCCTTGCGCCGCTCAGGCTCAGCCGCGGGACCGAGGCATCAGCTAGAGCTGGCCCTGCATTTACTAGGCAGGGAGTGAAAGGAAGGGAAGTGATGGGGAAAACCCACGACACTTTTGAGCTCAAAATGGATTTGTATAGGACAGCGAAGTTAACTGCAATTTGCCCAAAAGCCAGCCTGAGCTTCTAGACTGTTCCGGTCTTTCTAAAGGGCAGGAGAACATAGTTCTAGCTGCTACGCTGTGAAAGACGTGCCACTGGCCCATCACGGGGGTGGGGGGTGCTGTGCCTCCATGCACTGCCTGGGCTGTGATGGGCGCTCTCCCGAGGCACCCTCGCAGCAGCGCCCAGACATTTCCTCATACAAATCTTAAGACCGATTTTAAGAAAATCCTAACGTCAGCAGCCTTTAAGCCCTGAGTATAAAATGCGCTTCTTATGTCTACTAAGTGTTTCTTATTTGCAGCTGGATTCAAAGTCCCAGCTGCCTCCTTTCTGCGAATGAGGAGGGGGAGCAGGGGGCATGTGGTTAGCTAGCTTCACAGGGACAGGCCCGCAGGGCCCCAGCGAGTCCTGCCGAGGGCCTCAGTGCCCTCTGGAAACACGGGCCCCTAAGAGGCAGGGAGCCAGACGAGTGACCCTGGATTTTAGAACAAGGAAAGACCTAGCTTCAACATTGTTGTCTTTCTTTCCAGTGAAGTCTAGCCCTGATGCCCCCTTGACAAAGCAGAGGTGAAGTAGCGGAATGGAGCTGGGGCACCAGAGCCAAGGGTGGGGGGTCCTTCCATGCCCTGTCCCCACAGGAACTCCAGGGCTCCAGGAAGGACTTTTTGAGAGGTGCCGATGGTGCACGGGATGGCGGACCTGCCCTGACTCTTGGCTCCCTTCCTCTCCCTCCCCGCTCCACCCTGGAAGTGCCGAGGAAGCGGGAGGACGGATGGTGAATCAGAGGAAAGAGTGCACACGCCAAGGAACACGGCCTACAGAAGCTGTGGGTGCAAGGAAGCCAGTTGCCACAGCTGGGGCGCAGCTGGGTGTCACGTCCTGGCCTCCCTCCTGTATCCTGCATCTAGATGGATCGCGGCTGCGCCGTCACATCCCAGAGAGCAGAGAAGAGCAGTACCAGCCCTGTGCCCCCAGGTCAGTGGGGAGACGTTCGGGCTGAATCACGTCCGTGCTGGGGGGTGCTGTTCTGCTAGCCACACGGAGTCTCCCCGCTCTGGGCTCAGGGGGCAGGCGGCCTGCAATCCACGCAGCTGGAAATGGTGAACGTCCAGGAGGGAGAACATAGCGATGGGGACAGAGGTGGGGGGATGTTCCCGAGGGGCGGGCTTGCTGAGCCGCGTGGGGCAGGTGCAGAGTTGTTGAGTCCAAATGGCAGCACAGGGCGTCCCCGCCCTCTCCGCCGACCCCCGCGCTGTAGACCCCCTTGCTGTGGGTGTATGTCAGTAGCCAAGCGTGTAGATGCCCCGGAGGATATGCGATCACAGGAAAAGATAATGAGAGATGAAATCCTGCTGATAGAATTCCGACCCAACGTAACAGTAAAATAAATGTAAATGGAGGGGGGCGCCTGGGTGGTTCAGACGGTTAAGCATCTGCCAGCAGCTCAGGCCATGATCTTGGGGTCCTGGGATGGAGCCCCATGTATGCCTCCTGGCTCAGCAGGGGGTCTGCGCCTCCCTCTGACCCTCCTTCTGCGAGCTCACTCTCTGTCTCTCTTTCTCAAATAAATAAATAAAATCTTAAAAAAACATAAATGCATAAACTCACCAATTCAAAGAAGAGATTTTCAGGTAAAAAAAAATTAGTGTGTTGTCTACAGGAGACATGAAAGAATACAGAGGTGTTTAATATTAATTCAGACAAAAGAATTTTATTTTTTACTGTTTTAAAGATTTTTGTTTATTTATTTGAAACAGAGGGAGAGAGCACAAGCAGGAGGGGTGGCAGAGGGAGAGGGGGAGGCAGGCTCCCCACCGAGCAGAGAGCTCAACATGGGGCTAGATTCCAGGACCCCGGGATCATGGCCTGAGCCAAAAGCAGACACCCCAGGTGCCCCAAAAGAGAATTTTAAAAGATCAAGATGGACAAACACACTATTACAACATTTTATTTTGGTAAGGGGAACAATGTATTAAGATGTAATGATAAAGATAAATGTAAATATTGCTGCAAATACCTAAAGCGGCTACCAACAGGATGTAAGAGGAGAAATAAGTAAATCACTGATTGTAATCAGAAATGTTATATGCCCTTCTCAGAAAATGACCAAGCATGAAAAAAAGTAAAGTTAGGAAGACAGATGTAAACAATTAATGCACTGTAGATGATTTATTACATATATGCATACACATTCACAAAAATCAGCTATGTACTAAGCCACAAAAGATGCCGCGGTTTCAAAGAATCCACAGCACTGAAGTCATAGTTCTTTGGCCATAATGTAATAGTAACAAGTACAAAACAAAAGAACACTCCCCACCCCCTGCTTGTTTGCTGATAGTCATTTAATCACTCCTAAGTGACTCTGGGGATAAAGAAAGGAACATAAAAGAAATTTAAAAATACTTAGAACTGGGAGTCCCTGGGTGGCTCAGTTAGTTAAGCATCTGCTTTTGGCTCAGGTCATGATCCCAGGGTCCTGGGATTCAGCCCCATATCTCGCTCCCTGCTCAGTGGGGTGCTTCTCCCACTCACTCTGTCCCTCCTCAGGCTTATGCTCTCTCTCATCCATTCATTCTCTCTCAAATAAATAAAATCTTTATAAAAAAAATGAATTTATCTTCTAAAAAGATACTTAGACCTGAAATTTAAACATTGAAAATGTCCAAAAACTGTGGGAGATTAAGTAGTACCTAGAGAAGAAGTCATAGCATTTAAATTATTTACTCAAAAATAAAGACAAAAAAGGCTGACAAAAATAAAGACAAAAAAGGCTGAAATAATGGAATTAAAATACAAAAACACAAAAGAAGAAAAAAAAACACAAAAGAAGGAAGGCCTTCATAATGGTAAGGTTAAAATCAAGGAAGCAGAGGACAAAGAGTATAAAAGAAAAGATTTAAAAATTCTAAATTTATTCTTTAAGAAGATGAATGAAATTAATTCAGACTGGCTAGGGGCGCGTGGGTGGCTGAGCGTAGGACTCTTGATCTGGGCTCAGGTCTTGATATTAGGGTAATGAGTTCAAGCCCTGTGTCAGGCTCCGTGCTAGGTGCAGAGCCTACTTTAAAGCAACAACAATAAACAAAGATCAAACTGGCGAAATGAAAGAGTAAAAAAGAAGGTGGAAATAAAAAGCACTGAATGAAGAAGGAAATCATTAGTGACTGTATGAGGGTGAGGACCATCCAACTTGCTGTACCAGAGTCTGACTGGCATGAGGCAGGTGTCCCCACAGAGAGGTGGCCTGGCATGGATGTCAGCAGAGGAAGGTGAAGGGCACATCTCCACGGGGGAGCGGATGTCTCTAGAGAGGAAGACTAGTTACATGCAGACATTGATTACAAAGGTAAATAAATTAAGGGCAATAAAAGCCAGGTTTCTCATGGTAGGAGAGGAAGCTATAAATATGGCAATGGAAAAACAAGACTGAACTTTGTGGCATTGGATTGGAATTGGTGCTATTGGTGTGAACTCTTCACTTTCAATATATATATAGAGAGAGGATACACAAAATCTTAAGGTTGATCCAGGATTGAAAGGATGGTTTAACAGCAGCATGTCTTATTACATGGATTAAAGTAGAAAGTCACACAAATTTCTCAATAATACTGGTAATCGTATTTAATCATTATTACTGATTCAGTTTGATATATTTTTTAAAGATTCACCTATTTATTTTACAGAGAGAGTGAGAGAAAGGATACGGTAGGGAGGGGCAGAGGGAGAGGGAGAGAGAATCTCAAGCAGACTCCCAGCTGAGCAGAGAGCCTGGCACAGAGCTTGAACTCATCACCCTGAGATCATGACCTGAGCCAAAATCAAGAGTCGGACACTTAAATGACCAAACCATCCAGGTGCCCTTCAATTTGGTATTTGAAATAATGATGTAAAAACTCATAAAATACTAGAAATAGCAAGGAAACAGAATGACTCAACAAAATTATATAAGAAGAACGTATAGCAAATATCCTTGGGGAGAAACTCTGACCCCTCGTTAAGACGAGGAACCCAGCAAGTGCACCTACTCTCATGGCTGCCATGGATGAGTCCAAGGGGCCAGGCCATGGCACCCGGCCAGGAAAGAGCAGGCTTAGAATGGAATCAGCAACCCTTAAGAACTAACACAGGAGGGATCCCTGGGTGGCACAGCGGTTTGGTGCCTGCCTTTGGCCCAGGGCGCGATCCTGGAGACCCGGGATTGAATCCCACGTCAGGCTCCCGGTACATGGAGCCTGCTTCTCCCTCTGCCTATGTCTCTGCCTTTCTCTCTCTCTCTCTCTCTGTGTGACTATCATAAAAAAAAAAAAAAAAAAAAAAGAACTAACACAGGGTTCAGCAAAGCTGTTAGTACAGGATAACAAGTGTTCTTCTCCACCAGCGCTAGCCAATGAGAAAATAGAATAGAAAATAAGATACCGTATACAATAGCAACACAACTCTAAGGTATTTAGGAATTAAACCAGGAAAAGGCACGAGAATTTTATTGACAACGATTAAAACTCTCTTTCAGGACACTGAGAACACTTAAATAAATGGTGTTACTCTATTTGTATCATATAGGATTGCTAAAATTTGTAAAGAGGGCAATTTTCATGAAATTAATGTATAAGTTCACTACAATTCCAATCAAAATTCCATCAGGAACTTTTAAATGAGTTAACAAAAACTCTTCTAAAATTTATGCACAAGAATTAAAAGCTTGTCTATAAATAACTGAGTCAGTTTTGAAAAAAAAAAAGTAGAGCAAAATTGGCAGCGGATAGGGTTGCTCATTCCACTACATACCAAGACTCGGGATGAAGCCTCAGTGAGAAAAACAGCGAGGTAATGCAGGGACACAGATGGAAACTGTAGAAACAGACCCGTGGGTATATGATACAGGTGACACCGCAAGCCAATGATAAAAGGAAAGATTGTTTTGTAGATGGTGATGGGAAGCTTGGGGAGATGAAGTTGAATCTTGTGTCATTGCCTTATATCATGGGCATGGGTGAACTCCAGATAGATCAAGAGCCTAAAGGTGGTACATGACACCATAAAGGCAGAAAATCTGGAACACTGTCTCTGTGGTTTGGGAATGAGAGAGGACTTCTTCAATTTCCAAAAGACCCCTCCTGGTACAGAGCACCTGACAGCAACCCAGATTTGGCAACGTCCAAGTAAAGGATTCCTGTTCAACAAAGGCTACCATAGACAAAGTTAAGAGGGAGTTGATCTCATGACATATGGCAGCACATCAGAGTGACGAGAGTGAAGGAAAGATCGCCAACCCAGGGGGAAAATGAGAAGTTTTATATTTGCACAGGTACAAGTAATAAGACACATTTATATGGTCAGATTGGCCAAAATTGAGCAAATAAAGAATAGCAAATGGAGAAAAGGTAAAACTTAGTGACAAAGGAGAGTGTCTAATGGGCTGTAGTCCTTCTGGAGAACAATACGAATAGTGAAGTTAACTGTATCAACGTCCTGCAGTCCAGCATTCCCACTCGTGGGTACTAGGCCAGAAGAGCCCTCCAGTGGGATCGTAGGGAGGGGAGTACCCAGGTGTCCTTAAGGGTCCTGTTGGTTGAGCCAGGGAGTGGGAGGTAATGTGAAGGGAACAGAGAAGTGAAATGGAATCCCAAGCAGCCATTAGGAGCAGTGACCCTGCACACATGCAGTGACATTGAGCTTAAAAATGTAGTGTTGAGTGGTGGTGGGGTGGGGAAAGAATGAGATTTAAGCTTAATCACTTTTTAAAAAAATATTTATTTATTTGAGAGAGAGAGAGTGCGTGCGAGCACATGCAGAGTGAGAGGGAGAGAGACTCAAGCCGACTGAGTGCGGAGCCTGAGGCAGGACTCTATCCCATGACCCTAAGATCACAACTTGAGCCAAAACCAAGAGTCCCATATTTAACCCAGGTGCCCCTATTTATAATCACTTTTATGTAAGTTAAGACATCTACTCACAAAACAGTCTGTTTTGCAAATATCTATCTATATTCAGTTTATGTATCAGGTATATTAGAGTGGGTGCTTAATGAAGGGTAGAGAGTGGAGACCAGGGATGAAGGGGGATCTACTCTAAAAATAGAAGCTGAGGGCAGCCCGGGTGGCTCAACTGTTTAGCGCCACCTTTAGCCCAGGGTGTGATCCTGGAGACCAGGGATCGAGTCCCCATGTCGGGCTCCCTGCATGGAGCCTGCTCCTCCCTCTGCCTGTGTCTCTGCCTCTGTGTGTGTGTGTGTGTGTCTCATGAGTAAATAAATAAAATCTTAAAAAATAAATTAAAAATAAAAATAGAAGCTGAGAGGCATCATTGCATAGCATACTATTGCATCGTGGACTCCAGAGCCTGGGTCTGAATCCTAGTTCTGCCCCTTACTAGCTGTGTTACTTGGGGCAAGTAACGTAACCTCTCAGGTTAAGCTTCCCCATCTATTAAAAGGGCCTGGTAGCTAATCTGCAAAGACGGCCCCAAACCATTCTACGCCTCCCATCAGGAGGTGGGGACTTGTCACTGCTTTGGTCAATAGGATGCGAGGAAGGGACCACTAGCCCTTTCAAGGCGAGTCATTAGGCAGACAGAAGCTTCTTCCCTTTCAGAGTCCTGAGCTGCCATGGGAAGAGTGGGGCCCTTGAAGCCGAGATGCCAGGTGGAGGAGACCAAGCCATAGGAGGAGCACCTGACCCATCTCACTGTCAGAGAGCCAAGTGCGGCCAGAAGACGCACTGCCCGCGGACTGCTCAGCTGAGCCCTAGCCAACCCACGAAACAGTGAAATGCAAGGAAAGGGTTGCCTTAGAGCATGAAATTTTGCGGTGGTTTGTTAGGCAGTAACAGATGAGGTTGTCGTGAGGATCCCAGGAGGTGATTTTCAAAGTGCCTAATTGCACGTGGCTCCTGGGAAGCGTCTGGCTCTATGTACGTACTTGTAGAATGAAACAGAAGAAGGACCTGTATAGGCTGACGGTGATAGAAGTTGTCAGGGATGAAACATAGGATTAACTCAGTTCTTTGCATCCGGTATTCAAAGATAGGATAAAATAAAACCTCTGACAGCATCCATATATTCATTTCCTAAATAGGGTAGCTTTGGACACAGTAGGTGAAAAGTATGTCTGAAAGGGAGGGTTTCTCAAAAGAAGCAGGGCTCTGAAGCTGATCTCCTTGTATTGTCTTTGTGTACCAAATTCAGAGCCTCCAAGAAGGCACTAGATGTATGAGCTCCATGACTCATGAGTCCCTCATTTCTGGGAATACAGACAACTGACAGACTATATTTGTTTTCCTCTGTAGCACTAGATTCAGAACTAGCAAAAAAAATTTTTTTTTTTATATCTGTGATGAATTCTCAATTAGCCATAGGCTCCAGTGTCAGGAAATGCAAGGGTAACAAATCTACGCATGATTCAAAGACCTCAATCAAGTCAGTAATTTCAACCTCCAGAAGGGTCTCTTACCGTTCTTTTTATTCCAAGCACAGTGTGCTCAATAAATATCTGTTGATTATTTAAAATCAGTCCCTCTTCTCTGGAAAGGATTTTAAACTGTTTATGGTCCTTCATTTATTAAAGTCGTTTGTGAAAACTCAAGCTGGGGCACAATAACAGACATCAGCCACGGTGAGTGGAAGAAAGTGGGGGGCGGTGGGGGCTACTGCCATTCACGAATCCACTCCTGGGAGCGGAGCCTTACAAAGTCTTCCAGGGGTTGACTGAGGTAGGTATTGCCCCATTTTACAGAGGCAGAAAATTGAGGCTTCGGTAAGTAGGTAAGTGGGCTCACTTGTCCAGTGCAGAGCCAGCCTCGAGCCCAGGTCGCCCGGCTCATGGCTGGTTCTCTCCCACGCTATCGCGCTGGGAAGCAGAGAGACAGACTCGGCCCACAACACAGCTGAACACCAAGGAAAAGACAGTCAACCCCTAGGCACCGAGAGCTCTGTCAGGCCAAGGAGGGCGGACGGTGGAACATACTGGCCCAGGCATTTCTGCAGAACTACCACGTTTTGGAGAGGGCGTGCAACTGCCCCGGCGTTGCCCTGCAGTACCTGTTTGTCCCCACTCCAAGCCTCTGCAGCCCAGGCCTCAGGCGACTGCCCGCCAGGTCGCAGTTCCTCCCCGTGCTTGGCCGGAAGGGAAGCGGACCCGCCAGGTGCATCCGGGACCCAACCTCTGCCCGACGTGATCCTGAGCCCCGGCGGGCCCCAGGCCCACCTCCTGGCCCATGAAGGGCTGCAGAATCACAGCCTGCATATCTCCTCCAGGCCTAGGCCTTAGAGCTGTGTGGCTGATCTTCGGGTAGCTTCTGGGAACATTCTGGATCAAAGAGGAAGGAAGCATGTGCCGCTTTCCTTTCCTAGGTATCGTTTGTCCTCAGGTTCTTTCGGCCTCGGCATTCTCCCTGGTGAAAGCAGACCAAGGGCAAAGTTTCCGGGCACATCGTGCCGCTCCGTCAGCTCTGGTGGCAGGGGACATGGGGACAGAGCTGGCGGAGGCCGTGCTAGGCGGGGACCAACGAGGCCTGCGGAGGACGTGGGGCCACCAGCGGGCCACTGGCCCGAGTGCGGGTGGCAGGCTGCTGTTTCACTCGCATTTTCTCCTTCGGTTCCTCCGTGCCCCCACGTGACTCACTGCCACTAAAGATGAAGTAACTGTGAGGAAGGCGCGGCGGAGAGGGTCGGACCCGTGCGCGGCCCGGGAAGGGAGGCCGGCCCATGACACACCGATACAAGTCACTTCCAAGCCATTCCATTTATTTTTCCTTTATTGGGTTTTCCATCTCATCTGAGCTTCTGCTCCATTCTCTGAGCTGTAGATTTTGTGTGAACATTCTGTGTTCTCTGGAACTCCCAGATAAGATCACAGAAATGTGTACACACACACACACACACACACACACACACGCACACACACACGGGGCAGGCAAGAGCTCGCCAGACTGTTTCGACTGTCTCTCTCCCCCTCTGGCTTCACCACGACTCGTGTTTGTCTCTCCCCAATATCCTCAAGACAAGTGGTTAGGATAGGATGCAGCAGGAGGCTGGAAACGTGGGCAGTTGAAGAAGTCGATGGAAAGGAAGCAGTGAACCCCCAGGATCCTTTACCTGCCCCTCCTCATTCCTTTCCCTGCTTCTTTCTTAATTTCTCAAAAAGAGAGAAGCAGAGGAAGAGTTCAAGGTTGGCAGAGCTGCGGGTGACCAGTGCAGGGGCCTCTGCGCCAGTTAGCAAGAGGCACCCCTTCTTCTAGGCAGGTGCAGCGTGGCTTGGTGACAGACACAGGGCCTGGACTGTGACCCCCGCCTGTCCCCGGCCTCTTGGCTGGTGCCTTGTGCACGTACTGTAGTTGCTTACACTCCTGAACCTTGAACGATGCCAGGGTGAAAGGGTCAAGAAGGGATGGAGACTTTCAGCGGGACCTGAGCTGAGCCCTGGTGCCGAAGGAGCTCAGAGTGTCTCCTGAGGAGGATCCCAGCTGGTGGGCTGGGAGGGGGGGCACTGCTCTGCTCTTGGCTGCCAGGAGTGCCCCGCACACCAGCCCACGTGCAGCCTACTCCTTGCCTTTGGACTCTGCTTTATTCCCCAGGGTGGGGATGCAGACGTGGGGGAGAGAGGTAGGGCACAGACCCAGCACCAACACGCCCGCCCTCCCAGGGCAGGGGCCCCAGCGGGCTGCCGGGCACCTGTCGGCCTGATATTTTGAGTCACTATATCTCATCTCATGAACCAAGACAGCAGGAATTCCCTGCAGCCATCGCAACAGGAAATGATCCTGGGAACTTCCCACTTCCCGACCTCATGGAAAAAGCCGGATGAAGGGCACGGTCCTCTCCTGAATGCTCGTGCCATTCCCCCAGAGGTGTCGCTGGTGTCGCTGGTTAAGCTGACAGCTCAGCGTTCAAGGCTGGGTGGAGAAGTTATTTATCTCCTATATTACCGGGCTGTAGTTCACCAACTACCAAGTTGGACTCTTGGCTCTGGAAATTTAATGTGTGACAGCTGCGTGCAGCCAGTGGCGTCCAGCATTTTAAAAAGGTCAATTAAGAAACGGTGGACGGTGGTGCAGCTAATGACAGCCGGGAGGGTGAGCGGGGCCGAGCCAGCAGAAGGGCTGAGGCGCATATGACGGGAATTCAGGGTCGAAGTGAAGCGTGGTGGGGAGGAAATCTATTGTCATCAGCCATAAAGCACATCTGAGCTTTGCAGCAGAGAGAGCAGGACAGCTGTTGCCCTCCCCACACAGCGCGGGGAGCAGCCTGTGAATTGCGGGGCGGAGGGGGGCTCTGCAGACAGTGGTGATACCTGCATCGGCTTGATCAATCTGCAGATGGAAGTCGCTACCCTCCTCGCTGCCTATTGCTTTGCACTCTCCCTTCTCCCACCTGGGGAGCCTAAGGCAGACGCTGGAGTGATCTTCAGAATGTGGGTCGTGTTCTAGAAATCCATATTTTAAGCATCCCCCAGCGCTGGGCTCCACCTGTTCTCGGTGCGGCGGCAGGGGGAGGGCCGGGGAGCCAGCGCGGCAAGTGCTTTCCTCAGATGACACGTGTGCCCCCTGGTTTGGGTGGCACACAAACGTGGGGTGCAGGTTAGACCCTTTCTTCTATGAAGGATAAAAGGGGGACGTGAAGCCCTTAGGAGAGGTCTATTTCAGCCTGTGACGGACTTGGCTCAGGGCTCCAGGAAGGCACTGTGTGGGACTCACTTTTGTTGTTGAAAATCAGACAAAGGGGCTGTAGGCTGCTCGGACACACTTTTTGCCCCATCTACCTGTCAAGCTAGAAATTCAATAGAGCAATGGGAATGCTAATTGATATGCAAAACGGGTCCAGGGTTCCTAGAAATGTCTAATGATCCACCAATTCCTTGTGAATGCAAAATTACGACATGAACTACAATGGGTTGGGAGGAAGAACACCAACCTCTTGCCCCTTTTTTTTTTCCTTTTTGAAATCTACTTTGGGGAAACTTCACAGGTTTATAATTTAAAAAAATATTGCAATCAATGGGATTTGTCTTTCACACACTGGATATTTATTATTAGAAAATAGTTTTTATCAGCTGGCAGTACCAAACAACTCGAAAGGAGCGTGCTCCTCACCATAATTTTTTTTTTACTTCTTAGTGAAATTTAAATAAACAGCTCATTGTTGGGAGAGTTGCCACGCCTTTTCTTCCCCCTTTAAAAATGCAATAAATGAAGTTTAGTACAAAACGTCCTTCAGATATGCCTTGTTCTGCAGTTGTTTCGCTGTCCCCTTGAGTAAGAGAGAAGAAGGAGATGAAAAAGACCACTCAAGTTATCAAATTACCCCAAAGAATCTACAGTAGAAACCAGGAAACAAACTCACCCAAACCAAACCTGTCCAAACCAAGAAACCAGTTTTAACATTGGCTTTTTGATTGTGATTATCATCTGACTTTAATATATATATATATATATATTCTTTTTTTTTTTGGAAATAGTAATAAAAAAGGAAGCATTGAATTGCATCTTTAGCAGGACAACCTTCCTCATATGTTAAAGAGGTGTTCAGGAAACTCCATATAGTATCTGCTAAATAAGCATGTTTGGCAGCTCAGCAAGTATCGTGTGATTGCAGCATCCGTGATTCCAAGTGAAACAGCATTTGCTTTCTTCGGGCCGAGTCCGTTGCTCGGGGCGATGTGCTAACATGGCTTCGGGTGTTCTGAGACCCACGGCCTAAGGAAGGATTCGGGGGGTGGCTCAGTGCATGGCCCCAGTGCAGAAACTTCCAGAACCCCAAACAACGAGTCAACCAACCAACGACACAGACGTCAAACAATGGTCTCCTTTGAGTTCCTCTTGACAGAATGGAGGCCCAGCAGGGACTGCTGGTTGGAAGGAACGCTGACAGACTTTGGAATGAGGAGAATCACTCTCTGATTGGTCCGACGCCATTCGTTGTACAGTCGACAGTGGTACCTAAATGACACCTGGGGGTGGGAGAGGAAAAATAAGGGAAGGGTTCAGGTAAGCAGAAGCCGATAATCAATCCAAGAAACACGTCACTGAAAACAGCCCCAGAGAGCTGGCAGCAGCACAGCGGGGCAAGTGCCCTGGGCCAGACTGCCCTAGCAACAGCTGAATGTTGGGAGGTTGGCACCAAGCAGAGAACACCCATGTGTAAACTCAGGCAGGTCCCTGGGGTGGCTTCCTTCACTCTTCCTCAGATTGGAAAAAATTAAGATAGGAATAGGAAATGAGGTTCCTTCAGAGTCTGGATTTACTTTGGGGATAGTAGCGTTTGGACCCCAAAGCATCAGTTGTGAAGCACGTTGGCTACAGGCAGCGGGGCAGAGTGGGTACAGTGCTAGTCCTTGCCCAGGGGTGGGACCTAGGCAGTGTCGCCAGCTTTCTCTCTGCTAAATGAGAGGGATGCTTGGGTGTCACGTACCCTACTGCAGGTTGGACACTGCACAATTTAACATTCAGACTGGCTATGATAGGAAGGGTACTGTTGGACTGGGCCATGTTACACCTACACTTGCTGGCCCCAATAAGTGATCCCCCACTACCTTCAGCTCTGGCGTCCTCTGGCTTTCAGTTGGGAGGCAGGGGCACCAACTCCCCTGATAAATTCTTCTTGAGCCTCAGCCCAAGGTAGGTTCAACTTCCAAGGACACCTGCAGTGCCTTGTGCGGACCTCAGCGTGGCATCACGTGCTCTGTACGTCAGTATATTTGTTTCTCTCCCTACCGCAGAAGCATCTTGAGAGCAGGGCTTGGGCTGTATTCATCTTTGCATGCCCAGCACCTATGCCTGGCACTTAGGAAGTTGCTCAGTAGAGTTTGCTGAGTGAATAAATATCTTACTTTTTCTGATTGCAACACTGCTTCAGATTAAAGTCTCTCTTACATGGTATGCAACATTATGAGCAGTAAACTGATGGCCAATTGTGGCATAACTGTGCTGAAAAGTACTTGCTTTCCATGTAAAATCCTGGAACGAGACACATCTGTGGTTCATTTCGGAGAAGGTTAGCTTACGGCACTGATGGCCTGCCCGGAAAATTCGGAGTCCCTACTTCTGGAGATGCACAAACTGTCTTTAAAAATGAGGATAGGTTCCAGTTTGAGAGCATCCTGGTGACTAGGTCGGTGCTGGGAAGGAAAATGCCCGTGAGCACCGGGTGACCAGTTACCCAGTATGGGCTGTTTAATCATCTAGGGAGGGTGTGCTGGGCTGACCCCAGTAAAGGGTCCTTGGTGGTCAGAGAGAGGGCTGGCCCGATGGTTGGAACTCAGGTTTCTGGAAGCAGAGGAGAGCAGAGGCCCTTGATGAGAAAGGGCTTATTGGTCTTTTGGCAGGCCTTCTGAGGCTAGAAAGCAGATGCCACAGGCTGAGTGCCAGAGAAATTTGGGTATGAAAATACAAGCTTTTAAACCCACACAGATGTGCTTTTCTCCAAAAGGCCCTGAACATGCCAAAGTGGATCAGGACTGGTTTTTCTTTTTCCCCCTAAGCTTGATTCTCATGTATCTATTCTGTCCTGCTGCTGTGTGGTGCTCCTCATGAATGTAAGAGAGGCAGGTGGGAAAGCCTGCTGCTCAAAGCCAAGAGCAGGGAAGGGTAGAAGGCAGGCTGGTGCTAATGAGGAGCTCTGGCAGTTCAAGAAGATCGGAATCTGGAAACACTACAGGAAAGCTGGGTTTCAAATCAAGAGACCCTTGGTCTGTATGTTAAGGAGTTGTGCGTACTGGACCTCGGGGGGCAGAGAAGTCGCCGTGGGTGCATGCAGGTGGTGCCCCAGGCCAGGCACACCCGGTCTGCACCCCCATCCTCTGCCTAGTGGCTCCATGACTTCGGGAGGGTTGCTTGTCACCCCCTCAAGCTTGTTTCCTTGTCTGCAAACTGTGAAGAGTGGTATCTGAGAAAGCACTTAGCACTGTGCCTCACACACACCAGTGTTCTTGGCCTGTAATTTTTGATGCATTAAATATGGAAAAGAAGACAGTTTTCTGATGCTCTTTCTTAGACACAGGGGAATGGGGGCGGGAAAAGGGGGGGAAGCGCTATTTCCTTTGCTCTCAGTGTGGCCGTGGGTCAGCAAAGGGCTGTATCACCTGGGAGCCTGTTAGAACATCAGAATTTTGGGTTCCACCCAGACCTAAGGAATCAGAGCGTGCATCTTAACAAGATCCCTAGGTGATTCGCAGATACGTTCAAGCCTGAGAAGCACTGCTTCAGGCAACCAGGGAGTCAACGACTTAGCAGGTCTCCTGGCTCCTCGAGGGCCAGGAGGTACAAAAATCAGTCCGCTTGTTCAGACAAACAAATGAGATCTCATTATGTATTAATCTATCTTAATTGCCTTTAACCATCACAGTCGGTGGGCAGATTCAATCAATAAGAAGAAAGCATCATAGGAAGATGATTCCTTATTGGGGGGAAGATAAAGGCACTTGGGCATAATGCGGACGGGGCCTCAGGTTGGCAATGCCCCGGGCTAGTGCGGAGCCCGGGCCAGAAGCTCCAAGATACTCCCTTCCCACAGTGGAACAGAATTTGATTTAGAGAAATGAAGAGGCAGTGAGGGAAAAATAAACAGCGTAAACCAAAAAGAAGCTATGACAGTTGTAACCTTGGGAATTTTGTTGAGATATTTCTTAAATGTCCCCGGGAGGAGGGTCAGAGGAAGGGAGAGAGAATCTTAGGCTGGTGCTTGATTTCATGATCCTGAGATCATGAGCTGAGCTGAAATCAAGAGTTGGACACTTAACTGACGGAGCCACCCAGGCGGCCCTTAAATGTCTGAGGATTTAGGGAGAGGAGGAAGAAAGTGCACAGGGCTGCTCTTCTAAGAATACTGCTTTTGTTGGGACAGATTTCTTGAGATGCATTCATCGCTTCATCCGAAGGATATCTATTAACCTTTTGGGGGCAAGATCCTACAAAGAGCTGTGGTCCCTGGACGGGGCAAGGAGGGCCAGAAGACACCAGCATCCACCCCTCCCTGTCAGGGAGGTGACAGGCTGCGGCCCACAGTCTGCGGGAAAGTCACAGCAGGGCTCGGGAAATCTATCTGTATTGTGGAGAGTATGGTGTGATCGAGGCTTACTGACAGTGCCAGGGCCTTGCAAGTCGTCTTCCCAGAAACAGGCCTGGCTCCTTGACCTCCGGCTGCCTGGAGGAGGCGGGCTGCATGTGAGCAGATGGGCCGCGGAGAGGGACTGGGCACAGGGTCACACCGAACACGCTCGGGCAGCCGTGGGCCGTGTGGGCTGTGGCTCAGCCAGCGTGCACACAGCCCCCTCGTTTGGATGCTGTCTTCCTGGAGGTTTCCCTACTTTACGGGGAGAATTCGGATGACTACCCGTGGGGCTGCAGGTCAGCCAGAGGAAGCAGATCGCTCATTCACCCCCATCCCGGGCCTTAACCAAGTTTCTGTGCTGGGCACTGGCTGTCGCCTCAGTGACGCGGTGAATGCGCGACACCCCAGTCCCCCCCCTCCCAACGTGGGGCTCATCGTAAGTGCCCCCCGGGAGGACTTCTTGATGCTGAGCATGAACTCAGTGCTCACAGGGCTTTTGTCTGTTCCGGGACCTCACATGGTTTGTGATGGGGGCAGTGATGTTTCCAGGGCCCCTCTCCCCGGGCACGATGGAGATGGGCCGCACCCCGGTCTCCGGGGTCCCAGATGCAGGTTTCCACGTGGCAGGTGCCAGAGGGTCCGGCTCCTGGAGTGGCGGCAGGGTGGCAGCGGTGGCGGTGAGGCCGTGTGTTCCCCTTCCCAGCAGTGGCGAGGCCCTGCCAGAAAGGCTCCTTCGGAGCAGCAGCCAGGCTGGGACTGACACCGTGTTTGTTTATCTAAGACATTTTCACAGCATATTCTCCTGAAGCCTGACAGCTTGTTTACAATGGGTTTCTGCCGGAGGGCACTTTCCAAGTGTTGTCAGCTCCTGAGTTACGGCTCCTGCCAGGGAGGCTCAGTACAGCATTTATCTGGGAAGGAGTTAGTGCAGATTGAGTAACCTCTTGCTCAGGGGCGCCGAGCGGTTTCCACACCAGCCAGAGGGGAGCACGCTTTCCCTTCCTTCCAGCTGCTTTGCATCTTGTAGCCGGCTAGGTGTCCGGAGGAGGAAAGCCCCATGCCTGTTCTGGGTGCTCTGATAAATGTTCCTGAAGTTATCCCACCAAGTCCCTCCACTTTCTGCATCAGTGGAAGGCTGATCACAGAGGTTAAGCACCCTGGTTATGCCGCTCTGAGGATGCTACATCTTGGGTCCGACCACAGGGCCTTTGCATTCTAATGCATGCGCTTTTTCACTACTATGGCCTCTTGGAAACGTTTCTGGGATGAAGTGTGTTCTGCCTCCTGCAGAGGCACTCCAGGCACCCTTCCCACCCAAACCCCCTTTCATCTGAGATAGGACATGAAACAGGGTCACATCGTCTCTCTCTGAGGAAATCTTTCCCTTTCTTCCTCCCCCAGCCTCCTTTTCCTCTTTCATCCTAGCTGAACGTATGCTTTACAAAGCACATTTTTGAAAAGGCCATAAGTTTGGTTTGAAAGCCCAACAATTAGATTGACATCTTCAACCTGACATCCTTCATCTTACAAACACGTCTAAGACAAATCGTAGCCTAGCAAACCTGTAAACATGGTACAAACTGACAATTATTTTCCAGAGTGCTTTCTCGGGAGGGGCTCTTTCCTTTCTATCACTAGGCAGCGGGGAGGCTGGTGGGATGGGCATTACTGTCATCCCCACTTTACAGATGGGGACACTGAGGCTCAGAGGCACGGAATGACTTTCCCAAGCTGCTGCAGTTGACAGGGAGTCAGTGGTAAAAGACAATTTAATTTCCTATTCTACCACTCCTCCCATTCCCACTGCCTGGTGACTTCTGAGCCCACTGCATCGCTTGACTCACTGTGAATCAGGACCCACTTTGTAGGCACAGACTTTTTAAAGGAGGCAGTATTACTTCTGCTGGTGAGGCTTCACCAGGTTGGGAGCAGAATGCCTAAATTCACCAGAGGACTCAGAAAGTTGGAAGCATCAGAACGCTTGTGTTTATTACTAAGGCTTGAGCCATGTCCCTCTTACTGAGACTGACGTGTGCCTCCACTTATTCCCTGAACGCTCCCACCAGCAGGGACATACAGAACTAGAGAGTCACAGGACAACCAGGAGGGGGAATGGGCAGGGGTTGTGGTCAGCCTGGCAAGAGTGGCAGCTGGTGGGACAGGGTTTGGAAGACACAACGCGAAGGAGCAAGTGTGCGTAATCGCTAGTGGCTTCCCCACATGGACACTGCACTCCAGGATATGAGAATGGTAAGGTCTGGACAGGAAACACCTATTAAGTAACAGTGGGACGTGCTCAGATTAGAAATGAGCAGGCACAGCCGAGTAATGCCAGGAAGCAGGGAAGCTCGGTTTCTGAAACTAGTCTAGAGGGTAGTGACCTTCTTCCCTACAGGTCCCAGAGGGAAACATAAAGAGGGAGATCGATGCTGTGCCAGCCAGTGCCCAAGCACTCAACTCTTTTCAGAAGTTTCAGTGAATGAAAAAACAGACATGTTTAAGAATTCTTCCTCGTATACAGCCGGCACACTTATTGGGAAATGGTTTTCTTTGGTGGTGGCTTCTCAGCTAGATAAATTAGTGTTCTTATGGGCAGCAGAGTCAATATCCCAACATACAGAATTATCATCAGGCAACACACAGCTCCACGTCCAACAAAGACTATAGGCTGTGTCAGGGAGTAAGAAGAAAATAACCAGCAGGAGGATTCATGATCTGCACAGGCAGTGACAGCAACAGTGCCCAAGTGCATCATTCATAATACACTGCCATCCCGGCAAAAGTGAGGCACACAAACCAGAGAAAGAGAACACTGTGCCTCATCACGGATGGAGTCCTAGAACCCTGCAGGAGGGAAATATCTAGGGTGTGTGTCTTTGATTGATGGGATCTCAGAAGCTAGGGCTCTTTCTTTACTTGATCTGCTCTTCCCAGCAGCACACCTATGCATACACGCACGCACACAGCATACACGTACACACATGTGGTAGTAAACCACGTCACACGCTCCCGCCAGCACCTGCAGATCTGTCTTCTACAGGGCTGGTGGGGCGTGCTACAGACAAGAGGGAAGGCTGTGCCAGCTCCAGCTGCTCTGAGCCCCCGGGCCGTGGGCCATACTTACTAGTGTCCAAAAGAGGTAAATAGTGAAGAGTGCCACAGTGAGTGCAATCAGTCCGACGGCCTCCAGCCGACTACTAAAGTGCAGGTGGTCCACAGCGCCCCGCAGGCAGAGCCAGCCCGAGATGGTGGCCAACGGGGTTATGAACAAGAAGCACACCATGTCTCCAAACAGAGTCCGCTTCTCATGCTGGGGGCCTGGGTTTCTGAGCCACTGCCAGGGAAAGGGGGAAGACAGAGAAAAGCAAGGTCACAGTTAAATGACAGTGTGGAGTGGAGACACACTACTCTCAGGGTGTCTCTGTCTTTGGAAACTGGAACTTGCTTATGACCTATTCTGAGATCCCAAAGGAGCATTAAAGGCTTATTTTCATACCCCACCTCCAAGGATAGTGATTATTGATAATCATTTAACATGACCGCCCTGATGATGATAAAAATATTAAGTGTCCTTTACTGTAGATGGCCTACTAGTTTTGAAAACAGTTCAGTGGTTATTATTGTGAAGAATGGCACTTTGGGAAGATAGAGATGATATTATTTCCAGGAGGTAATCTAGTTGAGATACAAGAAGTGCTGCTGTGTGGCCAAAGCCTTCCAGGATCTTGACCCTGGGAATGTCTGCAGGAAAAGGGTTAGATTAGCAGACCTTGGTTGCTCAAATCATGCACATGCCCCAGAGAGGCCTGTTTTCAAGATTGGCTTTTTAGAGAACTCTGAATCCTTGCAATATTTTACCTTTTACCAGTGTCTGTGTATGCCTGAGGCCTTGGGCCATAAGGTAGATGTAGAATAAAAGAGTTTATGTCAACAATGTGATTTATGCTGAACACGTGGAGGGCTGGAGTCTGAGGAGCTGATTGCAATAATGCAGGTGCTATATGCCTATGTGCCTCACCCCAGCAAACGCCCTGGGCACCAAGGCTAGGACTGATAATGCTTTGTATGAGTCATCACAAATTGTTGGTAGAGAAATTAAGCAGGTGTGTGTGACGTTACTGGGAAGGGACACCTGGGAGCTTGAGCCTGGTTTCTTCTAGACTTCACCCCATGTACCCTTTCCCTCTGCTGATTTTAATTGGTATCCTTTTGCTGTAATAAACTGTAACCATGAGTAAGGGATTTTTTGATTCCTGTGAGGCCTTCTGGTCAGTCATGGAGCCTAAAGGTGGTTTTGGGGATCTCCCACAGACTGAGGCTCATGGGACTCCATGAACTCAGTAATGCCCCTCCTTGTGTTAGGACCCTGAGCCTACTTAGGATGGTCTTTGACATCTTAATTGTGCTGCCCAGTTTTGAGGCTGAACCAACTCCCAAAAGGGTGGTGAAAACTGTGCTTATTAAAAGACCAGAAATGAGAATTCCTCCAAGATGGGAAACAGAGTTGCTGTGCTCCCACTTAGGGAGGGAATTGCTAAATGCCTGATGAAATGTTTTCCATAATCCATTCTGGGAAAAGTCATGCTTACAAACTGGTATCAGTACATAACAGTAATGGGGTCCTGTTGGCTTTTCTTCAGATTAGCTCTGGGCCATGTCTCCAAATACTCCCATCTCACTGTCCCATGTAGTGCTGGTCAAGGCCAAAGGGTCCAGAGGAGAGGGGTTCAAGTGCAGTTGATGGAGTGGGAGAGAGAAGAGATGCTTGCTGAGTCTGTCTTTCATCTCATATGCAAATAGGAGCTTCACAGTGCTGTGGGCTGGCCCCCAAATGTGAACATTGTGGGCTGCTGAGCAGACACTCCCAAGTGTCCAGGGCTGCAATTCCCACAAAAGCATTGGTGGGAGGGAAAGGAGCATGACAGGGGACGTAAGAGTGTGTTGTGCCCAGTGGAGGGTGGAGAGTGGAGGGAAGGCCAATGGCAGGAGGAAGAGACAGAAGAGCTGCAGAAAGGGCAAGGTGAGGACAGAGTGGTGGAAGGGCCAGCAAAAGCCTCAGAGAGTGAGCAGAAGAAACAGGAGGTAAAAGGCATGGAAGAGGTTTTCTGGAAGGTGGCTTTCCTTGAATGTTGGCCTGAAGTCAACACTGAATGACCTGCAATGCCCGGCATACCACTTTCCAGGGACAGTGCACCTCACAACTGTGCTGAGATGCTGAAAGAAGTCAACCTCAGCTCACAAATGGACCCAGTGGGCGCCTGGACAGCTCAGTCAGTTAAGCATGTGCCTTTGGCTCAGACCATGATCCCAGGGTTCTGGGAGCAGGGAGTCTGCTTCTCCCTCTGCCTCTGCCATACTCATGCTCACTCTCTCTCGTTTTCTTCCTCATAAAAAAAAAATTAAAAATAAATAAATAAATAAATAAATTCCTTTAAAATGGACCAGAGTAAACAGATAATGGGGATATGGCTTACCGGCTTACTTCTGAATAGAAATACAGCATTATAAAAATTTCACATAAATACCTAAGTGATCAAGTGCAAATGATATTGACCCTGCCACATGTTGTCATGGTACCTCACACATCTCAGCAGCTTCAAAGAAATTCAAAGGCTCTAATTAACATTTTCTTGCCTAAATACTGGGACTGTTGCTATGACGTAGAGAGTAGAAATTGGGTGTGATTGTCCTAATTTTATAGAGGCTCAGCAAGGTTAAATGATATTGCTTCAGGTGATTTAGGGGTCAAACTGAGGAGAGGACTCAGATTTCTCTGCTCTTGCTCAGATGTCCTATCAGTAAAATATTTGAAAAATATTAAAATTGCAAGACATTCAGAAATCCAGATCCTTAAATGATGTTCCCCAAATTGCAGCAACCTGATTCCCCTTGCAGATTTTTCCTGGAAGCAGATATGGAAGTCTGGCCTCCTTTGCTCTGTGTCCTCACTTGTTGGAACATAGTAGATTCTCAATAAATATGCAACAGATGTATGCAGATAAGCTGAACTCGCTGGCAAAGACTTTCCCCAATTTCTTCTGCTGGAGAATTCTGAATACATTTTATGAAAATTAATTTAGTATTTTACTTATATATGTGGCCCTTGACATTACCCAATGAAATGACTCAGGTGTGGAAGGAGGTAATTACAAATCCCTAGTTATTACCATCCGGTGTAAGATAAATCACAAAGTCAAGATTAGTATTACTGTTGGTTCCCAGTTCCTCTTTTTCTAATTGTTCTTTGATTTTCTGTATTCCTGAAAATTTTCTAGGCCCTTTTTATGTGTACATAATCATCCAATATCTGGATTCCGCACATAATTAACTATCTATCTATCTATCTGTCTATCTATCTATATATGTATATGTTTTTTTCTCAGCTGTTTGCTGCTGGGTCATATTTAGATATGAAGTTTTTTTTAAAAGATTTTTATTTATTTATTCACGAGAGACACACAAAGAGAGAGGCAGAGACACAGGCAGAGGGCTTCATGCAGGGAGCCCGACATAGGATTCGATCCTGGGTCTCCAGGATCAGGCCCTGGGCTGAAGGCGGCGCTAAACTGCTGAGCCACCTGGGCTGCCCTGTTGTTGTTGTTGTTGTTGTTGTTTTTAAAGTAAGCTCTATGCCCAATGTGGGGCTTGAACTCACAACCCTGAGATCGACAGTCACGTGCTCTACAGACTGAACCAGCCAGGTGCCCCAGGTATGAAGTTCTTTAAATAGGTACTATTATGTTACAATCTGTGACTTCTTCAGAATCCCAAGCATATTTATCTCATACATAATGCAGGTCCCGTGTAGGACCATTGGTAATATCTGTTGCTGAAAAAAAAAATTGTCCTCTGCTATGGTAAGAACCTCTGCCAAGGTATCCAAATAGGTTGATATGGGATATTTATACAAGCGGAGTTTACAACAGAAAAAATATGATTATACCTCAAGTTTCTAGCAAGAGAGGACTGTCTAAATAAACTACAGAATTTACTTAGAATACCATAGAGTAATTTCAAATGATAATGATAATGTACATTTTATATTTACTGACATGATATATTGCTGAGGAGGAAGAGAGTGCTACCAAACAGAACGTATAGTATGATCCTATATATGTAATGATATATTTACATACATGTAGACATTTACATCTACATAGATGTAGTGGATTTACATCGACAAAGACCAGAAGGATACCGAGAAAAATCAAGGCTATTCTTGGCAGTGGAATCATAAGTCGTCTTTAATTTTTTCACTTTGTATTTTCTTTCTTTTCTAAAATGAACATGGATTACCCATGTAAACGTATATGCATGTATTAGTTGTGTACCAAACATCGGGAGAGAGACGCTGAGTGAGAGATAGGGAGTGAAGAGGGAGTCAAGGAGGGAGACATCCAGCTAGTCCTTTGTAAAGTATAGCAGTTAAAAAAAAAAATTAGTACTGAAATATGGCTGGGGTAAGCTCAGTGCTAGAAAGTTGAGTTTATCATGCACCGCCTCATTGAGGCCTTGCAATAATGCTGTGAAGCACATGCTCACATTATCCCCATGTTACAGATGCAGATACCAGAAGAAGAGAGTTTACTAACTCACCTAAGGATAGACAGCTAGTGGGTGGTAGAGGTGGGATTCAAACCAACCTCACTTTGCTCTTCCTTTGCTTTCCAAATTTACATTTTCTTTCTGCACCAAATGGCACTTGTGTGTGTGCGCATGCACTAGATTTTTGGCAAATCTTCAGCTGGGGGGGGGACATAGTAAGTCCTGTTTTACTGGTTTGTCATGGTAGTTGAAGGATTGGCTGGTCAAGATATTATCATGGTAATTTTATAAAATATTCTGAGGCTACTATTCTGTTCTCTGTTCTTTCTTTTACCAAATCACAATGAGGTCTAATTTCTGGGCATTTAATTTCAGCTACATTTTGGCTGAAATCAAAAGGTTGATCTCAATTATTATTCAATTTGATTTTTTTTCTCTTTTAGATCTCATGTCTCTCTAATCAGTTTTACTTATTATACATAGGGTATTCAACTATTCTGTAGTGGTGTCTTCATTTCCCAAACATTTAATGAAGAGCAGGTGATGGCAGAATGGCGGGTTGGTTCACGTGTCTGGCCTGCCACCTGACCTGAGGTGGACCCTTCCTATCGCTGGCGTCTCGCACATTTGGCATTTGCAGTGTTAAATCAATGATGGTAACTTACGTTTATCCACACTGATATGCAGAGCACTATCGTTATGGTACATGAAGTAACTGATTTACTCCTTAATAATCTTCAAAAAAAGTACCACCAGGACACCTGGGTGGCTCAGCGGTTGAGCATCTGCCTTCAGCTCAGGGCATGATTCCGGGGTCCTGGGATCGAATCCCACATTGGGCTCCCTGTGAGGTGCCTGCTTCTCCTTCTGCCTATGTCTCTGCCTCTCTCTCTCTCTCTCTGTCTCTCATGAATAATGAATAAAATCTTTAAAGAAAAAAAAAAAGAAAAAAGTACCACCATTATCACCAGCATTTTATAGATAGGGAAACCAAGGCACAGAAAACTCAAATAACTTGTAAAGGTTGGCCTTGGCTTTGATCCAGGTAGTCTAGCTCCAAAGACTGTGCTCCAAAATAATCTATTAAATCATCATTCTTAGTTTAAAAAAAAAAAAAAGAAGGCGGTGGCAGTGGGTGGTGAGGGGATGAAGTGGGTAGGAAGAGGCTTGTACCTTCAGTGTTTTTATCGGTGTAAGAAAGTTCCCTGGGTGCCAGATACTAATTTATCCTGCCACTTGTGGACAGCTTTTGCAGCTAAAATATCATTCTTGAAGGGGCTTTAGTTTAACATTAGTCTTCTGCTTATACTTGGTGGTTGTTCTGTGCTTTAAAAGCCGAGGTAGATGCTTGGGAATACTAATGTGTGTGGCATCTCTCACCTGGCAGCCCACCCACCCGGAGGCCAGGGGACCTGGGCACCCTTCCTGCCTTCTGTTCTCTGGTTCTGTCAGAAACATAAAGCACAGAGACTGTGCTCCTTCTTGAAAGCCCTGGCGATGAGCTGCCTGTTTTTCCGTGGCGATCTCATTCCAGTCACTAACTCATTCCCGAACCATGAGATTGATCTGCTCTTGGAAATGGATACAAAACCAACCACCCAACCAACCGTCTAAACCAAACAGAGCCCCCCATGGTAATCAGCAGCACAGGGCCAGAGACAGCAGCGGGAATGAAAGCAGCATGCCACCAGCGAGCGGCATCATGCACTGGCTGTAAGCACACATCCAAGGTGAACCGGGCACCAGTGATTCCTTCCAAGGTGGGCTGACTGTGGGTTCGGATCTAATTACAGTGTCAATTTGTTAAATCCCTCACTCGGGAGAAGGGGGTGCAGAGCTCCAGGACATTAGATTCTGTCTCCCAGGCTCCAAGTTAATCGGCTTAAATCCTCAAGGCAGACAGGACAGCGTGCGGGTCAGTTTGTACTAGAACCAGATTACACTCTGGTGGCTAACAGCTCTGATCGATTACAACCTTCCCCATGAATCTCCTTAATGAGAAACCATCATGAGAATGGAAGAAACTGATAGAAGGGATAACAATGGATAGAACCATCACAAATTTATGGAGAGGAAAAGGAAAGGGCAGGCAAGGTCTCACCATGGTTTCTCATGTGGGTTTATCTGCTTGAGTGTCTCCTGCTAATCTGACACTTGGCAGAGTTATTAAACAAGGGCTTACATTCCTTGGCATGGGTCTTATTCCCAGATCCCAACTCATTCCACCCTAAACTGTCTTGCTTGCCTGGAGAGCTGCAAGGTCAAAAGGGCAGTGTAGTGATCATACGGGTATGTGATGGGTCCTTTGCATGATCTAGAGATTATGATGAAACATGAAAATCATGCATTTCCGTTAACTCAAGACATAACAGAGAACAAAGACAAACTCCTACTGATGTTTTAAATTCCTGTACTCCAGTCTGCCGGTGAGTTTCCAGAACAGCTGAAGTCACCCAGAAAGAAATTCTGACTCTGGGGTTGCTGAGGAGATGCTCGCTCCAGATATCCATCAAACCAGGCTTGCAGCAAAGCAGCTCAAATGAAAACTTCACAGAGGATGTGCTTGTGATCCTGAAATGTCCTTCTCCAGCCTTGGCCTCCATCCAAAGCTCCAGATGTGCATTTTCAACAGCTCACTCACCATCTCTACTTAGATGACTAACAGACGACTTATACTCAATCTCTCCGAAGCAGAACTCTTGATTTAGCACCTATTTTTCTCCACGTCTCCTCCAGCTCAGTGAATGACATCACCAGCCACCCAGTGGCTCAGCCAGCCATTTCCTTTCTGTCTTACCTGCCACATCTCACCGGCCAGGAAGTCATATAGGCACCACCTTACATAGGTATCTGGAATCTGTGCACTTTTTCCACATCCACCACCATCCCTGGGAAACGATCAATATGTATTTGAGAGGCAATAGCCTTGCTACTTCCATTCTGGCTTCCCTACAGTCTGGCTCCAAAACCAGTCTGGGTGGCCTTGAACGTCTATCCATCAGAGCATATTGCTCCTTTGCTTACGCTCTCCCTATGGTCAGAATCAAGTCCATACTCTTTACCTAGGACTACAAGAATACCTGACCTCACACTTGCCTCCCTTTCTATGTCTCCAATGACCTCTCCTTCTTCATTTCTAACCTTTACTTGTGGCTATTCACTTGGAGGGGCCAGGCTTTGCCCAGATTCATGTGCCATTGGCTCCTTCCGATCATTTAGGTCTCAGCTCACACGGGACCTTTATATGGCACCTACAAACAGTGCCTGGCTATATTTTCTACAGAGCACAAGGCACTCTTCGAAAAGATGCTCTTTATTTATTTGTCTGTACACTTGTTTGTATTTTGCTCCCTACTTCACTGAGAGCTCCATGATGACAAGGACTTCATTTTTGTTCATTTGGCACATAATTTCACTGAATTTAATAACACAAGGTGGCGTTATTATTCCTGTCTTGAATTAGGATATTACACCTCACTGAGGTTAAGGTTACATGGCAGAGGAGCCAGGGTTTGAGATCTCCAGCCTACTGTGCTTTCTTTTTATTTATTTATTTATTTATTTTTTTTAATTTATTTATGATAGTCACACAGAGAGAGAGAGAGAGAGGCAGAGACACAGGCAGAGGGAGAAGCAGGCTCCATGCACCGGGAGCCCGACGTGGGATTCGATCCCGGGTCTCCAGGATCGCGCCCTGGGCCAAAGGCAGGCGCTAAACCGCTGCGCCACCCAGGGATCCCCCTACTGTGCTTTCAACTCTTTCCCTTAGCTTGCTTTTGCACTACATAAAATTTTACACATTTTAAAAATTAAAAACATTTTTAATTGCAGTGTAATGGATGTACAGTGTATTATACTATATTAGTTTCATGTACAACTACATGAAATGTTGATCCTAATTTCTATTTGCTCCCACAGTGGATGAGGTCAGGGAAGCAGAAACCATGCAGGACATAGAATGAGAGATGGGACACCACTTCCAGATGTCCTTCTGTTAGCTCCCCTAAATGTTCCTCATCAAGTTCTTTCACCTCTTTGAAGGAGTAAACAAAAACAAAACAAGAGTCTCCCTCACAGGAGTGAGGATGGTGAAGCTTTCAGGGAAGTAGTAAAGAGCCCTTTTCTCTTTAACTCAAGTTCCTGCTTTTGTTTGAAACATCAGGTTCAACTAGAGAGCGTGCATATTGTCTTTCAGCCCAAGGCCCTTCTGAGCTCAGGCTGTGCTTTTGCTGTTTCCTCTTGTGCAAGCAATATGGCAAACTTGACAAGGTCCACCATGGAGCCCTGGGTTCACCTGTACTGCCCAGTGGCCACCCATGTTGTCCCTGCCAGGGTGTGGCAGCACTAGCTCCTGGTGGTCCTTGTCAACACCCTCAGCTCCATCCTTATGGGCCTTTCCTCATCCCCACACCCCATATGCAAGCAATCCACTCGTCCTGTTGGTCAGGGCCACTACTCTTCCAAGCCTCACCTCTCACCTGTAATTGCCTCCTCAATCTTCTCTTCCTGTTATCCTTGAATCCAGTTTCTATAAGGCAGCAAGATCAACCTCCTTCTCTCACTTTGAACTCCCTGGCAGCTCCCCATGGCATGTAGTCTAATGCCCACCATGGCCCACAAGCCCTGCTGATGCAGTCCAGGTGTTTGGGGGCCAAGGACAGGATTCCTTCCTGAAGGATCTGTGATGTGGGGATGAGGATTTTCACAGCTTCCAACTGAAATCTAGCATCTCACTGAGTTATGCAGAAAATCTCACTGGTATGATCTGTCCTCATGGCTTTGTGATCAATGAAAATCACAGATATTTCACATTCCATTAAACTGTGGCAGACATTGTGACATATTGCTACTTCATTCTTGGTTATCCAATTCTGCAAATGTGTTGAAGAAGCACTTAGATTTTATATCATGACTTTTGTGTTTTCAATACTTTGGTAGCTGTATTAGAATGGAATGGGTTATCTTTGCCATTCCAATACTTTTTTGTTTGTTTTATTTTTATCTTACATAATTAAAAACATGATTCTGAGACTGGATCCACAGGTTTCAACAGATCACCAGTGGGTCTGTAAGGGAGAAAATTAGGTGCCCGGAATCTGGCTCCTTTGCCCTCTCAATCCATGCTCCTTCTTGGTATTTCTTCCTGACTTGGAAATGCCGAGCTGGTTCCTGCCTGAGGGCTTCTGCAAGGTACGTTTCTTTCCATGACAGGTTCCTTCTTGGTTACCTCTCTGCCGAAGGTCACCTCTTCAGAGAGGCCTTCACAAACCACCACACATTTTCTCACCAAATTATTCTTTACAACAACTTGGTTCTTCCTTGATAACTTTTATCACTATCTGAAATAACCTTTTCAGTTATTGATGTATTTTTCTCTCTAGCAGGTTAGTAGTGCTACTGGTATACAGCATTCTTCTGGCCTATTCACAATTATATTCCCATTTCCTAAAATATTTAATTTGTGCTTGAGAGCCAAAGAATATAAATCCTTCTGACCCAGAGGATCACTTTGAATACAAACAGGATGCGTTTAACTGAGATATATACATACGTATATACATACATCAGACCACTCGCCCTGCCTCTGCTGGGCAAATACAGTAAAGCAGTTTTTGCCACAGACACATGCTTTGCAGTTGTTCTGGCATTCACAGTTGTGATTTGGCTGAAGCACAAGTCACATTCAAGGGCACCCTGGAGATTTGTGAAGGGCCCTGGAGGATTTAGGCCAATAAGCCAATTAATAGGCTATAATGCTCCATAAATACCATATTTATGTCTGGGACATTATAATTTGGTGCTGGCATTATTTTAAACAAATGCTACACACATCCACACCAATGGTTTGAAATGTTCCAAAGATAGGATTAGCGGCACAGCAGGACTAGATGGCAAAATAATTTTACATATTCACTCCCAACTTCAGATATAAGCAAAACAGGAGTCATTTTGCTCTAATTATTTTAGATCATCACTGTTCAGAAGTGATCACAGCCAAATGGAGGTTGCTTATCCAAAATATGAAAGGATGCTGCAGAATTATGTGGCATATGTGAGCAGCATAAAGCCAGAGACATAAGAAGAGGAGATGTAAGGAGGATGGAGGGCAAGGACACAGAAGTTTCCAGAAGAAATTTATAATTGACACACACTGTGCCAAAAATAGAAATGATTTGCTCTGGGAGGCAATGGCATCATACTATGTAGTATGTTATTTTTTTTTTAAGATTTTAAAAAATTTATTCATGAGAGACACAGAAAGAGGTAGAGATGCAGGCAGGGAGAGAAAAAGACTCCCCATGGGGAACTCTTTGCAGGACTCGATCCCTGGATCCTGGGATCATGCCCTGGAGCTGAAGGAAAACGCTCAACTGCTGAGCCACCCCGGCGTCCCTATGTAGTGTGTTATAAACAGGGCAGCACCAGCAGCCCCCTGTCCCTGAGCCCTGCTTCATTTAGCTATTATGGGGCCCCTGCTCCTGCAGCCAGTACAGTGGCTGGCATCAGACACCCTCTCTGCTGGCCTGCTGCTGGACTCCAGGTTTCTGAAGCTTTGAATAATTACATCCAGCAGAAGGGCAGGATCACAGGGCAAAAGGTGTCAGGACAGTGTACCCAGTTGGAACCCTGGACAAAAGATGAGACTATGATGAATAATATGAGTAAGGATCATAAATATCTGTTTTGATCACTGGGGATATTTAAAGGAATAGAGAGAGAGACATCAAATTCACAGCCAGGTCCTCAAAATGGGACCACATTTAAAAATTGGTGCCCCTCAGAGGAAGAGTGAGGCTATCAGTGTGAGGACTCCCCAAGCAGGGTGTGGTGAGGATGGAAGAAACAGTCTCACCAGCGCCACCTACTCCCAAAGCAAGCAAGAATGTTCAAGGCATTTTGAGAAAGGGATAGATTTCTGCTAGGTGGAAAAACCGTGGGAACAGGAATTTTCAGATTCACAATCCCTATAGCCCAGCGTTTTGTTGCCAGAAAGGACTCCAAACCTACAGGATGGCCCAGCTGACCTTACTGACATGAGATACCTCCTAGCAATGACTGGATCTGGAATCTCTCAAGGTTCCACTTGAGGCAGTGGCTGAAGCCCATGTGTTGCAGTATTTGCTGGTACCTCTTTATTTCTCTTTCTTCCTGTCCTCAAATTTCAAAGGTAGCCCACCAACATGCAAGCAATTTGGATGGTACTACCTCAATCCACATGCACATCATCCGAGCTGTTCACAATTTTCAAGATTTTAGACATGTCCTTCCCAAGCCTCCTCACATCCAGATTAGAGAGTCTCCCTCTTTCTG